>NC_092814.1:241735300-242412800 GCF_023375885.2 Dermacentor andersoni
AACCGGATAAGACGCCCTTGTGCCTTGAATCTTTCCGTTCAGTTAGTTTGACAAGTTGTTTATGCAAAGTAATGGAGAAAATGATTGACGGGCGACTTCAATAGTAATGTAATGAAACGGATGCGTTGTCCAACTACTTAGCAGGTTTTAGAAAACAGAGATGCACAATGGATGCAAAATATTGCATATAATAACGTGTGTGGAACACGAACGTGCATGTGGAAACTTGCCGATAGAAGTATTCCGAGACATCAAGATGGCATTTGACACTGTTAGTCACGTTCATGTTCTGCTAAGTATGTTGGAACTCGGAATATCTGGCAGGTCCTTTCGAAGGATTTCTGAATTTTTATCAGGTCGCAAAATATTTGTTCAGACGGGCGAAGGAAAGAGCGCTGAACATGTTGTCAAACAAGGAGTACCACAGGGAAGCGTACTCATGCTCCTTTCTTTTTAACTGCGTCATGGCTGATTTAACAAGAAGGCTGCATCACAGTTAAGGTTTTCACTGTATGCAGATGATGTGTGTATTTGGACATCTGGGACTAATATTCAATTCCTACAGATGGCATTGCAAGACAGCATAAATATCATTAACTAATTTTTGAATGAAGAGAAGCGGTTTTATCACACGCAAAAACAGCTGTATTGCCCTTCCCTCTGAGGCAGTTAAGAAACTTAACTCTTAATCTGAAAGGACGCCCTCTAATGATTGTGACACAGCATCGATTTCTTGGCATATAATACTTGATAGGCAGCTATCCTGGACACCCCACGTGAAAATACTCGAAAACGAGGTCAATGCGATAGTAACTGTACTTCGCAGGTTTGCAGACACATCATGCGGCGGATCAGTATCGTCCATGCTGACTGTTTACAAGGCAGTAATACGACAAAAAATTGCGTATTCCGCGTCCATCTTACACGGACTTTCCCACACGTCAGAAGAGCGATTTCAAAGACTTTTCGCTAGAGGACTACGCATATGTCTAGGAGTTCCACGAGCGATTTCTAGCTGTCTTGTAATAGCTGAGGCTCGCCAATCACTATTTCCAGTTATGAGAACTACAGAAACATGGCGACATTATTTTCGTCTTCACACACAGCATAAGAGCCACCCATTGGCGCTTGACATAATTAAACGAGATAGAAGTTATGTTCATAAAGAAATTCGAGAAAATCTTCATATATTGCCAAGAAATGAATTTCGGAACTCAGACGTCGAATATCTTCCATGGCTGCTTACACTTCAAAAATCGAATTGTCAGTAGACGCGATATTCAGAAAAAGAGACATGTTCTTTAAGCTGCTCAACAAGTAGCACTTTACTAGATATATATGCGGTATTCAGGGATACAGACACGTCTATACAGATGGCTCCAGTACAGTAACCTCTTCAACTTCAGTATTCATTATACCGCACCTCAACAAACAAGAATCGTTTAAGTTATCTCGTGCGACTTCGTCCACAACGGCTTAACTGTTCGCAATCCTATGTGCGATAAAATTTATATTGTCCGTAAGAAATGCCGAAAATGGGTAATTTTTAGTGGTTCACAGGCGGCTCTAACATCACTCTGCAGCACAAAAGGAAAAACAATCAGTAACAGTATAATATACGAAACACTTAAAGACCTCACAAAGGCAAGCCAAGCGAAGCATGAAATAGCATTCCAGTGGATACCAGGGCATGGTAACATTCCTGGCAACACAGTGGCCGATGAAGCAGCACGACAAGCACACCTCAAAGATGATATGGTTCCACTCCCGATATCAAAGAATGAATTGCGCTGCATTACAAGGGTAAGGTCTTTCAATATGAGTAGAAACACATGGTTTGACCAGAATTCTAAGAGCTCTGATTTGTATCATATCGATCCGTTTATTGAATTCAAATTTCCATTGTCATTATACCGAAATATGGAAACCCTTATTCATCGAATAAGGTTAGGGACTGCCTACACAAAACATTTCTTGCATAGAACTGGTCATGCGGAAACCCCCGAATGTGATTATAGATTTGAAGATGAAGATATAAGTGGCCACCATCTAGATTGCCCACATCACGACACACCAAGAGGCCGCCTTAAATCAACTCTAATGACATTAGACCGCAGACCTTTCAGTTTAAAGAAACTTTCGAGCACTTGGCCAACAACGGCCTTGCAGAAGAGCGCTTTAAAAGCATTAAAAACGTTTCCCAAGGACAGCGGTATTGTTGGCCGTTATTGACGCTTTTAATGTTCCTGTTATTTTAATGCCACTGCATATATGTATGTGTTTGTGAATTATGTTACGTTCACTGTTCTGTTCTGACTATATGTGAAAATGCATTTACACGATATATGCACCACCCATTGACGAGAGACTGCATTATTAGGTGGCAGTATTATTTGCATTTACACGATGTATGCACCACCCGCTGACTAGAGACGGTATCATTAGGTGACGGTATTATTTGTACTTTTGAGACTTTCTTGTACAGTGCTGCGGAGTTCTTTAACAAGGATATTGTATATAGCACGTATATTTTTTTACATCATAGGGTTACTATGAAAACGTTGCTTGATAAGTTCTGGTGCTTGTATGAGAAGGTTGTTTGACATGTAATCTTGAACCCTGTGTGTTGTAGGTTCGACCTATTGAAGAGCTAAGGAGTAGCCGGCGCCTAAATTGTGCGTCCACCGTCTCCTTATATCATATCAATAAAAAAAAAGCAGATGCCTAAAGTCATGACAGATAAACAGTTAGCCGCCATTTATTAACAACAAAGCATAACTAATGTTCTTACCTATATATTCTAATCGTCCATAAATGGCAGATGAGGGGGACAAAATATATGCATAATTCATATGGAAGTGCTGTTCCTGAGCCGTCAGACCTTGGTGGATTTTCTCTCGTAAACCTGTGCTGCAATGAACGAACGTCGTGACAGTCCGCGGGAGAATTCACGTCAGAAATGGCCGATAGACATCTTTAAAGCACCACGGTCTTCATCAGCCTCTCTAACAAATGTTTCGTATTCCCGGCAGGGCGGTAGGCACCGAGCGTTTTTCTCCCTCGCCCACACTCCGTGCAGATCACGTGGTAAATCACGGCTCCCCTATTCGGATTTTCACGTGTGATGGAACGTTCCCGCGCGAATGCTCCGCGAGATGTTAAGCGTGTGATTTGCGTTGCTCACGTGTACGCGGCTCGCTCACGCTCGCACAAGGCTGAACCAAGGCACGCAGTGTTGTCCTCACGCCTACATGACGTAATGTTGCGCTTATTCCGGTCACGTTGTGCTTGAAACGTCATCTGCGCCTCATTTACATGCGGGTCACGCTTAAACTTAGTTTAGCGTGATATTAAGCGTGGAATTTCTTGGAGTGTAGGGATGCTGAATAATTCAGCGAGCATGCATTGCCTGGGGTGACACGCAAATTAATTTTCAAATGTGCTCTCTGGGACCGGGCAGTAATGCTATACCCTGGCAGCCACTTTGCAGTCTATCAAGGTGTGCACATGCATGTTTGTGCACGTATTTTAAAGGAGCTTCACAGAGCTATCATTTGTAGCCGCGTCACCTTACAGGCAGACAGCTAAGCTTTAGCTCACCCGTTTTGGGGCTACCTATGTGTGTCAAGCTCAAATCTATAGCATAGGAGGTTCTACGTAGTAAATGCAATACACGTATACTCCGCAACGCTACGAAAGCTACAGAAAGAGCCTTCTCTCACTGCTCGCATCCGCGACCAAAAAATGGTGCGTCACTGCAAAAGCTAATGGTGCGCGTCATGCAATTCGACCGTAATGTTAAAACATATCATACGTTTAAGTCACAAAATATGACATAAATATTACATGAAAGGCATCCTACATCTGACCCTACTTATCACCGTACGAGCGGAGAGACGCATTCATGCGACCAGCAGGGCCACAGCGCAACGCTTGCGTTCGTGACCAAAACCTAGTGCGCAGCATATTGGCAGCACAAAGGTACACATATACGTGATTCGATGTAACCTTACACCGACACGTTGTGGTCGTAAAATGTGAAGTAGTTATTCCGCATAAAAGGCGTTGCAGATCATGAGCAAGTGCACTGCGAAACGCGCGGAGTGAGACTTCTATGACTGCACTACTTGCATAGCTTCCGGAGCATTGTCGGAAGTTTGGAACGGACTATCGAAGAGCTAAGCGACTGCAAACAACCTGGGTCCTCGTTTTGTAGAGCGCGATTTCATTTTGCTTTCTCTTTTCTTATCATGAGTCGCTCCGAATGCCGATTCCAACGATAACAGCGGGGTCCGGGTCATGTTTGAGCCATTGATGAAGGGTGAAAAGAGTGGAAAATAGATCGTAAAGAAAATGGCGGCTCCCTGAATTTCTTTTTTTTTCCACGAAGTCGGCCGCTATGTTTCACAGCAATTTCGCGTTGTCTCGCGTCGGAGTACCTACTTCATCCGGGCGAGCTCTGCGCACCTCGCAGAGAGACTTTGTAATGTAAGAAGGCCATCGCTTAATCGGACAGCCGGCATATCAGCAATGTCTCATGCATGCAGAATTGAAAAAGGCTGCATCGCACACTTGTTCATTTACAACATCTAGCGAATGCATCACAGCGGCAATAAATAATGGTTAATTGACAAGCAATCAGCTAACGAAGCCCAAATTAGTGTGGCTAGCCGCTCCGCTGCAGGAGTGAGCTGCGAAGACAGCAAGCGGAGGTGCGCATGGTCCCGGCCTGCTCAGCCCCGCTCAGCCTCCATCCCCATAATCTCTACCCGAAAGCCCAGACCACACGTTCGCTTGCGAACGCGCGCAAGCTCGCGTCTACGCGCCTGCCGCACCTCGCGAGGCATGGTGGATTACATCCACAAAGGGTGCTATTCTCGACACGCATGGCGGCTGCACGGCCGCCATTATCCGCCATGTTGACTCTCTGATTGGCTGTGGCGAGCTCACGTGCCTTGAAATTTGTGCTGGGAAACGGAAGTTTTGCGAAATGTCATTTTGCGTTTTCATCAAGATGACGAGACGTGACGTGGAGCTGCAAATTTTATGTACTAATACATTCTTTTGGTCCTTGGCAGATATATTGTGATGTTAGCGCTTCAAAAATAATGTGAGCGGTAGCGTGCAGAAGCCAGTGCAATGCATCTGCAATTGCGCGAATATGTGGTGGCGATCCAAGATATGCGCCATGCCAGCTTGCTGATTGGCCGAAGGAATATCTCGTGAGGAGCGTCACAGGAAGGGCTGTTTCGGAAACGTGATTTTGACGATGCGTGACGTTGCGCTGGGCCGCCATTGCTGAGATTTTCCGCCATAATTTTTGGTGCGACAAGCCGCGCGAATTATGCTAATGAGCAGCCATATGCAATGACAGCCGAGAGGAATGCGTATCGCCATATTTTCCCCGCCGTTTGGCGCCACGAAAATCTTTTGTTCATAACGCGTGCTCATAGTATTTGCATCGCTCTCGGGTAGTGTTGGCATTTGTGTTTGTGGCCATCATTTTTTAAAAGAACGCGTTTATACGAAATAATATTGGTTGAACATAGCAAACTTTCGGCAATGTTGTCCACTTTTCACTGCTGCATTTGTATTGTAATCAAGATTAATGCCTTTTCGCACAATCAAAAGTTATGACAACGGCCTTTTTCTAATTTATAAAAAGAAATGTACGCAAGGCGGCGCCTTGAAGCTTCCTCCCGCACCAGTGAAATTAACAAGAGATGGCAGCGCCGGCGCTTGCGTCGCGCTAGTGGATATCTCTGGCGCGCGCAACGCTATCGGTGATATTCGGCCGTTTCTCAGTCAGCCGAGTCGGGCTGAGTCACTTGCGTTTCACGAGATAGCAATAACGTGGCCTAGAACGTGCGCGCATCACCACTGGTATGTCGCGTATGTTGTCTCAAGCAAGAAAACAAGCGCGTTGGCGCCAACATGCGATGACTCATTCCATTTTCCGGGGACACGCATCCTAGCTATTGAAGCAGACGACGGCTTGTACGCAGCAGATGACGGAAGCGAGAAGCGTTTTCGACGGAATAATCATATGCTTTAAGATAGCTGCTTTATTTTTACTGCGGAGGAAAACTGTTTTGCTTTACTGACAACGCTACATTCAGTGCCTTCATTTCAGTTTCTTAGGCGAAACGTCAAGTTGGCGTCACGTTACGTAAGAAAAACTGGCCCACCAGCGCCATTTTGTTTGCGTCGCGCCTATGTCACGTACCGAAGAAAATGGCGGAATGTCCAGGGGCCGAATCTTATAACGGTTCGGAATACGAACCGTTCGCTTCGCCGCTTACGTCACTAGATGCGCCACTCCCAAGCCGGTGGTGGAAGAAGGGGAGGACGCGACCAATAGATGAGAGGGTGCCACCTCTGAAGTGTACGTAATTATATGACGAGTTAATCGAGGAATTGCAGAATGTTTCTGTTTGTTAAATAAATGTAAAATATAAATTAAATATTATACGCCAAATTCTGAAGTATAAACTTGTGGTGCCGGGCGTTTACGCAATGCAGAAGTAATTTATTAATGTCATTCTTTTTCATTCTCAGCCCACAGGCGGTATCGCAAGCGTAAATGAGTTGGCAGAGCGCAGCCCTATGTCGTCTGCTACCAGGAGCTCGCACGATGCACGCAACAGGAACGCACTGCCAGCACTTCTCAAGTAGCTAGCGCGACAAAACCATGAACTGGTTCTTAGCGACACATTTACTATCCGACTATATCAATTTTCCTTCATTTTTCGCCCTTCGTCATTGGTTCGGACATGACTCGCTCGCCGCCGCGCTGCCGCTATCCCTGCGATCTGCCCCACGGCGCGTGGCGTGATAGAAGCAATGGAACTTGAAATCGAACATTACAGTATACGGGCCATGCATTGCCTGCGCGAAGTCAAATCGAAGAGTGTGGTGCTGACGGTGCGCGCTGTGCCGTGAAATTGAGGAACAAAGTGCGGCACTCCCGAACTACAGAAAAAAAAAGGGCGGCCAAATAAGAGATCTCCACAATATCTTCCCGTCCTGACTGCATAGTTTTATCAGCCGAACGAAGGAAGCGCTGAGCCAGCCTAGGTTGAACCCTTCTGACTGCTGAACGGCGATCTGCAAGCTATTCACTCTGGTGATAGCACTAGGAATTCGATCTCACCATGCAAATATCTCCTTGGCATTGGCTTTGAAGCTGAGGTCACGGGAAAGTTGACCCAGCCCTTCAACCGGCCAACACAGTAACTGCGAGAGCAACTTTGTGAACAGTGTCGGCAGCAGAGATAGGTTATTCCGATGAATGCTTCACGTCTGACCGACCTCTGGGAGCTGCAGGCCGGTGGCGATTAACCGCAGCGCGCAATGTTCCTTCCTCTGCGTGGAATGGCCACTCGTACGCTTGCACCCGAGCCTCCTCCATATGATAGCGTAGCCTGCAAAAGGTCTACTTAGAAAGCCAGCAAGGGTGGTGCAAACTCATTATCCGTCACTTCTTCGAACGCGTATCGCACTTCCAGCCGTGGTCGACACCGAAAGAGCAACGCCAAGCAGACGACGAAGGCAAGTAATAGCCTCCGAAGCAACCAACGCACGCACGCGCGACGCCCGCGTGTCTCCGGGGTCGCGCGACCGGCGCGCGCGGCCAGAGTCGCAAGCCCACAGCCAAGCCACAGCAATGGAACCCAAAGCGGACTACCCCTTCGCCGGTTCCTACGACTGGTTCGCTTTGAAGATGATTGACAGATGCGTGACGTATTCAAAAATTGCGATACCGCCCCGCTGCCTCTGACGACCTGTGACGTAATCAAAATTTTGGCCAATCAGGTGAGGCCAAAGGAACGGTTCCCCAACCGAACCGTTATAAGATTCGGCCCCAGTATAGCGCCCAACATGGCGCCCAAAGACGCGCTTTCACGCGCGCACGAGCTCGCTGGTATCACTCATAGACGCCATGGAAGACGCCACTTCGTACTTTGTTATTGACTGTGTTTCAAAATGATTCAATGTCTATAAACGTAATTATTATATTTCTAGAGCTGTTAGATAAGCACAAAAAGGAAAGATTAAGCACTTTCTTGCATGATATAAGTCTGCTTCACCGAGAGTTGAATGTACCGCGCCGCAGCTGCGTAGCCAGGCGCGCCGACGAGAGTCAGCCCAAGAGCGCGATAGAAAAGAGCAGCTGTTCACCGAGATCGCGCCGCGTTTCGACGTGTACGAGCCGTGCCGCACCGTCTGCGCATGCGTGGGCCCGCGGACGCGAGCTTGCGCCCGTCCGCAAGCGCACGTGGGGTGTGGGCTTTACTCTCACATGAACGTTGGAACCGCGTTCATGTGAGAGTAAAGCCCACACACTCGCACAGTACACACTCGCAGCGCGTGTATCCGATAGCGCTGACACATGGTCTTTCAGCGTCGCTGACGCTGTCCGCTGCGGTCGGGATATCCTCCCGCTGCACGAAGAAGCGAAGATTGTCGCTACCGAACGTCGCGAAAAATTAAAAGTAATAATTGCTTTAGGCGAGTGGAAATCACTTATGCTGATGGTCAATATTCATGCTGATCGAGAGCACTCGTTTTTTTTTTTTATTTTGCAGAAATAGTGGTTTCATTAAGTTTAATTACTAACTTTATTTAACATTTTATTCTTTCACCTTTTATTTTCTTTAACCCTTTACCTAGCACAGGGTAGCCGGCCGGTACTTACACTGGCTAACATCCCTGTGTTTGCTCCCCTTTTCTCTCTCTCTTTCTCTCTCTCTCTCCTATTTAACTTTTCTGATTGACGCGGCACCAGCGCAAACGTTGTGCAGTGAGTCGTGAAAGGACTGATAACAGCGTTTAAGTCAACCGACGTCTAATTAAGGTTTAGATAATTAAACCTATTGAAGCTATGTATTTGCAAATTGAGAACAAATGCTCAGGACTGGTGTACAACGCCTATCAAAATACAATGTGCGCCGTTCGCTTAAAGCGCTCCGTTATTTTCTCATTGGCTAGATTCAGTCGAGACAGCAGGAGGAGAGGAGGAGCAATAAACAAAGGGAGAAGGCAGGGATGTTATACCCCTGTCAAGCGGGCAAGTTAAGTGCACTTACGGGGAGTGCACTTCGGGATCTTGAGTGACACTTTAGGCTACGCGGTGCTAAACGGTAAAAGAAAGCGCACTCGCATTAAAAAATGGCGACAGACTAAAATCGTGTTTTTTGAAGATGTAGATTAAAATTAACGAAACAACCTTCTGAAAAGCGATTGCTTTAGCTGTATTATAAATGATAAACAATCTTAATCTATATTTACCTAACAAAAAAAAAAATGAAAATAGTTTTATCATAAGAGTGTTGCAAGTCAAGGCCAGCCAAGACGAATGCCTAGCCGATCCAGAACAAGATGGTGGCGTGCGACGAGGCGGCATTTGATGCTGCTAGAACAGAATATCAACGAGTCCTGTTCTGATTATTTTGTTAAAAGCTGTTCAACAGCTAGAATGTATTTCTGTGTCCTTTTTCTTACAGGCATTACATTTTGTATCCTTGAAAGCGCTGGCGGCGAGCCTACGCACTTTGACCGGAGTGCACTCTTCTGTGAGTACACTCCGCTTGCAAGATTTAGATTTGGGAAAGCGCACTTAAAACCGAGTGCACTCTCCGTAAGTGCACTTAACTTGCTCGCTTGACAGCGGTATTAAGCAGAAAAGCGTCTGGTTGGCTGCCGTACGCTGGGCGAAGCCGGTGTACCGAACTAAGAAGGGCGGCTGGGTCCACCATACGTATAACGTAGTATTACCACATATAGAACGATACAAAAAAACCTACGAGTTTATACACTTCATACAACAAAATAAATAGCTGTATAAAACTAACAAATTAATACATGCAGTGTGTTTCACTCCTATGAGAATGGCAAGTTGGGCTATAGATGGGACAGATTCGGGGGCATTGAAATCACCTTAGCGCGACGTGCTGCGAGAAAGAGAGAGAGATCTTATTGAAAAACAGCCAAAGAGGTCGGCCTGAGCTGGTGTTCTCTAGCCTGTTACTCTGCACATGGTGAAGAGGAGAACAGGGGGGGGGGGGGGGGGTAAAGCGGTAGGAAGGCTGACAAGAACTGAACGCCGGACGAGTTGGTGTGCATTCATTATTAACTTCAGCGCGACAGACAGACAACGGACAAGAACGAAGTGAACACAAAGAGGGTTGACTCTCAACTCGTCTAAAAGAAAGAGAGAGAGGCAAAAATATTACGCGTGCGTAGATTGCACGCTTAGAAAAACATGGCTCCCGGGCTCAAGCTACACACGCGTTATGCAAACATTCCTGCAGTCTCCTTTTCCGCCTCTCTTTCCGCATTTGCGCACGTCAACATTAAGAACACAAAAAGAAAATTAGAAATAAAAAAAAAGGGAAGAACAATGTGGGGGTTACTGCGCACTGTGAATGTCGCCACCCTTTGATTTATGATTGCTTCGGAAGAATTCTACCTCCATATCACTGAGTGACAGACGCCTGACTCACGCGCTTTTCTTTGCTCTTACTTATATGAAAGCCTCCAGAATAAATCTCTTATTCTTGTCATTATGTCTGTTAATTACAGCCATTTCATGGAACCTAGGACGGCATTTAATACACATGGAATAAAAGAATTCCTGTGCTTTAACACTGCAAGATCGTAGATAATTTGAAGAAAGTTGCGTCGACGTGCAAATTTAAGGTTGTTATCCCAGCCCCTAAGAAATTGGGAAGCATTTGCGCACACTAACAAAACGGAGAGTGAGCAAAAAAGCATGACCGATGGTTGCGGTGTTAAGCAGAGGAATCCTTTATTCCACGTGCGATACATGGCATGTACCATGTACATGCATTGCTAACCTGAGCCTATAGCCTGAGCCCAGCTAACTTGAGCTTAGCTATTAACAAAAAGAAGAGATAAAAATCATTAAAAAATAAATTATGGGGTTTTACGTGCCAAAACCATGATCTGATTATGAAGCACGCCGTAGTGGGCGACTCCGGAAATTTGGACGACCTGGGTTTCTTTACCGTGCAGCTAGAACCAAGTACACGGGTGTTTTCGCATTTCGCCCCCAGCGAAATGCGGTCACCGTGGCCGGGATTCGATCGCGCGACCTCGTGCTTAGCAGCCACAGAAAAACCACGCTACACGACCCGAAGACGGGCGGCGTTCCGTCAGCTGTCGACTCCTGCAAACTAGGACATTTGTTCTGTTATCCTTAATTAGCCAAGCAAGTTCGTAAGTTGAGATGCCAAGTTGAACTTATAGTGTTCGAAAACATCATATTCAACAGTTTTCAACGCGCCTGCATTGTGTGTACATGTGTATTTTTCTCGCGTTTCTAAGTTGGGGCGTAAACTGCGGCGAAGAAGCAAAGGGAGCGGGTGCTCGCGACGCCTCGCCTGCACGACATGCAGTGTTCTAGGAAGAGGGCTCTCGAATCAGTAACTTGACTGAATGGCTTTCTTGACAACCGCGTAAAAAATGATAAGGCGCCAACGTAACTGCGTTGGCTGTTGCCAAGAGTTCTCTTGGCACGGCTCTAGCTTACAGCGGCTGCTTTTCCCGTTGCAGCAGCCAACAGCTACACCGACGCTTCGTCGCTTTTATTGCTGCTACGTGGTCGGTCATCACACCCGCGGCCGCGCTGCTGACGCGCACGCACGCGCTCACTTGTCACGCAGCATTCTTTTCGCATTTTGCGCTCCAACTTTACAACGCGGAAAAAATATTTTAAAAAGATCAAGGTTGAGGCTATCGAACAACACGTTTTTAAAAGGTCGGGATTCAATCTTTATTACGCCAATACACCAGTAATTACCAATTTGGGTAAACATTTTTTTTGCTAATTGGTTAATTAAAGATAGACAAAAAAATCCACTTTGTGGAAGCGACTGGTGACGGAATACAATTTCTCGGCGCCTTACCTTTTCTCTCGGCACAGAGGATGGCGTTCCACAATAAAGTTTGGGAGAGAAAGGGAGTTATATTTATAAGACTACGTTGCCGAATACCTCAGTAATTTCTTTATTGCGCAGGTCTCTTGCCCCTTTTCAACAGCGGGAGTCTTGCAATCACCAATAATGTATGTAACCTTTCTGTTTAGATTGCCGAAGACTTTCAATTCAAAAGAAGCGCCTTCCCAAAGGTCCGTTTTGTCAGTTTGGTATAGTCCCTGCGCTTTCCGCGCTACACTCCGTTCCATACAGGGGCGTAGCCAAGGGGAAGGGGGCTTATGGGGCTTCAGCCGCCCCCCCCCCCCCCCAGCCCCCCCAAATTTTTTCGCGCTGTCATGCACAGCCGACTGAAGCAACCCCCGACGCCGGAAATCATTCTGGATTTTATGTCTTGCACGCTCAAAAAGACATTTCGCCGTCAACATCGCGAACTCGGGCTGGATTTCGTGGCAACGCCCATGCACTTGGAGTCGCATAACGCAAGGTGCCCCAACCGAGCACAAAGACTCGGGGTTGTTTTGATGGCCAGCGGGCTCGTCGCGGCATCTCGAGGAGGCTGCGGAATCTACGGAGCGCATGGATTTCAATTCCTAATCTGTATGGGTACAAAGTTCTCATAAACTTTTGATGCGAAAGGTGCACTGAAAATACCAAAGTCTTACTTTAGATTTTCATTTCCGGTACTTTGTAGGTTTAATGTTGTTGTAAACATTTGACGCCAAAGGTTCACTGACTTTTCTGAAGTCGTACGTCGGACCACACAACGGGACAAGCCAAATCAACACACTGTCAGAAAAGTTGACAAAGCACGCAGCGAGGTCCGATCAGACGAAGCGTTGTAGTGGCTCGTTATGCCATCATGTCACAGCAAAGAATATCAACATATTTTTCACCTGCGCCAAAGCATCCATGTGAAGACACTTAAGCCAGCAAAGGAAACTACGTTATTATTTATTTTTTCTACTTTGAATTTTATTCGTGAGGACACCCCATTGAGCTTCTTGAATTTTCTTATTCTCTGTACCCGCGGGCTGCCAGAGCCAGCCAGAGGGCATGCTTTTTTCTCGTGTTGCCCCGACCACCGCGCGGCGCACTTGGGTGCTCGTTCGGTTTTCTCTGGCCGAATGGATTTTGGCCTGGCAAAGTTTTGAACGCTTTCTGACCAGCAGACGAGAAAAAAGAAACAATTGTCGCCCGCCGCCATCACTGTAGGGACTCAACGGATTGCAACGCGTTAGCTAGATCGCAACCTCTCCGGAAAGTCTGGTCTCGCGGGTGTAGGATGCCGAGCAGTATGCGATCCTCTGTGGACCAAGCGTGTCACGTTTTCTTCGATATTCCTTCGGTAGCCACATTAGGTGCCCAAAAGGAACAAAAAATAACAGTGCATGAATTAGCTGCATTGAATAGAAGTATGGCAGCAAAAGCGAAATGGGAACAGCGTGTGATTGCGCCGATTGTCTTTGCAAGAGTGCTGCGAATCGCAATTGTGGGGATAAAATGTGTTCAATTCAGCGTATTGTTACCTACTTCAAGCAGAAAGACCTGTGCCTGCTGCAAGCAGACAAAGATGGCGGCTTTGAAGATGGCGGCTTTGTTGTTTTGCCTAGAGGCACCTAAAAAGCGGTCATTGCCTTTAACAAATATATCACTCCCCAAAAAGTCTGGACATCTCTCGTGAGGAAAGATTTTCTTCGTTTCTGCGAAGACTACAACCTAAAGAACCTGCAAGAAAGCATAAGAAAGAGCGACAATGAGCGAAAAGCCGGATTGTTAGTGAACGGGGCACTTGGCAACTCGGTTAGCCGATTTTCGTTGAATTGCCTCAAGCAACTCAAAGTCGATGATCCTTTTGTAGTTACTAACTCCGACGATATCATCAGATTGTTTTTGTATGTGTCAACCATAACATTGGTTTTGGATTTTCCGTGGATATAGAAGAATTATTTCACTCTATTCCACATCGCGAATTGTTTTTTTGCCATCAAAGCACGCATCGATGCACGTGGTGAACCGGTATTTCAAAACGCAATTGTTCTTAGCTGTGACAATTTGCTGGCCTTATTGGAAGGCTATCTCAAAAGCACTTTTATTGGCCAACTATACCAGTGGCGTAGCCAGCAATTTCGTTCGGGGGGGAGGGGGGGGTGCTCATGTTGCAGCTCGGCCTTCTCCGTATAGTATTTGTTGAGGTATCAAATATATGAATAATAACTGCGTTGCCATTGCCAAAGATATTGCAAACGAATTCTTGAACACTACGCACTGTCAAGACAAATAAAATATTTATTTTGTCGTAAAAAAATATACTCGTACGTCCCAAAAATTGTGCCCGAAATGACTGATATCAACACTTCCTTGTTTTTTGTCTAGTTAATAAGTAAAGAAAATATCACAGGAACTTAAGAACTGTATCGGTTCGAAACCAGCAAAGCAGTGCATGCCGATGACATCAAAAATGTAAGGGCCATGAAACGAACAAGCTGAGCTAGACAAACATTTTCATGAAACTTTGACATTCAAGAACCTTGTTTACGTTTTTGTAGATATGCAACGGCCAAGGAAAAATCATAATGATGCTGTCTCTTGTTCTGATGTATTCCGCAGGAGCAGCTGTCTTTGGTCGTGTATTGTAATTGCACCGAAATTATAGTTACTAGAAAGAACATATAAAATCAGGAGTTCTGCAAAATATACGAGTACATTAGCAATGCGAAGATACAATGGAATATACAAATGCGAAGAAGAGCTTGGCAAAGGGCAAAATATGTCAATGGAAACAAAGTTCACTGCATGTTTACACAAAACCTCGCAACAAGATATTTAAATATACGTATAAGTATCCAATAACTCTACGCATCTAAGAAAATGTCACTGTATAATATGCGTCATGCGAGGCAAATAAACATGTTACGCAAACACAAACTCACAAATCACAGCATCCTGCTTAGGCTTTTTGTTGCCTTTCAGCTTCTGGAGCAAAGCTTCCCCCACTGATGTCAACACCGAGCGAGGGTGGCCGGCTTTTAAAAGCCGCTCAGCCTGATTGTCAAGACTAACTTGATCCTATGATGACACGATTTTTTTAAGCGCGGACCCCAGGCAGGTTGTTGCAATCGCTCGTTTTATAATTTCCGAGTGGGCAGAATCGTGTGGTAACAGCTCCTTTATAAAAAGGCGCGTGCTCAGTAGCACCAACAAACATGTTGTTTTAAAAAACGTCATATTTAAATCTAAAAAGTGCAGCACGTTGTCAACAGAAAACTCGTGGGTAAGAGATAGGCCATTGCCGTGAAGATTAAAAAGGCTTAAAACCGTGGTGATTTCATCATTGTCAGTTGAAGAACACTGTTCGTCCAAAAAGATTTAAAAATTGTCTGCATATCTAAAAACGTAATAATTGAAGCTTCTCTTAGTCTGGCTCCCCAACATGGTGGAAAGTCCTGTAAGTTTCCAAATAAAATAAACTTTCTCGAAATCAGCCTGTGTTCATTTGTACTTTTCATACATGCCATCGGGTGCTTTCGGGGACGCACGCCACTTTCAACGTGTGTGCTCGTCTTTACGTGGTGTCCCTGCAGATGAGTTTGCAATGAAAAACTATACTGATAGTCTGCATGTGAGACGTCTGTACTTATTCGCAACTCACATCAAATAGCTGCAGACATGAATGAGGACACAATGTAGCCTACGACTACATTGTGACTGACGGTACGAGTTAGTTCCCTTTCTGACGCCAACATTGCATGGAAAATTCCACTGCTGCACGCCACCTGTGGGTTGACAAGTTCTGCAGCGTGAACCTACAGAACGGTGTCAGTGTGGGACATATCCAAGGTCGAAACGGTCGGAAAGCGAGCGCGACGTCCTGTCGTTGAAATATTCTTTAACAAAGGATGCATCAGCGGCGAGTAGGCGAAATATTTGGTTGTAGGGGACCACGGCATCTTTCCTTTTTTTATTTTTCTTAGTAATTAAGAATACCAGATGATTAGAAGCTAGCATTCGAGCGCACGACGACGCTTGCCAGTTCATTGCTTCTCGTGGTCTATATACGTGTTCGTGTTTTCAGTCTTACTCGGAATCTCGAACATTCACACACCCTTAAAACTACCGCCACATGCCTTTCATTATAATGTACGAGAATTGAAGAAAAAAAAATTAGAAGAAAGTCATGAGCCATTCTATTCTGGGAAGGTGGATGACCAGCAAAGCTCACACGACAAAGAGGTGACACAGAATTTGGAGCAAAGGTACGAACACATTTATTGTCTTTATCGGTTGTCATCGTGATGAAAGCTACGCACATACATTTATTTTTATAGATCTACGTTCATTCGTGTTATACTTTCATCATATACATTCCTGTTTTCGTTTCGCCATATACCAAGGAAAAGAATTTGAGAACGAAATCACCGCACCGACTGGCAGTGGGCCAGTGCCGTCAGCGCCTTCGCGGAGTGAAGGGCCGTATGGGAAATCTGGCATGTTAAGGGGCAACGGAGCCAGCTGTGGAAAACGACGACGACAAACGCGCGAGCAGTGGCACGAGCCATTGCTAATGATAGTTTTTGCTCACACAGGTTTGTTGGTGCAAACTAAAAATGCATGGAAGCGTAGCCATAAACCGCTTCACTATAAAAACAAGAGGAAAAAGACGCCACTGCGTCAACAAAACTCGCAACATGCTGACGTTGTGCGTGGTATGATGCAGAGCAAAGGCAACAGCTACACTGCAAGCTTAGGCCAGCCATCCATTGTCACTTGGGCCGATACTTGGGCCATTCCATTCCGATACACCATTTCGCTGTTGAGTCTCGACGTTTGAAAGATTCGACTAAAAACTTCAGTGAGAAAATTATCTGCGGCATGGTTCAATGAAGAGGCCACAGGATACATTCTGCATGCCGTAGACGACGGATTAAAATTATGTACTCTCAAGTTCACCGCATCCTTCCTTATTCTCCCCTTTTAATCTTTTTCTCTGTTTCCTTTCCCTCGGCGTCGGATAGCATACCAGATGCTTTACTAGTTAACATCCCCGATTCCTCCCTATCATTTCCTCGCTTCCTCCTTCCGTCGCAAAGTGATGTTTTATTAATATGGGCAAAATAAATACATGTATGTCTACAATAATGGCTGGTTTGCTTCCTATTGATTCAGGTTACAGCTTTCAACCCTGCTACGTTTGTCGTGATTGATCTCAAGACATCTGGTATGTTCTAACTGATAATAACGGAACTCCCATAGAATCATATTGCACTTAAATTTGTTATTCACGAATCCACACACTCATGGAGTGTCTCCTGTTATTCCAAGACATCGCTGCACTTCTTCCTACCTTGACTTCGCAGCATATCCGGCGACCTATTCTTTTTGGTCGGAGGAACTCACCGCCGATATATCGAAAAACATCACGCCATTATCATTTGGGACGATACTTGTACCATGGCCATTTAATGACCTTGAAAGAACAGCTTTCATTGCAGTGAAAGACTGCTTTATTATCTCGGACCTGTGCTCAAAATATTAGGGATGAATTTATGCGCACTGACTCGCGTTTGTTGTTGATATTTCACCTTGCTTTCTTCCGCTTGTATGAGCTAGTGTTTCCATGTGCTAAAGTGTCCTTACAGCTATTTTTTCAATTTCATTATTTGTTTTTATACAATTTGCCTATATTTCTCCATATATTTCCCTATAAGTAAACGTCATTCGCTGGAGGCGTCCTACTTCCAACTGCTCTACTTGAACGCCGTTTAACTCTATGCCTACCCACGCGTAGAGTAGCAAACCGGACGTTCGTCTGATACACTTTTCTACCTTTTCTTATTGCAGCGAAGATTTCTTTACCTGCCCATCATAAACATACAAACAGGAAATAAAAAACGCAACCTAAGACGAGAGAAACATAACTATTCAGGAAGGGATTTCCAAGCAGCTAGGAAGAGACCATGTTGTCAAATGTAGAGGTTGCCGAGAGCAGACTGGAGAATCGCTGGTTAATATCGTTACTGGGAGATGTCAAACATAGGAAATTTTTACGCTACTAGGAAAGATGGAAAGTCGAGCCACATCAACGAAGATGGCGGACTGGGCCACAGTTCATCCTCTTGTCCGCTACACTTCAAGAGCTTCTTGTGGCTGGGAGTTGCTTTCGCGAAAGCTTATTCAGCACTAATTGGAATGGCTGATAGTTGTGCATGTGATGTTTGCGGATGCGAGGAGAGCATTGACCACTTATTGTGCCACTGTATTCAATTGCAAGCAAAAAGACCATCTTTGTCCAACACATTGAGGAAACTAGATGATCGTCTTCTGAGTGAACAGACATTACTAGAGCATCGTCCCCACCGATCATCGGTTTAGAAGGCAGTGAAGGCACTTTTGCGTTTTCTGAGAACGTCTGGTTTGCAAGAGCGGCTTTGGCTCAATGACTGTCTGTGCACGTCTCTATACCCTCTCTCTCTCCCTTCTCTCTCTTCCTCTTCTCCCTTCCCCCAGCGTAGGGTAGCAAACCAGAACCTTGACTGGTTAATATCCCTGTCTTCATTATATCCCTCTGTCTCTCTCTCTCCACATAACAATGCTCATAACATTAGCCTATGGCGGCAAAAGTACCGACTCGATGCAGTCGAACAATGACGACAGGTAAAATATAACTGCACATAGGGTTAAGTGGTGTCCGGGACATGACAGGACTTCAGGCAGAAGACGTACACGATGTCGGCGCGGGGATGATGAGGACGAAGGCAACAGTGCGGCGATGTAGGGGTATCTACCGGGGAGCACTTCGCGGGGCGAGCCGCCTGCGGGACGTGCCTTGTAAATGGACAGTCCTAAACAAGTTTCACCTACCATTCCTTGCATCATGCAGTGTTTGTTGGGGCTGTCTAACCTTGAATAATTTGAATAATTTACCTGTATTTAGTCAGTGTTAACATTTTAGCGATTTTGTCGTTAGACTTAGCGATATTTCGTCTGTTTTGACAAAGTTTTCTATATAGTAACGAACGACATTTTCAGTGACTTGAAAGAACAATTGGCGATATTTTGGCGTCTTAGAAGATAGCAAAGTTGCTTCAAAAATGGTCTTCTAGAACGCAGTTTATACTCGGACAAAAGCAACATGTAAGCGGCCGGAACTCGCTGTACGATGCATCGGCTCCGTTACTACATAGCAACAATTGCTTTCACATTGGCAGCCTTCACATTGCGATTGTGCTTTACGACACGGTGGTCATCATAGCATTTACACTGTACTCCCAAAATCGATGTTCTTTTTTTATTTACAAAAGCTATTTGAATGCCCTTAGACACTGAGGGTTCAGTGGTGTCACTAAATGCATTTGATTGGTGGACGCACTCAAGCGTGTGATTAAGCTAATTTACCAAAACCAAATGGAATACATTTTATGAACGCAGCAGGTAAATAAGACATATCGACTGCATAAAAAAGGCGTAGATATCGGAACAGTAGAGCTCGTTTATGGGCGTCTGAACAAATCGCTTCGGTTGCTCATGTCGTTCAGACTAATCAGTACTTCACGGCGGATTTTAGGTAGATGAAGAACGAAAATGCGGTGTTTGACCTCTATTAAAGCTCGGGTTATTGTCATCACCGTGTTAACAATACGTGGCCAAGCGCGTTCCGCAGAATTAAGTTCACCTACCACGAACGTTGAGAAGCACAAGAAATTAGTATAATGTAGGCTGTAAATGCATTTTCATGCTAGAAAAACTACGTTACATGTGTTCTTTTGAATCGCGCCGTATTTGTAACCTTCCTATCTGATCGTAACGAAAAATTTAAACTGTCATCATTCGTTATGTTATAAATATTAGATGTGGGCGAATATTATCTTTTGCGAATACCAATAGAATACGAATACTAAGTGTCGAATGTCGAATCGAATATCGAATAGGCAAACGCAGACACACATTTTTTTCAGCAGGACTATTTATTTCGGTATATTAGGTAACACGCTTGTGTGTAGTGCATACACAGACAATTATCATGGACAATTAGGATCGTTTTAAGCATAAGATCACTACAACTGTCGTGAAAAGAACTGCACGATATAGCCACTAGACACCTTTAAAGCCTGGTCACCAACAAGCTTTCCACGAACGACAGGCTGCTGTATGACTAGCTTTCTAAAAGCGCTAAATAACTAGTTGTTGAAAAAGTATCAAAGGTTATTAAAAAATTAAATTATGGGGTTTTATGTGCCGAAACCACGATCTGATAATGAGGCACGCCATAGTTGGGGACTCCGGAATAATTTGGGCCACCTGGGGTTCTTTAACGTGCACCTAAATATAAGTACACGGGTGTTTTCGCCTTTCACTTCAGAAGTTATGGAAAAGGAAAAAGCAAATGCTATGGAGTATTTGTGTGCTGTAGACACAATAGAGGGTCTCTTACAAGGACATCACTGGTTGTGACGTAAAAGATAAAAATGCTACATGACTAGACTCCAAGAAAGACTAATTGGCAAACCAGAAGCAAAAATAACCGGTTATCGTGTAACGGACGAGAAGAAGGTGAACCGAGGGACCCAATTTATTGTTATGCACAACTTTATAAAGCAAACAGATAACGAAGAAAATTAATGATTAGAAGAAATTGTAGTTCTTGACTGAAATGTAATAATTCGAAGGGAAATGGCGGAAAAAAAGCTTGCTGGAGAGTGGGAGCCGAATCCACAACCTCCGCATTATGGGCGGCTTGCACTACCAATAGGGTGATGGGGACGGCAGTTCCCACGTCCACATACTGGGATATTTATGTACATGCACAAGGTCTAACTCAAGGAGTGTTAACCAGCACCACACTTGCACTGCAAAACGGATAGCAAAGCTTGCATTACCGATTTTGTTTTAAAAGATGTGTCGTGCTTTTTCTTCTGATTATTCGCGATACTGTGTTCAGCAGGTGGGGAACAGCAACCTGACTTTACCAGTAGGTTATTGCGAAATATTTATTTAGCGTCGATATTAGAAAATACCGAATAGTTCATTTTCCAATACGAATGAAATATCGCGCACCAAATGTTCGCGTTCAAGACTTTGAATATCCGCCCTCCATATAGTAAATACATTGTAAAGCCCTTTGTACCCTTCTGGCAAATTCACTGTTTTCCTCTACCTGCACGGATTTTATGCCAACCTGAGGCGTCTAGACAAATGATTTACTTCATGTTAGTTTATATTAGAGCATTCCAAAACACCTATGTTCTTAAAATCCACTCGACAATTCTAGCGAGAATTCTAGTGACTTTTTTGGTCTCACTTCAGCGACACGCTTCAGAAAAATTTGGTAACATTAAACTATAATGGTACAACATGTGTGATTGATAACCAGATCTGTCTATGACACAGATCAGTTTCACTAAAACATTCTACAACCTTCTCTATTGCAATGGCAATCAGGTAATCCGCAAGGGAGGCCATCTTTATACAGTACGTTCCCGCTGAGCGCGCTCGGAGTATACTCCGTTCAGTCATTAACATAAACTTCTGTGTAACCTGCAATTAATATTCAACAATAAATCAACGCGTCATTAACACATTAAATAAAAGAACGTGTCTTTGTTTATTGGTCTGCGACCGCTAAAGCGGCATCTACCTAACATCCTTCCCACCCACGCTGCACACCGGCTCGCTCCACTCCCCTTGGCAGAAGCCCACCATGTCAAGCCTTGTGGTAAAGTGTACGAAAAACGAACATGTACTGCAGAAGTCAAGGAGAAAATTATATACAGGTTTACAGTAGTGCAACTTTTGATGTTGGCGTGTCGTCAATCCCAGGCAGCACGTACTGCAAAGATCCGTTTCCAAACCGCGAACCTTACATATGTTGGCAGTGGGCAAAAGAGCAACATATAGACACCATGCCTCACGCTTCGCCCGTTTGCGTGCTTCGCAGGTTTTCCTATCATCCTTCTTTGTGCTGTGTCTGCCTCCTGCTCGGACGGCAATCAACGGCTCTACAACTCTGGAATGCCTGTACTACACCAAAGAACGCTACGCTTTTCCGGGTATTATCCCGGATGTTTGCCCAGCACCACAGCTCGCTGCCTGCAGGGAATATTCATCGACACTAGCATCAGTTCCTGAGGCTACCATTATCTACTGGCGGCAAGCTCGTCACTTCAGTGGGCAAGAGAGCAACGTGGGCAGCATGGCTCGCGCTTGGCCCGTTCGCGCTTCGCAGGTGTGTAAACTATATTCTTTACATGCTAACAAAAGCGACAACCTGTACTTGCTGCTGCTCCCTTGCCCACAAATGTTTTATGAAATTTCATGTGACTGTTTCTCCTTAATTTTTCTGCTGCTGTGCTCCGGTGATGCGGAAACAAATGCTGGGCCTGACTCGCGTTCGGCATCGGTGCTTTCCTTGGAAGACTTGCCCGATGACCGCGCAGAACAAATGCGGGTTCTTTTTCATTTGCTCAAAGATGCGCATACTCGTTCTGTGCAATCAGTAAAAAGTCAGGCCGAGCTTGTCTGCTGACGTAAAAGCCATAAAAAGCAGTCATAAAAGTATCGAAGTGAAAATTGGCAACATTCACGAGAGATTGGATAAGCTAGAAGAAAAAGCTAATACTTTTGACAACATGTCTCAAGAACTTATCGGAGTACGCCATACAATGGAAGGCGCTACCGCCCGGCAGGACTCTCTGGAAGCTCGTCCAGACGATTCAGAAGCTAGATCGCGTCGTTACAAATTAATTTTCTGTGGTGTACATTACTTTCCCGATTCGTGCGAGCAGTCTTAAGCACGTGTCAAATCTGGCCTTCTTTGTGTTGCAGATAATTTGCCCGATAATGCTATCGATCGTGCGCGTCGTATTGGCCCTTTCGTCCCCAACAAGTGCCGCCCCATTGTTAATTTTCAAGCTACAAAGTAAAACAAAATCTTTTGAGTGCACCCCCGTAAAAAGCTAAAAGAAAAATAACATCACCTTGAGCGAAGACATTTAACCTGCAACACGTCGTATATATTCGAAACGTGCTGACATTGTCAAAAGTCAATCGGAAACGCAGCCCTATCAGCTTAGGTGCTAACCCCTTGTCATGAATAAAAAGCATTACGTGTACACCTCAAAAACAGACAGCGTTGCTGAACGTAAGCAGACTGCACCATCTGATAACCACCGTACAAATGCCAACGCAACTAGAGGTGCGCGAGGGGCTGTGAGCAAAATCAATTACACACATTTGTACTGTTTACTAATGTTCGAAGTTTGTCTAATAAACGTGACCTTTTAAACTGTGCTACTGATACTTGCAAAGCAAACGCACTCGTATTAACAAAAACCTGGCTTCGGCCAGAGGTAATGAATAACGAGCTTTTTTTTTTTCAGTTAATAAATTTTCTGTGTACTGCGCTACGACCGACTGTCGCGGGTACGCGGCGGTGTACTAACTGCTAGCCATTTCGAAAGAAATCCCATCGCACCGCATTCACACTCCAACTGAGTTGGAAACCGTTTGGGTTGTCGCTGAATTTTCCAAGCGAAAAATAATTATTGGCGTCTGTTACCGTCCCCCTTCTCAAAGTTCCATTTTCGTTGACGAAAATGTAACTGTGAGATGCGTCTAAATGTGGGGATTTTAACATCCCTAATGTTTCGTGGGATTGTGAGCCACCTGCGCTGAATCCTCCTTCTTCACTCTCAAGGGATTTTTTGGATATGTGCGCTGTATTTTCTCTAACACAATTGATAAAGCAACCAACTAGATTAACAGAATCAGCAGCTAACGCTATTGATCTTGTATTAGCAACACACCCTGAACACGTTTCTAATGTCATTCACCTGCACGGTATAAGCGACCTCTCCATTCTGTAATTTGCATTAACATTTCACGTCCAAAATGCAAAAACAGAAAGTTATTAAATATTACAAAAATTCGAACTTTGAAGTAATCAAATAGGAAGTTTGCTTTTTCTTGACGGTTTTCTCGATGGTTTTGAAGAGCGTACGGTACAATCAAACTGAGATTTATTTTTATTCAAGGTTGAAGAATTGACAGATAAATGCATACCCACTTTTACGATAATTGCGAATGCTGAGACACCATGGTACAACTGCTACAAAAAACGCTAGTCGAAGAAGAAAAAGCGCACATACTGCTCAGCGATACAGTCCACAGATGATGGCCTCTGGGCCGCCTGCGATCAAGCTTTCGCCATTTAGATTGCAGCCATAAAGAATGCTAGAGATAATTATCTAAATACTACCTTCGATGCTCACATCCGATCCAAAAAAGTTCTGGTGCGTATTTTATCCTAAAACTGATGTTACAATCAGCCTTGTTGATCCTGCAAGGAACACTATACCTGATGCGCAGTGTGCTCGTGTATTAAATGAAGTGTTTGTCCGCAACTTTTCTACAAAAACTCAAGCAATGGTTCCGCATGTTACACCTTTAGATATTATAGTCATGTCTCCCATTATAATTGACTACAATGGAGTGGTCAGAACTATAACAAGTTTGAAACCATCCTTCTCACCTGGCTGCGATTCCATTAATCCTAGGTTTCGAATAAATAGTCTGCTACTCGTCAATTATATTAAAAAAATTTTGAACAGTCCCTCGAGAACAGTTTCCTTTCCACTGACGGGAAAATCGGGAGTGTTGTTCCACTCCATAAATCTGTTAACAAACATTCACCTTAAAATTACTGTGCCATTTCACTAACTAACATTCCATGTAAAATCACCGAGCGTATTCTATTTTCAAGCCTTGTTTCTTGCCTTGAATCAAATTCATTCTTCCCTCCTTGACAACATGTTTTCCGCAAGACATTCTCGTGCGAAACTCAACTCGTATGCTTAACTCACCGTCTTCGTGCTATCCTCGATCGGTCTTCTTTAGCTGACTGCATATTTTTAGATTTCAGAGAACCCTTTGCTAAAGTATGCCATAATCTCCTTTTGGATAAGTTGAAGGTACTAAGTTTGTATTCCGGACTGCTTGCATGGCTTAAATATTTTTTACTAAAGTTTACTAAAATTACTAAAAGTTTGTCTGTTAATAACACTGACTCTCCTCCGAGTCCTGTTTCTTCGGGTGTGCCACAAGGATCGGTACATGGCCCTCTCCTCTTTCTAATCTGCATCAACGACTTACCTTCCTGCGTTTCTTCCCATATCAACTTGTTTGCAGATGACTGTGTAATATTTCACTAAATAGCTAGTCCTAACGATACTACTATTCTACAGTCTAATCTCGATGCTGTGGCCGCTTGGTGTAAGACTGGGTGCATGGAATTAAACACTAAAAAAATGCAAAGTTGTGCATGTAACTCGATCCACTAATACATTGGTTTAATATTGCTGCATTATTGCTGCATCTTGGCAACCTTCCTTTGGAAGTAGTGTCGTCATACAGATATCTTGTCGTCACTATATCTTCAAAACTTACCTGAAACGATCACATTGAATCCATACTCGCCAGCGCCAACAAAACACTTGCATATCTTCGCTGTAATTTCTCACGCGCTCCTCAGGCTCTTAAACCTTTACTTTATAAAACACTAATTCGTTCGAAGGTGGAATACGCCGCCTCTGTTTGGGACCCTTTCCATGACAATCTAATCTACTCACTTGAAATGGTTGAAAATAACTCTACACGTTTTATTATGTATAATTATACTCGACCTGCAAGTGTGACTAATATGAAATCAAGTTTGGACTACCATCACTAGCATCTCGCCGTAAGATTTATCGCTTGTCTTTTTCACCGCATATTTCACCATCGTTCACTACACGATGATTTCATCTTTCCTCCGCAGTATGTATCATCCTGCATTGATCACCGACATAAGGTTGCCGTTACATTTTATAGGACTTCTACTTTCCAGTATTCATTTTTCCCCAAGACTTGTGAGGAGTGGAACCATCTTCCTGCTGTCACTGCAGACATTACAGACCATCAACGTTTCAATAATGTTTTAACCAACAGTAACTAAATAGTTTTTTACCCCATGTTCATTGTTACCTCTTTGCTTGTGCTTACCTTTATCATCTTCTTGTGAGTTCACATTTGTTTTGTAGTTTGCCGATTTGTATTGATTTGATTTGATGATTAGATGATTGTATTTGTATTATATCAGTGCATTATATAACTTCATTTATTGGTGTATCCTTTTACAGAAAGGTTCCTTCTTTTTTTCTTTCTTTTTACCACTCTGTAATGCCCCGGCCCTGAGGGTACAATAAATAAATAAATAAATAAATAAATAAATAAATAAATAAATAAATAAATAAATAAATAAATAATTATGCAGGGCGTCCCAGCTAACTTTAGCCAGAGTTTAAAAATATGGGAATACCGCGTAGCTGGACAGAACCGAGGTAATGTTGCTTGTCGTTGCTTGGATATACTCAAATTATATCTTTTATTCTGCCTAATTAGATAATTAGTCTTAATTACATAATCAACTTCCCGAATATTATAGTTATACGAAAAGTGCCAATGATAAAATTGTAGGGTGACATGAAGAACTCTCGATACAGCTTTCTGTTGCTCAATACGCGCTACATAAAAGTGTTTTTCCGAGCGTGAATGATGCCCACGAATACACGCTAAGTGCCTCGAGTGGCCAGTTGCGCGGCAATTTTGCGTGTATATAAATATATATGTGCCGGGTGTCACAAAATGTCGCAAATGTCACAAAAGGCAGTGCAGAGCCCCAATCCTGATGGTCGGCGGACGCGTCTATTGGCAAACTGTCACTAAGAGTACGGGGCAGGCATTCCGTCAAGCCGTTTATCTGTGGGTGATAGGCCATAGTTAATTTGTATTGTGTCGAGCAACACTTCAGAATGTTATCGATAACATTCCAAAGGAACTGTCTGCCGCGTGCCGATGAGCCCCGTGCTGTAGAATGACATTTTGCAGCAAGAAATCTGCAACGTCGGTGGCACAGCTAGTGGGAAGACCACGAGGACTGGCAATTGACCTCGTCGCATCATATGTGGCAACGGCCACCCACTTATTTCCGGAGGCGGATAGAAGAAATGAGCCGAGTAAGTTTAGGCCCAGACGGTGGAATGGTTCATACGGAACACCAAGAACCTGGAGATGGGCAGCAGGCGGGAGCGTCGGCTTTTTCCGTCGCTGACAAAGGTCACACGAGGCCACGTAGCGACGTACTGAGCGGTACGTGTCAGGTCATAGAAACAACGGCGTGCGCGGTCGCATGTCCATGGCACGTCGAGATGTCCTGTCGTTGAGGCATTGTGAAGGTGCGCCAGAGCAGTGGAACAGAGATGGGTCGGAATAACAAGCAACAGGTCAGGACCGTCAGAAAGTAGACTACGACGATATAAGATGCCATCTCGGAGTACAAAGAGACGGAGCTAGGGACCAGGAGTGTGCGAGTTGAGATTGTCGAAGATTTGCACAAAGACTGTGTCATGGTGTTGTTCGGCAGCAATGCTGACGAGTCGAGAAAGAGAAAGATAGAGAGACAGAGGGATATAAGGAAGGCAGGGATGTTAACCAGTCAAGAGTCTGGTTGGCTACCCTACGTTGGGGCAAAGAAGAAGGGCAACAGGGAGAAGGGAGAGAGATAGTATAGCGACGGTGCACGGACAGTACTTGAGTCAAAGCTGCTCGTACAAACCAGGCGCTTTCAGAAAGCACAAAAGTGCCTTTACTGCCTTCTGATCCGATGAGCCGATGAGCCGGACTTGTAAACGACGGTGTATAAGCATTCTTAACTCCGCAAGGTCGAATGTTCAAGACGACCGGTGAGACCTTTCAGCAACGACAGCTACCACAGGGCATAGTGATCACTGATGACAGTAAAGCGTCGGCCATAAACATATGGGCGAAATTTGGCAACGGTCCAAACAAGAGCGAGACACCCTTTCTTTGTAATAGAATAGTTTCGCTCAGAAGAGGAGAGGAGACGGCTGGCACGCGCTATAATGCAATCCTGACCCCGCTGACGTGGAGGTAGAACAGCGCCAATGCTCTGGACGCCACTGGACCTCCGTGGGGGCCGATTCGTCGAAGTGAGCCAGCAGTGTTGGTGATGTGAGTAGTGCAATCATCTGCCAGATGGCGGGCGCTTGTTCAGCACTTCAGGAAAAGGGTCAATCTTTCTTAATCAGGCAGGTGAGAGGCCGCGCTATATCTGCTAAGTTTTTTACAAAGTGCCGGAACCAAGAACAAAGATAAAAAAGGTAATGGAGGTCCTGAGGCGTCGGAAAGATTGTAACAGAGCGAATTTTAACAGGGTCACACCGGATACCGGTAGCGTCGACAAGATGGCGGAGAGTAGGGATTTATTAGCGATCAAAGCGCCATTTCGAAGCGTTAAGTTGAATATCGGAGTTGGGAAACACGTACAAGATAGCCTAGAGTGTATGCAGATGACTGAAGAACTAAAGCGAAAAAATTACGACGTCATCAAGATAGCGTAGGCAAGTAGACCACCTGAAGCAGCGACGAAGGGCATCCACCATTCGTTCGAATGTTGCGGGGGCATTACAGGAGCCAAATGACATCACATTAAACTGGTAGAGCCCATCGGATGTAACGAAGGTAGTCTTCTCCGTGTTTTTTTCATCGACGGTAACTTGCTAATATCCGGTTTGAAGGACCATAGAAGAAAAGCAGCGTGCGCCATAAAGTCGAGCATGTCGTCAATTCGCGGCAATGAGTAGAAGTCCATCTTATTAATCTTGTTCAGATACCGATAATCCGCGCAAAACCGGCAAGTGTTGCCTTTTATCTGACAAGCACCACAGCAAGGGGACGCCCAAGGACTCGCATATGGTTCGAATCCTTCTTTAGCCGGCCTTTTATCGACCACTTTTGGATGACGTAGTGTTCGCTCGCAGGCAATTGGTTAGGATGCCTATAGGTAGGTCTGGCATCTCCAGTACCAAGAAAAAGGACGACGAAGGGAGCGAGCGGACGCATCTCACCTGGGTTCCGTGTTTTTTCTTTTAACTGCCTGATTTTTGAGTCGCACCTTAATGAAAGTGCATCGACCGGATGCATGAAGTTGTGTGAACCACCGGGAACGCAAATTCCGAGGTATAGGGGACCGCTTTTTCCTAATTTAGAGGACTTTTGTGTGCCGAGAGAAGCCCCCGCCGCTGGGCCTAACGTCGACTTCGGCCTTGGCCGGGGGAGCGGTAGGCCCAGCCCGAGCCTCGGTGAAGCCGCCAGCGGAACATCGAACCATCAGTGATTACGCAAGTGAGCATTGACCTAAGATAATTACCGCTATGCGTGTAGAAGTGGACCGCATCGAAATTTCGCAAGACCAGTGCACAAGATCGCAAGGCTGGAAAACTGCCGGTGAGAGAGTCAGGCACAAAGGCATGGGCAAGATAGGCCTAAATCATGTACTTCAAGCGAGCCAAGATGGCACCAAGGCCGCGGCTGATTTCAACAGCCGAAGCAACAACCTCGGCGGTGGCGCCACTGGCAGCGCTACACGTCACTCAAGGGCGAAACGTATAAACAAGGGCAAATTGTTGAAGGGCGCGCGCATGCCAGACTTGCCGCGCGGCGACATAAAGATCGTGTTCCGACCGCGAGCCGGGCTCCACGTGAGCGACGTAACTCGCGTTGAACTAAGTCGTGCAATTGCGGCGGCGGCACAGATCCCCGCCAATGAAGCAAGTGAAGACGTCGTGTGCTCCAACCTACAGCAAAATATCGTAGTGGTGAGTACCTCCAAGAGAGCACGTCGACCGATACGCTGCAGTAGAAAGGATCGACATACGCGGCACGGCGCACGAAATAAGTACCTACGAAGCGGCCCCCCACGGCACGGTGAAGGGCGTCATAAGGGGCATCCCGCTCGAGGATACGGCCCAGGAGATTCAGGACAATGTTGTGCACAAGCATAACCCAACGGCCCTACAGGCAAACCGAATCGGTAAGACCCGATCAGTCGTCATTGCTTTTGAAGGGCACAAAGTACCCAATTACGTGAGATACGGTAACCTGCTCACGTAGTGCACGTTGGACAGAAAACATATGGACGTATGCTATTCGTGCGGAAGAGTGGGCCACAGAATGGACGTGGGCCCGGATCCTTCGAACACGATCTGCCGAGGGTGCGGAATCTCCAACCCCGCCGAAGACCACAGATGTGTCCCGAAAAGGCAAACACCTGACCGTGGACAAGGCCTGCAAAGCCCGCTTCAAGACGCCCTACGTCGTCCGCCGGCGACGCTGGGAACGGCGCCGAGCAGAGGAAGAAGACGCCGGGAGGAGAAACCGAGACAAGAGAGGTCCTGCAGGCGGACCCCGCCGTAGCACCTCCAAACAACGGGGCCGGTCACACACACCAGGCCGCAGCAGCAACAATAGTGGCGGCGGAAAGGGCTGCCGGAGTCGCTCTCGATCGAAGACACCATCCGGGGGCGGCAACGGCGGCGGCAACCGCCGCTCGCGCTCCCGGACCAGTTCGAGATCCGGGGTCAGTTCAAGGTCCCGGAGCGAGTCAACCGGACGCCGAGCGATCGCCGAGAAAAGGGTGGGCTGGACCAACAGGCCTCCCGTCACTCGAACCAACGACACCGAATTCCCACCGCTCACCCCCTCCCAACCCCTTAACTCACAAGCGAATCCGCAAAAGGACAGTAGCGAAGTAATATAGCTGAAGAGGATCATAGAGCGGCAAAACGCTCAGATCCAGGAGCAGAACGCCCAAATACGGGCGCTTATGAATAAGATCAAAACGCTGGCAAGTAACGGCAGCTCGGCAAATGCAAGCCCCCAAAACAACAGCACGGCGGCAAACAACACCGCAGGCTTGCGCAGATTGCCGCGGAGGGACCCCCCCTCGCCCCGCCTAGGGCGGGCGGCGGGAGAGGTTGGGGTTACGCAACGTGCATCAAGTAATCAAGAGGCGATAGACGCCGAAATGAGCCCCGCGAGCGGAGAGGAAGCGGCGACCGCAGAGACCGCGACCACGGCAACGACACAGATCCCGCGAGAAGGAGAGCTGACGGCCATTTTGGCCGCAATTTCCCAAATTAATGAAAGGCTAGGCAAAATGGACGCCCGACTCGAGGCTGTCGAGAGTCGGGCTCACACGCGAACGGTGAAGCACAAGCGCCTAGCGCCAAAAGTAGCCTCAACATCGGTGAGGAACCGCCTCGCGTCCCTGAAAAAAAAAGCGGTCCGATAAAATCAAAGGCGCGATCGCGAAAAGGCGCAATCGACTCGAGACGTCTGGAAAGGATGATGCAGAAGCCAAGTAAGAAGCACAAGAAGAAAACCGGGGGGGGGGGGGGATACCACCGTAATTTACCAATGGAACTGCCGCGGGATTCGCAACAAGGAAGCGGAACTATTATTACACATTGACGGGCAAGGAAACAAGCCCGATACAATTGCTCTACAAGAAACAAACGGGAAACCAAGACTTCCGGGGTACGTCACTTACACGGACCCCACGGTGAACGGAACGGCGGTGCTCGTCCGCAGCAACGTGGCAGCAACTCAACATGTCACGGCGCAGGGTGGGTGCGAGCACACGCTGGTCGAAATTCATTCGAGAGAAATTGGCAGCTTGGGCAATTTATTTGTAATGAGCGCGTACTGCCGGCCGTCACAACGGCAGTACGAATTTGACCGCATCGTGAGCCACGCGAAAGGGTTGGCGGGGACCAGGCCGCTCCTGATCCTCGGCGACTTAAACGCCCCTCACACAACGTGGGGCTATAAGTTCCAGTCCAAGAGAGGAAAAAACATTGGCCAAAGTAATGGAGGATCACGAGATGGCCCTCTTGAACGAGCCGGACGTAACCTCCAGAAGAGGCAACAGTGCCGCGAGGGACACCACGCCAGACCTGTCGTGGTTATCGGGCATGCTAGACGTCTCCTGGAGAAGCGAAGAAGTGAACCTGGGGTCTGACCACAGCGTGATCGGCATCACGATGCGAGGCTCCCGATATCAGGCTGTGCTGGGGACGGCGCGGATCACGGATTGGGACAAGATGAGAAAGTTTACCCAAGAACAAGAAGAGGCGTCCGAGGAAGAATCGGGACAAGCTGAAACACAAAGGACCTACACCGAATGGGCGAGGGACCAGAAGAAGGGCCTCGATAAGTTTACCCAAGAAATCGCAACGACGTCGCAGACACCGTACGTGGACGCCAGACTGACCCACATGTGGGCGGCCCGACACTCGTTGACGCGGCGGTGGAAACGTAAGAGACACAACAGAAAGCTGGCCAAGCGCATAGCAGTCTTGAACAAACAGATCGCCGAGCACGCGGCCAAACTATGTAAGGAAAATCGGCTGAAGACCTGCGACGGCCTACAGGGCAAGCTCTCGACGTGGAAGACGTGGTGTCTCTTGAGGGATCTGATCCACCCGCTGAGTAGCAAAACTGCGACCAATCGCAACGTCACCAAAGTATTGAACACGTACAAGGGAGACGGCCGCAGGCTCCTGGAAGACCTGAAGGATAAGTACCTAAAGATAGAGAAGGGCCAGTACCCGGTGCCCGAGAGGTACGAAGGACCCGACAACGAAGAACTGGACCGGCCGTTTACCATGACGAAACTCTGGACAGTGATAGATGACAGGAACAAGAGAAGTGCACCCGGCAGGGACGACATAACTTACAAATTACTCGGTAACATGAGCGGTACAGCGGCCCGCGGCCTCCTAGAGCACATTAACGAAGCCTGGGGGAGCCCGCAGTTGCCGAAGGAATGGAAGGACGCCGAAGTCCGCTTCATTCCAAAGCCCGGCAAGGCCCTCACGATAGACAACATTCGGCCCATCTCCCTCACATCCTGCGTGCGCAAGGTGATGGAGCGCATTGTCCTTCGCCGGCTGCAGAAGTACCTCGAAGAAACGGATCAGGTGCCAGAGACGATGTACGGCTTCAGGCAACATCTCAGCACCCAAGACGTGATGATCCAACTCCACGAACTGCTCGTCAAGCCGGCAACGAGGCACGCGCCGCGCGGGATACTCGCCCTCGACCTGAAGGGAGAGTTTGACAACGTGTCCCACGCGAGCGTGTTGCAGAATCTAAACAAAACCCGGTGTGGCCGAAAGACATTCGGCTGCATAAAAGATTTTCTGTAAACCGAACGGCGACCATCAGGATAGGGGAGGAGAAGTCGAACCCTGTCGAGCTCGGCGATAGGGGCACCCCTCAGGGATAGGTCTTGTCGCCCCTGCTCTTCAATCTGGCCCTGCTGCCCCTGCCCAATCTACTCAAGCAAATCGAAGGTGGACCACGCGTTCTACGCCGACGATTAAACGGTGTGGACGGCCCGAGCAGGATCCGATGCCTGGATGGAGGATGTCTTGCAGCGGGCGGCAACGACCGTGCACGAGTACGCAAAGTCCTGCACACTGAGCTGCGCTCCCCAGAAATCAGAGCTGCTCATGATCCAACAGGGAAAATCCAAGAAGGAGCTGCCACCGAATGTGATTATCACCATCACCGGAACGAGCATCAAGCCAACACAGCAGATTAGGATTCTTGGCCTACTACTTCAGAGCGACGGGAAGGCACAAGCCGCCATCACAAAGATCAAGGCTACAACCGAACAGATACTTGGTATGATTCGGAGGGTATCCAACAGAAACCGAGGCCTTAAAGAGGACGATGCCATGCGCCTGGTACGCGCGTTCGTCGTGTCGCGGGTTACCTACTCCGCCCCGTATGTCCAGCTGACGAAGGCGAATAGGCACACCCTAAACACGATGCTTCGCAAGGCAACGAAACAAGCACTGGGCATGCCCATATACTCATCCACGCAAAAACTGCTAGACATGGGCGCCCACAACAAGGTGGAGGAGCTCATCGAAGCTCACCTCTCTAATCAGAGAATCCGGCTCAGTCACACGGAACACGGACGAGCCGTCCTACACAAGATAGGATGGCAGATCGAGCCAGTACTCATCAAGACGGCCCTTCCGGAAGACTGGAAAACGATAATTCAGACCAAACCCCTTCCCCGGAACATGACGCCGGGCAAGGATGACGAGACGCGCACCGCGCGAGCCAAAGCCCTAGCCCGAAAGCTGGAAGAGAACCCCAGGGTCCTCTACGCGGACGCCTCGCTCCGAAAACACTGTGATCGTGCAGCGGTGGTGGTTACATCAAAAGACAGGCTGATCGTCAGCGCGTCCCTGAAGACAACAGACCCCGCAGTTGCCGAAGAAGCGGCCGTGGCCCTCGCACTCGCACAGCTGAGCGTGGACACCGTAGTCACCGACTCAAAGACAGCCTACAGAAGCTTCCGCAAGGGGGTAATCTCCTCCGTGGCCCGAGCCATTCTAGCCAAGCACAAGCCTCCGAGAAGAGCCATAGAGCTCGTGTGGGTCCCGGCTCACTCGCAGATGGCAGGCAACACCATCGACGACTACCATGCCCGAGAAATGTCGATCCGGGCCGAGCACGAGCCGGAAGAGCTACCGCACCCGGTTACCAGCTTGCGGGACATTACCCGGATGTACCGAGAGGAAAGGTGGAGACTTCCAGAACCACACCCAAAACTCACCAGGCAACAACAGACGATCCTGCGTCGAGCGCAGGCGGGATCGCTTGCGCATCCCGTACTCATGAACCGCATGTACCCTGCGGAATGCGATATGCTCTGTCCTTTTTGCAGAAGAGAAAAGGGCACCCTGCCGCATGTCTTGGCAGAGTGCACAGAACTCAAAACCCCCCTCCTCCCCTTCCTACCAACACCCCCAATCCCCAACCCCTTGAGCGATGGGAGAGCTTGTTATCCAGCCCCCGCCCTACCGATTCAGCTCGCACTGACGGACAGGGGCCGGGAGCTGCTGGGAACATATGGGTCCTGTAACTAGGAAACCACCCCGTCTGGTGCCTGCGTGCACCACCGATTTATTTCGGGTCCAGTAAATGTTGCTTCATCATCATCCAGTACCAAGGCGATGGGTTCCGGCCCAGCATTGGCCAGGATGGGGCGAAACAAAGTCGAAGACGTCGCGGTAAGGCACTAACAAGCGCCGAAGGTCATCAGAGTAAGCAAGGAAAATGTCTGGGACAATAATGCCATGAGGATGGTCGTCAAGTGTGCTGCTAGTGTAGGAGCTTCGAGAAGACGCATGTGGGGCATCGATAGACGGGCCTAGAGGGCCATGTACGTTTAACGGTGATATACTGCCTAGTGTGATGCTTTCGGGTAGGAATTTGGTGGACCGTCCAAAAGTTAAAATGGGCAAGCATGCACTCTTCGCAGAAATAGTCACCACGGTGTGAGGAAGAACCACGCACCGCGTCAATAGAAAGTCTAGCTAAGGGTAGCTTACGCAATCATCGTTACGAATAGGGAGACAGAGATCAAGGGTGCAGCGATTGGTGGCAGGCGAACAAACTCGACGGACATAAAGGCGCCGGCGAGTCAGCGGGAAGGTCAGGCGCGAAAAAAAGTTCCAATTGAAGAAGGCCAGAGGAACAATCGATGAGGGTATACTGGGTGGTCAGGAAGTCATGGGGACACCGATGTAGAACGGCAAATACAACTGAGGTCTGGTGGGCAGCGAATCTCACGTGTGCAGTACGCATGCCCACGACGCAAAGTATACTAATGCCAACGCCAGTAGGCGTTGCTGGCGTGAGGACCTTGTGGAGACGATGAGAAAGACGGGCGCTCCTGACTAATAATTGCCCTAGTGCCTGTGAGCGCCGCACAGACACGCCGCCCACTGATACATACAAAAGATATTTTGTGTGGTCAGGGTCAATAAGGATATTCGGGTGGGTAAGTCAATACAGCAGTATGTCTGGGCGCTGTACAGGGCCGCTATAATTTAAAGCAATTCCAAACTGTTTCTTTTGCATTTCCTTCGTTAGCCCTCCGCGATTGGTCAAACATTTTTAGGGCCACGTGTGCTTCCCCTGTCTGTGACGATACGCAACGAAAACCACGAGCAGTGAAAAGCGGACGTACACAGACACCGCGTTTCTTTAGAAAAAAAATTTAGTCGCTGAGAGCCGGAGAAGGCATGGTCCCGAAGAGGGCCCGTGCTTCCCTCCTCGTATATTTGTTCCATAGGAACAATCCCGTACCACGCATTTTCAACCGTATTTTCGACATCAACATGCTATAATTTGCTTCTTGGGGATGTGCCTCAATCTGTCAAATTTGAAATTCTTTCCATATGTGCCGTTCCTCAGTAGACTTACTCGGAGTCAAGGCTAGCGCAGTCAGCAAACTCATGCAATGAATTTCTACAGAAGATAAAGCGGTAATGCAATCGATCAGGATACCACCTGCGCTAACCATGACTTTCTGTATGCAGTTAGCGCGCGCAGGTCAAAAAAGGAATCTCCTCACGCAGCCAGAAATACCGCAAGCCTTCACTACTGCAGTTGTTATTGTTTCGTACAGCACTCGGTTCATGCATGCGCAAAATGAATTATTCTACCTACAGTATGAATATGTTCGCCGCATGTCGCACAGATAAGCGTCAAATAAACTCAGAAAATTCAATCAAGCATTGTAACATATATACACAAGCAAACGGAACACTATATTTGCAATTGGGATTTAGTTGGTTAGTGTGGTAGTGCTTTCAACTTTAATTCATGGAATCAGTACGAGACCCCCCCTGCATCGGAGAAACGTAAAGAAAGTTCACGCTCCGTGAAAGCCAAACGTGCTCAACGCGCATAGACGGACTAGCGAGAAAATCGATAATATAATAAAATATCTAACACACACACACACACACACACGCACACGCACACGCACACGCACACACACACACACACACACACACACACACACACACACACTGTTTGTAACACTGGTATAGTTTATCAGATTTCACTCAAGTGCGGGATGGCTTACATTGGACAGAGCGGCATGCAGGTGCCTCAATATCAGATGAAAAGAACATAAACAATCCCTTAACACCCCTAGCGCTTCACATCTAGCATTGCACTGTGTCAATTACGGCTGTAAACCATTGTTTTAAAACACAAAAATTCTTTAAAACCAGAAATACTTAACCACAAATAAAATAATTGAGGCATTTCACATTAAAAGATTAGGACAGACTTGTGTTAGCCAAGCATCAATAACTCTGTTAGAAAGCAAATTTCAATATCTTCTCAGCACGTGTGTCAATCTCAGGTAGCACCTTCTGTTGTTCAGTTTTTGTGGCTTCCCTACCTCTTGATATGTTTAGCTGATAGTCTTTAGCCCTTGTCATGTTCGTATGCTGTGGTATTTGCAATCACTTATATATATGTTGATAGTTTGAATAAAGATTTAGTTGAGAGTTAGCGCTCGTCCTGTCTTCTTCCAGTCTGTGCGTGTGTCACTTCGCACTACAAACCAAGAATATGTTTACACGCCTTCGTTAATAGTCCATCCGACATCACAATTGCCTGATGTTGACTATTACGAAGAGTTCTATAGCGAGATAACTTTTTGTAAGTACGCCTCCAGAATAATTAACGTACGGAACATACCTGCATGGTGACGAAAATACAGCTTCACAATTCTATGCGCGTAAACATGTAAACAGAAAGGCATGCGCTGTAATATTATACACGCGATTATGCGGTTGCCAAAGCGCAAGTTTAGTCGGACTTATGACATTTAGATGAAGCTGTTATGAAATGTTTGTGCGCCGAGCGTCTTTCCCTCATCTAAGACCGTCGATGCATGGCCTTGGCACCTTAGGTCGACGTCCCTTAGCCGAGCATTCAATATACCGGCTCCGAGGAAGCACGCATGCTAGCAGACGCAAAAACAACATGGCACTTATTGGACCTCTCTGAGCATTCCAACTTGATGCGAGTATATATCAAGGACTACGGAACAAAGTATGTTCGGATAGTTAACCTTGTAAAACAATGTTATTAAACAACCTTGTAAATCAATTTACAGAACATTGAACCTTCACGAACATGTGAAGAATGCCACGTGGGAATGACTATGCGATGACCGTCAGCCCATGTTTTCATCAAGTACGCCTGACTGCGTAGGGTGCGCCGGAATCCCGAGAAAGTTTAATATTCTTGCGGCTTTGCAACGCAGCCTGGAATATGGAAGCACAACCCTGCTGGTGATCGCGTGCAAAGAGATGCAGACTGCGCCTTTCATCTGGGTGGCGGAATATTTAATGAATTTTCACGGTGATATTTCGTGCCTTCGGAGTTCTACTGCTCCGAGTGCACTTGTAACCGGGCGGGTTTTCTTCATTTAAAAACAAAGGAAAGATTGCATGAATGTTGTATGAGAACAGTTTGATCGCTCGCTGGATTGATTCTGGGCACAGGCGACGCTCGCTTCTGGGATGCCAAGGCTGCAGCCATTGTTGCGGGAACCGTAGCGTCGACTCGGAAGAACTCAACATTGAGATGCATTTCTGACTAGCGCTAAGAGACGCAAGATGAGAACGAGAAGCGCGAGTACTCAACGAGAGTACTCAAGGATAAACATAACCTCCATCATGTGTGTGTGGTTCTCGCTATCGTCTCGCGTCTCCTTAGCGCCTGTCAGAAATATCTCAACCTTTAAGGCACTAGCTAGCCACACTTTCTTCTGTAATTGAACTCGAAAGAAACGACTAAGACTTCCTCCCTCGTTGCTTGTCCCCGTGAGGACATTTACTTTCGGCAATACGGGTCTTCTGTTGGCCTCAAGGTTGCTCAATCATCGCGTGTGTGGGAAACATATTAATCACCTGTTCTCTCCAACGGAAGGCAGCGATGCTATCGAAGACCTGCTGTGGCACAGTTAAAGATTTTTTTGCTAAGTGAAAGCTTTCCCTAAGAACTGTCTCTCCTTGGTCGCATTTTCTGATGAGCACGGTGCTGCTTTCGTTTAAAAGAGCTTGCCGTCGGACGCGCGTGCAGGAGACCGTGCACCTCTACGTCTTGCGAGCGCGGCCAGAGCGTGGGGCTGCAGGAACGTCCGTGGGAAGCGAGCCGGCTGGTGCGACGCGCTTGCATCGGTTACTTTGCATTGCAACCTCGCTTGTCCCTCTCCCTTCTCTTTTCACCCGCCAGCTTGTCTGACAACACCAGCTTTTGTGCATAAAATTGCTAAAACCGACGGGGAAATCTTCGCACTGCTGTGTGTTTGAAGCGGAACGGAGAGTATAATACAAACGGCCCCAACGTCGAAAAACGAGCGCGACGCACAAGGCAGCAAATAGGGGTCGATGAGGGCTGCGAAAGAAGCTGCACTCAGTAGAATGTGCTCGATGTGTTTAATGTGAATGTGTTCAGAATAATCGTTCAATGATGTTCAGTGACCCCAGAATGACTGTAGAGAACTCCTGATTGAGCTCGGACATAGGGTAATTTAAGTACTGTGTGCTCAATGGACGTTTTCAATAAGGTTCTTATAAGGTACTGATACCTTCTCGCGTTTCTACTCTCTGTTGTCATTGTAACCAGTATTAAGTATTGGCCGCATCCTTGGCTCCAGCCCAGAGCAGCTGACTATAGGCGCCGTGCACGCCGACGGCCGCGCCACTGGTGGCGGCCTTGTGCAGAACACGCGGGAGAGGAGCCTGGCGCGCGCCGTAGTTTGTTGTGTCGTTGATCGTGCTTCTCTGTCTTATTCCCGTTTTCAGAGCAAGATAGGCAACACCATTCGCACGTGTGGAGTGGCCAAAGCTTCAGGGAATGTCGAAGAAGAATTGTTGCAGGGTGGGGGGCTCAAATACCGGTGAAAACGTGCCGGCGATACGGTTCTAATCATTCCCGGCAAAGCCTCATCAGCGGGAGCAACGGTAGCAAAAATGGATCGTCGCTTCGAAGGGAAATTTCTTGTTCTCATCCTTTCCTTTGTTTCGTCGGTGTTTTTTTCCACTCGATCATAGTTAGACGCGTGAGCAACGAAGTTCGTCTGCAGTGCAGCATGAGGTTTAAAGGCATTTCGCTAAAGTTCGGAATGCTGTTGGCCGCTTATATTGTTTTCCGCTTCTTTACCGCGTTGCGCTAGCTAGGCAGCACGACTGCACGAGCGCATTGCGTTGTATGTTAAAGCTACTGAAGTTTGCAAGAACTGAAATTGTTGGTTTCATGTGGCGCGGTAAATCCTCGCACCAGCTGTCGCGCACTTCATGTTTTTACATCTATTTTATGCATGGCTTCGCAGATGTTTAACTGTTGCTAGTTGCTCCATGCATAACTCTTGTCGATTCTTTTGAGCTGCGAAGTTTTCACCCTGCCTTGTTTGTAAAGGGTATAAATCACGCTGTGTCTTATCGGAATGATAACAACGAAGTGCCTTTTTAACAGCTTTATTCTTTTCGCCCGAGGGCATCTTAGATATTGCTTGCGTTTTTGGAAATGTGTTTAGAAAATAGGTAGTTGAGGGCGAGAATTGCTAATAGCTGCTGCATATGGTATTTTTGTTCCATTTCTCGCTGAAAAGTTCGCGTCCCGTTTGGGAAGTCATCACACCTCGATGCTGCCTGAGCAAACTTTACACGCCGAGTGAGTTGTTTGTTTCACAACGTAGTCCTTTCTTGCATGTGAGTTTTGTACTCAACTGAATTCTTTCTTATACTTACGCTGCAGACGACTAAATCGGGCCTTGCCGCCAGCGCTCATCTACTTTGACTGGCGCTGCTCTGCCTTTAAATATGTCATGTGGCACCTCTCTCTAGTAATATAAAAAAGTACTGAAAAGCTAGTCAGTCTTTAGCTTTGTACGTTTCCAAGCAGCTCCCTTGGGGAATTTAAAATTGCACAAACTGCAGCGGAAACGGTAGTTCATCGGCCTATGCAGCAGAATTGCATCGGCGGTACAGCACTAACACGCGCTTTTATTAACCCGTGTGTTTGGTGACTTCGTTCACTAGTGTACGCGTTTCCATCAATAAATTCGCAATTACTCTTCTTGAGGCGACTTCGACTGCAGTTATTCGTTGATGTCACATATATTCATCGGCAAAAAAATCACAACGGCATATGCAGAGATTGCACCGTGCGGATTTGTTTGATATAAGCCTGCACTATCGACGGGTGCTTATTATTCAGGTACAGAAGCAGCATTGCGGCAAGGGTAGAATAAAAAAAACCATCGAGAGATCGCATCACTCAACAAAATTTATCGGCTAGTCAACATGAGCTCCACGTCATGTAAATGGGGTTCATGGCGTTTGTCTACGGGACACACCTTGCACGTATGGGGACCATGTTGTCCCAAACACTGGTAACATCGTGTTCATACCCGCTCGCACAGAGGTCAGCATCTTCCCTACAGCTGTCACCGCAGAAGAAGCAGCCTGGCACCCGAACAAAGGAGAAATCGCAGCCGCGAACTTCAGCCATCCTTGCTGCAAAGGGCTGTCGTCTGCTACTGCTCCCGCGTGTACTGTTGGAAGCGTCTGCTAGGTGGCTTTCAGTGGCGCCTCTATAGGCGGTGCACGAGGCGTATATGTCACTGTGCCTCTTTCCTGGCAAACAAATGCTCTCTAGCTCTTCTAAAGTATTAGTATTTATCAACATGTAGTAATCGATGAGTATAAATGTGTCTTGAAAACAGAACAGTATGGGTGGCACAGCCCAGACAGGCAAGAGAGAGAGAGAGAGAAATGATGCATAGAAACGCAGGGAGGTTAACCAGAGGTAGTTCCGGTTGGCTACCCTGCACGGGGGGAAGGTTTAAGGGGGATAAAGAGAGAACGAGAGTGGAAGGACGAGATAGAGAGAGACAGACGAGCACAAACAAACCGCGCACACTATGGAGCGGTAGGGGGCGGCGTTCTTAATGTCTATCGTGAAGCCCCGTAGACCTTAGGGACCTTATTAACGCTAGTAAGGCCTTCAGCGCGGATGTTCTTTAGGAGGCAAATGTTTGGCTTTGGCCTATTCTCCTTCGACAATCTCTAATAATGTCTAAATAAATTAATAAAGAAAGAGTTTCTTCAGATTTGACAGATTTGACAGATTTGACGCCTTGCAATCACAATGGACCGGTGCTTTTCTTTCTTTTTTTTACGAACCTCTCATCGCGTTATGCGAAGGTTGTGATTTCGATTCCCACCGGCGACAAGATGTCTTTTCGTCCACTTTCATTTATATTTTCTCCATTATTTTCTACATTTCAATTTCATTCGCACCGATATACATCCGTGCATTCTTTGGCTTCATTATCTGTTGGCTTTGCGTGCTGTTATGATCGACCTGTCAAGTGTGAGGGACATTCAGGCGTACGTTCCCATGACAAGATCATTTGACTCGTCCCAGAAAAGGCTGTTACGATAAGCCTGGACATTGACCTGTCAAGTGTGAGAAGTGTCCAGGCGGGCGTCCCCATGTCGACATAATTGCCCTGTACTCCAAAACAGCGTCACCCCTTTTATTTCCCGACCTGACACAAAGGGAAGGATGAAGAGCAGAAAACCCGAAGGGCAGGAGGTCGTCGACGGCAGAACCTGACGGAAGCACCGATACTTCCACAGGCTCCCCAAGAAGACAGCGACGACCACAAGACCACAAGGGGTTATTTAAGGCCGTCCTGGTCCCCGTGTTAATCAGAACCGCTCGAGACTCGGATAAGAGTCACAATCATGTACCAATGAAGTGAATCCAATCTTTTCTACTGTTTTTCATCATCACGATGCCCGCCTTCGTCATCGTTTCCTGATTCTTGCGGTGAAGACCCACCTCACCCGTTCGAGATTGTATCAGTGCTAGTACACAAACTGCTTTGTGAATTTGGCCCCAATATCACATCACATGGGAGTGCAGAAATAACTTCTCTTTCCACAAAGAAAAAAAACCCAGTGCGGAACAGTGGGAGGGCCTGCTCACCAGCGGCGTGCTCACAGTCCAAAAAGGATTGGTGCAACACGCTCTCAAAGTGGCCAGGCTCATCGGTGCTCTGGAATAGGGGCGCCGACCACTCAAGACGACGGAGACTTCAGTAAAACATGAAGACCTTTGTTAGCCGCTGAAAGCTGTAAATAGAGCATTAAAGTTTTTCCTTCCTTCCTTGGCCCCAACTTCCCTTCATTGCCACCAAGAGGATACTCATGAAAGACGTGTTTAAGCATTCTCGACACTGTTTGACCTATCGGCCGTTTCGGGCACCATTCCGTTCAGCGAACTGGCCAACATAGGAAAAAATTGTCCTATATATAGCAAATTGTCATCCCAATACTTGGCCTTCAATACGTAGGATTTCGACGAGCTATCATGGTGCGGGGCTTTTTCGCTGGCATCTCGTTCACAATCAGCGTCAACAACCAGCCAAGAGCTCTTTGTAAGCAGGGGTAATGTGTGTATATATATATATATATATATATATATATATATATATATATATATATATATATATATATATATAGCCAGCATTTAATCTGTACTATAAAAAATATTCACAAAAGCAAATTTCTGATACAATCAGGGCAACACGTGACTTGAATCGGCCAGGATGACAGGTTGGCTTTAGAAAGGGCTGCAGAAGGTTAAGTGGATGTGATGAGGAAAGGAAATTTGCAGAAATAATATGGAGTCTGCTGTCGCAAGGCAGGGGTAAACGGAGATCACTGCAAGATCGTCTCCGTCCTTTAGTGTTAAGAAATAGGCGGCTGATGCTGCTGTGGCTGCCACCGCCTCCGACAAAGACAAGTTCGGACACAGGTACATCCAGGTGTCAGTCAGATCAGGCATTATCGGGGAATCGGTCATGCGTGAATTCGCCAATGCTTCTCCGTAACAAAGTAACAGGTAGTACAGCATCGATTTCGCGTCCGGTGTAGACATGCGTGCAGTGTCGCTGCCGCACAACCAGCGTAGCGCGTCGGCACTTATTGATTTCTTTCTTTTTTCTCCCACTGGACGAGTGGCCATCATCACATAGTGAGACAATGGATATGACGGAAGAACATCAGCCATTGTTCCCCAGAGAGACATTTGACGTCGTCCGCCCGCTCGACAACAGAGAGAGAGAAAAAAAAGCACATGGAATACTACGACAACACGGCGGAAAACGGGACAGACGCAAGAAGGACGTGGTGATATACGACAGATTGAATCGGAATTGTGCGGTGTGGTGTCGCCGCGCATCCGCAAGATTGGCAAGAAATGGTAGCCGAAGCGTTGCCTAGCCGCGTAACATTCCTGCTTCTTTTCGGTATTCGCAACACCGAGAAAAAAAAAAGGTAATGAGAAAGAAAGAAAAAGAAAGCCGAATTTCTTCGCTGTTACCTGGGCGCGCAGCACGGAAATGAAGAAGGTAGTGCAGCCCCGCTGAATACTTCAAAGTGCCGGAACGTTTTCGAATTGCATGCTTTGTGCATGGAGAGGAAATGTGGCTTGTCCGTGAGGGCTTCATTTCGATAAGTTTTCTGGAGCGATGTACGGGTTCACTTACTGTCAGTGGAAACACACGCATTCACAAAACTCCTCTTGTGCTATTGCCGTCAGCAATTGGCTGTTACTGTGGCGATCGTCTTTTCTACCACGGACAGACCAATGACAAAAAGCGCTCTTTAGTATTAGAACATTCATGAACACTAGGTTTTGGCCTGTAGACGCAAAGCTGTTCGTAAAAATCTGCATGCACAAAGATGCGGCTCATGAAAACAGACTGCGGATAGTCGCAAACCGAACATAACATTACCGACAGGGACGAGCTAATGTCAAACAATTCTAGCGAACGAGAATGTTTATGAATTTGGCCCATGATTATTAACCAAGTGCTCACAGCAGCTTAAAAGAATTGAAGGCCTGAAGATTACATTTTAATAATGGGCCCTCGTTAAACGTATCGTACTGGACATCGTTAACTTTATTCCGTAACTGATTTGAAGAAGTGTTCAAGTTGCATTGGGTTCAATACAATTTATCGGTTGTCTGTAGCATTGGTCTACGACTTCTAACGTAGCTATAAATCTTTTACATACTTTGGACATGCCGCTGTGATTGTTTTGTACGAAAGTAAAATAACACTGGAGCGCTGCTTTCATTTTATTCTTTGTATTGCAGACCTTTTTAGTCCCCTTGTGCGAATGACAATACCTCCTACCTATATCTTTCTTTTTTTAATTTCGAGGAGAGCTGACTTATGGCATAGTAAAGACGAAAAAAAAAACTGTAAATAGTGAATGCCACCCCGCATCGTGCCGCAAGTCAGTTAAGGCTCTGTAATTGTAGTTATCTTGTCTCCACTTCCTAAACTCAGCATGCCGGTCACTGCGGAGGCCATACCAGCTGAACAAGGGCTCGGTCGGATTTGTCGTGTGCCTGGACAAGTCCACAGCAGGTGGTACACATCGGCGTCCTGCCCCAGGGTCGTGCAGTTGGGGCAGGTGGGGTCGCCCGACTCTGCCACAAGACACCGGTGTGTACTGAGGGGCGTTTCTTCTTCCTTTTGAACGTTCCCCTGAGTTCTTCAAGTGGCCCTCATGTTTGAAGTGCATCAGCAATAACCAGAGGACAAGAACGCGAACATGCTTGACATGTGTGTAGCTGTCCTGCGTCGCATGTATACGTGGTATATGATGGCTCATTTGAAATGTATCAACGCGCCGGATATTTGTTGACGATACCTCGGCGTCTATAGCAGTACATTACGCGCTTCTTGTCGAAATGATAATCCTAAAGCAAAGAACGGACGTATTACTCGCAGTTCAATAAATAGATCAGAATCTGAACAGCCAATCTGTGCGCTAGGCATAGTACGAAGTGCGATATTGGCAACGAGCAGCCCGCGAACGGTGGTGCGTTTTTTCCGGTCATTAAGTTCCTAAAGGGACCCGCGAAGCAAACAGCGTGACGGGCGGATCACTTGACTATGGTATCTATTCAATAGGCACTAGGCGGTCCTAGAATAGAATAGGCCTGTCACTCACCTGTTGAGGGAGCGCCCTCGCTTGTCACGCTTTCTCATTTTCCCTCACGGCCACCTTTATCTCTTTACAAACCTCCTGCGCACGTGTAACGAGATCCACGTTTGAAATGAACGGCCTCGAAGAACCGTGTTTAGAATATTAGGGTCCTTAGCGATGCTTTCGCTTATGAACGTCACGTACCGTTTGTCCAATGTACTTTGGTGCGCGCCCTTATACATCGCATATAGCTTAGATATAGTATGTTACTTGGTCATTAGCGGTGCGTGGTGCGCGTATTTTTGGTTGGTACACGTATACTCTCCACGTACACGTATGGTGGATTGTACATGTATACTTTCCACTGTGGCTCGTTATGTCTTTCAAGAAGTCTGGCACCGAATGGTTAACCTAATGCCTTACCAATATGTCTTGCAAAGAAGTCCCGCCATGATTGTATAACTTTGTGTTACAAATATGTGCAGCAGGCTTTCGCCTTGTTGTGTTACAAGAGTGTAACACCTGCCGAACTTTTTTTAATGTCAACTTGAATATCGCTTATCCACATTTTCTCGCTGATCCACACCGTTCTCTTTGCTGTCTCTTAACGGTACGCCTAACATTTTTCGTTCCATCGCTCTTAGAGTGGTCCTTACCTTGTTCCCGAGCTTTCTTTGTTAACCTCCAAGCTTCCGCCCCGTATGTTAGCGCCGGTAGAATTCGATGTTTGTACACTTTTTTTTTTCGAAGACAGTGGTAAGCTCCCAGTCAGGAGCTGACAATGTCTGCCGCATGCACTCCAACCCATTTTTATTCTTCTGTAAATCTCCTTTTCATGATATCAGGGTCCCCTGTGAGTAATTGACTTAGATAAACGTACTTCTGTACAGTCTGTAGAAGCTGTCTGACGATCATGAATTCCTGTTCCCTTGCCAGGCTACTGAACATTACCTTTGCCTTCTGCATATTAATATTCAACTCTACTCTTACACGTTCTCGGTTAAGGTGATCAATCATCCGTTGGAATTCATCTCTAGTGTTGCTGGGCAGGACAATGTCAATTGCAAACCGAAAATTGTTTATATATGTTGCGTTTATACTCACTTCTAAGCCTTCCCAGTCTAATCACTTGACTACTATTTCTAAGCATGCAGTGAGTAACATTGGAGAGATTATGTGTGTTAGCCTGACCCTCTTTCTGATAGGTATTTTTCTATTTTTCTTGCGGAGAAACAAAGTAGCTGTGAAATCTATGTAGATATTTCACAAGATATTCACGTATGCTTCCTGTACCTGTGATCACGCAGTGCCTGTAGGACTGCTGGTATCTCAACTCAATCAAATGCCTTTACAGAATCTGTGAAAGCCATATAGAGAGGTTGATTTTACTCTGCAGATTCATGAATTAACTGATTGATTACATTCAAGTGATCCATTGTAGAATTACCCTTCCTGAAGCCTGCCTGTTCTCTTGGTCGATTGAAGTGTTGCCATGATTCTTTTGGATATTATCTTGGTGAATATTTTAGACAATGCTGAAAGCGAGCTAATGGGCCTATACTTCTTCAATTATGTAACGTCTCTCTTATCATGGATTAGTATAATGTTGGCATTCTTGCAGCTCTCTGGTACACTTGAAGTCATGATGCATTGCATAAGGCACCGCGAGCTTTTCAAGCATTATGTTTCCTTCATCTTTGATTAAATTGACTGTTATTCCATCTTCTCCTGCCGCTTTTCCCCGGGACACGTCTTGCAAGCATTCTAATTCATCGCTAGTTATAGAAGGAGCCTCTGTACACTGTTCATTACTACTTTCAACGAACGTTGCGTGATTGCTCTGGGTACTGTACATATCAGTATTCAATTATTGTGCAGCTTTTACTATTTCATCAAAATTACTGGTGACATTACCCTGCTTATCGTTCACTGCATACAGTTTGCCCTGTCCTAGGGTGTCCAGGATGGCAGAAAATTAGGTGGTAGGGAGGGGGGGGGGTGATGAAATTATAAAATTTGCAGGCGCAAGTTGGTATCAGCTAGTGCAAGACAGTGGTCTAAGGGATCGATGGGAGAACCCTTCGTCCTGCAATGGACATAAAAACGGGCTTCTGATGATGATCATGGATGATGATATCATCATCATCATCACAGCAGCAGCGCTCTGCAGCCGCGGTGAAAAAATTCGAGAGGGTTACGCTTTAAGAATAATTTGAGCGCGCCTAAGAAGTTAACACGATGCTTCCTGATGAGCCGTGATAATTCAGCTATTCCTAGCAGAAACCACAATAGCTGAAAACGTGGTGCTCGTGACCTTTTTTCTGACGTATGTACGGCGTTCTTCAAGGACACTTTAGCATAGGGTTGCCGCTTTCTGTTGCTGTTACAATGTGGCAGGTGCCATCACCACAGGCGAATAATATCGCAGCCGTCCAGGATGATAGCGGCCATATTTGTAATGCTATACATACATACTCTAATCCCGCACAGTCACATTCCCGCGGTTATAGAGTCCTTTCGAACGATGCTGCAGATTTGGACTCAGCTCATCCCTTGTTATCTTGAACTATAAAACTCAGATTGCTTTTCTTTCATTTTCGTGATCAAATATCTAACCATGGAAATCTCCGACGTCGCACTCTTGGTTTGGGAGACCAAGTCAGCGTGGCGACTGACTATTCTCGGCATCGTACTGCTATAAGCAGGTAATAAAACGGGCGCCTGGTGGAATCGATGACTGAAAAAAAAGAAGGGTCTATTTGATTTCTGAACTGAAGTAGGTTACTGCAGAAGCTGCAGCCGCGGGGTGTCGTAGGAACAGTGAAAGAAGTGACAATTAGGTTTGCAAGTATATGGCATTCAATTGCATATTACTGGTAGAATAAGAGCGCATTCTGAGAGAATACAACAAAAGGCAGGAAAGTACTTAGCAGCGGAGAAAAGTGACGCGCCACCCACCACCAACCAAGGCATTTAAACCTTCAGACGCCACAAAGCTCTCGTGCGACAGTGCGAGCGCCACAACGAGGTAGTATACGCCGACTCGATATATATGTGTTGTCCTGTGTTGAGCCATATCGGACAATGACGTAGTTTCCGTGAAACGAAACCTCGAGAGACCTACGGGAGATCGCGTGAAAAACCGCTTCTGCGCTGAAGAAAGAGTTCCAATCACTCCACCAACCCGGTATACGAATACCTCCGAAGACACTGGACATTACCGAGCGCAGCACATCAACATGCAATGACGTGGATCCATGGTAAGATCCAAAAATGCGCTGAGGAGCCGTGCTACAAACAAACGACTCTTCTCCCCCCGCAACCCGAGTTCACAGAAGCGCAACGTGAAAACTCCGCATCATCTCCATACCCATCCTTTGTTCTTCGTTTACCCCAGTTAATGCAATCGACTCTAACTTTGTTTTGCCACTACATTCTTCTAGGATATCGTAAGAAAGCGCAGGATAGCCCTACCCAAGGTAATAGAACTGACTGCTGTCTGACAAGTGGAATGAATGGCGCAGTCATATGGCTCTTTCCGCCGTAGGTTTCGGCGCAGGAAACAACAGAATTAGCCGCTTGTCACGGGACGAGAATGCCTGCTGTCACTATAAAGTCCTGATAAACTAGGCACTGCTCTATATTTAACCATATGCAGCGCGGATACGAGCTTACATACCATTTGATGTTTACGTCAAGGCAAAAGCAGACCTGCTCACTATGCATCGTTGGCCTTGTGTACTCGTCCGCTTAACAGCGTAGGTCGAGGCGCAGACATGTCACAGTGACTTGGGATGCAACCTCTCAGACGAGAGTGCGCAGCGTCTCGTGTTGGTTAAACCAAAGGTAAAGAAACTCGCAGGTTTAATCATATTGCTGTGCCTGAATCATATTGCTGGCTCTGAAGCAACTTACACTCCTACTACAGCACCACACGTATCATGACCGCATACATATATATACCGATGGTTCGACCTCACCTACCAGCTCAACTGCCGCATTCGTCGTTCCAGCCAAGAACGTTACAGTTAAATTCAAATTGTCGCACACGACTACATCTACATCGGCAGAACTTGCAGCTCTCCATGCCGCTATGATGTACATCACCGAAGAGCCAACAGAGAAATGGGTCGTATTCTGTGACTCTAAGGCGCAGCCCTTCATAGCATCAAGTCCGCATTACGTCACAGAACTTACGAGCAAATGACATCTGAAATCAGGGAACTGCACCACCTTGCTCTGGAAAGAGGACACCACATTATATTTCAGTGGATTCCTGCTCACTGTGGCATCGTCGGCAACAACCTAGCTGACAAGGCTGCCCGGTGTGCCCACGAAGATACCAAGACGCGTCCAACACCTTTGGCAAGGTCGGACGCTGCCAGAGAACTTCGCCTACTTGCGCGCAAGAAGTCCCAAGATCTCTGGATTTCAAGTGGCTTCAATTGCAGATTACGTAAACTGGACCGCATGCTACGGCTACAACTGCCATCTAGCCTTTCCCGCGGCGAAGCAACCTTGTTGTGTCGCTTGTGGTTGGGAGTGGCGTTCACGAACGCATACTCCTACCGTATGGGAATGGCAGAGAGCCCGATGTGCGACTCCTGTGGGTGCGAGGAGACCATCGAGCACCTATTGTGTGCCTGCCCTCGCTACGATGTCCAACGCCTCTCTCTGCGGGCAACTTTACGCAGACTAGACTCGAGACCATTCACCGAGTCAAAGATACTCGGACCGTGGCCACAACCGTCACTGGCTCGAAAAGCGATTCGTGCACTAGTGCGGTACTTGAAGTGCACGGGCTTAAGAGACCGCTTATAGTGTCATTGTGTACGGTGTCCCTCCCATACGTACTCAGTGCTTACTCTCTCCCTTTCTTCCTCTTTCGATTCCCCTTTCCCCCACCCCCAGTGTAGGGTAGCAAACCGGATGCTGTTCTGGTTGACCTCCCTGCCTTTCCTACCCTTGCTCTCTCTCTCTCTCTCTCTCTGTGTGCCACAGCCCTTTACTGCAGAATGCTCATGTGCCATCTCAACGTTGATCTCTTGCAAAAATTAAAACTCAGACGCACATTACATATACACTTTTCACATACATCACACAGACTACTTTGGCTGGATAAATATTTTTTTATCACCCCTATAATATAGAGACATGCAATAGAAAGGCTCGATTAAAAAGAGGCTATACTTCATTAAAAATTAAATTATGGGGTCTTACGTGCCAAAACCACTTTCTGATTATGAGGCACGCCATAGTGGAGGACTCCGGGAATATCGACCACCTGGGGTTCTTTAACGTGCACCTAAAGCTAAGTACCACGGGTGTTTTCGCATTTCGCCCCTATCGAAATGCGCCTGCCGTGGCCGGGATTTGATCCCATGACCTCGTGCTCAGCAGCCGAACACCATAGCCACTGAGCAACCACGGTAGGTGACGCTATTCTTTCTTCACTAGCTGTCAACATTACAAAATTTCCGGCCTTCATCACTTACCCTGCTGATAAGTTCACAAAACTTGCACTTTTTTTTCTCGTTGTTGATAAGTAAAGTGTTTAGCCGGCGTATATTGGCCTACTTGCTACTCAGCAAGGAGTGCGACGAAGGGAGAGAAATGCCCCAGAAGAAAGTGGGCAGAAGACTAGAATATATATATATATATATATATATATATATATATATATATATATATATATATATATATATATAGATAGATAGATAGATAGATAGATAGATAGATAGATAGATAGATAGATAGATAGATAGATAGATAGATAGATAGATAGATAGATATTGCTTGCCTTGTTGCTTGCCTTAAGAATGCCAATGAAGCCTATAATAAGTTTATTGATTTCTTTAAACAGCTATATCACTCCTACTTTCTCTATAACACATGTAAACAATCTCGAAAAACTCGCAAACCGTGGAACACCCCTGAGTTGCGGAATGAAATTAAGTATAAAAATAAGCTATACAGAAGGTTTATAATTACACGTGCGGCAGAAGATCTGCATTTATTTAAACAGTTTCGAAATAGGTTAACAAAGAAACTGCGATCAGCTCGAACAGAATATTACTCCACATATCTAGACGTGAAGAAGGGCCGCCATGATGTGATTTGGACCCGTCTCAACTCATTGCTACATCGTAATGAGTCACAAAACCACGTGCGCAATTTAAATATTGGTGGTAAATAGCTAACGGGAACTGAACTCGCAAACGCCTTCAATCATTCTTTTACAAAAAGAAAGACTAATGGGTCGTTGTCGGAAATATTTGAGTACATAAACTTTCATAATGATAATACAATATTTTTAGATCCTGTGACAACGGATGAAATACTAACCGTTATACTCAGCCTAAAAAATAGCAGATGCCAATATATTGACGACATTCAGATAAAGCCTGTAAAATATGTTGCAGATATCCTAGCGCCAACCATCACACATATTCTGAACCTTTGTTTAGCTACATCGGTATTTCCAGAACAAATGCAGATTGCAAAAGTAACTGTTTTATTGAAATAGGGAGATAGAAATGATTTCTGCAATTATAGACCTGTGTCCGTACTACCTGTCTTCTCCAAAGCACTACAGAAAATTTTGCATTCTAGATTTACTAAATTTATAGATAAATACAATTTGCTAACACCATGTCAATTCGGATTGCGAAAAAACAAATGTACTGAACTGGCGCTTTTAGAACAAAAATAGTATATTCTGTCACAATTTGAAAACAGATCTTTTGTGATTGGAACGTTCGTCGACTTCTCAAAAGCGTTTGATCTTGTCAACCATGAATTACTTCTAGAAAAACTATGGTACTACGGAATCCGTGGACAGGCTGCAAAACTAATAAAATCTTACTTTTCTAAAAGGCAACAAACGGTTAACGTACATAATGCATACTCAGAAGTAAAACCTGTTTACTATGGTGTCCCACAAGGCAGTATATTAGGACCACTACTTTTCAACATTTACCTTAATGACATTGTAAACATTAACCCAAATGCCAGATTCATAATATATGCAGATGATACAAGCATTTCTTTCTCCGGAAATGACATTCACGAACTGATACAATCGTGCAACACGACGATGATCTCGCTGGAAAAATGGTCCCAATCTAATCATATGCGTGTTAATGAGAGCAAGACAAAAGCGGTAATCTTCAGGCCGATAAATAAACCGGTCTCTCCTCACAAAAGTATCCCATTTAACTCCAAACAAATAGAAATAGTTGACCATTTTAAATGTCCTGGTGTAGTATTTTCTTCAACTATGTCATGGACAGCACATGTGGACCAAGTTGTCAAGCAATTAGCTAGAATAACTGGTGCAATTGGCTGCATTAGATACATTCTTCCTAAGCCAATTAAACTGCTTCTTTACAACTCATTATTTTATTCTCACATTAACTATTGCGAGCTGGTATGGGGCACTGCAACACCGTCCTATCTACAGAAAATTTATATATTGCAAAAAAAGTTTCTTCGCAATGTCTTTAACGCGAATTACGGAACAACCACCAAACGCCTTTTTCTTGCAACTGGTATAATCAAACTGTTTAATTTGTATCAGTATCGGCTCAACGTTCGTTTTAAAATAGAAACAAGAAATAATATAAGTAACATTCGGCATCTAGCAAACTTACAAGAAAATAAAAAGAGTTGCCCTTTCAGACACCCCGAAAACTGGTTGGTGCCAGCAGCACGCATCAATACCGGGAAAGAGCGCCTTCAACACCCACTTCCTTCCCTTCTCAACGCGTACGAATCTGCTAACATCAATTTGTTTACCTGCACCCAACGAGATATACGTGCCATATGCAATTCATATGCAAAGGAATGTACCACTGAGTAATTTGTAGGCATAGTTAATGCTTAATATAGGATGTTTTCTTTGTTCTATTTTTATTATGTCCATTATTCTTTGGCATTTGTCCTGTTATTTGATGAATGTTATATGACGATTATCTTAAATAAGTGTAATCACGCTTGTGACGAAGTAACTTGGTTTCTGCACTTGTAAGTGCAGATAAGATTTTGTTTAGTCTTCTTATGTTCTTGCTATATTGTTATGTTTTTCATTTTTTATATTTCTTTAACATAAAGCCATCATGTCTTCGATGAGATTGCCTGTCGCTGCTGCTTTGTATTTCGGGGCTGCGGCCAAGTCAAGCTGTTTATGACAGCTTTTTCTGCAGCTCCCCCTGTCTGTATTTCTTGAGGCAGAAATAAAATTATATATATATATATATATATATATATATATATATATATATATATAGAGAGAGAGAGAGAGAGAGAGAGAGAGAGAGAGATGACCCAGAAAAAAGTGGGCAGAAAAATAGACTATATATAGTCTATTCTTCCGCCCACTTTCTTTTGGGGGCATTTCTCTCCCTTCGTCCCACTCCTTGTTGAGTAGCAAGTAGGCCAATATACGCCAGTTAAACACTCTACTTATCAACAAAAAGTTGCTCCTCTCTCTCTCTCAGAATGTGCTCTCACACCTCAACTAGAAGCAGTCTATAGCTGTCTATAGCATTCTATAGCTTTAGACAATCAAAGACTGTCTAAAGGCAGTCTTTGATTAGATCAGTTCAGCGTGTTTCGTCGACTTTAGTCGCCATTTGTGTGCAGCACTCGAGTCAGCGCATCCGCGTACTTTTGCAATCTGTCCTCCCTGAACCTTATTGGAGAGATTCAGCGCAGCGTCGAACTACATATATAGCGTTATTAGTTCGCTATTGAGGCGTTCGCAACGTGTGCATCAGCTAATCCTCTCTGCACACGCGAATGTGCCACGTGGCGGCAGCGGTACGGTAGAGCGGGGTAGTTATGCTATAATCCTCTGCTTACTTCCGCAAGGCTCATACCACGAGTGCATAATTAGTGGGAGCGCTATAATAATCTAGCACCCGAATCGCCCCCTCATCAGCGGTTGTCCGGCGTTCGTTGATGACCGCATCTCAAGACTTTCGTTGCAGCGCATTTCCAGTGCAGTAAAAATATACCACGTTTTCTTTTTATTCGCGGACCGTCCTGTACTGGGGGGGTCTGGTGTGAAAGATAACGCTCGTTCCCCCATCCCACTTTCATCCTGTCTATACTAGTTCCTTCGTGCCGCACAATTTTCTCTTACTTCTGGCAACTGTGCCACAGCCCGACTTCTAATGCCGTACTCTCAAGTTATTTCCAGTTTTATATTACTTAAAGGTACTACATCCTAGGCAATGCACCTAGCGAAGGCTGTTAGTGCAAGTCCCACGCCACTTCCTAAGTTATGCGTGCAAGCTCTTGTGTCGCGGGGTTGACAATGGTTTCGTTCTTCTTGCATCGAAAAAAGACAGTCCTGGAGTTCATTGAAAGATGGACACTTTACACGATTAGCAGTGGCCGGGCAAGCCTGGCTACAGGCTTTAACTTGTTCGGCCACTGTAGAACTTGGAATACTCTGAGAGTCCTGAAAAGGCTGTACGGCAGCTAAATACAAGGACGTTTTACGCACACACAAGAACGACCTGTTCAACCATATCTGCCGACTGAGAGAACCGAAATAGGCAAAAAAAGGAAAACAAATAAAAGAAAGATACGGCAGGGTTGCGCAGCAGCACTGAACTCTATAGCGCAAGCAGGTCTGAAATTTTTCACAGATGCCGGCGTACGCTAGGCACTACAGTATCATCGATCCGCATGAACTTCCTGCGAACGCCAGCGATACTATTTGATATCTCTGGTCGACCGCGAATAGTGTCGATGGCTAAATAGTGTCGAATATGATGATAGCGATGATAGGATATAGTGATGATAGGAGAATATGATGATAGGATGTGATAGTGTCGAATAGTGACGATGGCAAGAAAATCGAGCGTGCGTCGAAGCAGTCGGCTCGATTCGCAGGCCCACTCGGCGGCTTGGCGCCAGCAATGTTGTATACGAGCACGACGATAGCGGGCGGCAACGCAGCATACCGCAGGAGGAAAACTGTCGCCCCGCAAGACAAACGAGGAGGATAGCCTTGTTTGTTCGCGTAACTTCATGACGCCATTATCCCCGTGTACTCAATCGCCGCTCGGTTTTCCCATGGCCATACCCGTACTACGCATATAAGTGAAGGAGGCGGAAGGCTCCACCAAGCTCAACTTGGACGCGCTCTTTTAGCCAAGTGGACATCGCGTGTAGACTTCCGACTACTGGAACCTATTCGCGGTTCCGGCTGGACATTCTGCGCAGGCGCGAGCTCACTAAACATGATAACTCCAGTCCTTTCCCTCCACAAAGAGTTTCGCTATGCTGAAGCCCTTGGGCCAGCCCCTAGTGTTCTTTTGCGGAAAAAAAATTACCATATGAGCTGTTTATTGTTCCTAGCTATGCCACTTGTAGGTTGGCATGTGATAAGTACTGCAAGACGCCAACACGGAGTTTATTCACTTTGTTTACGGGCGTTATACAGATAGCACCGGAAATTTTAGTAGTCGTAGCCCCAGGAACTTAATTCCTTCATTAAATAAAGGCCTGGGGAATTGAGGACACATCTGAGATGCGTCTCGTTAACATAGGGCTGAGTAGAGAAAAATGAAACTGGCGACCTCTTTGAGCCCGCCCCTCCTCTTTTCACAACATGACTGTGGGTCCCTTGGATGCTCGGTCGTCACGAATACTGCGAGGCGCCAGCACATATTGCGCTTGATTGCGAATGTCTGTTGAAGTTTGAGAGATTTTCTCATTTAAATAGCTGTTGTTACCCTGAGAGCTCATAAAGAACGGCCTCTGTGCGACGGCTGTCGCGGCTTCTCATCTCTCCGATTATACGCTTTGATCGTCGGATCCCCTTGATGGCTTGACGGCTACGGCGTTTCGCTGCATAGAACAAGATAGTAAGCTCGATTGCAAGTTTCGGTGATCAGAACTGGAAATGTCGGTCTGCTGCAATTTAGGTGAACGCTGAAGACCCTTATTTGATTAAAATTATAAAAAAAGTGTCGGTCGGAAACGAAGGCTGCGTTACGTGGCTATACCGTGGGTTTAGTGTGGCGTCCTCTGCTATGGCGCTCTGCTATGGCGCTCTGCTATGATGGTGCTCTGTTTCAAGCCACTTGACTGCATATTTTGATGATTAAAAGATCATTATTTGTACCCTCGGTGATTCACACCAGTAGTCACACAAAGCACGCGCCGAAGCAATTGTGCGGCATGTAATTCACAGTACTGTGCTCTAAGGGATACCGAAAAGTAGCCGCAATAGAGAACCTCTGCGCCATTTCAGTTTGTAAAAAAAAAAAATTTCGCTCTGATATTACGAGTGTTTCAGTTCGACCAAATATTATAAGAAACGATTTGTGCGTTTGTCGTACTACGTCAGTCGGGTCGGCGTACAATTTGCAGTGAATGGAACGGTATAACCCTGGGACCGTGACAACCGAAACATTTTGAGCTGAAAGATGAAAATGCGGAGAAATGTGTGAAAATTATGAGGGTGCCTGTGCCTGCGTAATAAAAAAAAAAACGCGTTTCTCTGAGTTAAAGAGAAGAAAAAAACAGATTCAACGCACATTCCGGAACTAAATGAAGCGAATATTTCGTGAAGTGGTTAGTTAAACGCATGCAATAAAAAAAGGTTCGCCAGCTACCACGCGTTTTGAAGCATAGCGATTAAGTGCCTGCATTCCCGTCAGATCAGCAAGGCGTGGAAACCCTCACCGCACGAACATCGTGATCCACCCTACCACGTATTACACTTGTCTCGGGGATAGACCCACTCTTCAACACGCCACCTGCGGGGTCGGCCATGTTTACTATCGCGCTACCTTCTGGATCGGCCGACCTTACTCAGACTGAGTGGACGCGCCACACCCTTGGAAAGAAGGCATGGAAAGTTCATCTTTAATCAAGGAAATACCCGCTTGAAGACGCATATGTGTAGCACTGAGGATATTTAGGTACTGGTTGTTGTTTCATTGCGTAATTCCGAAGGGGGAGGGGGAGGTGTGGAGAAAACTAGCGCATCTATAGTGGCAGTACAGATGGGGTATACATAGGGAATCTAAATTTAAAAAAGATAGGGAAGCAAAGTAAACAACTCCCGTAGGAATGCTTTATTTAAGTTCCTTGATTAAAGCTAATAGCGCATCTATAAAGCGAACGATTTATCGCGTTTGTTTGCAAGAGAAAGATATAAGGTACAGCAGGCCTATTTCCCATTGGCGTTACACGAGTGTAAATCACGTAACCGAGACAACACATGCATGTAGGCTGTAGATTAACAAATTTTGCTTTGCGCGTACAATTTATAGAATGTCTATGCAAGAGTCGAGGAGCTGTAAACTTGCCATTTCAATCTTTCTCCTGAAATTACGCTAGTTTTCTTAATTGTTGTGCAATAATTGCAAGATCTGAATGAAAAATCTCCCAAAAGTTCGTCCCAATAGAATTTGATGTCCTACAAAATTAACATGGCTTAAATGGTTGCCTACGTGGCGGTGGTTGCAGATGTACTTGAATAGTGAAATAGGTGTTTTTCAACTGTAATACGCGACTTTAACATGTACTACGCTTCGCAATGATAAATTGTGATGTTGGCACTGTGTTCCTTCGTTTGCCCATGTCCTACAATGCACCGCTTGATTGGTTCGTTGGTTAAGGTTGCGGGCTGGGTTAAAGTGTCAGTCTGTGCCCCGCGCTTCAGCGACTATCCGCCATTCAGAAAGGTGTTGCTACGTGAGCATGAAATCAAGTTGGATAATAGAAACTGGTCGAACTCCCTCTACTTTATGCACAGAAGGCAAGGAAATTGGTGATGCGTATCATTTCATTTGGTTTTTCCCGCGGTACAATTTCGAAAAGAAAGACGTCACTTGACAGCTCGAAAAGAAGAGCCCGTCCGCATGTGTGCCGCGAGAAACATAGTGTCGCCCGAAGGATTGAGGATAGCGCCATAGTACTGCTCCTCCCCAACTTTGTAGCGGCCAGTGCCTGAAACCTCAGTCACCGTAAAATTATTTATCGTGCACTATATTTCCCTCTAGCATCACCGTTTCGGGCCCCTCTCTACGTATCTAGCAGTCGGCACGAGTTGAAAAATATCACGCTATAGCCGCTTTCTCACCGCAGCTGTGACCAAACTCAGCTCCATGAGTATACCAGCGACAGTGCGTCATTCACCGACGCAGCGTATGAAAGCAACACCCGCTGCCGGTATGACAGAGGGTCTGCGTGCGTACTTTGAGCCATGACGTCACGGGCAAAGGCCAAGAGCACATACATTTCAATCGAACACACGGTCGACGCTTAGCGCAGTCATGTTTTTTTCGCCCAAAATATGATTTTTAGACATCTGCCTTCGTGCATGACGTAATGGCTCAAAGCACGCTGGAATGGTGCTTCTGGTGCCTACGAAATAGTGTGGCTAGTTAACGGGCTTATTGAGGTATGGGGTTTATGGCCCAGAGCAACGCGATCACTATTAGAGACGCCGTAGTGAAGGTTTTCGGGTTAAATCTGTACACCTGGGGGTGTTTAAAGTGGACCCAATGCTTTGTATCCCGCATCTTTACCATAGACTCTTGTTGGACGGCGGTCGCCATGGCTGGGAAACGAACCCGCGGCCTCAGGCTCTGCAGGAGATCGCCATGCTCACATAGCCACAGAGGCTTGTAGGTTTATCATCATCATCATCATCATCATCATCATCATCATCATCATCATCATCATCATCATCATCATCATCATCATCATCATCATCATCATCGTCGTCGTCGTCGTCGTCGTCGTCGTCGTCGTCGTCGTCAGCCTATTTCATGTGCTTTACAGTACGAAGGCCTCTTCACTGCGATCTACAATTACCCCAGTTCTGTGCCAACCAATTCCAACTAGCACGGGCGACTTTCTTAATTACATCACCCCACCTAGTCTTCTGCCGTCCTCGACGGCGCTTCTCTTCTCTTCGCATCCATTCCGTAACCCTAATGGTCCACCGGTTATCTAACCTACTCATTACATGACCTTGCCAGCTCAATTTTTTTCTCTTAATGTCAATTAGTAAATAGACTATCCCCGTTTGCTCTCTGATCCACACTGCTCTGTTCCTGTCTGTTAACGTTACGGCTAACATTGTCGCACTTTTTTCAACTTTCGAAGATAGCGCGGCAACTTCCATAAGTAGGTATCTGCCGATGAATCTTCCGAGAGGCCAGGGAACAATATTCGGCAGCGCCAGGCACTGGCATATGTTGCTTGTAATTGCTGTATAAAACACGGCGTGGGATTCCAGAAAACGCTTCATAGGATATCGCATTGACACAAACTTTGCGGTGGAATAACGATGCGAAGTGTTATGTCAGGAAGCATGTGTGCACCATAATGAGCCTTCTCCACCGTATGTGGCGCACCAGCAGCTTGCAAACCATGCCACGTGGATTCCTTCTCAGCACTCCTAGGCTCGAAGGTCCTTCGTCATTCTCTGTATGCATATATAAGTGCGTTATCTGTTCTGGTCAGTCAGTAAATCACGCCACTTCAACGAATGCAAACGACCATATTTCTTGTTCCCCGTGAATAGATATTGGTGACCAAGACATTGTGAAAGCCCTATTATCATTATGAAAATGATTCATTGCCGCCGTAGCTGGACTGGCTCAGCAGCCTCTAGCACCCCCTGCCGTCACGACTGCCTGCCGAACATGTGAAATACTTAATAGAGAAAGAAGCCTAGAGAAGAAACTCTAGGTTTATCATTGTAATTGAGAATACGGTGGTCAATATGGTTATACAGACAAAAATAAACTGGGCTGTCAGCGCACATCTTAAGTGGGAACTTGAATTCGAAATTGCTCAGTTTAAGCGTCTCCCACCAACAGCGACTGCCATTTTTGCTGGTGTTGTGCAACGCCCGGAACCGTGCGGCTACCGCTGTGTCGACAGCTTGGAAACCGCATCGAAAGTCTTGCTGCGCACGCTCTGGTGCCCAACGACGCAGCAAGGGTGTCGCTGTTGAATCATGCCCGTAATTTTGTTCACTAGCGCAATAAAAGCAGCACAAACCAGAGAACGCCCGAAGAAACCAACACGGGCTAACCACCAAGACGCACATGCAAAAACAAAACAACGCATGGCGGCCACGACGTATTTCCGGCTGATCACTTCCGGTGCTTGCAGAACACCAAAGCATGCGTCTAGGGGTGCTATTCTCTACATTGTCGAATTGCACCATATTGTAGAATTTGCAATACTGTCAGCTATCATTGGCCCTGAGGGCTGCTACGGCCTCTCGGATTGGCTCAGAATGCCGCCATTACCGAATATGACAATATGACGGAATTTTACAATGTCCGGAATAACACCCCGAGATCGGCTTTTGTTACTCCGAGGGAGTGGTATCTGGGGATTTGAGCGATTTTGTCAGTTAGTTATTGTTGCCAGACTTCGATACGCTTCGGCTGCGATACTGAAAAAATTCAGACATAAGTTTTCTACCGCACAATTTTTGGCCAGCTTCTTGTGGTACACGTACCGTTTAACATGCAATGCATAATTCAAGCTCGAGAATTGCATGTCATGGCCCCCTTAAGCTTGGTCCTTCATTTCTGGCCCTTCAGCTGCACGTTGTTACTGTAACGCTTAAGAGAAAGCTTTAGCTCGGGTGCTCCTATCTAAATACATGTAAAATGAGAATTCGTTTTTCTCGGTAACCACTGCATCAAATTTGACCAGGTTTGCTGCGTTTAAAAGAAAAACTTAAAATCTAGTGACTGTTGGTATCGAGTTTTTGATTTAGCTCCTCAATTTTTTATTAAAGATTGGCAAAAATAGAAAATTTTCAAAAAATGATACTATCAAGTTTACAACTCTGTAACTCTAAAACGAAAAACGATTAAACAATTCTGTGAATGGCACCTAATAGTACATCTAAAGCGAACAAAAATTGATATGCTATAAATAAATCTAAAAAAAATTTAATCATAGGGAAATACAACGTTTGCAAAACCGTTGTAACCAACGTAACAAATTCACGTAAGTTGTAAAATGACATATCGAATTTGTCCGCTTTCAATGGTCTAATGGATGCCGTTTACAGAACTGCGATGTCTGTTTTTGATGCAGAGTTATGAATTTGTAAACTTCGTTGTTATATTTTTTTCGAACTTCCGAATATTTAAAATTCTTTTAACAAAATTCAAAACCTAAATCGAAATTCCGCTTCCAACAGTCACTAGAATTTACCTTCTCTCTCAAATGTAACAAATTTCATTAAAATCGATCAAGGGGTTACCTCAGCAAAACGTTTTTGCGTTTTACATGCATTTGAATAGGCCACGTCGGAGTTGGGCCCGAGCTAAAGCTTCCTCTTCGTTTTTGCGTTTTACATGTATTTGAATAGGCCGCGTCAGAGTTCGGCCCTAGCTAAACCTACTCTTTAAGAGGAAGCTTTAGCTCGAGTGCTCCTATCTAATTACATGTAAAAGGAGAATTCGTTTTTCCCGGCAACCACTGCACCAAATTTGACGAGGTTTGTTGCATTTAATAGACAAACTTAAAATCTAGTGACTGTTGGTTTCGAATTTTTGATTTAGGTTGTCAATTTTTTATTAAAAATTGGCAAAAATCGAAAATTTTTGAAAAACGAGACTAACAAGTTTACAACTCTGTAACTCAACCACTAAAAATGATAATACAATCCTGTGAATTGCATATAATAGTACATCTAAAGCGGACAAAATTGATATGTTACAGATGAATATAAAAAAATTTAGTCATAGGGAAATACAACGTTTGCAAAACCGTTGTAACCAACGTAACAAATTCACGTAACATGTAAAATGACCTATTGAACTTGTCCGCTTTGAATGATCTAATGGATGCCGTTTCCAGAACCGCGATATCGGTTCTTGATGCAGAGCTATGAATTTGTAAACTTCGTGCTTCTATTTTTTTCAAACGGTCAAATATTTGAAAATCGTTTTAAGAAACTTCAAGCCCTAAATCGAAATTCCGCTTCCAACAGTCACTAGAATTTAATTTTCTCTTTCAAATGCAATAAATTTCATAAAAATCGGTCCAGGGGTTATCTCATAAAAACGTTTTCGCGTTTTACATGTATTTGAATAGGCCGCGTCGGAGTTGGGTCCGAGCTAAAGCTTCCTCTTAAGAATAAGCTTTAGTTCGGCAAATTTGTTGCATTTCAAATAGAAAGTGAAATTCTAGTGACTGTTGGAAGCGGAATTTCGATTTAGGGCTTGAATTTGCTCAAAGAGATTTTCAAATATTTGACCTTTTGAAAAAAATAGAAGCACGAAGTTTACAAATTCATACCTCTGCATAAAGAACTGATATCGCGGTTCTGTAAACGGCATCCATTAGATCATTCAAAGCGGACAAATTCGATATGTCATTTTTCATCTTACGTTAATTTGTTACGTTGGTTACAAGGGTTCTGCAAAAGTTGTATTTCCCTACTACTAAATTTTTTGATATTCATGTGTAACATATAAGTTTTGTCCGCTTTAGATGTACTATTAGATACAATTAACATAATTGTATTATCGTTTTTCGTTGTTGAGTTACAAAGTTGTAAACTTGATAGTATCGTTTTTTGAAAATGTTCGATTTTTGGCAATTTTTAATAAAACGTTGACGACCTAACTCGAAAATTCGAAACCAACAGTCACTAGAGTTTATGTTTTTCTTTTAAATTCAACAAAGCTCGTCAAATTTGGTGCAGTGGTTGCCGACCAAAATGAATTCTCCGTTTACATGTATTTAGATAGGAGCACCCGAGCTAAAGCTTCCTATGAAGGCTTGCGTTGGGGCTAGTTGGAATACCATACTTGTGTTTAAAAAGCAGCGCAGCAAAGTTAAACCATAGAGACGAGGTGCTTCGTATGTGCTGTTCTCATCTCTGTGGTTCAACTTTGCAGTGCTACTTTTTAAACATAAGTACTGTAACGAGGCGTATTGCGCCTAACCCAACGTGCCGCCAGACGACATAAGGCGTGGCGGCTTCGAAATCGTAGCGTCACACAGGAATTATCAAGAGGTCATACGTTTCAATGGAGGACACGTGCAACGCTAAGCGCCATCACGACTTTTTCCCGAGGCATTGTTTTCGATGGAGGCACATCCCTGGACCTTTTATTACCTTCTGGACCTTCTGTTCTTGACGTGGACCTTCTGTTAACCAGGTGGCATAGTAAAACCCATTTTGCTTCATGTTTCATGTTATCGCATAGATGCGCTGCTATTTTTTCTCACGTGGATGCAAAGGTTGGAAAGGACGGAAACAAAAGTGGCCATGGAGATATACATATGCAGCAACAAATAAATCAAGAGGAGAAATCTGTATGACAACAGAAAGGGCAGTGCATTACTATTTCAGGCCCGAGCTGACTGCCTGAGGACAAAAACATACCGGAGCAAATATTTGCAACAAGATGATGCATGTATCCGCCACAGTAAAAGTACGAAAACGACTCGACAGAACGTATTGAAATGCCAAGATATTTTCCGCCGTAACAATATCAATCAAGCAAGACCCGTAGGGAACGTCACCTTCCAGAAGCGCTGCCATTTCAAGCAGATGGAACTATTAACAGGTCAGCAGTCGAGATAAGCAAAACACGGTTAGAGAAGGCGTAAAAAAAAGAAAGGAAAAAAAGAAACAGGAAAGATGATAGAACCGGAGCCGTTACAGGGCAAGGCATACATGCGGATGTATGTATCCGTAATACCTGATTAGCTAAAGCAAGCTAGGTGACCATTTGTCACCGGCCCGTTTTGAAGGAAATACTAATAGAAGAAATCATCATGGTCGTGATCACATGTCACGTGGTCTCAGGGAAGCATATACCAGCTGCTGTTTCCAGCTGTGGGTCTCGCATTGCACGCGGGTAAGCTTCCCAAATGAGCTTGCCTGCCGATCGTGTGACTAGTCAACCTTTGAGCACGAAAAGATCACATGGACCGACGATCAAGCCACACGAACCGCGATCGCTTACAGAGAAAAACACAGAGAGAGAAAAAGAGACGCCATCAAGAGGGAAAGGAAAAGGGATCATATATGCTCGCGCTGACGTCTTTTCGCCCTTGCTTTTTTTTGTCAAGCGCAAGTACCGAAGCGCGTTCGTCGCCGTCCTGTGACGCACGCAGCGTCGCTTCGCTGTCCGCGTTGCTGCTAACAGACTCCACGTCGTTAAGCGAGGCTGGAAAGGCGCGGCCGTGAGGCATTTCCTCTTCGCTCATCCGAGAAAATTTAACTCCGCTCGCCTGCGTGCACACACTGCGTCTTGGACGCATGTTTTCCTTTTCGTTCTCCGGTTGGCACGTAGCGCGCGCTGGAGCGTCGTAAGTGGGGTACACACGAGAGCCGAAAAGGAGAATGCCAGCGCTTATTCTGACCAAACTAATCGCCAGAGATCATACCGCGAGGTGAAATTGTGATAAATAGCTCTAATTTTTCAGTGCAATATGTCGCAGCTTCTTTCTTTCTTTCTTTCTTTCTTTCTTTCTTTCTTTCTTTCTTTCTTTCTTTCTTTCTTTCCTGCGAGGTTAGCATGGCCAATGGTACGTAAATCGTCAGCCCCGCTATTAGCGCAGGTGCAACGGCCTGAACACCTCGGTGTCACGAGTTGCGAAATCAAGCTAAGCAATCAGTTTCACCTCGACTGAAACAAGTTTTAATGCCTTCGCAATATTAGGCTGCTCCACGCACTTTCATGGAGCTATCTATCTATGTTCGTATCTAACCGCTTTCCCGCCTACCTGGGTCACTGCATGGCCGTAGTGCATCGGGCTGCTGTGCTGAGGGAACAGAGTTCGAAACCAACCGTTGGACTAACTTGGGTCACTGAGTATGCGGATATTTGTATACATATGTGCCGGTCTTCAACGAGCCTCTTTCATGCCGACACGGTCGCTGTAGTGGTTTCTCCGGGGCAGCATGGCGTTGTGCGCTGTTGTGGTAACAGCGCGGCCGATAAAGGCACGCTGAGTTCCGTCTGCCGACGCGGCTGCCTTGAGTTCGTTGTCGCTGATGTCTGCGATTGCACATCGCTTTTTGTATTCCTTTCACACAGTCACTAAACATTTCGCATATTCAAGAAGCCTTCGAGCGCAGCCTTCCACGTGAGATGTGCCGAAGCGGCGCATTTATTTCTACAGCTTCAGATCGCTGTTAGCATCGGTTATTGTAGAAACGGCGCATCGCTGATTTGAAATAATCTCAAAACGTAGCAAAACATATAGACGAGTAAGTATGAGCGGCCGAGTCCCTTAAAAAACTGCAACTGTGATCCAGATACGTATATATTACGGGCTGTTACTACTGATTCTCGCTTTTGTTTAACTTCATCATACTTACAGTTTGCGCGTGCTCTAAAGTATTATTAGAGACAACTGTGCTCGGCATAAGTCACCACCGGCGCGCCACGCTTCTCGTCTCGGGGGCCATGCGCGGACTTCCCGGCAGTGCCACTATGGTGGCCACTGGATGGTGAAGCGCGGAGAAAGAAGCGCGGTTGCCGCATGACGGGTTCCTCGGCTCCCCCCACGCGCCATGCATTTCAGAGGCCACGCACCCGCAGGCTTCGCGGCGGCGTTAGATGGCGCCGAGTCTTCTTGGGAAAGCACGAAATAGGTATCCCACTGTAGTACACGCTTCATTAGAAAACTCGTTTCAGCGCTGGCAATACGTTGTAGCGCTATATTGATTGAATGCTAATGCATTACCGTCGACAGCCATCAGCAGAAGGGGTTCTGCCACAATTGTTTTCTATTGCCCTTAACTCAAATAGTAACACCTTCATTGAAGAACGAAAGACTTCACATATAAATTGAATTGGAAAACCATTGATTCTGTGGCTTAAGAAAGAGAGAGGTGCAGACTTTAATGACAGGCTGGAGGTGTTAGCCTGACTGATCGCCTGGCAGGCTACTTCCGGTGCCGGGTGATAATTATGATCACAGAAACACACGAACAGCACGCACACGCACGGATAAGCACATCCGCAATAGAGCTATTCACAGACTGTCGATAAGGTTCTGTGGATCTTAGAAACACCAGCTGTGCTTTCGTAGTGCGCAACACGCTGCTGGTGTTTCTTCACGGGCCGAGATCTATGTGCCGCAGATCCAATTTCGAGTCGCGCTGGAAGTGTAGTGCGGCCTTCAGAGATTGTCCCTCTGACAAGTAATGGTAGCAGTCACCTATACAGACATTGTTAGTCCTCAACATCGTTACACACAAAGCACATTGGTGAGTCTGTCCACCGAATTTCGTGTAGGCTGCATGAAGCCTGACGCGTTGAAGACATGTCTGATATTGTCCACTCAGGTTTCGCGGCATATGAAACTCACAAGATGAATAGATTCCGTACAGAGAATCATCCCCTTTCTTAGAATTAAGGTTTTATTTTGGGTTTGGCGAATATTCCAAGTTTCGGATGCGAATCGAATATCGCACACTAACTATTCATATTCGTATTCGAAAATGAATTATTTGGTATTTTCGAATATCTAAACTAACCGAATATTTCGCAAGAACCAACTCTTAAAGTCGCGTTACTGTTCTCTGTCGGCTAAACAAAGTATCGCATGTTATGAGAAATGAAACATTGACAAAAGTGTTCGGAGCAATGCAGAGACAAAACGTCTAATGCAAGCTTTGTCTTCGGTTTCGCGGCGGAGGCCTACATGACAACATGCAATTTTGCTTGTACTCTGTCATTTAGTGTTTTGGCAGTCTATCCATGTATCAGTTTTATTTTCACGCTGCAACCAGGGATGTTTTCCTTGAAACAGATCCTGGTACATGTGTCTACGGCACACAACTCTTATCCTTTTTTCCACAACGCCTGATCTGTTTTCGGCAACCATTTATCACATGATGGCACAGGCGCGTGCTAGTTTCCTTTACACCATATACGCAGCAACAAAATGGGCAAACTTACATTATTTCAGTAACTGCTCCACGAAAGCTTCACTTCTCATAGATTGCAACAGGTACGCTGGATGTACACAAAATTTTTTATTGACAATTGGAAATCTTTTGTTTAAGAGTAACCCTAATTCTTAATTAGGGTTACTAATTAACCGATGGTCCCGTTGCCGTCTTTGACTTTGGGACCCTCTTCTGTATATTGACTTTTACCCATTCATTGTACTTAAAGAATAATAAACTGAAACTGAAACTGGAACTGAGTTCTTCCTGCTAGGTAGCTGTCTTCTTCTCACGAATAAGCACAAGCGGGGTATCCAATTATAAGAAAGAAAAACATATTCCTGCTCTAAATACATGTATACGTCTGCGTTTGACTTTTTGATATTCAATTCGATATTTGATACTTATTATGCGTATTCGATTCGTACTTGAAGTGTTGATGCTCGACCACCTCTAGTTTTAATAATTCACCCATGAATTGACTAATGACTTGCGTCACACAAGCCAGCGAGACCACTGCGAACGCCAACCGACTGCGAATACCAGTCACCGCGTTTTCTCTCGAGAACTGTGTCTGGATTGCATTTCTTTCTTTTTTGACTTCAGAAACCTGCCTTGAAGCATGGCATCTGGATCCATTCTGTCAACATGTTGTAGGCGGTTTTTGCAGCGTGGTCAGCCTGAACGTTGCCTTGTACACAGGGAGAGAGGACAGACTAGGATGAAGGAAAATATTTACGCAATGTACAATGTGGTCAAAAACGAACAAACAAAGACACAAAGAGCCAAATAAATAAATATGTCAAGGGGCACTTAGTTATTCTTGCGTGGATGAATGCGAAAGCATTGCGACCACCGCGCGATGCTTAGACATTAGACAGCTTTAGAATATCGTTTGTCGCCTTACGTACGTTAAACGTAATTACTTTTGCGGGACGTTACGGTGCCCATCCTTTCAATACATTTAGTTTACCGTACGGGAACGCAAATGTAAGGAAGATGGATGGATGTTATGAGCGTCCCCTTTGAAACGGGGCGGTGGATTGCGCCACCAAGCTCTTGCTATTATACTGCCTAATGTCCTACCTAGGTTCAAAAAGAAAAAAAAAAAAGTAAAAGAAAGCCCACGATGAATTCCCATAACCAAATTTTCTGACCCCCTATTGTGAACTTTGTACGTCTCCGTTTTTTGTTTCCCTACTTTTCTTCCACCAATCTTCCAATCGCCTCTTACTCTCTATTGCGGACATGTTTACTTTCCCCCTGCTCTCGCTGAACCCAAGGGCTTCAAGGAGGCCAGCGATGCCTAAATCGACCGCTGGGCCGATATCTTCACATTCTTATAAAACACGCTCCATTGTTTCGCTAGTTTTACCGCAGTAAGCACATGCTTTTTTTTCCTTCTTATATCTCGCTTTATAGTGCGTGTTCTAAGGCATCCCGATCTCGCTTCGAAAAGTAATGAGCTTCGCTTTGAGTTATCATAAATTGTTTTTTTTCTGATTTCGTTTTTTCCTCTTAAGTAGTTACTCATGGCAGGTTTCTTTTCCATTGCCGCAACCCATGAGCTTATTTCAGCCTTTCTGACTTTCCGCTTGACGTTCTTTGTTGCGTTGTTGCTCACCATGCAGGCCGCATACTTGCTGGAAAACTTCCTTGTTCTTTTCCTCCACTGTGAATCAATGTTTTTTCTGTACAGATACCTGAACACTCTCCCAACCCATTTACTCTCTTTTATATTCCTCAGTCGTTCTTCATAATCAATTTTACTGTGAGCTTCCCTCACTTCAAAACTTGTCCAGCCCATATCACCCTGCACAGCTTCATTTGTAGTCTTCCCGTGAGCGCCCAATGCGAGGCGTCCCACTGACCTTTGGTTGCCATCTAGTCCTGATTGTATCCTTGATTTGAAGCAAACAACCGCATTTCCAAAAGTAAGTCCTGGAACCATTACACCTTTACACATACCTCGAAGCACCTCCTACCTATTGTATCCCCATAGCACTCTGTGCTTCATTATGGCTGCATTTCTCTTCCCCTTTACTGTTATTGTTTTTTTCCTGTGTTTCCATATATCTATTGCCTTCGTTTATCCATATACCAAGGTATTTATATTCTTTTACCCGAGGTATTTCCTGGCCCTGCAGGTATTGCCACTGTCTGTTCACTGTTTTCATTGAATACCGTAACACCTGATTTCCCAACGCTAAATTTTAAACCTAAATTCTCGCCTTCCTGTCCACAGATATTAGCCAGACGTTGCAAATCAATTTGCTTGTTAGCTAGCAACACAATGTCGTCCGCATAAAATGAACCTGGAAGCTGCTGCTCTACTACTGTACCCGCCTATTTGTATGAGAGAATAAACCCGATATTACTTCCATCTAGCGCCCTCATCATCCTCACCATGTACGTCATAAATAGCAGTGGGGATAAAGAGCACCCTTGCCTCACTCCCTTGTTGATAGCAACTCTCTCCTCATCCCTTCCCACTCAACGCAAACGGTATTTTTCAGGTAAATCTCTCTCAAAAGCTGTAGAAAATCGTTACCTAAGCGTTCCCCTTCCAGAATATCCCACATAATGTAGCGGTCTACGTTGTCATACGCTCCTGCTGTGTCTAAAAAGGCCACATTTAACGGTCTGCTTTCTACTCTTGATATTTTAATACACTGAGTAAGAACAAATAAGTTATCATCTAAACGCCTACCTATTCTGAAGCCATTCTGAAGTTCTCCCAAAATGCCATTATTCTCTGCCCATGCTTGCAGCTTTAATTTGATTGCCTGCATTGCTTACCTGTATATTATTACCGATGTAATGGTCAACGGTCTATACGAGTGAATTCTATCTTCCTCCCCCTTACCTTTATAAATTAAATTCATTCTACTTTGTCGCCAAATGTCTTGTATTCTTCAATCTTTTAAAGTTTTTTCCACTGCTTTCAACAGAGATTCCTTACTTTTTGGTCTTAGTTCATTAATCAGCCTAACGGGAACCTCGTCTATAGCACTGTGGCTGTGCGCTTGGGAATCTTCTCTTCTGCTTTCTTTCAATTGAAATTTGTCAGCACCAGCTCCTTTTCCTTCTGGTTCTCTTTCATGCTCTTTTTTTCTTCAAATACAACCTCGTCATTGCCTTAGAAAATTTCGGCTGTTATTTTTCGGATGTACTTTAATGCCGCGTCCCCTTCCAGTTTGTTTCCATCTTCGTCTATAGGATATGTTGTATTGTTGTCGACTTCCTGCCTAATAATTTTATGTGGTTCCAAAATATTCTAAGTGCGGCCTTCTTTTTCTCAAGTATTTCTGACAACCAACGTTCCCTTTCACCTTTTATCTTTGCTTGCACCAGTATTTCAACCATAGATTTTTTTCTGCTGGTATATTTCCCATTTACTGGCTACTTCATCCTGCGGCAACTGCACTTTTTTACCTGCCTGTGCTCTCGGGATGCTTTCTGTCGTTCGGCGATGGCTTCTCGTATCTCTCTGTTGAAGACGTTATAGAATAGGGCGCCGTCTGGTGCCTCGCACCAAACGCACCCAAGCCAAGACAATGCATTAGCAAGCATCCTGTTGCTGTGCCGACACGTCTCGCTAGCCGTACGGGTGCAGAAATTGCAAACGATCTCGGAAATTGGTCGCGCTATGCGCTAATAGTTAACATTTCAGGTGGATGTAGAGAAAGCGAAAGCTCATTTCAATAGTTACTAGCGATCAACGGGAGTCAGAGCGCAGCCGTCACGAGAATTGACGCTGAAGCGGGAGCAATGGGTGCCGCCGTGTTCGACAACGCTATTTCTTAGCGTACGTAAACATTCGAACGTTAAACTCGCCAAATAACGTACGTTATCATAGCGCACGTAAACCGCAGAAACCCAATAACGTTCAGAGCAGGCGCAGTGATGACAACGCTATTCCTTTACGTACGTAATGCGTTTGCGTTTCGTTGTGAACGCTAAACTAAAAGTGTCCATTTTACCACAGTGCAAGGTCCTGGGTTTGACTACCACCAATGGTCGTGGGTTGGAATGCCTCAATGAACTCTTCATTACTTAACTGTGCATTAATTATCTTCGCCTTAATTAACACCACATAACGTTGGTTCGAGTGCCTTAATTGGCTATATCCTCATTAACGTTACATTAATTAACTTCGCCTCAATTCACACCAAAGTCGTGAGTTCGACTCCCACCAAAGCTCGCTGGTTCGGAGGGTTTTTGTACCATCGTTTAATCACGCCGCAAACGCCGGATTTTCCGCCTCACGGGTTATTTAATGCTTTCACATTAATAAATAAATTGTAAGGAAGATTGGCACGCTCGGAAGCGCTGTCGCCATCACGTAGCTCGGAGCGAGTTCGCCATTTTAGTGTACCTTTAATTGGTGCTGATGCTACGTTTATTGCTGGCACTTTATTGCTGACCCGAATATGCACCCTTAACATTTGGTGGGGGTGCGGGGTGTGCTAGGTGTTTTTTTTTTTTTTTCCTGCATGATGGAGACAGGCTGGAGTGCCCGGATGCAAAGTTCCAGTGTTGCGGTTTTACCCCGCGCCTCCACCAAGTAAATAGATAAACAATCAAATAAATATATGAATAAATAAATTTACGGAGCTATAGAGAGAGAGAGAGAAGGGAGGAAGGAAAGGCAAGGAGGTTAACCAGACTTAGTACAGTTTGCTACCCTACACAAGGGGACGGCGAGCTGGCTTTTGGCGTCAGAATGCCCGTTGGCTACCTTTTGGTTGAACAGTATTCCCATGTATCACGTTTAAAATCCTATATTTACTTTGGGTGTAAGTTAAGCTGTATTCGGACAGGAACATTCCACTTTTAATAAGACAAAACGCTGGTAACAAGCACAGTTAATGGCTCTCCGCAAGTATATCGGGCCACACTCAAGTTTCGCCTTTTCGCGCTTCCTCTGTGCTTTAATTACGCTGTCATTTTTCCTGACATTTCATTCATATCAAGAAATGCCATGCGAGTTACGAGATGGAAACATCTTCAACTCGCCAATCTCCGATTTAGGGGAAGCCGTGGCGCAGCGCAACTGTTTAGACAAGCTCGGCGAAACTGAAGGCGTCTGAAGGAACGGGTGTCTCTTGCAGAGATTCTTCGGGCAGGTCGCGAGGTTATTCCACTTATCGTTTACGCGCAAGTTCTTTCATCTTGACCATCTTCGTCTTTTGCAGTCGGATGAAAAGTAGACTGGAAGGCTTGGAAAGAAATAGGAAACCGCATCGCTCCTCAGTGCCCATGCACCGTGCACGCTCACTTTCCAGTATATCCCGCCGTTTATGGCATGTCTAAACGTATCGATTATCTAGCCTTAATACCTGGAAGTGTACGTCACAAAGTTTGCATTAATAATGCGAAAGCATTCTGTGTCCCATGAGGCAGAAAGTCCAGCGTGATCAAGAGATGGTTGGAAAAATATGGCCGACAGTGCAAAAAAAAAAAAAAGCACGCCAAAAAATGCTCGGATTGACGCCAAATTTCTCATGGAGATTACTGTAGATAAACTAAATTAATGGCTTTGAAAAGAAATTTTCGTACATTTGGGTCCGGGTGGAAATCGAACCCAGGCGGGGTGCTTCCCCGATGTCACGGCGGCGCCCTGGCTGACTTAAAGTGTGCCTGGTGCGTGCGTCAATGCACACGTCACGTCGCAGCCATCGGGCTGCGACGTTAGAATAAGGCGACTTAAGGTGTAGTAAAGTGAATGAAGGTTGAATAAAGTGGATTAAGATGGATTAAGGTTGGTACAAATCAGAGCGAGGTGTATTAAGGTGGGTTAAGGTGTATTAAAGTGAATTGAGGTGGATTGAGGTCGGTACAAACTAGAGCAAGGTGTATTAAGGTGGGTTAAGGTGTATTAAAGTGGATTGAGGTGGATTAAGGTTGGTACAAATCGAATCAAGGTGGATTAAGGTGGATTATGATGGATTAAGGTTGGTACAAGTTAGAGCAAGGTCGATTAAGTATGAGTTACCCGCCGTGGTTGCTCAGTGGCTATGGTGTTGTGCTGTTGAGCACGAGATCGCGGGATCGAATCCCGGCCACGGCGGCCGCATTTCGATGGGGGCAAAATGCGAAAACACCCGTGGTACTTAGATTTAGGTGCACGTTAAAGAACCCCAGGTGGTCGAAATTTCCGGAGTCCCCCACTACGGCGTGCCTCATAATCAGAAAGTGGTTTTGGCACGTAAAACCCCATAATTTCATTAAGTATGAGTTTTGAAGGACCTGTGACATTGCATGACGTGACGTATCATGGACGTAACAAATTAATTAGAGAAGTCAAAATGCTTTCGCACTCAAATCACGTAAGGATAGTAAAGTGACCGTCGATTTTTTCCCTAAACCTTCATCCGCGCGGAGAGTGGCTCTTTATCACTTCTGAAGTAAAATGGGTCGGACGGCGTCGAGAAGTGGCATTTGTAGAGGCTTTTTCTGCACCCACTACTGCCACAGGGCATGGAACCTACCGGAGTGGTGTTGCGAAGTTCTAAAGCATGATGCGGAATGTGGCAACAGCAGTAAGGTTGGAAAAAAAAAAACGACGATTGCAATTCTCCCTAATGTGAAATTTGAGCGAAGCTCTATAGATAATTTCATTTCGCAACATATTGGCTGGCGCGGACAATCTGTCTCATGCGGCCCGTTGCAAATGGAGCGAAATGCGGCGCAACTGCTTCGTTAATTTGGAGGTCGCGAGAGCCAGCGCGTGGGTGGCGGGTGGGCGCGATTCACAACAACCACCGCCGACAGACCGCCCAGACGACGCGCTCTAATCTGGCGCCATCTCGTAGCCATTGTCACCGCACTGCGCTCATCTTCTCTCGCTTTCGCCATACCTCCTCCGTTTTCCGCCTCATGGTTCCGTTGCACCCTCCTCTCAGCTTTCCTCCTCGCGTCTTTCATCCACCGCTGCGCTCTGCGTTCACTTTCATCTTTCGCTGTGCTCGTTCGCTCGGCTACGCCGAGCTACGTCGCCGAGGCATGCCGACGATCGCCGCAGGAACGGGCTTCTAGCAGCCACCCTCTAAAGAGTGGGCCTGCACACCAAGCGTACCCGCAATATCAACACTCGGTGACTCGCACGACGCGGACGCTCAAGGGTCTCCGTGAGTGAATACGTTGGACATGCGGCCAAAAGAAGCTGACAGCCTGCCACGTGCACGAACAGTGACGATACATGACGGTGAGAGAATAAAGTCGGCTGCCAACACCAAGACACAACGCAAACAACCACAGCCAGCAGAACAGCGTTGTTCACTTGGTGCAAAAGCTCGATCGCAGCGCACTCACACTCCCTGGGGACATGTGCACGGCCCATGATGAGCAGTTGCGAAACGTTGACATAGATGCTTACGTGCGCTGAACGCTATTGCCGATTAGGTTTTCTTTTTCAGTGAGCTTGCCGCCTTAAAGAGATATGCCCTGCCCGCGTTGACCCACCGATAATAAATCTGTCCAAGATGAGCTTCACAGGAGAAGAGGAAATCGGAATCCGATGGCCCCTTCGCAGAAATACGGAAGCAGCTACCACGAAGAACGCACGAGGAACACAAGTACCGGTGTTGTTTTCAGACGTTAAACCGAGTCAATCGATCAATCGCTATTCATCGATCAATTATGGCATATGTCCTCACTATTTTCCACTTCAAATTCACTTTGACATTATTAAGCATAAAATTAGTATGTGTACGCACAATATTTCGAAATGAAAAATTTAAAGAAAACTGTGACCTATGAATGCACCTTTCTAACCTAAAAATTTAGCCCCTAAGAACTCGCTTTAAAAAGACATTTTACTTCAGGAGCGTCACCTTGATGCGGTTTAGGAGAGGTGAATACTAAAAAAAAAAGCTTTATCCGAACATGCGAGATGAAAAATAGGCGCTGCGGTCGTTCAAGGTCCCCATGGGAATGATGGTAACTACAAGCTTGGGAATGACACATATTTACTCGCCAGATGAATGGTGGGTGTTTTGCGGCTGCGTATGATTCAGTTCTTCGGCTCAGCAAGTTGTTCCTTCTCCTCAGTTCACCCTTTCCATTTACTCGCAGATTTGTTACTTCCTATTATTACTACGAAACGCGGGGCTTTCCCATGTGTTCAGATTTTGCATACTATTTCCCACGCGAGCCTCATGATGGTGCAGCGGTGGGGGTGTTGTCGTTGATAGTGACCATTATTACGCGAGCGGACCACACGAGGAAAGACTAGCAACCTGGAAACTTGGCTGTGTGTTCTGCAGCGTGTACGATGGTTTTGACAGCGAGTTGCTCACTGCAGGAAATATAATCTGGGTCTGTTCTCCATGTGACAGCTCCATTTTCGTTGCTAGGAAAGACCATTTACGTATAGTCACACCGCACGCTCACTCTTGGGTCGTTAAACAAACGAAGCCCGTGCTTGGGCTTCCCATCCAATGTGATTAGATGAATTCTGGTAAACAAGCGGATAGCAGACTAAGCCGCACGGCATCTTTAAAGATAGTCCAAGACAAGTGGAACATTTCATCCGAAAAATCAATGCAGATATTCAATTTATTTGAGTGATTATACACTTTCTGGCTACATTTTGGCGCACGTATGGCGTATGGCCAAGTTGTTCTAAACGCGCATTAAGTCACAGTTGTTTGAAACCCATATTGATCATTTGCAACGCTACCTTGTGCTAACAGTGATGCTGATAACTCACAGGTGGCTGTTATCGCGTGATACAACACGCACACGTCCAAAAAGACTACGGAACGTGCGATATTCCGAGTATAGCGCCTGAGAAGTTGGTATGAACCATCCATTCAGACGTTCATGAGATGTATAAGTTATAACAAACTGTGACAAAGTGCTCAATTTAATTATTAAGCGTTAACCTTGATTGTATCGGCAAGCAACCAGTGTCAGAGAGCGCTTAGCATGTCCCCACGACTCGCACCCTTGCAAGTGGCACGAAAGCCGTGCTTCGCTCCCTGTGCTGCATTTGTCCGAACAAGCGAGCTTAGAAAAAAAAAGAAAAAATCGTCGATCCCACACATGCGGCAATTGGTGATGAACGTAGTTTTTTGTTTTGCTTTTTGTTTTGTTTGTGTAAATGTTAAAGCAAACGTTATACAAAAGTGACACTAATGACGCAAATGTAGTGGAATGTTTTTGCAAATGTAATGCGATCACGCAAATATGACGCAACATCGCAAGCGCTTTGGACTAGAGGTACCGTCCGTATCAACGCGACACGAATGCTCATTAAATTTATTTGATTATTAGGTCTACGCAAGTGCAAGTAGTTCTTTTGCACTACACATCGCTTCCACGACTCATAAGGTACTGTTTGTTTACGTTACACGTAGTCAATAAAGTCAGGGTTCGTAATCGGCGATGCGACTTCAACTATAGGGCCATGTAACACGGTTGCACGGGCGTCGTGTCATAACTGCAGGCTTATGCGCGGGACGAACTCGTTAACTGACATTCTGTTCTCGTTGATGACGTTGTTTACATGGCACAACGGGGAGAATTGAATTGAATTCTGGGGCTTTACGTGCCAAAACCACGATTTGATTTTGAGGCATGCCGTAGTGGGAGACTCCGGATTAATTTTGACTACCTTGGGATCTCTAACGTGCCCCCAATGCATGGGACAGGGACGTTTTTGCATTCTGTTCTCATCGAAATGCAGCCGCTGCGGCTGGGATTTGATGCCGCGAGCTCGTGCTTAACAGCGCGACACCATACCCCTAAGTCACCACCGGGGGTAACGGGGAGAAGTGGTGCGTGCGTCGAGAAATGCGAGACGTAACAAGAAACGTCTGACACATTCCCAGTGACCCAAGTTTGTCTACTTGGCAAGACAGCCTGGGCAGGGAGAACCCGCAAAGTGGCGCGAAGGGACGCAATCAAAATTTCCTATCATCGAGAGAAATTATAGAATACGATCGCTTCTGTGCAGTGGTGTAACTTTTATCTGGGTGGGGGAAGGGGAGCACGCACTTGACTGGGGGAGGAGGAGAGGCGGCACGTACCCACTGTGCTCCACCCAGGCTACGCCCCTGTTTTTGTCAGTAAATATGCGCGAGCTTTTGCCACCACCTCACCTGAAGAAAAATTCAGCTTGACTGCTTTGCTGCATTTCCTTTGATGTGAGGGCAGCAGCGGCCATCGTTATTCCGTCGCACCTTGCCAAACCCAATCTAAATCACATATCATCGCATAAGCCGTACGTCAGTAAGAATGGGTCATGGAGAAAGCATCAGGGAGATCGGCTTACTTGCTTTATTGTTCCTCAAGGAACTAGCGCTTTCCCACTACGGGGTATTGTCCAAGCCGGCGGCAAAAGAAAGGAAAAAAGAGAGAAAGGAACAAAACTTGAAAAAATACAGGAAAATTGGAGGCACAGTCCAATGTCTCTACAACGAAATGACCTACATAGCAAAAAATTTCGTATAGGTTCCGGCCGAATTCCTACCTACCATATGTATTGAATTCCTATCTACCAGGCCTTCAGAGCGAATACCACTCCAACGAATTTGCCTATGCAACGGAGAGTTATAGGCCTCCCCGAGGGCTATAACTTTGTGGCTTTACAAAGAACGCACGTGACGGCGCCGCCGCATCCCTCCCTGTCCGCCCCTGCGCCACCGTGCGGGGGGTTCCAGACACCACAGTAGCTGTACGGTAGCCCCCTCTTCACCCTCCTTTAGATTAAACCGACGTGGTGATCTGCTCGGAACTGACGACTGACGACATATTCGAGGCCATCAATTTAAGGATGTGATGGAGGTGAAGGTCGACGAAGGCCGCAGTGTTGAACAGCCTGGGCTAAAAAAAATTATGGTCAGACAGGCAATAGCGGCATTCGACGCTCTGGATACCTTGCGTCACTCCCCGTTTTCGCCCCTGAGCACGCCGCGAAACTCGCTGCCATTGCGTCGGCTGCAGTCGCGCATTCCGTCGAAGTGTGCAGAAGAAAATGAGCTATCCGCTGAATTCATGCTAAATAAAGATTTTATTTTGCGGAACGCGCTTAGCCTGCTGTAGAGCGAGCGGCACGGCACGCGATATTTACAACGAAGTCACATTCAGTCACCTGCGCTCTATAACGAATCATAGAGGTTGACAACAGCAATGTAAAACAAACGACTTACACAATAAAATATACAATATATTTGTAGGTGTATATGTGTGTGTGTCCGGACAGGCCGCCATTGGAATCTGAACCTGGCAACGTTTAACGTTAGAACGCTATCTAGTGAGGCGAGTCTAGCAGTGTTATTGGAGGAATTAGAGGGTAGTAAATGGGATATAATAGGGCTCAGTGAGGTTAGGAGGACAAAAGAAGCATATACAGTGCTAAAAAGCGGGCATGTACTGTGCTACCGGGGCTTAGCGGAGAGACGAGAACTAGGAGTCGGATTCCTGATTAATAAGGAAATAGCTGGTAACATACAGGAATTCTATAGCATTAACGAGAGGGTGGCATGTCTTGTTGTGAAACTTAATAAGAGGTACAAAATGAAGGTTGTTCAGGTCTACGCTCCTACATCTAGTCATGATGACCAGGAAGTCGAAAGCTTTTATGAAGACGTAGAATCGGCGATGGGTAAAGTCAAAACAAAATACACTATACTGATGGGCGACTTCAATGCCAGGGTAGGCAAAAAGCAGGCTGGAGACAAGTCAGTGGGGGAATATGGCATAGGCTCTAGGAATAGCAGAGGAGAATTATTAGTAGAGTTTGCAGAACAGAATAATATGCGTATAATGAATACCTTTTTCCGCAAGCGGGTTAGCCGAAAGTGGACGTGGAGGAGCCCGAATGGTGAGACTAGAAATGAAATCGACTTCATACTCTGCGCGAACCCTGGCATCATTCAAGATGTAGACGTGCTCGGCAAGGTACGCTGCAGTGACCACAGGATGGTAAGAACTCGAATTAGCCTAGACTTGAGGAGGGAACGAAAGAAACTGGTACACAAGAAGCCAATCAATGAGTTAGCGGTAAGAGGGAAACTAGAGGAATTCCGGATCAAACTACAGAACAGGTATTCGGCTTTAACTCAGGAAGAGGACCTTAGTGTTGAAGCAATGAACGACAATCTCATGGGCATCATTAAGGAGTGCGCAATAGAAGTCGGTGGTAACGCCGTTAGACAGGAAACCAGTAAGCTATCGCAGGAGACGAAAGATCTGATCAAGAAACGCCAATGTATGAAAGCCTCTAATCCTACAGCTAGAATAGAACTGGCAGAACTTTCTAAGTTAATCAACAAGCGTAAGACAGCGGACATCAGGAACTGTAATATGGATAGAATTGAACAGGCTCTCAGGAACGGAGGAAGCCTAAAAACAGTGAAGAAGAAACTAGGAATAGGCAAGAATCAGATGTGTGCGTTAAGAGACAAAGCCGGCAATATCGTTACTAATATGGACGAGATAGTTCAAGTGGCTGAGGAGTTCTATAGAGATTTATACAGTACCAGTGGCACCCACGACGATAGTGGAAGAGAGAATAGCCTAGAGGAATTCGAAATCCCACAGGTAACGCCAGAAGAAGTAAAGAAAGCCTTAGGAGCTATGCAAAGGGGGAAGGCAGCTGGGGAGGATCAGGTAACAGCAGATTTGTTGAAGGATGGTGGTCAGATTGTTCTAGAGAAACTGGCCACCCTGTATACGCAATGCCTCATAACCTCGAGCGTACCGGAATCTTGGAAGAACGCTAACATAATCCTAATCCATAAGAAAGGGGACGCCAAAGACTTGAAAAATTATAGACCGATCAGCTTACTGTCCGTTGCCTACAAAGTATTTACTAAGGTAATCGCACATAGAATCAGGAACACCTTAGACTTCTGTCAGCCAAAGGACCAGGCAGGATTCCGTAAAGGCTACTCAACAATAGACCATATTCACACTATCAATCAAGTGATAGAGAAATGTGCAGAATATAACCAACCCTTATATATAGCTTTCATTGATTACGAGAAAGCGTTTGATTCAGTCGAAACCTCAGCAGTCATGGAGGCATTACGGAATCAGGGTGTAGATGAGCCATATGTAAAAATACTGGAAGATATCTATAGCGGCTCCACAGCCACCGTAGTCCTCCACAAAGAAAGCAACAAAATCCCTATAAAGAAAGGCGTCAGACAGGGAGATACGATATCTCCAATGCTATTCACAGCATGTTTACAGGAGGTATTCAGAGGCCTGGAGTGGGAAGAATTGGGGATAAAAGTCGATGGAGAATACCTTAGCAACTTGCGATTCGCTGATGATATTGCCTTGCTTAGTAACTCAGGAGACCAATTGCAATGCATGCTCACTGACCTGGAGAGGCAAAGCAGAAGGGTGGGTCTGAAAATTAATCTGCAGAAAACTAAAGTACTGTTTAACAGTCTCGGAAGAGAACAGCAGTTTACGATAGGTAGCGAAACACTGGAAGTGGTAAGGGAATACATCTACTTAGGGCAGGTAGTGACCACGGATCCGGATCATGAGACTGAAATAACCAGAAGAATAAGAATGGGTTGGGGTGCGTTTGGCAGGCATTCTCAAATCATGAACAGTAGGTTGCCACTATCCCTCAAAAGGAAAGTGTACAACAGCTGTGTGTTACCAGTACTCACATATGGGGCAGAAACCTGGAGGCTTACGAAAAGGGTTCTGCTGAAATTGAGAACGACGCAACGAGCTATGGAAAGAAGAATGATGGGTGTAACGTTAAAGGATAAGAAAAGAGCAGATTGGGTGAGGCAACAAACGCGGGTAAACGACATCTTAGTTGAAATCAAGAAAAAGAAATGGGCATGGGCCGGACATGTAATGAGGAGGGAAGATAACCGATGGTCACTAAGAGCTACGGACTGGATTCCAAGAGAAGGGAAGCGTAGCAGGGGGCGGCAGAGAGTTAGGTGGGCAGATGACATTAAGACGTTTGCAGGGACAACATGGCCACAATTAGTACATGACCGGGGTAGTTGGAGAAGTATGGGAGAGGCCTTTGCCCTGCAGTGGGCGTAACTAGGCTGATGATGATGATGATGATGTGTGTGTGTGTGTCAAAACGTTTATTGTCCGTAAGGGGTGACACCGGAGCTCTGGTACCGCTCGTAGGCGTCCAGGGAGCCCGAGGTCACCCTAAGGGGCAAGGGTTAGTAGATGAAGTGGTTTGCCGCTTCGGCTGCCAGACAGACAATGTTGGCCTGTAGCGCCGGGTCTTCGCTATGAAGCGCGGTCTCCCATGCTTCTTCGTCTTTGAATAAATTTTATCCAAGGGAGGAGCTGAACTTCCATAGGATATGTCTTAGAGTTCCTATTTTGTCGCAGAATCTACAGAATTGGTCCTCCGGATTTCCCGCTTGCGTGAGGTATCTCCATCTGGGAAACATGCGGTTTTTGGCTTGCAGGTGGCGCCAGGCGACTGCCTCTGCGGACGTGATGGACATATCCGGAAGTGGATATTTCCGGCGTCCTAATCTGTAGTGCTCTATGACCTCGTGGTAGGTCGCGAGCGTAATTTGCAGGCAATAAAATGATTTTGATTACAATTAGACAAGCTTAAAGGATCCAATTGTAATTCCAGGAAGGTAAAGCGGTAGTCTTCTCGGGTCATAGAGAAAGTCGCAAACGTTCATTTGGCTGACGCTTCACGCAGAGGTCTCGAAGGAAAGAACAACCGGTGAGCTTCAAGGAAGGCCCAGCTGAAACTCTAGTGTTGTGGTTGTTGTGGCCTCAAAACACGGCTGCGGTGTGCCGCCTTGAGCACTTCTTGCTTGCTACCACTGACTGAGGAAAGGCCAACACGAGGAAACGCGCGCAACAATACACGCTCGGGCACGGCAGCATTGGATGTTGACTGGAGCCTCCACATACGCCAAGAAAGAAAAAGAAATGGCTCATGAATTGTTAATTAGTTCCAACACAATGACATTAGTTTCGAAATTGTGCAGCTTCAGTTCTCGGAGCTTCCTACGAGGACAGGCAAGCCAGAGAAGGAGGGGTAGCAGCACAAACGCACTTTTATGCGAAAAAAAAAAAAAAAACTGCGCTCAGCGATAGTCTGTACAGAGAGCAAGCAATGTTTACCTCCACGGAAAAAAAATTATCTAGATAAAGGACCGTCTGTAGACCTCTAAAAATACTAGCTTTGGCTTCATAGAAGTTTCGTTGTGTTTGATAACATCAATCCAAATGTTCAACGGTCATCGAAAAACCGCATTTATTTTCTGTACGATGTGCTATTGCAAGTTGTGATACGTTGCGTTGCACGCTATGATATAGAAGTGCAAATATATACACAAACTACAGCTCTCTTAGACTCCAAAGATTTAAGCAGACTTACTTTAATGAGTTCAAATGTGTAGCTTTATGGAATTATACTTTCACAGCTTTCTATGTAGTGCGAAAGGCTGCTGCTACAAGTGCCAACCACCGAGGCGGCAAAATGAGCCATGTTGTACTTTTAAAAAATCATATTTATTAATAGTCATCCTAATGAAGCGCGATCACTTGTTCTGACCCAGAAGGCAAGGGCCCAAGCAACAATCGCACTGAATTTTTTCACAATACAGTTAAACCAAATCCGGCAGAACCCATCTCATGATCAATGTCTACGTCAATGCGATTAGCTTCAAAGTAATGCAGCGCCACACCGTATGGCCACCGCAGATACATGAAGTCTCGCTGCCAATCACAATTCCAGATGATACCACGACTCCGTAATATCCCCATAGTATCCTGGCTGCAGCGTTGTTGCAATGCTCTATATGAAGCGGCCGTGCTCGACGTGGAGGTGTCTGTTGTGTATGGGGCGTTATCGCTTTATTATAGTGTTTCAGGCCACACACCCCTCGTGTCACCTTGGCACATTCTTTCTGGCGGATTGGCCAAGAATGGACACTCACCACTATCACATACACACAGTGCCGAAGTTGTCTATTCGGGCACATACGCAGTGGTTCCACACCCATTGTCCAAGCTGTCTGCTCGGCAAAACAGCAGCCAGCGCTACACAGTGGCTCGAGCTAGTAGACAACTTGTCACTGGGTGATAGAGGTTAGATGCATACATACTGCAAAGGGGGTAAAGTTCGGGAAAAAAGCCAATCGCAATAAAATTACATCAACATGACATTTTCTGTCTCGTTTTACACCACTTTAACCCTTCAACTTCGCTGTATTTGTGAGTTCCTCGAATTGGAATACACATGCGAAGGGTTTTCCCAGGTGCTATTGTGAATTTGATGTTTTCTTTGCGCACTTTTCTGTCGACACTGATGTCTTAGAGCAACTACTGCAAGAAATATTTTATTATTTTTTTATTATTTCTAAAATACCTTACAAGCCCCCTACATGGAGCATTGAGTAAGGGGGGTATAGAATCAAGTAAGCACATACAATCTCGTAATATGAAGGTAGAGAAAACAACACCACCAGCCAAGTGCACAGCCTAAGAATTAAAGAAACATATTAGCTACACACAGCTGTGTATGAGTACAATAAAAAAGGAACTCGATAAGTTTATAACAAACGTAATGCAGTGCAAGGCAAAAGCAGGAAAAATAAAACCAAGCAGTGAGTATGATAGCAATGGTTAACAAGGGTTAAGCGAGTTGAGTGAGTGCCTGAATTTTTCGCGGTCAGTTTCCGCAACTATGTTATCGGGAAGGCTGCTCCAGAGACGAATGGCAGGTGGAATTGCAGACGAGTTAAATGCTTCAGTTTTACCATAGATGCGCGTGAAGCTAAGATGATTGTGCAATATGTGCGACGTGTGCGATGATGTTTTTAGGTGCAGGGAGTGTTTGTTAGTGGGGTGGGCGTACTCTTGAAATGATGACAAAACGGCTATGTCGTGACGATTACTTAGCAGCTGAAGTGAAAGGTGAAGCTTTATTTGAGTTACGCTAGAACGGTAGACATAATTCCATAATTTTGGATTGCTTCCAGCATGTTAATTAAGTAATTTTGGTGGGGAGACCAGACCGGAGCGGCGAACTCAAGTCGGGGGCGAACAAATGTTTGAAATGCCAGTTTGCGGATAAGTGAGTTTCTAAGGTTGCGTCGCAGGTAACACAGTGATCGAGAAGCACTGGCACAGATGGTGGTAATGTGAGAAGTCCAGGAAAGGTTTGTTGGAAGATTTACGCCTAGACATTTAAATGATGAGGTCCGAGATAATTGGTCATTTTTGATCCAGTAAAAATATTTCGTGTTAGAGCGTTTGCGGCTGGAGGATATCGCTTTACATTTAGATGAATTTAGAGTCGTTAGCCAGGTGTCACACCAATTAGTAATTTGGCTAAGACCGTTTTGGAGTTTGTGGTGGTCGTCAGAGATGTTAACAGAACGATAGATAATGCAGTCGTCAGTGAAAACGCGCATGCATGATGATAAGTTATTGGGTATGTCATTAATGTATATCAGAAAGAGTAAGGGACCTTGAACGTTTCCTTGTGGTACACTAGATGGAACATCTGAAAGGGGCGAGGAGAAGCTGTTAGCGAAAGTAAACTGCTGACTGTTAGAAAGAAAATTTCGAAGCCAGGATAGAGTTAGTGAATCAGGTTTTAATGATGATAACTTCAAAAACAGGCGACAATGGGCTACGCGGTCAAAAGCTTTAGACAAAGCCAGAAAGATGCTGTCAGTTTGAAGGTTTGAGTCCATGTTCAAATGTGATTTTGTCGTAAATTCAAGCTGTTGCGTTTCGCACGACAAAGCTCTCGTGAAACCATGTTGATTATGAAAAACGAAGTTGTTCGGTTCTAGATGATGGTAAAGATGAGATGCAATAATGTGTTTCATCACTTTACAGCATATGCACGTCAGTGATACCGGTCGGTAGCTCTCAGCCAAGTTTTTGTCAACGTCTTTGAAGACGAGTATGACTTTGGCTGTTTTCCAATCTTGGGGAATCTGACCTGTCATTACAGATTGATGAAAAATATGGAATAAATACTTGCTAGACACTCAGACTGTATTTTTAGTAATTTAGAGTTAATATTGTCAATACCTGCTGAAGACGAATCTTTCCAGTTATTAATGAGCTGAACAATACCATCAATAGTACTGTCAATAGATTCCATGCGATACTTTCTTACGTGAATGCGGATGAGACTGTTTGTAGTGAGTCACATGTTTCTCTATAAATGGGTGAATCTTTTTTTTAAACATTAAGTTGTAACTTGGTAACCGTATGTTGAAGCCATATCTTGAATCTGCAGTGGCGTAACTATTTCTGGAGTTTCTAGCCTTACAAAACTCGTTTATTAATACCGTTATACTTGCGATTCCTGTAATAATGCCGACAGAGGTTGATAAACTTTGTATTTATATTCGCGATGTCTTTTGATTCCATTTATGGTTATTCGCATTTCCTGGAAATTCTTTCACGGTATTAAATCATTAAAGGTATGAAATTCTTTGCAAGCATTAATGAAATTTTGAGCGGGCTCAATCATAAAAAGATAAAAAAAGAATAAAGTACACCACGGTCGGTACCCAAACATTTTGTTGGGTGTACTTTTCAATCAGTCCTGTGTGGCCAATGCCACTCGTAGGTGCCAGCCATGCTTTGAGGCAACAAAAACAACAACCTTAGCAGTGTAATATTCCGGACGCTTCAATGAACATGCGTATAGCAGTAAAAATAGACCCGCGGCTTGTGCCCAATTGACAGGCACCAAAGGAAAATATGTTTGATGTCGATAGGGTTAAACACAGATTACCAGTCAGAATTGAATACTCTAGAAACATTCTGGGGAGGGAAGGGAAGTGGCGGAAAAAAGAAATGGTTAATTGCTTCTGGTTCGTTACAAAAAGAGCAAACGTTAGTTATAGATAAACCAGATCTGTGAAGATAAAACTTTAGGCGGGGAACTCTACAACACAAGCATGATAACGTCACCTGCCGTGAAAGGCATTTGCCCGTCTTCTACGGGAATCTAAGGGGTCGAAAATCATCATAGAAAATTGGAGATGATTCATTACAATTCAGGAAGAGAAGGCCTTTAAGTATGGCTCCTGTTAAAAAAGAAAAGTTAGCAAGAACATTTAAAACCGGACACAGTGACAACGACGCGAGCGAGTCAGCGGACGAATTTAGGTATATTCTACAGTGTCCGGGGACCCAGACAAAGCGGACTTCAGGATCGAAAATATGCTCAGTAGGTGCGACCTGGTATTTGAAGCTAGATGCGTACACAACGAAAGTTCATCCGTAACAATTATTACTTTAGATCTCCGAAGACCTAATTTTCTGATGGCCAGGATAATTTCCAGACATTTTGCGAGCAATAGCAGGGTGTAGTCAGACAGACAGAGAGGAAAAGATCAGTTAAGCTGAGTTAAAAAGATGCCAACTCCGGCCTACTCTAAAATTTGATTTACATCAGCAGAAACAACAGGGGGAGAATGAAATTGATCGAGGAAACCTTCGAGTACACGCGCTGGCAGATGTATTGCGTGTTCTGAAAAAAAAAAATCATCAGAACCTAATTTGACTTTTAACGAATTGGTAGTTGGAGAAAGTAGGCATGGCTGGCTAATTTGAAGTTTCGATAACCACACCTGAACTAAAATCAATAAAGCCATCGATAAAGCCGCCAATATGTTCTGAAAAAAGAAAAAGAGTCAACAGACGTGATGAAAACAGATTGCGATTTGCGATCGGGAGAGAAGTGCACCGTAGAGCTTGAGAAAAGTCAGGACATTAAGCTGCTTAAATCTGGAATCAAGCGGATTGATCAAGCACATTATCAACCGCAAAGCTCGGCAGCCCGAGACACAGATGCAAAGCTTGCCTTTCCGGTAGTATTAGAGGTCGCAGCTTGTATGCTGCCCATCGCGAAAGATAGCAGAGCGCGAGGGTGAGTTGTCCTATTGGATTCGTCGTTTTTGCAGCCCAACGCCTCTCTGACGACCCTCTCTAACCCTCCGATCAGCCCGCGTCGATCGCGGGACGGCATAACGGCGGCGGGACATGCACTTCGAGTGTCCTATAATTGATATCGCAATAAAACTGGGCAGTTTCGCACGAAAGCTGAAGCACTGAAAGGTTTAGCGCTGCGCTGAAGCCCCTCAGACGGTGTTGTATCAATACGCGGATGTTGGCGCGACATCCGTCTAGTTCAAGCGCAACGTTAAACTTTGTTGTCGCTGTTCAGAGCTTAGGTGAAACTGCCCAACTTTCGAATAATAAAATACATATTCAGTAATTATTGTTATCTAATTAACCGGGTCATTAGTACACAAAAATTGTCCTTGTGGCAGAAGAGGAATGATGAGTGGACAACATTGGTCTCATAGTCGTACACTTGAGATTCAACGGTTGAACCTAAGCTATATTGCTAAAGCACGAGCTAGAGCGCGGAAGATGAAGACGCGAAGCGACGATGATGGTTACGATGATGGCGATGCTTATGGATTGCAGTAACTTTCAGGTTATTTTTGGTCTGGAGTCTTCAACATCCCCCACACCAATTGGTTTAACGTAACTTATCATCAAGGTAGCTTCAGCGAATTGATTCAACTCGTGCTCGATTTTCTTTTCTTATATGTCCGCGCACGGAAACAACATTTTCGATATCATTGTATCATCAGAAACCTACATAAATGATATTGTTAAGATAAACAATGACGCCTCATTCGTGCTCTATGCGGATGACACTAGTATTTTTGTTTCTGGACAAAATCCAACTGAATTTGTTGCCAGAACTCAAAGTGTACTTTCAGATGTGCTGCAATGGTCCACTGCTAATGGCCTACGAATAAATGTGAAAGAACAAATAACAAAAGCTGTCTTTTTCAGATCCCGAGGCACTGAAGTCAACGTGAACCAATCATTAACGCTTGAGGGAATGCCCATCGAAATAGTGGAGAAACATAAAGTCCTGGGCGTGACTTTTTCTGCTCATATGACATGGACGTGTCATATTGAATCACTGACTAAATTGTTATCGTGTGCTGCTGGTGTTCTGTCACGATGTAGGCACTTTCTTCCAGAAAAAGCTAAACTTCAGATTTATCATGCTCTGTTTTCTTCCCATATAAATTACTGCCTGTTAGTCTGGGGCACCACAACCCTTAGTAACATAAATACAATTCACCTATTGCAGAAAAGAGCACTTCGGTATATTGCAAACGTCCCGCGCAATAGTTCTACAGTTACATTATTTACCCGCTATAAGATATTCAGTGTGAAACGCATGTTAGATTTTCGTTTAATGTATGCTTATTTCTTCCCAAAGGGACAATTTAAAGTGTTTATTAAAGATTTATCTAAGATAAGCATGCATTACACTGATTCACGCACCCGCAGCACCGACAAGTGTCTTGTTCCTCGTTCCCGCACGACCTATTTTTTGCAGTCTCTTAGATTCATACTGCCGTCCCTACTTAATAAATATGGAGAGAAAGACGCCAACTTTTCTGCGTTTACAAAAAAAGAAATGCGTGAAATTTTTTCTAACACTTGTCTAATGTCTTTTATACTGCCCGAACATGATCAAGTATGTTTCATTACTCTTTGTAACACGTTTATTCTCGTCATTTTATGATAGGTGTTCACGTGAACATTGAATATTTAAACTATAATGGACAACTGTTTTGGAGTGTACTTATATATTGACCTTATTTGTTCTATTGTTCCGTTGTTGTATTTGCACAACCTCCTTCAAATTTTTTTTAAACTCCATTTTTTACTTCATTATTGTACATTTGCTTTTGAACGTATGAATCGTAATACCGCTGTCATGTACGTGGGCCTTTAGGTATTTTCAAGTGGTGTTACTGCCGCTTCTCGCCTAAGGGACCCCCAACTGTCGTTGGAAGTAAAGATTTGATTGATTGATTGATTGATCTTCCTCAGATGTCTTTATCCATGTCAAGATGGTTTCAGGGACCATCGAATCTAGTTAATAATTCAAATACGCTCATTCTCTCGCCACATTGTGCTACGCCTACGCATACTAAACTACAAAAAGCTGACCTTGAATCCATCATTAGCGGCATGCCACATTCTTGTGATCTAATTCCTTTTTTTTCACCCAGTTCAGTTCATGAAAATATAATACATGTGCGTGATCGCATGCCGTGGACGTCTAACCGTGTTAACATATCTAAGCCATGATTCACGAAATTTCTACGCACACTCAGAAACAAAAAGTGACACGTTTGCTCAGCTGCCAAGTGCTTGGATACACCAGTTTCGATGGCTTGACGTAAAACCTCCAAAAACAGTAATGCAGGGCTAAAAATAAATTGATATCATATGACCATCACTATTTATTTCATAATAATCCCTACATAACTCTGGAAAACAATCTTTCCCTTAAAGACGTCAGGCCAAATCTCAATACCTAGCAGCGACGGCAATGCGTTTTCGTAGGAACTATGTCTATCTGTGTTCAATGAGACAATGACTCCCTCACATCGGTGTTTACTAAGGAAGACTACTCAAACATACCTTCCTCAACTGAAGTAAACTATCGATACATGACTTCGATAGCTCTTACACCCGAAGGAATTGCGTCATAAATGAACAAATTAAAAATAAGTTGGATCAAGGGTTGCATGGATTAACATTACATTTCTTACAGAGGCAGTTATACCATCTAGCATAATCGTCTCCTACATTTTGAAGCCGCCTTCATCCACAGATGAGATTATGTATGATTGGAAAATGGTTAAGTAATTCCAGCCTATAAACGCGGAGATAAAAGCAAAGAGAGAGAGCGATTCATATAGCAAGGCAGGGATGTTAACTAGTCAATAGCCTGCTTGGCTACCCTACGCTGGGGGAAGGGAGAAGGGAAAGCGAGAGAAGGGAGAGAGAAGGTGTAGATACGTGTACGGACAGCACTTGAGTTAAAGCCGCTCGCGCAAACCAGAAGTTCTGAGAAAGCACAAAATAGAGAGAGATAAGAATACAGGAAGGCAGGGATGTTAACCAGTCAATAGTCTGGTTGGCTACCCTACACTGGGGGAAGGGAGAAGGGGAAGAGAAAGAAGGGAGAGAGAAGGTGTAGGTACGTGTACGGATAGCACTTCAGTTAAAGTCGCTCGAGCAAACCAGAAGTTCTGAGAAAACACAAAAGTGCCTTCACTGCCTTCTGAGCCGATGATCGGTCGGGACGGTGCTCTAATATTGTCTGTCCACTCAGAGGACGATCGTCTAGTTTCCTCAATGTGTCGGACAAATACTGTCTTTGTGCTTGAAATTGAGGACAATGGCACAATATGTGGTCAATGTTCTCCTCGCATGCGCAAACATCACATGCAGGACTATCAGCCATTCCAATTAGTGCTGAGTAGGCATTTGTGAAGGCCACTCCAAGCCATAACCGACACAGAAGAGACGCGTCACGCCGGTGCACACCGACTGGAGGTCTGAGTTGAAGTGACGGGTTGAGTCGGTGCAGTCTTGTGCGCCTTGTATGTACGGTATTCCACTCTGCTAAGGAGATAGTGCTTGCCAGAATGCCAAGTTGTCTCGCGGCGTCGGTCCTTGAGAGCGGAATGGGGACGCAGCGGTCTTCTTGGTTTGACGTCCGAGCTGCCTTATCGGCGTCATCATTACCAATGATACCGCAATGACCTGGTATCCACTGAAAAGAGATATCATGGCCTTTTTCTCTTAAGTGATGGACAGAGAAAGCACAAAAGTGCCTTCACTGCCTTCTGAGCCGATGATCGGTCGGGAAGGTGCTCTAGTACTGTCTGTTCACTCAGAGGACGATCATCTAATTTCCTCAATGTGTTGGACAAAGATTGTCTTTGTGCTTGAAATTGAGGACAATGGCACAATAAGTGGTCAATGTTCTCCTCGCATCCGCAAACATCACATACAGGACTATCGGCCATTCCAATTAGTGCTGACTAGGCATTCGTGAAGGCAACTCCAAGCCATAACCGACACAGAAGAGACGCTTCACGCCGGTGCAGACCGGCTGGAGGTCTGCGTTGAAGTGACGGGTTTAGTCTGTGCAGTCTTGTGCGCCTTGTATGTACGGTATTCCTCTCTGCTAAGGAGATCGTGCGTGCTAGAATGCCAAGTTGTCTCGTGGCGTCGGTCCTTGAGAGAGGAATGGGGACGCAGCGGTCTTCTTGGTTTGACGTCCGAGCTTCCTTATCGGCGTCATAATTTCCTATGATACCGCAATGACCTGGTATCCACTGGAAAGTAATATCACGGCCTTTTTCACTTGAGTGATGGACAAGTTCCACGATTTCGCACGTGAGCTAACTATGGTCCGATGTCCTGTTCATGCAGGCTCTACTGTGCTACGCATCGGACCTGGCTATCAACCAAGTCGCATAACATCGCACACGAAAATTAACGTGGCATACTGCTACCTTCAATGGACTGAAGCGTGCGCAAAGACTGTCAACGACAACCGCAGTGGCAAGGCCTACCCAGTGCATGGGCTACAAAAGGCCAGTCTGCATCGAGCCATCGCGTGGGCACGGCGAAACATTACGCATGGAAGCATTTCAACCATACGTCCTGTTCTTACAGGTTAGTAGGTTTGGAAAATGCTATCGAAGCGACGATAGGTTTCTTATTGTTCTGCCGTGCCCCGAAGTGTGCATCGAAGATGCTGTACAATGAATATCATTGCTCCTCGTACTGGCTGGTGATGTGGAATTGAACCCCGGACATAACAATGTCGAAATAATGCTGCAAGAACTCCTGTCCGGACAGAAGGAAATACGCGATGATATTAAGGAAATCAAGGCCACCCAATCATCCTTTTCCAGGCAACTAGACAATATGGCGCAAAAAATGCTACAGATGAAAAGTACGCTAAGGAAAGTAGAGGTACATGACGAGAAAATGGTCGAATTTCGTATAACACTGAAAGACATTGATAGCACCATCCAGTAGCAAGAAAAAAAATGTCGGAGTTAGAAGAGCGCAATCGCAGAAATAATTTGGAAGTTTTTGAAATCACCGAAAACGACCAAGAAATCAGCGATGAACTTAAGAAAAAATGCTTACTGATGTTTTCGAATAAAAACTCTGTGCGCAAGTAGGAACAGCGGAAATAATCCACAGGCTTGGTAGAAAGTGCGAGAACAAAGCGCGATCGATAATCATGAGGTTTTTCGACCACAAAGAAAAGATCGAGATATTCAGAAACTGCAAGAAGCTAAAGGGTACTAATAAATCGGTCATTGATTACTTTTCTGCGTCTACTTTGGAAAAACGAAAGAAGTTATGGGAAAATGCAAAACAGGAAAAAGCTAGCGGACCACAGGTTCGGCTGGTACACGATTAGATTGTCATTCAAAAAGAAACATCTCTGGGATGTCGTCAGAGGATGCAGATCAAAACTAGGAAAGAAGGAAGCAAGCGACCAGCGTTCTATATGACAATGCGGGAATATTGCTCGAGACTTCACCATGGTAAATATCAACGTATTCAGCCTAGTGAATAAGACACTTGAATTTGAACGTCTTCTTTACGATTTTAATCCAGACATTCTAATAATAACGGAAACATGGTTATATCCGGAGATCAGGAGCTGCGAGGTCATACCCCCTAGATACAACATCATTCGCAAAAAGATCGAAACGCGCGAGGCGGTGACGTTGCCATCATTTATAAGGAAGACATTGAACTGATCTTATTAGAGGACAGCCGCAACAAGAGTAGATGGTTCAAAACTACGTTGTGCAGCGCACCCGACACAATTGGAGTAGTTTACAGACAGCCAGACGCTCCCATAGAGTTTCTACAATCTATGCAAGATTTTCTTTGTAATAATGTCCCTGCTAATACGCGCCTTATTCTATACGGCAGATTCATTGCTATTTCACCTATTACACTTAATGTTCATGGCCTCATGCAGAATACCTGCGTCCTCATTTCCCCTCTGAGTGGATTCCGCTACATGCATACATAATTTGCTCTGTAATTTCTGCGCGATTGCCACACGGTACGCATACAGTCATTATCGGCAGATTTTCACCTCAAAAGCTCTGATCTGGCTTCAAACAGTAGGGCACTACCATCTTGAATTATCGTAAAACATATCTCTTTCGATTTCGTTTTCTGATGTTAGATATATAGTTCCATCACTGGCTTCTTCTCCATCGCACCCATCCATTATGCATGGATAGATGGATGGATGTTATGAGCGTCCCCTTTGGAAAGGGGCGGTGGGTTGCGCCACCAAGCTCTTGCTATTATACTGCCTAATGTCCTACCTAGGTTAAACAATGAAAAAAGAAAACAACGCTATGAACTACCACACCCAAATTTTCTGATCCCCTATTGCGAACTGTGCGTTTGTACGTCTCCGTCTTTTGCCGTTTCCCTACTTTTCTTCCACCAATACTCCAGTCGCCTCTTACTAATACCTATTGCGGACATGTTTACTTTACCACTGCTCCCGCTGAACCCAAGGACTTCAAGGAGGCCAGTGGTGCCTAAATCGACCGCTGGGTAAACGTCTTCACATTCTAATAAAACATGCTCCATAGTTTCCCTAGCTTTACCGCAGCAAGCACATGTTTCTTCTTCCTTCTTATATCTCGCTTTATAGGTGCGTTTTCTAAGGCATCCCGATCTCGCTTCGAAAAGTAATGAGCTTCCCTTTGAGTTATCATAAATTGTTTCTTTCGTGATCTCGTTTCTTCCTCTTAAGTAGTTAGTCATGGCAGGTTACTTTTCCATTGCCGCCCCCCCTATGAGATTATTTCAGCCTCTCTGACTTTCCGCTTGACCTTCTTTGTTGCTGGGTTGCCCACCCTAAAGGCCGCATACTTGCTGGTAAGCTTCCTAGTTCTTTTCCTCCTCTGTGAATCAACAGTCAGTCAATGCAGTCTGTGTAGTACAGCGCCCCTAGCGGCCACTCGTGCAGTAGCTTATCATCACTCGGAAGAACATCTCTCCCTCTCTCTTTACATATATATATATATATATATATATATATATATATATATATATATATATATATATATATATATATATATATATATCATAGCGATCCAACTACCGGCACATGACCACGTCATGCCACTCCACTTAACATGCGCTGCTAGCAATCACCGAAAAAACAAAGGCAGACAGGTAGGCGACAGCTGACTCCCATCAAGCGACAGCCTGCGGAACCTAGAGAGCCGCTACATGCGCGCGCGACACCGGAGTCGCGCGCATATGTCGGCTTCCTAACGGAACCAAGTCGCACGCGCCAATCGTCTCCCGTGTCAGGCAAAGCTCGTGGGAACTACGACTATGCCACGGGAGACGTTACGGCGCTGACTGGATGATGAAATATTGGCAGGCGCTTGCAGGAAGCACATGCGCCATCCGGAAAAGTGTATCACTGCTTTGGTGCGTGAGCATCTTTAAAATCCGTGGAATATGAACTCGACAGTTCTTTGTCACTGGTATACGCTCCTGACAGTGCCCAGGCCGCGCGTCCGAGCAGTGATCGTCAGCGCCTCTTGCGGCACCTTCCGTCAAAACTGACACTGACGGACTACGCTACTCACGCTGCCCACGCGGATCTGCCAACGTGATCGCATGTTCATGCTTATTTTGAAACGAACAAATGATGCAAGTTTTGCTGTGTGGTTTCAAACCAATCTCAAATTCAGACGGTCGGATATGCCCTGCCATTCGTCGTAAAGGGGAGAAGCTCTACGCTGCCGGGCACGTTCACAGCGTGAAAGAAGTCGCCGGTGTGACTGTGCTGGCGAAGTGTCACTCCCAGCAAGGCAGACACAACTACAGCGTATCTCTGGCCTGAGTACACTTACCTATCATATTATGCGTTGATCAAGCAGCCCAATTGAGTGTGCAGGCATGGCTGAGCTTATTAAGCGTTAGGCGTAGGTGTTCTTATCCAACCATTTGAGTTATCGTAGAGAAAACGTGTCCTTCCGTGGTGCTATTTTGAAACGCTTGCAAAGCCTCATTGCTACGGATGATAGGCGCCATATCTTTTCGAATTACTAAAAGGCTCTTTTAAACAACTTGCACAAAAATTTTATTAGGCTGCTATGCTCTGCCAAGCAACTGCAGTACTTTGTTTACAACTGCCGAAGCACCGGCACGACCTTGGGCCGCTCCGGCCGCCAAGACTCTCGGGTGACCGTATCCGGCAACCTGAACCCAAGCAGAGCCGCACAGCGTGAAGCGTTCAGCGACTCACGCAAGCCAGAACACCTGCAGCCACAACGCAGTACAGCAAAATAAATAGCTCTAAAAGATATGGGCAATTTGCAAAAATATGTAAGTCGGCTGCCCGGCAAGACTCTTTTTCAACCAAAAACTTCAGTCTACTGACCACAATACTTTCTAGTGCGATCCTCCAGGAAGGAAGCGCGAGCACAGAACCACGGCCGGCCAGGAAATCTGTAGAATCGGAGAGCAGGCAGCCCTGCGCGGCCGTTACAGCCTTTGACGCAGCAGTACCAACGTCCCCACGCTTTTTTTCTGGGCTGTTTTCGGTGTCTTGCACATTTGCCATCGTAAAACCGCGGTATGAGAACGTTTACCTGCAGGGCGGTGGCGCATGTGGTTCAGAAGCTTGGAATCACACGCGGTCATAACAACAACACGTGTGGATTCTACGCCGTCGACTGAAGTTGAATCAGTGCCAGAGTCACGCTTTCGACGCTACAGGTGGCGTGGCTATCGCCGTGAAATTCCACTGTCATGGCCGTATAGAACAATTACCGTTTGCTAGTTCTTGCTGATGTAGTCGACGAACGCCGCTTCTGAAGTCGTGTCACCAAGGCCTGCCGATCAGGTTGGTGTTGGTTGAGGGTTGCACGTGGCTGCGTCGGTATTACCTTAAATACGATGACGAGTTTAGGCAAAAAAACTTGGCTTTTCTTTTGCGGGACGTTTCTACAAACAATCTTTTGAAGGAATACAACTATGCCAAAGGGGCGGCACGTTGCAGCTTATTGTAAGCAAGAAAATCCATAAAAGATAGAAAGATAGATACGATCCTTTGAATTAGTTCTTCCACGACGCCCACCCGCTTGCGTGCTCTCACCTTAGTTTTTTGGAACTGAGATCATGCTTTGGAGTGTCGTTTGAGCCGATGATGCTCGGTGGTTTCTTTGTTTTTGTTTTTTGTAGGACATATGGCGTTCCGGTTTCCCTTCAACTGTAATCGTCGCTTCTTGTCACCTGGCAACCCGCCGTGGTTGCTCAGTGACTATGGTGATGGGTTGCTGAGGCCGAGGTTACGGGATCTAATCCCGGCCACGGCGGCCGCATTGCGATGGGGGCGGAATGCGAAAACACCCGCGTACTTAGATTTATGTGCACGTTACAGAACCCCAGGTGGTCGAAATTTCCGGAGTCCTCCACTTCGGCGGGCCTCATAATCAGAAAGTGGTTTTGGCGCCTAAAACCCAATAATTCAATTCTTTTTGCCTGGCAATATAGATGTTGTGGTCACTTGTCATCACGCAGCCAAATAACTCCATTCTTTCCTCCTAATCTTTATACGCTAATCGTTTAAGAAAGAGAAACTTAAATTTTGCCTCCCCCAAAAATGAACATTCCCAAGTTATATATATATATATATATATTTCACACACACGCGCACTGTATGGTGTGTGCCACTGTGGCTAGCGCAAATGTCGTGGCGAAGCATGAACAACATATGAATGATCGAGAGTCAATATATAAATAAACAAACAAGCACGGAATTTCGCAGCAACCAGTACAAATGATGAGAATCACGCATGACATAGCCGCCGCTGTGGCCCAGTGGCTATGGTGTTGCGCTGCTCAGCTCGAGGTCGCGGGTTCGATCCCACCCGCGACGGCCGTATTTCGATCTTGAGGAAATAGAAAAACGGTCTGACGAAAGCGCTTATACTGCACCCTTAAGGCATTCAAGAATGTAGGAAGGGCATCTTTAGGAGGTTACGCCTTATAAGTGTATAAGGTTTTAGGAGTGTTTTATTTTGGCAAAACCGTAACACTGAGTATGTTGTTACAGAATTATTTCTGCCAATCGCTGTCTTGAGATGGTGCTGCATTAACAAAATATACGTACCTTAACAGCACACAAAAGCGTGCGCAAGAGATTTCGCAAATGTCAGCAAAAGACCACGTGTTTATGCGAAATACACAGGGGACCACCGTCTCGATAGCCTACTAAACAATTAAATAACAATTGGGGAGATCGTGAGACGTCTCGCTAAGAGGGCTGTAACTTGTTATCACTTGTTATCCACCTGCTGCTTGTTGTAGTATGCCGCCTTATGTGCGCTATTAACGTTGTTACCGTATTTAAAATTGCTGATTGTTACGAGTTCGCGTTCGCGTCAGAATGCAAATTCAGTCGCAAAGTGGTGTGTGATTTTGTTTGTCTAGTAAATATTCGGTCAGAGGATAGATCGTTCCCTTACAAGAACGCCAGAGAAGTCAGTCGTATGTGTGGAATACTGTATTGTTTGTTTAATAACTGCATCCGATGGCAAGGTAGGCTACATAAGAGCCGGCGATCCCAATACATGGTTGAGAAACGTGTACACATATGCCACAAGCACACAAACACACAAACTCTACAAAAAAAAAAGGTTGCAAACAAGAGAAAAACTAACTAAACTAAATATAGCGATCATCGTTAAGAGTCATGTTCACTGTAGAATAAAAGCGCTACTACACGTATAATACACTCTGTGATTGCTAAAAACTTTTTGTTTGCGACAACATTGTATAGAAACACCAAGGCAATTTTCGCCGTCGCCGTCATTTGCCATTTACACACACACACACACACACACACACACACACACACACACACACATATATATATATATATATATATATATATATATATATATATATATTGTAACGGACAGTTAAGGAAACCCAGATACAACTATTTATTGTGGGCGAACTTGTGCCTTGGGGTAAATAAAAAACACTGCCGCGTTCTAAACGGGAGATCAGGAAGGCCTTCTTCTTCTCTCTCGAGCGTCGCTTCACCTCGTCTTCTTCTTGTAGACGCCGACAACGGCCACCTGCGATGCGAGTGCGTGCGGCGAAAACACGTGCCATTACTTCGTCCTTTTCCTTCAATACTCCGTTGTCGTCTTGAGGGGGCGCACGAACCTGCGCGCGTTGTTTAAATGTTTCTGCCTTGTATCATTATCCCCCCTCCAAAACGCATCGTCCCGATGCGTAAAGCGACGAAATTGTTCACAAGCAGTTGTCCACACTAAAGTGGTATATGGCACAGAAAAGATGTTTGGTCGAATAATCACTGCCTGTCATAATATGGCTTCAGTCTGACCACATGTACAGTTTCTGTGCGACGCCGGCATCGTGATGAGCTCACTTGTCCTTCTGGCGTAACTTCGTAGTTCAGGGGACTGATGCGGCGAAGTACTCGGTAAGGGCCGAAGTAACGGCGCAAAAGCTTTTCGGACAGGCCGCGCGTCCGCACGGGGGTCCACACCCATACTCTGTCACCTGGTGCATACTCGACTTCCCTTCGTCGCAGGTTGTAACGGTCCGCGTCGATGCGCTGCCTTTGTTGAATGCGATGTCGCGCCAGCTGACGTGCTTCTTCGGCCCTCTGTGTAAAGTCACTGATGTCAGGGTTCTGTTCTGTACTGTCGCTGACAGGCAGCATTGCATCCAAGGGTGTGGTAACTGTTCGACCAAAAACAAGTTGGAATGGCGTTACTTGAGTGGTTTCTTGCAATGCGGTATTGTAGGCGAATGTAGCATAGGGTAGGATCTTGTCCCATGTACGGTGTTCTAAGTCTACGTAAATTGACAACATATCGGTCAGCGTCCTGTTCAATCGCTCGGTTAACCCATTTGTTTGAGGATGATAGGCAGTTGTTTTCCTGTGGCTGGTATGAGTCAATTTCATGATGGATTGCGTCAAATCGGCTGTGAACGAAGTTCCTCGGTCCGTGATAATAATTGCAGGGGCACCGTGTCGTAATACTATCTTGGTGACAAAGAATTCAGCCACTTCAACGGCCGTTGCACTGATTAGAGAGGATGTCTCGGCATATCGCGTTAGGTAATCAGTCGCTACTACAATCCACCGTTTCCCCGATGACGATGTCGGAAAAGGACCAAGCAAGTCCATTCCTACTTGTTCGAACGGGGCTCCTGGGGGTTCTATTGGTTGAAGGAGGCCTGCGGGTTTTAATGGAGGCGTTTTGCGTCTTTGGCAATCCCGACATGTTCGTACATAATGCTGCACTGAATTCAATAGCTTTGGCCAGTAGTATTTAGCATGAATTCGGGCGAAGGTTCTGCTCACTCCAAGGTGTCCTGCTGATGGGTCATCGTGACAGGCTTCTAAGATTTCCGATCGCAAAGCTGAAGGAACAACGAGTAGAAATTTCTCTGTGCTGTGCTCAAAATTTCTTTTGTACAGGACGCCATTTCTCATCACATACGATGACAATCCCCGGCAGAAAACTCGCGGAACATGGACGTGGTGTCCCTCGAGGTGCCTGATGAGTAGAAGCAACTCGGCGTCAGACTGCTGGTGTTTGGCCATCTCAGATGTGGTCACGGCTCCAAGAAACGAAAATTCGTCTGCATCCTCCACAGGAGCAGATTCGACCGGAGCACGTGATAAACAATCAGCGTCACTGTGCTTGCGACCTGACTTGTACACGACCGTTATGTCGTATTCCTGCAGCCTCAGACTCCATCTAGCAAGTCGTCCAGAGGGATCTTTCAGGTTTGCAAGCCAGCACAATGAGTGATGGTCACTGATTGCTCGGAACGGTCTACCGTATAAGTATGGTCGGAATTTTCCTATGGCCCATATTACTGCGAGGCATTCTTTTTCGGTGGCTGAATAGTTGGTTTCAGCCCTCGAAAGAGTGCGGCTAGCGTATGCAATCACTCTTTCCTCTCCGTTTTGCCATTGAACGAGGACGGCACCAAGTCCTAAATTGCTGGCGTCTGTGTGGATGTCTGTTTCCGCTTCCTCATCAAAGTGCGCAAGGACCGGGTGGTTTTGAAGTCGCCGTCGCAGCTCATTGAATGCATCTTCTTGTTCACTGTGCCATACGAAAGGCATATCTTCTTTTGTTAATCGCGTTAACGGCTCGGCAATCTTCGAAAAGTTTTTGACGAAACGCCTGTAATAGGCACAAAGTCCTAGGAATCGCCTAATGGCCTTTTTGTTGGTTGGTCTAGGAAACTTTTCTACTGCTGCGGTCTTCTCAGGGTCAGGACGGATGCCTTCGGAGCTAATCACATGGCCGAGGAAAAGGAGCTCATGGAAGCCGAAGTGACATTTTTGTGGCTTTATCGTCAGCCCTGCTGAACTAATAGCTTTGAGCACAGTCCTTAGTCGTTCCACATGCTGAGCAAAGGTGGTAGAAAAAACCACGACATCGTCGAGATAAACCAGACAGGACTGCCACTTTAACCCGGAGAGCACAGTGTCCATCATCCGCTGAAAAGTGGCAGGCGCGGAACAGAGGCCGAACGGAAGTACTTTGAATTCGTATAGTCCGTCTGGTGTCACGAATGCTGTCTTCTCACGATCCCGTTCGTCCACTTCTATTTGCCAGTATCCGCTTTTAAGGTCGAGAGAGGAAAAGAATTTCGCATCCCGTAGTCTATCGAGGGTGTCATCGATCCTCGGAAGTGGATAGACATCCCGCTTTGTGACGACGTTTAGCTTCCGATAATCAACGCAGAAGCGCAAGGTCTGATCCTTTTTCTTTACCAGCACTACAGGCGAAGCCCATGGGCTGGTCGATGGTTGAATTACGTCGTCTCGAAGCATTTCTTCGACTTGTTTGCTGATGACCTCTCTCTCCTTCGGTGACACTCGGTAGGGATGCTGGCAAATGGGCCTCACAGCTTCGTCGACAATGATGCGGTGTCTGGCTATGGATGTTCTCTGGACTTTCGATGTCGTTGAGAAACATGAGGCGAATTCTCGTACAAGGTTCTCTATTTGCTGCTTCTGGCTCGGTGATAGTGCTGCTTCGATGTGGACGGATGCGAGTATGGAGTCTACGTTGTCAGACTCCAGTAGTGCACCATCGGAAGAGCTCAAATCCGTAATTTGTTCATAATCGTTAAGGCGGGCAATGACGGTTCCCTTCGCAACATGCTGAACTTCATTTCCAAAATTAGTCAGGAAGACATTTGAACACCCGTCACGCAGCCGAACAAGGCCCCTTGCCATACAGATCCCTTTTTCGAGTAAGAGCCCAGTGTTACTGTCGGCTATTCCTTCATAGTCGCTGAATACGGTGCTTCTTACGGCGACAGCTATGCTGGATCTTGGGGGTATCGTGACGTCGTCGTCTATAATCTGAAGCGCATCGAATCGTTCTTCACTCTCGAACGTCGCGATGGCGTGCTTCGTTGAGAACGACACACAGGATTCCTGCAAGTTGATAACTGCACCGTTCGCCTGCAAAAAGTCCATTCCAATAATTACATCCCTTGAGCATTCTGATAGGACAATGAAACTGGCGACGTATGTAAAGCCGCGTATTCCGATTCTAGAAGTGCACCTGCCCACCGGGTTGATAAGGTGTCCACCGGCGGTTCGAATTTGCGGTCCTCTCCAAGGAGTCAGCACTTTTTTCAGTCTTCTAGCAAGTACTTTGCTCATAACGGAATGGTCTGCGCCTGTGTCTACTAAAGCAGTAATTTCGCAGCCGTCTATAAACACACATAAATCGGAAGCTACGTCACTCTTTTCGCAACTGCTCCCGCGTCCGTCGTTATATTTCAGAATCAGCGCTGGAGGCTCCGTTCTTGCGTCGACAGCGGCCTCACCTCCACAGGTCGCCGGTATTAGTTTTCCCGACGTGGGCTTTGGGGGCGTCGCCTTGGGGAGCTTGACGATGGACGCGGGCTCGGTGATCGATACCTCAGCGGCACTGTTGACCGAGGTTGGTGTTGCTGTGAAGTCTGCGGGCTTTGGCGCGTTGACAAATACTCCTGGATCTCGAAAGGGCGTTCACCGTTTCTTGGGCAAGGAGCGTTTATGGAAAACCCCCGAAGTCCCGCTCTGCGGTATTCGCACATCCTGTAGAGATGACCAGCTTCGCCGCAGTGGTAGCACAGCGGGATTCTATCAGGAGTGCGCCATATGTCAGCTTTCCGGAATCTCGTCTCCGGCGGAGACGGCAAGAACCGAGGTTCGGGTACATGCGCAGTTGCCGCGACGAAGGTACGTCCTGGAGATCCTCTGAGTACCTCGGCGTACGATACCGTCGGCCGTACCGGTGACGACGTTTGCGGCTGTGCTGGTGGGTGCTGTTCGCGGACGGCTTGTCTCACTTCTTCGCGAACCACTTCTGCTAACGAAGAGACCTCTGTGGGGCCGTTGTTCCGCTGTTGCCTCTGGAGCTCTTCTCGAACCACAGACCTTATGAGTTCTCGTAAGACCTCGACGCTGTTCCCGAACATTGCCGGCATCGCATCCACAGAGGCGACGTTCATATCGCGGTTGTAGAGTCTCGCACGCTGTTGAAGAGTCCTTTCCATAGTTGTCGCCTCGGAGCGGAATTCGGCGACGGTGCGTGGAGGGCTGCGAACCAAACCAGCAAAAAGCTCCTGCTTCACGCCGCGCATCAGGTGCCGAAGCTTCTTGTCCTCGCTCATGCTCGGGTCGGCCCGGCGGAATAAGCGGGACATATCTTCGAGATACATTGCCACGCTTTCGTTGTTTCGCTGGCTTCTTGCTTGCAAAGCGGCTTCAGCTCTTTCCCGGCGGTCTGTGCTCGGATACGTGGCCAACAGCTCCCGTCGGAAGTCATTCCACGACCGGAGGACAGCTTCGTGGTTTTCAAACCACGTTCGCGCACAGTCTTGCAACGCGAAGTAAACGTTGCGGAGCTTCCGGTTTTCGTCCCATCCGTTGTAGTCAGCGACGCGCTCGAAGCCTTCCAACCAGTCCTCGGCGTCTTCGAAGGTGTCGCCGTGAAAAGGCTCGGGCGTTCGCGGCTGATCAACCACGATGCGGGTTGAGGCTGTCTGAGATGTCATTTCTGTATTGTCTGCTGCTGCTATTAAAGTCTGCTCCGGCAAAAGAGGAAACTCGGGCGGCTCACCACGTAGGCGACGGCTCGTACGCTGGTGGACGGGCGTAAGTTCGTTGGGTCTGAGATGGCGTGGTTCTGGGCTGCTTTCTCCAACTCGAATCGGGCTGGAAGTCATTACCCAGCACCTCCACCAGAATTGTAACGGACAGTTAAGGAAACCCAGATACAACTATTTATTGTGGGCGAACTTGTGCCTTGGGGTAAATAAAAAACACTGCCGCGTTCTAAACGGGAGATCAGGAAGGCCTTCTTCTTCTCTCTCGAGCGTCGCTTCACCTCGTCTTCTTCTTGTAGACGCCGACAACGGCCACCTGCGATGCGAGTGCGTGCGGCGAAAACACGTGCCATTACTTCGTCCTTTTCCTTCAATACTCCGTTGTCGTCTTGAGGGGGCGCACGAACCTGCGCGCGTTGTTTAAATGTTTCTGCCTTGTATCAATATATATATATATATATATTTGCCCTGCAGTGGGCATAACCAGGCTGTTGATATATATATATATATATATATATATATATATATATATATATATATATATATATATATATATATATATATATATATATATATATATATATATATATATATATATATATATATTGCCACGACAAACTTGGTGACATTCAAGTTGCGCGCCCTTTGCATTGGGCACTGTGCACGCCGTACCGTGGTGTTGTTCAGCAACAACAGGCAGCGATCTTCGTGGAACGGGCAGCCAGTTGGACCCGGCTCGCATGCGCCACGCGCACGAGGTGTCACGCGAGGAGAAGAGGAAAACGGTTCGAGCCCAGTTTGAGAACGCGACTGCCGTGGACTTCTTCACGAGCGCAGTGACTTTTACTTGTGGGCACAAGTTCGCCTTTAATAAATATCGTTGTTTTACTAACATCGTTACATTTCTGGTGGAGGTGCGGGGTATGAGTCGAAGCCCCACGAACGAAAGTCAGCGTAGCCCCGACAACCCGCGAGTCCATCCCGTGGAACTGACACCTGTACACCAGCGGACCAGCCGCCGTCTTCGAGGTGACTCGCCCGAATTCGGCCCTCTTCTCTTCTTGCTAAGAGAAACTCCCACAACGGACGCCGCCACAATGACTACCCAGGTAACACCGGCACAGCTAGTCGTAAGCCAACCTCGCAAGCCGCCAACATTCCATGGTGACTCGTTCGAAGGTGTGGAAGATTGGTTGGAACTGTTCGAGAGAGTGGCAAGCTTTAATGAATGTAATGAGAGACAGAAGCTCCGTAACGTATATTTCGCTTTGGAAGACTTCGCAAAAACGTGGTATGAAAACCACGAACCCTCTTTGACCTCTTGGGAGGAATTTCGACGACAACTGCTAGGAACGTACGCCAGCACGGATCGTAAAGAAAAGGCGGAAATCGCACTTCAAGCCAGGAACCAGCTCACAAACGAGAACGTGGCGATGTACATCGAGGACATGTCCCGCCTGTTCAAGCGTGCTGATCCCACCATGAGTGAAGATAAGAAGCTGCGCCATCTCATGCGTCGAGTAAAGCAGGAGCTCTTCGCAGTTCTCGTCCGGAACCAACCGCGCACGGTCGCCGAGTTCAGATGTGAAGCAACGACCATCGAAAAGACGCTGGAACAGCGGGCTCGGCAATACAACCGTGAGGCAAGCTGCGCACCTGTCCATGTCTTCCCTGGAGGCCTGCCAAACGACCTGGAAGCCCTGCGGGAGCTTGTCCGGTCAGTGATCAGGGAAGAGCTCAACAAGTTGCAGATACCTCAGGCTCCAGCTGCACTATCTATCGTCGACGTTGTCCGGGACGAACTCAGGAACGTCATACGGGATCCAGAGCGTGAGCCACAGCCGACGCGGCGCACCCCAACGTACGCCGACGTACCCAGGCAACCCGCGGTACATAGTAGTGGAGCAGTTGTGACGACCTTTCCCTACCCGCCTACAGTACGCAGTGCACCTCGTCTACTGGAACCACCGGCTGCCTATCAGCCTTTAGCACGCAGTGCACCTCGTTTTGTGGAACAAAGGCCCCGGAAAAGTGACGTCTGGCGTGACCACGAGCGCAGGCCTCTGTGTTTCCACTGCGGAGAAGCGGGTCACCTGTATAGGTTCTGCCCGTACCGTCAAGTTGGGTTAAGGGGTTTTGCCTTAAGCGCACCATGCCCCCGAAACGGTGAACGGCCGGCGGAGATCGAAGAATACTTGTCAACGCGCCAAAGCCCCGTTACTCCTCGCCAACGGCAACCACGATCACCGTCGCCCATGCGCTACCGATCGCCTAGCCCACGCGCGTCTCCAAGATTGCCTAGGCGTCGTTCACCAAGCCCACACCAGGAAAACTGAAGCAAGCGACCTGTGGAGGTGAGGCCGCTGATAACCAGAGTTACGAAGATCCTCCAACACGATTCCAGTGCGGTGACGAGATAATTCCAGTCTACAGGTGCAGGAACGAAACGATTACGTCAGATTTGCGGTTGATAATAGACGGATGCGAGCTGAATGCCTTAGTCGACACCGGCGCTGATTATTCGGTAGTAATCTTCAAGATGGCGAAGCACCTTAAAAAAGTTGTGACGAAGTGGACTGGTCCGCAGATACGCACGGCAGGCGGTCATCTTATTACGCCCCTTGGCCGATGCACCGCAAGACTTACGATAAAAGGCTTCACTTACGTTTCTGACTTTATTGTACTGCCAGAATGTTCACGGGAACTTATATTGGGAATGGATTTTCTACAAGCTAACAGCGCCATAATTAACCTACGTAGGTCCAGTGTATCTTTCTCGACAAAACAAGCTACACCTGTGGAAGAATCGGAGGAGCGACGTCTCGCTGCACTGCGCGTCGTTGACGATGACGTAACTGTGCCGCCACGCTGCAGTATAATGGTTCTTGTGGAGAATGAAAGATTTTCCGACCGCGAAGGCATATCGGATGGAAACATAGAGCTCCTTTTCAACAAAGGTATTTGCGTGGCTCGGGGCCTTGTTCACTTAAGCGATGGCCGTGCAAATGTCGCACTTACAAATTTCGGTAATGAATTCCAACACATCGCACAAGGAACAGCTATTGCCTATTTGCACGAGTTCTGTGAAGCGACTGAATTATGCAGCCTAACTACGTCAACTGCCCTGCCAGGAACCTGCAGTGTCGACAGATCAATTACCGCCAACCCGAGACTCCCGGAAGCCCAAAAGAAACAGATATATGCCCTGATAAAGGATTTTTCTGACTGCTTCTCCACGTCCTCGAAGGTACGGCGCACGTCTGTTGCGAAGCACAGAATCATAACAGAGGACGCCGCAAGACCGGTATGCCAGCGCCCGTATCGAGTTTCACCAAAAGAAAGGGAGATCATCAAGAAGCAAGTAGAGGAGATGCTTTCAGATGACGTTATTCAGCCTTTCAGCAGTCCATGGGCGTCTCCGGTAGTGCTCGTTAAGAAAAAAGATAACACACTTCGATTCTGCGTCGACTACCGCAAACTGAACAGCGTAACCAAGCGGGATGTGTACCCCCTTCCGCGTATCGACGATACGTTAGATCGGCTCCGATGTGCAAAGTTTTTCTCCTCCCTGGATCTCAAGAGTGCATATTGGCAAATAGAGGTGGATGAACGGGACCGTGAAAAGACAGCATTCGTAACCCCTGATGGCCTCTACGAATTTAAAGCACTTCCATTCGGCCTCTGTTCCGCGCCCGCAACGTTCCAGCGAATGATGGACTCTGTACTTGCAGGATTGAAATGGCAGTCATGCTTAGTGTACTTGGATGATGTGGTCGTATTTTCCACCACATTTGACCAACATCTAGAGCGCATGAGACTAACTAGTATTAGAAGCTATTCGCGCAGCAGACTAGACAATTAAGCCGGAAAAATGTCAATTCGGCTTCGATGAACTTCGGTTTCTCGGACACGTCATCAGTGCTGAAGGCGTTCGGCCAGATCCCGAAAAGACAGCAGCTGTTGCGAGGTTCCCGACACCCACAGACAAAAAGTCAGTGCGACGTTTCTTGGGTTTATACGCATACTACAGAAGATTTGTGGAAAACTTTTCAAACATTGCTGAGCCCCTTACAATACTGACAAGAGAAGATCGACCTTTCATGTGGAAAAGCGAACAACAAGACGCCTTTGACGAGTTAAGGAAACGCCTGCAAGCTTCTACAATCCTTGCCCATTTTGATGAGCAAGTAATATGCAAGTAATATCCACCGCTTCGAGTAATGCAGCTCAATGACTAGAATTAAGGTCCTTTTCACAAACGATTCTTAAAAATTCCGTAAGGTTAAAAAAGAACATCAAGTATATATAAACCCATACAATGGGCGAGAGCGGTGGGCGATATAGGCCACGCGACAGAGAAGCAAACGTGGCTTTATCGTGAGCTCAAGTGTACCGGTTTGCCACACGTGGATAGATTAGCTTGCGATGGCGATTTATTAGACAATTTTATCTACGCCTCGGTTACGCTCCGGTCCTCTCAGATTTCACGCGCCGAGGAACAGCGGGAACTGCGTTGAGCGCGCATATTTTGATGAGCACGCCACCACGAGACGCGATCGACCAAGCAGCCAAATAGACGCACCGTCGCGTTTCGCTCAGTCGGTTCGGCAGCCATGGATACAGGAGAGCCTTGCGTTGCTGTCACGAGTGTTCACGTGCTGTCACGGGAAGGTTCGTGCTCGCGCGCGAACCTTCCCGCTCAGCGGCGGTGGACAAATTGATAGGATACGCCGATTTTAGCGGAGAAGACCACAAACGACCAGCTAAAACTCACTATTCCACGCAGGAACAGCTTGACGCGGCGACATCGAGCGCGAGGACGAATCAGGTCGCACGGGGCGCTCAGTGCAGCGTCTGGTTAAAGCTCTGCAGCCCGCCCTTCATCTTCAAGCATGGCTGCAACATCGCTGTTCACCATTCGGTTTCATTTGTTCGCAACTTTCGTCGACTTTTTACCTCCGCAAGACTCACGAACCTGATTCAGTGAAAAACGAAATCCCAACAGCCATCTTTTCTTGAGCGGGATAACGCTGCACGTGGACATGGGCGGTTGTATTGATAAGGAAGGTGCAGAGCTCAACAACAATTACAATAAATGCGTATAAACTCGTCGGGTAAAGTGGGCGCAGAACATTCCGCAGTAGGTCTGCAAATCCGTCGTCCTTGAATTGACCAGAGATAAGAGAACGAGGAAACACTTCTACGTTGACCGAGAGGCGTTGCAAGACCCGCATATTTTTAGCGTTCCGTTTCATTTTTGATGCTTCTTTTCTGATCGTGCGTCGCACCAAAGTGTCCCTTCCAGCGATAGCGGCGGCGTGATCGCGTCCCAGTCAATGACGAAGGACGAAAAGAAGGGAAAATGAAATGATTAGTTAGAAAATTCGACTGTCGGGCGCCGCAAGGATACAGCCAACACGATGCAGTGCTTCAAACATGGAGGAAGGAAGACGTTAGGAGGGAGCATCGCGCAACGGCGATTGAAGCCGAACCTCCTGGCCCAACTCTTGGTCGCACGTAAAAGTGCGTGGTTGGTTTCAGCGTTCCCGCTCTGCAGGCAGAGCCACGGCAGGGCGGCCGAACAAGCGCGCATTGAATAAAAACTACTGGCATAGCTACTAGCAACCACACGTCTCAGCAAATCTAGATTCTTGTTCTCTGATCCCTACGCAAGAGGTCACGTGTTGCGCCACCACTGAGCAAATGTATTGGCTTCACGGAGCCTTCGCTTGCCAAGGCTGGCTGCCTAACGTAATGCTCTCTCCTTTTTCCTTCCTACATGGCTTCAAACCCGCTGATAGAAGAAGGACTTCGCTCCATGCGTGCTGCTCTAGCTCATCTGAACCTGTTCTCATCTGTTATGAGTTACTGTGGAGAAATAAAGGTACAAAACACATCCGCTACTTCATTTCTCTGTGTTGTGTAACAATTCAATGAATGAAGAAATAAATGAACTAAGATGGGTAATAAAGCTAAGACTATCGTAAACGAGCGTTCAATCCCAATACGACTGCTCTCCACGCCGCTACGCAAATGCGAGTTACACTTTGCAGTCTTTAACATTTGGTAAAGTGTCCTTCGTATACTAGCTGAATGGAGCAGTACAGAACATAAAAGGCACTACTGTGTGTGGTAGTTATACAGGGTACCCGCCGTGGTTGCTCAGTGGCTATGGTGTTAGGCTGTTGAGCACGAGGTCGCGGGATCGAATCCCGGCCACGGCGGCCGCATTTCGATGGGGGCGAAATGCGAGAACACCCGTGTACTTAGATTTAGGTGCACGTTAAAGAACCCCAGGTGGTCGAAATTTCCGGAGTCCTCCACTACGGCGTGCCTCATAATCAGAAAGTGGTTTTGGCACGTAAAACCCCATAATTTTTTTTTTTTAGTTATACAGGGTGTCCCAACTATCATGCACCAAGATTTCAAAATATACAAATGCCACGTAGCTTGACAGACCCAAGGTAATGATGCTTGCCGTCGCTTGGAGATACTCATATTTTTTGCATTCCACCTAAATACATAATTTCTCTTAATGAATTAATGAACTTCTCAAATATTATAATTAGGTGAACACTGTAAATGAGAAAATTGTAGAGCAGCACGAAAAGCTCCTGATACAGCCTTCTGTTGCTCAATACGCAGTACATAAAAGTTTTTTTCCGATCGTGATAGAAGCCCGCTAATACAAGCAAATTGCCTCAAGCGCCAGTGGCGCGGCAATTTTGCGTGTATTCGCGGGCTTCTTTCACACTCGGAAAAACGCTTTTATGTGTACTCAAGAGAGACCTGATATACGTTCTTGATTTCATGGCCACAACAGCACTCGGGAGGAGTAATGGCGGCGTATGCTGTAGATAAAGCTATTTGCGTATGCCGTGAAGCCGATGTATTATTGTCTCTATGCATCGTGGGAGAGCTTCTGCTATATATACGTTGAATTTCTCCCCTCGGCAAATTTAACCTTCCCGCCGTCCTGAGGAGACATGACTCGACGACGTCACAGCTAAGCAGTCCTCATTATTTGATATTTTTCTGAGCCGCAGGTGTCACTGAACAGGCTGTGTATTATTCAGACTTAATCAACGAGATGGACAGTTTGAGTTAGGCTTTCTGCACGAACGCTTTCTCTGTGCATTTAAAGGAAAAGACGAGATCCGTAAAAAGCAAAGGCTGCTGCTGTTATAGTTTCACGGGGAAAATGATGTAGTATGGAAAAGATAAGACATTTCACGAACTACCCTTCTTTTTAAATTCAATATACGCCGTACAAATAGGTTTTCTAAGAAGACGAAGAAGCATGAGATGATGAATTATAGCAACAAAATTAGCGCACGCCGCACGGCAGGGCGCACTTGAAGCTTCTTTTGGAGAAAACGCAAAAACTGCTGTCACTAATCCGCTTGTACGAGTGATGGCTGACGGCGTGGCACATCAAGCGTATCGAAAGACGATTCTCATTATTTGTCACTCGGCAGAATTTGCAAAGGCATGTAGCAGAAAAGGATGCGCGCAGGTAACGAACATGGAATTGAAAGCTACTACTTGCATGCATGTCATATGGCAAATGACTAGCAGGCACATGTAACTTCGCTTTCCTGTGCACCATGTAAAAAAAAAAAAAAAGAAATCTACACAATTTTCTCGTAGTTTCCACAGCTCTGCCCCACTTATACACGAGGCGCAGTTTTTCGTTGGTTATGTTCACGTTGTCTCATAATTTGCTCGTTTCTGCTAGAATTAGAAGCATTGAAATTATTATCGTTGGCAGCATGCCATTGCTGTTTTCCTCTGACTAAGATTCCCTTCTTGGGGAGCGCGTGTCTTGGACCTTTAGATCAAGAGAGTAAGCTATTCTTCTTCTTAAATTTCTTCTTGAGTATTGACCGTTACAACTTTCTGAACGCTCTTGCAGCGAGCTGCAAACTTCCTCGTCACGCGACGAGTCCGTCCGAGCATCCTTATTTGAAACACTTTGAACCTTTCCATGGTAAATGTCTACGTATAAGTATTCTCATTCTGAAACCGTTGGTCTTGCCACTGGCCTCAGTACATGGGCCTTTGACACATCTGCATCTGAATCAACCGCAGTGCCGTAATACTTGAGTTGAATTCGGGACTGTCTCTTTCTCCAGTTTGGGGCCTTCACATGTGTGACTTTTCGTATTGCAGGCCATGTACTCTCTTTTGATCCTGCTGATTCTTAGAAATTCTCTTTTAAATTGTTCCTGCAGGAACGTAACTCTTTTTTAAATATTGAATTCCTTGCTTTGACCTTGCTCAGAGTGTGATGTGATGTGCAAAAGCGCTTTCAGCGGCGATTCTTCATTGTATTGCTCCGCCTCAACGTCCATCACTGTGACGAACAAAGTGGAGACAACCTAGTTCTGAGTCTTGGCGGAGCCTCACCCTAACTTTGATCCGCACTTCTCTTCACATTTCTTTAATCAGACTGACGTATTTCCCGGGTTCGCTCGTTTCTCCAAGATTTCTGCATACTTAGGGATAAGGCGTTTCATATATGTGTTTTTTAGAAATGCCTTAAAATCAGAGCAGTTCTAAAGAATGCAGCATATCCAACGAGTTGGAATCTATGTACAGCGAAGCTTTGTGTGAGTGCATAAAAAGCCGAAACACGAGTACGCCCATGCACGCACGCGCGCACGCGCAAGCGCGGGCGCACACAAATTATACCAAGCCTTTTGTTAAGCGGAGTTACTGAATACTGCGAGTACGCAAGACGCCTTGAACGCATCATGGTTCCAGAGGGAGCATGTGCATACGTACGTAGTGCAATTCGAATTCATTATATCCGCGAAAAGCGTTTACTTCCTCATTGCCGTGCAGCCGCAGATGCGCGAAGGCGAGCTTTGTGGTTCTTGTGTATTTGCTTTCCCCGCACGGCCGCCCCTGCCGCGGGTGAATGGATGGCTGCTAAGAGCCTCCCCTTTGGAACGGGGCGGCGGGTTACGCCACCAAGCTCTTGTTATTATTTTGTCCAATGTCTGCCTATCTTTGTTTAAAAGAAACGAAAAAAAGAAACGCGAATTCCCATCACCAATCTTTCTGAAACTCTATTGGGAACTTCGTTTTTGTACGCCTCCGTTGTTTGTAGTGTCCCTACGTTTCTTCCATCAAACCTCCAGTCGCCCCTTACTAATCTATATTGCGGACATGTTTACTTTCCCCCAGCTCTCGCTGAAACCAAGGTCTTCAAGAAGGCCAGACTAGCCTAAATCGACCGCTGGGCAGGTATCTTCATATTCTAATTAAGCATGCTTCACTGTTTCCCTAGCTTGGTATACGCGGATGCACGGAAACCAGAACCATCTGGTGGTCATGCAAGGAACCCAGCGACGAAGACGTGCGCCTCCTCCGCTGTGATTGGTTGGCCTATTCGGCGACAGAGGAGCCAAGCAGCTCCCACGGTCACGAAAACCTGGTGACGTTCGCAAAGGAAATCTTCGCTTAAAAAAAAAAAAAAAAAACATTTGTGACATTCGACACAATTACTTGCCTTGACCCCGCATCTGATTGAAATTTTGAATGGCTCCGGTAACACACCGTGACATCAGAGCTGTACCTAAATAGCTCTAAAGCTCAGTTCACTCAAAGTTGGACGACTTCCTCTGACGAGACGGGGAGGTAACAGTCCTTTAGGTGAAAAGTACTGTGCCGAATTATTCTGCGGGCTCCCGCACAATCAGCGCAAATAATTAAAATAAAGATTAAGAACAGAAGAGCAGAGAGTTGCTGATACCGCATCCCTCGATTGACGGGCATCTATGCAGTGTCAGTATAATCATGCGGATCCCACGTACTGTGGGAATCGTAGATCTGCGAAGCATTTTGCAGATAGCTGGCCGTGGCGTGAACCCTGCGGTGGTGCGCGTCCACCAGCTACTCGACTGTCTCGATGAGTTCGAGATAAAACCGCCTGATAAATACGAGAAGGGCCGTGGAAGTCGGGTGCGAGAGTGGGGAGCAACGAGAAGGCGGCGCGTTGCTGTCCGGCGATTGGAAATCACCGCTCGTGGGAAACTTGTTTTTCAATCACTGTTCGTACGGAGGAGACCGCCACCCGGTGTTCCGGAGCTGAGATGCCTGGATCTTTAGCACAGGCAGCACGCAAGAATCAGAAGCGAGAGTCGGATGACGAAGCTCGCATGATGATGATGCAGTGGCACGACAGCATCGCGAACACGAGCACGTACCCAGCGGCTCATGGTGGTAGGCACCGCCAGTACCACGGCGTAGGAGACAGACAGACAGACAGACAGACAGACAGACAGACAGACAGACAGACAGACACACTCTTAGGCAAAGTTACACCCTTTGGCTTGCCCCTTCTGCCACACAACGATAATCGTTATCTGCCTTTATGCGTTTCCTTTCTTTAACTCTGCGAGCCCGGTACTTTCCAGTAACGAACGGCACGCACGTTATCAGCATAGAACAGTTTACACCCTTTGGAGTGCCCCTTCTGATAACGCCCGTGCCGTTCGTTACTGGAAAGTTCCGGGCTCGCAGCGTTAAAGAAAGGAAACGCATCAAGGCAGATAACGATTATTGTTGTGTGGCAGAAGGGGCAAGCGAAAGGGTGTAACTTTGCCTAAGAGTGCAGACAGACAGACAGACAGACAGACAGACAGACAGACAGACAGACAGACAGACAGACAGACAGACAGACAGACAGACAGACAGACAGACAGACAGACAGACAGACAGACAGACAGACAGACAGACAGACAGACAGACAGACAGACAGACAGACAGACAGACAGACAGACAGACAGACAGACAGACAGACAGACAGACAGACAGACAGACAGACAGACAGACAGACAGACAGACAGACAGACAGACAGACAGACAGACAGACAGACAGACAGACAGACAGACAGACAGACAGACAGACAGACAGACAGACAGACAGACAGACAGACAGACAGACAGACAGACAGACAGACAGACAGACAGACAGACAGACAGACAGACAGACAGACAGACAGACAGACAGACAGACAGACAGACAGACAGACAGACAGACAGACAGACAGACAGACAGACAGACAGACAGACAGACAGACAGACAGACAGACAGACAGACAGACAGACAGACAGACAGACAGACAGACAGACAGACAGACAGACAGACAGACAGACAGACAGACAGACAGACAGACAGACAGACAGACAGACAGACAGACAGACAGACAGACAGACAGACAGACAGACAGACAGACAGACAGACAGACAGACAGACAGACAGACAGACAGACAGACAGACAGACAGACAGACAGACAGACAGACAGACAGACAGACAGACAGACAGACAGACAGACAGACAGACAGACAGACAGACAGACAGACAGACAGACAGACAGACAGACAGACAGACAGACAGACAGACAGACAGACAGACAGACAGACAGACAGACAGACAGACAGACAGACAGACAGACAGACAGACAGACAGACAGACAGACAGACAGACAGACAGACAGACAGACAGACAGACAGACAGACAGACAGACAGACAGACAGACAGACAGACAGACAGACAGACAGACAGACAGACAGGACAACGCTTACCTGTGGTGCTTCCCCACATCGTTTGTTTGCCGGCATTGTCGATGTCTACACAGCACTGTACTGCGTTGTATTTATTTATTTATTTATTTATTTATTTATTTATTTATTTATTTATTTCATGTACCCTCAGGGCCATTGGCATTGGAGAAGGGAGTGGTTACAGGCATACAAAACAAGAAAAAATACGAAATGTGATACAAGGAATAGGAGTATTGCAATAAAAAGTTAACAGGTGTGTCTACTCATACAATATTAGCTAAGGCGTTCTTGAAAAGCTGGTAATCTTTGATGGTGGCTGTCAGTGCGGCAAGGTGATTCCACTCTGCTGCTGTACGAGGTATAAATGACTGAAAGAAACCGTTAGTTCAACAAAATGGGACTCCGACCTTGTAGGCATGATCTCATCGCGATGATAGGTGAGGTGGGGGAGGGTTAATTCGCTACGCAAGTGTGGATGATGAAACATCTTATGGAACAGACAGATACGAAACGCTTTGCGACGTGAGGCTAGGGATGGTAGATTAAGGCTTGATTTCATTGAAGATATGCTAGCGGTCCTGTTATAGTTGGAAAGAATGAAGCGAACAGAGTTATTTTGGACCATTTCTAGTGAATGTATTAGGTTTTCATGATGAGGGTCCCAGATGGATGCGGCGTACTCTAGTTTCGGACGTATTAACGTTTTGTACAACAGCTGTTTGAGGGATGAGGGCGCTTTAGAAAAGTTGTGGCGGATGTAACCAAGCATACGATTAGCATTGTTAATTATGTATGTGATATGTACAGACCAAGTGAGAGTGGAAGTGATGTGTACACCAAGGTACTCGTATGAGCCTACCGATTCTAAGAGGACATGATCTAAGATATAAGTGGGGATACTGTTGCAAGTTCTGGATACGCGAAGAGATTTACATTTTGTGATGTTAAGTTCCATTAGCCATGTTTTACACCACAATGAAATAGCGTTCAGGTCAGACTGAAGAGCGGTTACATCGTCACTGCTTGTTATTTCTCTGAAGATTACGCAGTCATCCGCAAATAAATGGATATGAGAGGAAACAGAAGAAGGCAAATCGTTGATGTAGATTAGAAAAAGAAGAGGCCCGAGGAGGGAGCCTTGTGGGACGGCGGAATGGACAGGGTTTGAGTGAGAGTTAAGATTATTAGCTGACACGTATTGCGAACGGTTTTTAAGGAAACACTTAATCCAAGCAAGAAGTTTGGGGTCAATGTTCATGAGCTGTAGTTTGTGAAGTAGCAGTTTGTGACACACTTTATCGAAAGCTTTGGAGTAGTCTAGGAAAATGCAATCTGCCATTGAACGAGTATCAAGAATTAGGTGTAGCTTATGTATGAAGGAAGCCAGCTGCGTTTCACAAGAATATGTTTTCCGAAAGCCATGCTGTGAACTTGAAAAAAATGAGTTTGACTCAAGAAAGTTAGCAAGCTGTGAATATAGGATATGTTCAAATATTTTGCATGGGATACTGGTTAATGAAATAGGCCGATAATTGAGACGAGAATGCTTGTCACCTGATTTATAAAGTGGAATCACCTTACCGACTTTCTAATCAAGGGGCAGGTATCCTGTGTCAAGCGATTGTTGAAAAAGTTTTGCTAGTAAAATAGAGGAATAAACAACAGTGCTGTGCAAAAATTTCACGGAAATTAGGTCATGGCCAGGAGCAGAGGAGAGACGCAACGATTTAATCACGGTTTCAACGCCACATGGTTCAATTGTAATTGGAAACATAGCCTGGTAATCATAACAAGGTGCAGTGGGTGGGGAAACATTGCAGGTTACAGAAAAGTTTTGGATAAATGTTTCATTGAGGACGGATGCGATATGAACACAGGGTATGGCATTCCCAGAGTTATCTACAAGAGTTATGGTGTCATCATCTTTTTGGTTAATAACGCGCCAGAATTTCTTGGTATCATTTGTTAATATGGACGGCAGCGTGTGGCATAAAAAATTGTTTCTGGCGTTTCTTAGCGCTGATACATATTCGCTTGAAGCCACTCGGTAGGCACTCCAACGAGCTTCACTCGAGGAAAACTTTGCCTACCTGTACAATCGACTCTTTTTATTTGATAACCGTCTTATATGAACATTATACCAGGCAGCGTCTGACTTGCTAGTTACGATGCGAATGGGAATGTACTTGTTGGTTAGGTAAGTAACTTTTTCTGCGAAGATTGCCCAGTTAGTTTCTACTGTACGGCTGTCGAAATCCTGGAGGAAAACATCAAGGAATGAACATAATTCTCTATTAATCGCGTCAAAGTCTGCTTTATTGTAATTACGGATGGTTACAGTTCTTTTGGCATGTTTAGGTTGTGCGAGATTTAAGTGAAAAAAGAGTAAAGAGTGGTCACTCATTCCTGGAACGTGAGTGATGTTGGAAACTAGGTCGGGCTGTGAAGCGAGAACGAGGTCAAGGGTATTAGCAGCAGAGTCTGTGGTTCTAGTCGGTTCAGTTACAAGCTGTTCGAGAGAAAAAACGGAGCACATTTCTAAAAATTCTTTAGCTAGCGTGGAAGGTGGGTGTATCGTGGGGACAGTGTTAGACCAGGTTATGTTTGGCATATTAAAATCACCAAGCAAAAGTAATGGGCAGTTTAGGTAACGGGATGAAACGATGTTAACAACATCGTGTAATTCATTTACGAAGTTCTGTGTATAGGTAGGGGGCCGATAACAGACCCCAATAATAACTTTTTTATGATTTAGGGCGACGCATGCCCAAACAGTTTCTAAAGGGGTGTTGACGTGGATGCATTGTGAAGCGAGATTTTTCGTGATAGCGAGCAGTACGCCTCCTCCTTGTCGCCCAATGCGATCGCAGCGATAGATAGAGAAATTATTTGCAATAAGAAAAAGTTCGTGGTCTCGAATTTCAGGACGCAACCAGGTTTCAGTTAGTACTATGATATCAGCGCTGCAGGTGTCGATGTCGGAGTTAAGGCAGTCACGTTTGCTGATGATACTGCGGATGTTAGTAAAAAGAACGGATATCTGCAAAAAAGAGCGTCCACATCCCCTCGCGCGTCCCTACGGACTGCCGTGAGCCGAACTGGCGGGATTATCAGCTGAGGGCGGTTTCTGCGCGTGCTATTTAACAGAGTTAGTAGGATGATTATCATCTGACGGCGGTTGCTTCGTATGCTCGTTAACGCAGTTAGATTCGGGATCATACATGTAGTGTTTCTTATTCATTAGTAATTTGTTATATCGGAGCTGATACGGACCTCCGTCGGATTCACTTTTGGCAAACTCGGTTAATTTCTTTCGAGCGTGATGTGTAGCAGGTGAGTTATCTTCATTAACTGTGACGTTTTTGTCCTGCAGCTTTTTTTCGGGCAGAGAGGACTACCTCTTGTATCTTAAAATTAGTAAATTTTACAATGATCGGACGTTGTTTTCCTGGCGAATATTGACCTAGGCGATGAGCGCGTTCAATGACTGAATCCGGAATCGCGGGATCGAATCCCGGCCACGGCGGCCGCATTTCGATGGGGGCGAAATGCGAATACACCCGTGTACTTAGATTTAGGTGCACGTTAAAGAACCCCAGGTGGTCAAAATTTCCGGAGTCCTCCACTACGGCGTGCCTCATAATCAGAAAGTGGTTTTGGCACGTAAAACCCCATAATTTTTTTTTGAATCCGGAAGAGTGTCAAGTGCGTCAGCCAAAACTACTTTAATTTTTTCTTCCGACTCAGCCCACGATTACCGGTGGTCATCTAATCCATAAAAAATGAGGTTGCAGCGTCGTGATTGATCTTCAAGTTCGATCTGCCATGATTGCAAAGAAGCAGAATTGATTGACAGCGACTGTACCGAGGTCTGGATAGTGGCTATTTCGTGATCAATTTGGTCAAGTCAGTTCGTTTTATCTTCTAGGTCATCTAGTCTTTTTAGTTAGATCTAGTTAGAGAATTAATCTAGTTAGATTAATTATACCCTGTTTCCTCGTGGCGTTCTCTGGAGTGTTTTGCTTCGCTCGAATTTGTGCTGTCGTTTTTCCGTATGTATGCAACTCCGAGTGCATAAGTTTTCAAAGCACGGCATGAAAAAAGATACAAAAAAGTGGTGGAGCGTATGGGCGGTTCATCCAAGAAAATGCATCTAAATGCATCTATTCTAGGATGGGAAATTCCACTGCTGCGTATAATCCCCACATTTCGGACCTTTATTACAGGCTGGCTGATTAGAGAAACCGCGAAATAATTTAATTGCGAAAGAAAATGGGGCGAGGGGGGTGGGCTTATGTGTTCCACGAACTTTTGTAGCTGGCTCTGCACATTAATCAGTCCTAACTCATCTGTTGCAGTACACACGACATTTACACTCGCTTTGCCTAAACAAAGAGCACTTGGGATTTTTACCTACCAATATCAATTATCGCCACAGAGAAGAAACGGCCTGCAAGACTATTGCTTGAACCACTGCACATTCAGACAACGCAACATGCGATGAACAGGGCGCGTGGGGATCTGCCAGAAATATACACACGCATACTGCGCCATCTATCTCATATTTAAACAAGAGCCACTGTGTTTGCTTTGTGATGAAGGGTCCCGTACAGGACCCGAAACGTCAAGTTTTGTTTTCCTATACATGGCGTTCCATTGGCGAGTATTCGTTTTATTTCACTATTAATTGCAGCGCCTTTAGCGGTACTGTCGCAGTAACGTCATCGTGTTATGAAATGTGGCAGTGGGCATGCACGGAAGCTTCTCAGTGCTTTGATCGTACTCATCATATAAGACACGCAGCTCTGTATAACGTTCATCGTGAGGTCGCTCTCACGAATATTTATTCTGGCATATTAGACCTCGCCTGAAACGAGAATGTCAAGAGACACAGAGATAGCTTGTCTGTTAAGGTCGTTCCAGTTGTTTGTGCTTCGGACGCGAACAGGACTGCGTGTTAGTATCGCAGTTGACCTACTTGACGCGGAGGCCATGCGCTTTCTCTTGTTCGCCCATTTCGCGTTGCAGCTGCACTGTATTGGCCACCACATGTTTTGTTGCTCAGCACATAGGAGGCAGCAAGGCGTCCTCACATATCGCCGCGTTTATTGACCGACCCGCTCTCAGGGCCGTGAACGCATCTGTGTTTAGCGGGAGCCCTGTCGACTTCACATTCGTTGGCGCATCAAAGAGCCCGGCGCGACCCACGAACGGTAACAAAATAACAGGAAACAGCAGAAACAGAACCGTTTCAACGTCATCTGCTTAGTGTGTAGCAGAAACAACGGCGTCCAGCAAAGGCCTCTCAATTGCTCTGGCCAGGTGGAACTTTTGGCTTAGCTTGTTCAAACGAAAATGGCGCAAAGAACTCAGTGCGGCGCAAGCATATGAGGAAAACAGCAAAAAAAGAAAACGTAAGTTAATAATTGAAGCTTATCCGCGGGAAAAGTTTGCTCTAAAGCGTATAACCACAACAATAACGCAAAACGAAAATTACGCAAGGCAATATTGCGCAAAGAAGGAAAGAAAAACCAGCAGGGATCATAGAAGAGAGAACACATGTGATCCTTAGCTGTCATATAGCAAGGAACCTCGACCCGTATTCACAAAAAGCTCTTACGCTAGAATTCTCCGTAAGAGCAAATTCCAAGCCAATCCTGATGCTCGACATATTACTACCGAAGGCGACCGGCCAATGACAAGGAGCATGTACGATCGACAAGCTTTGTCAATTCAGCCCCTGGTGTTTTTCCGTGCGTTTTTTTTTTCAGCCTGCCCTCATTCCGGAGCACGAAAAACTAAATAATAGAGTAGGCCACCCTGAAAGAAGAACCAGAAAATGCTAGTTACTGCACTGCAAGAACTTTAACGGTGACTTTTAAAGAGACTTAGCATATATATGTCCCGGTTACCACGAAGCATCTGTAGGCATTGGTAACAGCTCGCCTGCATGTCGTTAATTTTTTGCACCGATGTTTTCTGGAGCACCTTTCCCCACGCAGGTCACCCAGGAGGTTTACATAATGGACGCCGCTTCCTGCGCTAAATGCTCGGGCGCGCACAGCTTGTGGCCGGCTCCTCACAAATGGCAACAACATATTTATGCTAATTATTGGACTTTTATTCATTTATATGTGAAATTTAAGTACTTGACAGGATTTCACTAGCAGTGAGACAGGTGTTCTTCCACAGAAAAAGAAAAAGCTAAAGAAAAGGATCGTTGGATCCCACGCATATGTGTGAATCGGTTATAAGTGAAGTTGTTGTTGACCCGAGTGGCTGTGGCGCATGCCCACAGTATGGGGGATTGACCATAATTTAATGCTTACTGAAACACCTTCACTTCTATGTAGTTCAATACACTTGGCTCAATGCACATTCTGCTCCCACTTTGCTCATTCATTTACTTTCTGCACATCTCAAGGCGATCGAAGGTGCTCAATATACCGCGTTTGTAGTTAGATGCACCATGAGCACAGGCGACAGGCGGTGGCGTACATCAACGACAACCGTTGCTTTTTTTTGTTTCTCTGCTGCGAAATCTCTGGACGGCACGTATTGAACGTTTGGAAAACGAAAGATAACGACAAACTTGTTATACGAAAAACACCGAGACTGCATGGTGATTGGTCGCACGCATCTGCCAAGCGCATCATGAGCGTAGTTTTCCACCGTTCTACAAACGATACTACAAAGCTGAACCTTAACGCCAGATAGGGCTCCCGTACCGTGAAATAAGGCATAATAAGCCTGACATGGTGCAGAAACTAAACAAGCGTGGCGCCGCCAGCTTAAAGTTGTCGCAGCGTCTCCCCGTGACGTCATGTATTTTCACAGCGTCTGCTAGGGCTATTGAATTGTTCAAAGATAAGGAAGGACCAGATTGCATTCCAAAGGAACTGAAAATTCGACCTAGCCAGTTTTGAAAAATGGAATTTTTTTTTCAGTGAACAACACAAACCAGGGCTATCTATGACACTTCATTGTATAGTATGGTATGGTGAGTGAGTGAGTGAGAGAGAGAGAGAGAGAGAGAGAAATGTGATCAGGGATACGCAGGAAGGTTAACCAGGCTGAGCCCATTTGACTACACTGCGTTGGGGAAGGGGGATAAAAATGAATAGAAGGAGGGAAGAAAATTCACACTATCACCCGCACATATACGCGCAAGCATCCATCGTTCAGTCAATCGCAAGCGGTCATAGGCTGGCGCTACTCAAGAAACTCCACAGCGCTTTCGTGGCATCGTAGCACCGTAGGCGCACGAGGCCACGACCCCAGAATCTTTTTTAAAAGGCCTGTCATCTAATTTCCTTGAAGTGGTCCGGTAGGGCAAGCCTCTCATCTTCGTATGATGGGCATTCACACAGCAGACACTTTAAGAGTTTCTTCTGTGCCATATGTGTAACAACTGGCACTGTCCTCCGTTCGAATTTGGATTTAACAGGTGTTCGTAAAAGCAACGGGTATGGTATGGTACAGCACAGTATAATATACTATGATGTGGCATAATATTCTAGAGAATAGTTTCATTGTTTTTAGGAAACACGGGGAGTCAGGAGCTACCATTAAGTAACTCGTTGAGGATCTGACTCCCATATGCTTGACGCCGAGAGGATTTGACGCATTGGACACATATCTCCTTGATGCCTTCCGCTATCATGTATGTATGTGCCACTCCATTGTTCATATTTTTGAGTGAAAACAAGTGTTTCTTGCAGTGTTGCAAACACGTAGAGAACGAAAGCATACTCTTTTCCTCTTGCAACTTCGTATAGCCTCTGTATTGTAACATTCACTGTATCGTCAAACAATGATATTTTATGAAACGGTGTGCGCGTTTTTCAGCATGACCTAGAGTAAAAAAAATCGCAGTTTCACCCGCAAGGCGAAGCATCGAATGCAATAGCAAATAAGTACACAGCTATACGAAGTAGGATAGTAGTTTTATCGGCCGTACAAAATTGGAAACATTCCCTTACGAACTAAATTAATAAGCACGGTGTCAGCGCGCACAGGCTAACATGAACACATAACACGCGATGACAGCGGAGACTCGCTGTCAAAATGCTGGCGTGTGGAAGCGCGGCAGCAGCAGCGAGCGAAGTAACCTTCGTGCTGTCTACCGCTTTAACCCAAACTGAGCGGCGAGAACACAGCAGCCCGCGCGGCCGCTCAACGTACACAGTTGGTGTCGGTGTAGAACGCCTCCATCCCCTCCATCCTGCGTTGCCTCCCCGCCTTGTTCCCTTGGCGTGCGCGATATTGAGCCGCTATCGTCGGATCCCCTTGTGCGCGGTTGCAAAATGCGCAGTTGCTGCCGAAAAAAAAAAAAAAACGCCACCCCCCCCCCTCCCACCCTCGCGCGCTTTCACTCACACATGCAGCATACGGTATCTCTTTTGGATTTCATACGGAACATTACGGCGACGCCCACGGCAAAAATGCGTCTGCAGTGTCCATATAAGAGCTATCGCATTAAAAACATATTTGTTAATCTTGATGCTGTTTCCATGCTCTGCATTCGAGCTGTCTTCAAAGGGACGAACCTTCCAACCATTCGTCGAGCCTCAAATTAAAGCCTTTAGCCAAGCTCGTATAGCTTAAGCGAAACGCAGCTCACAGCGCGATACAGCTGAATCTCGCTTATACGCATTTTATTGCCTTCTTTGTGTAGCAATCACATTGCTGAATTTTTGTGCTCAGGCTTCCGCACGCGCATTCGGCAGGTGTTTGGGCAGGAGGTACATGCCGTGCAGCTGTGCTGGAGGTTGCCTGTTGAATCTGGAAGAGAATGAGCAATGCGACCCAGTATTTGTGACTAGACATCGTTTGCCGACCACTGCGATCTCCACGAACGCGTTATTACCGAGGTCAAGGAACTGAAAGGCCTCATTTATTGTGTCTTTGTCGTCGCCTCGTGGGATTTATCGCGCGTGTTCATAGGATGGGGCAGTGTTCGCGAGCAGCCTGCCGGCGAGACAGCATATGCTACATACATCGCTGCAATGCGCAGACACGTGCTCGCCGTTTCATGCGCGTTGTGAAGTTCACGTAAATGAATGTTCGTTGAACGTACAGCTACCGAAAGTATACCAGAGGAAATAGCAAGTGAATAAATTAGTACATCGAACTCGCGCGAGCACTTTGAGGACGAACATGTCATCGTAATTCAGACAACGACGCTATCGAGGTCGCCTTAGTTCCAAAGCCTGTAACCGTTCTCCCGTGCAGTGAACAGCTGTTATTTTTGCATGTGCTCTCTCTCCCTCTCCCTCTATTTCCTTCTTTCTACGCCGGCCGCGTCATGTCCGTAAACAGGATGTTTTGTTCTAGTTAACCTCCCTGTCTTACTGCTTTCTTTCGTCGCTCTCTCTTTCTCTACCACCTCCTTTTGCCTCCGCACCATAAATAATTGGCCTGATATCACTTTTGCTATATCCAAGGCGCAACAATAGCGAACGGACTTATTTGTCGCTATTATTTAACGTTCGCATTGGTGTTGTGGCGACGACGCGAACAAGGAATAAGAAAACATTTTTAAATAATCTTTCACCGCTCAAATGTGGGGCTGTCATGTGGGTGCCGCCGCCTAACTTACAGGAAATGCGGCAGAGGTTGTATCGAGAGACAGGGCTGGTTTATAACATATAGGTCATCTCATTTTCGCAAGGCCGCACATACTTTATACCTACGGCCCATGGTATGATGACTAAGAGAGAATAACGACTTCAGGTGTAGCGCACAAGCCCGGGCAACGTATCGTGCTTCGATGCGTCAGCCGTATATCTATATGACATTCTCGCTCTCCGAGAATGCGCACAAACACGTTTTACAGCCTGGAAAAACATCTCAATTATATACCACAACCACGCGCAAGAAGGTAAGATGAACGACAACAACCAGGAACAGCGTGCGCGTTTGTTCGCTAGGCTACATTGCCGGTTAGTGCAGCCGCGGCATATCTTATTCATCGGTCAGATGGTCTACGACGGCGGTAACTATTTGCGTGTAAAATGGCGTCAGCTTGCGTTAGGTCGCTAACCCATGAATTGACGTTCGCTATGACAATGTAAAAAAAAAAAAATTATGGGGTTTTACGTGCCAAAACCACTTTCTGATTATGAGGCACGCCGTAGTGGAGGACGCCGGAAATTTCGACCACCTGGGGTTCTTTAACGTGCGCCTAAATCTAAGTACACGGGTGTTTTCGCATTTCGCCCCCATCGAAATGCGGCCGCCGTGGCCGGGATTCGATCCCGCGACCTCGTGCTCAGCAGCCTAACACCATAGCCACTGAGCAACCACGGCGGGTATGACAATGTCGTCCTGCACGCTTGTTACATCTGTAGTGTGTGTCCAGACTGGAGCCGTAGTGGATGCACTGTACGCAGACGGCTGTCAAACGTCTCTTGTGCTGACGTCGTTTGTCAGAGGAGTCAGGAGGTCAAAGTCACCCGAGGAAGTCTAGCTGACGCTTCTCTCTTTTTTTTCTCTATCTCGTTTAGAATCACTTGGTTCTTCGCAGGAGATTTTGCGGGCTATAGCTCATGCATCGCCATACCTGCTTGACCGTTCACAGAAATCAACGGTTTCTTTCAGCGAAGCGTCCACAAGCACCGCTTTAAGCAATGCGTTGTCCCCTAAAGTAGATCAAGGGATCTGAATTTGCTTAAAATTCATCTGGTCCTTTCATATACAGTGCTCAGTGATTCAAACGCGATAATCTGCCCACATGGCTGCTGACGCTTTTTGCACCTCTGGTGGGCGCTGTGGACACCGAGTTGATGCAACATGGTATGATGAAAGCGACGACCTTGGCGACGCATTGCGACTGCAGTTGGCCCCTCAGCGATCACCCAGGGCTCACTGGTGGCGCGAAAGGCGCCTGCCACCATGCGGGCCGATTATCGTGTTTCAATCGCTGAGCACTGTGCGCTGGTCACCCGGTGACCCCAACGCAATGCCTATTGCGATTATGCTGCAGGGCTTGAGGTCGCGGGATTGAATCCTAACCCGGGCGATTAAATTTTGGTGGCGGCTGAATGCGAAACCGCGCATCTGTGCAGATTTAGGTGCGCGTTAAACAAACCTCAAATTGTGAAAATTAATCCGGCATCTCCCATCGCCTAATGTGCAGGTTTGAGACATTAGACTCCAGTAGTTATTACATGTAGAATAAACTTTAAAAAAAGCTCTGTCATAATGACTGATAGATCGATGGGCCGGTTGACTGAGTGATTAAAATAAAATCATGAAGGATGAAAACATCTTTTCCCAGTCCCTCCACAGCATTAATCCGCATCGACGATGTTTCTCTCCGACGGGGCGGCTGCTTTTATGGATGTGTCCCCGAGTTCTCTTTTACACGCGTCCCACTTAGATAACGCGTCTAAGTGTCCTCGGCGTAGCTTAAGCACGTGTCTATACGCTGTAAAGGTCACCTAATGCTGTTGCCTATAGTCGTGCGTGTTGTGAGCTATGTACGTGTACTCATTCACAAAAGAATCTCAGAGAAATGAGTGCGGCAGCAGTTAGCCGTCACGCTGAAGAAAAACACTTAATCAGTACCCGCCGTGATGGCGTAGCGGCTTTGGCGTTGCGTTGCTAAGCCTGAGTGCGCGGGATTGAAACCTGGCCGCGGCGGCCACATTTTGATGGGGGCGAAATGCAAAAACGCTGCGTGCCATGCATTGCGGGCCCGTTAAGGAACCCCGGTGCTGAAGATTAATTCGAATACCACCACTACGCCGCGCCTCATAATCATATCGTGATTTTGGCACGTAAAACCCCAGAACTTTTTAGCAGGCAATCAGTTTGTACTGATAAAGTATTTTTTTTAACTATCTATATTTTCGTTCATTCCGCTTGAAGGGGTTGCATACTAAATGAGAAAATGAAGGCTACACTTCAATTTTATTATTTAAATTTTGTGCCCAAACTGCAGTGCCCGTACGTCAATCAGGGATTACACATTTCAGGGTTATTTTTCATTTTTCTTTCTTATTTAGGCTGTTGTGGTGCAATAAAAGTTCTTCAAACTTGCGAAGTTCAGTATTTGACTTCTTTGCAATACAATAAAGCCCACCTTTACTAGTAAAAAGTGCACTGCTTCCGACAACGTACTGTCAAAATCCATGACGTCACGCAAGCTAGCGCGGGAACTTCAAAGGGCGGTCGCCACCCACCTTTGGTTTTAGAATATATTCTACCTTCTCAAGCATCCTCTCATGGTAAGAGTGGCGTCCTTGGTATTGTAGAAATGTGATGTACTAAAATAGCCTAACTTGTTTTTCTCTGTAGGGTCCCTCTAATGTTCAGACGGACCAGAAATTATGTCAAATCCGCGCTTATTCACATGCACACACACACCGATATATATATATATATATATATATATATATATATATATATATATATATATATATATATATAATGAGGGCGTTTTTGCATTTCGCCGCCGGCAGATTGAGGGAAGATGACCTCCAAAATTTCTTAAAACCATTTGTTAGTGAGGATAGGGAACGCGTGAAGGCTGCAGAGGATCCACTGAAAGAGCTAGGCAAGCTCGTTTTATTTATTGCATTTGTGTAGTCTTAATAAAACTTTAAATGAAAATAACCTAAAAGTGATCAATTACTTTTCAGTAATTCATTAGCTGCTCCATAGGGTAGTAATCCGTAAGCAGAATCAATTGCATTTTTTAATTGGGCAATCGTAACTGTAGTTGGTTACTATTTTTCTGTAACTTGCAGAAGTCTGTTGCTTATATAGCTTACGTCTGGTGACAAAAGGCTACCTTCCAATGGCCCAGGAATTAGATTTATGGGCCATTCAAGGCGATGGGGGAAGAGGGGGATTGCCTGGTCGCCGCCCACCTTTAAACCAGCTTTTTACTTGCTGCAACTTCCTTCGTGCACCACTGCGTCCACGCGCGATCTCTCAAGGACCGTGCGCGTAGCCTCCACTTTTACGGCACGTAGTCTCTGTTGTGTGTTTTATGAGCTCGCGCCAAGGAGACGCACGAGGGATGACATTCGCCTCAGTACAGCATCGTCTCAGCGCTCTTGTCAGCAAATAAGGGGGCCAGGTGACTTGTGCCGGACGCAGCCACCACGAGGGATGGTCGAAAAGCCTTCCCGCACTATATAGGCCAACACAAGTGACACGAAGCGACACACAGAGACTCCGACAGTCCGGAGAGTTTTGTGGCAGACCGATTGTTTAACACCAAGCATGCTGCAGGCCAACTCCGATGGACGACCGAAAGGTACCCTCGCACGGTGACCTTGTTTCAAAGGTGGCGTCACGAGCAGACTCCTTCCAATCGCGAATTCTCTTGATGGTTTCATTGACTCATGGAGTTTATACCGTCCCGAAGCAACGCAGGGGCTACGAGAGACACAGGGTGTTTCACTTAACGTGGGCCACACTTTAAAAATAAGCAAATGCTACGTAGCTGGACCGAACCAAGGTAACGTTGTTTGCTGTCGCTTGGGGACACTCAGATTGCATTTTGCATGCCGCCTAACTGCACAACTATTCAACTTCTCAATTATTATAATTAGATAAAAAGTGGCAATGATAAATTTGTAGAGCAACATGAAAAGCTACCGATACAGCTTTCTGTTGCTGAATACGTGCTACATAAGTGTGTTTTTCCGAGCGTGAAAGATGCCCGCGAATACACGATAAGTGTTCAAGTACTCCTTATGCCATCAGCGCCAGAAATGGTCGGCCATCCTTTGACGGTATTTCCAAGTACGGTCCAGGTTGTCCGACCGAGGCGGCTCAGATGCGGAACTAGATGTGGTGGGTAGGGAGGTCAAACGCTTGCCCAACGGGAAATGGGACGGCGTGAGAGGTTCAGGTTCAGTAGCCTCTGCATACACATATGTCAGAAATCGCGAATTGATGACTTCCTCAATTTCTGTTAAGATCGTTGCAAGCTCCTCAAAATTGCAGTAGCTGTTCCCCAAAACTTTCTTGAGTGAAGACTTCCCAGATCGTACGAATCTCTCCCAAAAGCCGCTCCACCACGGAGCTCTTTCGGCGATGAAGTTCCATTGGATTCCATGTTCAGCAAAATATCTTTGGAGCTATTTTCCGCGCACGGTTTTCCACATTTTCCTGAGATCTCGTGACGCACGTTGAAATGTTTTTGCATTGTCTGAGAAAATAACTCGACATACTCGTCTTCTTGCCACAAATCTCCTGATTGCTTTGAGGAAGCTGGAAGTCGACAAGTCAGTTACGAGTTCAAGATTTATCGCTCGTGTGACGGCGCTTGTGAAGAGCAGAGTGTAAGACTTCTTGTTTCTGCCTTGTTCTTTGGTGTTTAGTAGACCGGCAAAGTCTATGCCTGTCACTTCAAAAGGCGACGCTTGGTTCACTCTTTCAGAAGGTAACGGGGCCACTTCAGTGGCTGCTCGGCTGTTGAGACGGTCGCAAGTCACGCATTCCTTTAGCACCCTTTTTACCACTTGTCTTCCCTTAATTATCCAGAACTGCTCTCTTAGTTCAGCGAGCGTTTCAAACGGACGCGCATGTTAAAGGCGCCTGTGCGTTCCATGAACTAACATCTCGATGAAAGGATGGTTTGCATGCAGGCTGAGCAATTGGATGCTTGGCATTGTAGGGAAGCTCTGCATACTTGAGACGTCCCCCAATTTTCAGGATTCCTTCATTGTCTAAAAAGACATTGAGGTCTCGTATTGAAGAGCTGTTCGGTGGTCGCGCTGAGCGACGAATCCACTGGAGTTCTTCGGGAAAAGCCTCACATTGTACCTCTTTTATCAGGCAGATTTGAGCGCTGTTCATTTCTTCTGCTTCAAGATATCCATTCTGTCTCTCGGTGGGATGTCTTGAGTTGTGTAGAAATCGATGTATCCAGGCTACTACTCTGACCAGCTTAGACAGAGAGCTGTAGCGTTTAAAACGCAAAACAGATTATTCTGCCCTTTGTGTCACATTGTGAACATTAAATGTCTTCCTCTCTTCATCTGCAGTTGTCTCTTCACAGATGACTTCTTTGCGTGGCCATTTAGCGAAGGGTTCAGTGAGCCAAGGGGGTCCTTGTCACCAAATCGTTGTTGATCCAAGCACCACAGGGGAAACCCCACTGGTAAGGAGGTCCACCGGGTTTTTTTCTCCTGGGCAGGGGCTCCAGAGGTCTGCATCAGTAAGCTATTGTATTTCCAGTACCCGGTTGTCAACTAAAGGTTTCCACTGTTGAGCAGAACGCCGAACCCAGTGAAGTGCGATTGTCGAATCTGTCCAGAGAAACCACTTCTCCACTTGGGACTGAGCGATCGAGTAAAGTAGCATTTTACCCTGGCGCCCATTAGCATTCCCATCAATTCAAGTCTTGGGAAAGAAAACTTTTTCAGTAGAGCCGCTCTTGATTTAGCGAAGATCAAAGTGACGGTCGGGTTGCCATGTCGATATGCACGCAAGTATGCAACGGCTCCGTATGCCTTGGGGCTTGCATCTGTGAAGATATGAATCTCCAATTCGTCATGAGCAGCACTGAGGCACCATCTTGGAAACGTTATCTCCTTTATGTTGTGCAACGCTGTGTGCCACTGTGTCCACGTTGTTTGCACCTCTTTAGGCAACGATGCATCCCAGTCAATGCCCAGTTCCCAGACCGTCTTGAACATCATCTTAGCGGTTACCGTAACTTGGGCAATCAGCCCGAGGGGACCGAAAATGCGCGCTGACGCGTGAAGGACAAATCTCTTTGCTTGGCAGTTGCGTTCAAGGAATTCCAGGAGAGGCTCCATCGAAAATGACAAACGATCTCCTTCTTATCCCATACAAGTCTTAACTCACGTGAGCTGCTTGCTGAGGGACATTCTACTTCGCTTACAGGACATCCAGTTCCTTCCTTCTAAAAAACTCCTGTAGCCTTTTGGAATTTGGATTCCACTTTCGAAGAGTCATGCTCGCATCTTTCATTAGGCGCCATGCCTGTGGATAGAATTCTTCAGCTGCTTCTTCGGTGTCTGTAGCTGTGATAAGCTCATCAATGTAGAAGCTCTCGGCCAGCGTCGTTGCTGTCGGGACAGTCGTTTATCGTATGCAGGTGGTGGTGTATTGTAGCGGCAAGTAGGAATGGACTGCTCGTTGCTCCGAACGGGACCCTTATTTCTATTCTCCAGACTTCTAGTGGAGGGGTCGGTCTTTTCTTTGTGGGTACCTGTTCATACCAGAAGCGTACGGCATCGCGATCTTTTCAGTTTCATTTTTTTTTTGATGCGATTGAAATTTTGTACAGAAAAAGTAACTCTAGGAGGTCCCATAGTCAAAGACTGGGGAGGGACCTCTAGTCGCAGTGAAATTTGCAGAAATGCTTTTTCGATCTTTGCACTAAGTCCGATGCGGTGCGTTCTGAAATTTAGCATTATTTTTAAGAGGTCCGGGTTTAAGTTTGGTCCTGGATCTAATGCTTCGTTAAGTGCCAAACAACCTACTTCGCTCTGTGACGCGTCAAACACCACTCTGAACTTCATCGACAGGCTGTCAGGTCGCATCACAGCTCGGTGAGGCATGTAATTCACTCGGTTTTCCGTCTGGCTGACTTCGTTTTTCTTTTTGGTAGCCTCTCAGCAAATCCCTGTTCGACGTAGTGACGCATGGCCTCATCGTACTTGGTCAGCATTGCCTCATCTTTTAATAGCTTCCGCGTGAAGCTGGCTAAGCGTTCTTTAGCAATTTCTTTGTTGTCGGCAAGAGGAAAGTTCACTGTCTTCCACGGAAAAGACACTTCGTACCTCCCATCGATAAGTTTGGTAGAGGACTCAAAGGTCTTGTGAACTTCTTCGTGTTCCTGCTCATGTGGAGAGGGTTCAACAATACCCATGCTTTCGAGCTCCCAAAAAGAGCTGAGCTCTGTGGCCAGTGCACTAGTGTTTTCAGTTACACTGGCCCGAAGGACAGCTACGGTTGCACTGGCATTGCTGCGGGCAATTGCTCCCTGAAGCGTCCACCCGAAGTGCGTCCTAATTGCCACCAGACCGCCCTGAAGCTTCTGAACTTCGGCGGTCACTAGTGTCCAGTATTAGTGAGCACCGACCAAATATCAATGCCATTTCTTGCTAATTGTGTGGGTGGTAAGGTAACGTCCGCAAGCTCAATCACTTTGCTTTTGACTTCTTGTACAACCTTCTCTGGGAGAAGAAGCTCGTCAGAACAGATCTCGGGTATCTCTAAAGCCTCTAGACAATGATCTCTTCGGTCGTAATGGCTCCTCAACCAAATGCGTACCCGTCTGCGCGTTTGTTTGATGGCATTGCCTGTTCCACCAAATGGATAGGTAGTAATATCTTCCTCGCCCACTACATCTAAATGCAGCTGACGTGAAAGTTCTTGTGTTACAAATGTTCGTTGACTTCCACCATCAAAAAGCACACGAGTGAGGACTCTTAGCTGGTTGCCCTCTGCCAAGACTTGAGCTGTCTGGAGCAGCACAGTGGACGTGTGTTCTGCCTTATTGTGCGTCGCAGAGTGCAACTCGGTAGCTGAGTTGTTTGATCTTTCCTAGGTTGGATCGCACATCGGAGTGATGTGTCTTCTTCCACAACTCTGACATTTCCCTTTTTTTGTGACACTCCTTAGACGTATGTCCTCTGACTGAGCACCGGAAACCGCTTTTCGCAGCCTGGTTTTCTTTACTTCCAAAGACAGTGATGCCTGGCATTCCCGAGTAACATCACCTTTCGAAGCACAAAATGCACTGGCCTCAACCTGTTTGGATTGATTCGTTAGCAGAGTAGCTGCTGAGCCTTTGGCCGTTGTAGGCCATTTTGGAGTTGTGGTTCTTTCATTCTGTGCTTTGGGTTTGTGACTTCCGTCCCTGCTCTCCTACTGGCCAACTTGAAGTGCCTTCTCTTGACTTTCGACGTCTAACTTTAAGAAATCTATCGAACACTCTATCTTCAGATTTTCATGCGTAGTATCTGAAGACCGGTGCTTCTGGTATTCAACGACGAAAGCACCTGGTAGCATTCTAAGCATTGCAGAGCACAACATTCCTCCGTAACTGTTACTCTGCAAGCCAAGAGTTGTTACCGCTGCCATATTGCGCTGTAGGTGATCGTACAGTCGTTGTAAAGAACTCACCTCGTTCGCGTTGCGTACCGGTGGCAAGTCGAGTAGCCGTGTCAGATGCTCTTAAATTAGGACGTTCGGCCGACGGAAGCGTTCTTTGAGGAGGTCGACAGCGGCATCGTAGTTTTCTCCAATCGCCTGAATGCCTGCCACAGCTGACAATGTCTTTCCTGTGAGCGTTGATCGCGGATGCAGGAATTTCTGGGAGTTGGTGAGCGCAGCGTTGTTGTGAACGGCGTGCCGAAATTGTTGCCTGAACGGATGCCATACTCTTGTGGCACCACCACATCGCTGTAGCTCCAATTTCGGTAGTTTCACTTTTGATGGAACGCCGGTCCCATCTTCCTGTGGGAAGCAGGTCAGTCTCTCAGCAACCGATCTTTTTAGCTGAGCTCCTTTCACTTCCTGGTCCAGCTTCGCTATGTATGCGACGATCTGGTCGTTTATCTCCACTGTGCGACTATGCTCTTCTTCAGCATTGCTATCTGGCACGACCTGTTCAATATCTGCGTACACTTCTGTAAGTTTCGTCAACAAGGCAGTCAACCTCCCCAACAAAACAGTGATGCTTTTTTCATCAGCATCGCTCTAGAGGGATGAGTCAGTGTTCGCGAGCAGCGTCGTCATCTGAGCTCTCAGAGCCGCCATCTTCGCTTTGAGCCGCTTCATCGCAGTGTCTCCGATATCGTGGCGGGGAAGGAGGGTAAGCGTCGATGAAGCGTGACTAGGCCTCGTTGCGCAGTTGCGCGTTTAGGCGTGCTGTTTTTTCGCACGCCTGCGGTGGCTCACTCGTTGATGACGCTTGTGGGTCGCGTTGCTTTTCGCTTTAACAATCCATTCTCGATAACTCTGGCTCACCACCTCCCGGGTTTGGGCACCAAAATATAGAAACTCACGGAGACGAAAATGACGACGCACAGTTCTCTTGAACGGGAACAAAGACTAATGTTTATTGCAGTGCGATTGCCCGATAAGAGTTCGGGATGTCTATGGTTGCCAGCAGGCAAATTCAAACTGACTGAACTTAGAGTTTCTGCAATAAGTGCCTCGAGCGCCAGTCGCGAAAGCCATCTTCACGTGTCAAGCCCAGCTTCGCCGCTGTACGAGTAGCCTATTAGTATATTGAGGTTATGAATAGTCATCGTTTTAGACAAAAACATGGCGCTTGGATGAGAAGGCTAATGACAGATTCTCTGCTTAATATAGGCCATGGCGTGCGCACGGGACTCAAACATAAATGTGGCCTACATAAAGAGGACAAAGCATTAAGCATAATTTAAATGGCATAGACAGTCTGTACAAAAATAAAAAAATAAAAAAGAGAAGAAAATGAAAGAAACGGTACATATTTTAAAAAATATGAGATTATAGATGTCCTATATCTGAATGCGTAAAGTATGACAAGGGCAGGACAAAAACCACTGCAATGTAATAAACAAGCTATTGAGGAAATATGTTAGTAAAGCAGTAGCACTCTCTCCTTAAAAATTTTAGTAGCCAGCAGATATAATTTCATAGCCTTTTTAAAGCTATTCGTTCATGTGCACTTTTCCACAATATCGTCTGTCTGAATGTTCGTTTAATATATTCGGGATTAAATACTTATAAAATACGTTATTTAACGCCACAATTCGTTTGAGAAAGGAAAATTTTAATTTAGTTAAGTGCACTGGTTGTACGGGAGCAATATCTTTTTAATAAAATGGGACTTAATCGTTTATTACATATTTCGTAGCGTAAATAAGTTTTATTATTTTGAACACTCAAGAAAAGCCTACAACTTTTACTGGAATTACATCCCTCACATGAATTATTTGCCCAGGTGGACATCATTTGCAAGACAAACAAATGCACTATATTCCTTACTGAAACTATAATTATGCTAATTCACTTAAATATAAATCTTGCGGCACATGTTTAATTGGTAAGTTGGAGAGAATTGTCATAAAGGTACAGCTACGTCTTTCTACAGTTCAGAATGTATGTAGACCGAAATCACTGGCGTCAAACCATTCGTTAAATTTGCCTGTGGCCATATAACATAAACCTAGTCAATTCTGATTTTATTCCAATATCTTGACGTCAGATTTACGTAACCACCTACGGAAGCATCGTGCGGTGAGCCCTAACGTTGTTTGAACAGCTCAATCAAACGCTCTCCTTATCGATAGGAGGCCACTTTTTGTTCGCTTTCAGAGCAAATAGCATTGCCTACCATAATAGGTTTTTGTTATAAAATTGGCTGAGAAGAAGCTAGGAGCGCGCAGAAGTGGAAATGGTTTCGGTGGGGTCGAGCTAGAGCAGTGAAAGTAGATAAGCGAATGAAAAGGGTGGTGGCGGCTTCTGCGATTGGTCCGCTTCTCCTTACTTCGCTTGCAGTGGCTGGGGGAAAATCGCGGCCGCATACTGCGGAAGGTTAAGAATGCCGATAAAACGAATCCTCAGCAAAGAAGAGTATAGCATGTCGTATACGTGCCGAAAGGGCTGGACAATGTGCCAGGTATTTTTTTTATTATACGCAAAGAGAGAGAAAGAGAGATGAAGAAGAAAGGCAGGGAGGCTAACCAGGATGAAGCGTTTCCGGTTTGCTACCCTACACTGGGGTTGAGAGATAGGGGATAGAAAGAGGACAGAGAGGAAAAAGTTTAAAACTGCACAGACAGAGACACACACACAACGGGCGTTCCAGTTAGAGACGTTCACAAAGGCCGGTAGATCGCAAGAAGCGCAGTAGTGCTTGCACGGCCTTCTTTTGTGACGTTAGGTCCTGTGGATGGTGCGCAAGTCATTCTTCCGATAGTGGTTGGTCGTCCAGCTGGTTGAGTTCATGGCGAAGAGATTCCCTCTGTGGACTGTACTGCGGGCAGTCGCACAGAATATGACCGATTCTTCATGGCCGCAGTGGTCACAGGTTGCGGTGTCGGCCATCCCTATGCGGAACGCATAGGCTTTGGTAAAAGCAACGCCCAACCACATTCGATACAAAAGCGTGGCGTCTCCACGGCGAAGCTTTGATGGGACTCGAAGGCTTAATGTGTGATCAGGGGAGTATTGGCCTCGAGCTCCACCACTGGAAAAGCTGGCGCCACCGTCGGCGTGACGTACGTCGGGACATAGCGGCCGCGTCGGCTGCTTCGAGAGCGCCGGAGCAAGCTGAAAACGAGAGTTTAAATTCTGTCGTACGCTGCGGTCCTCATTTAGTGGCGAGATTTTCCCGCTTCGAGTGTCTCCTTTACAACGCTTGAAAGCACTACAATAGGTAGTGGCTGCCTTTCAAGGCGCGCAACATGGTAGGCTACTGCTCGGTGCCGCAGTGCCGGACGTACGCAACGGAGCCCGGTGTCAGCCTTATTCACACGTAGCCGCAGGACAAGAAGCTGCGTGAAGCTTGGCTCGCGAAACATAAAACCGGCAAATAGCCATCGGCTACAACTCGGGTATGCAGCAAGCACAGACGCGAGGAAGATTTCTGCTACGGCGCCGGGTCTGCATGTTCGGAAAACGCTCACTGAGATGCTCGCCCGAGTCCGCTGCCCATCTGATGTCATGACGATTTGGTCTATAAACTTGTCCATGCTATAGATACTGGCAAGTTCACTGGAGTGGAAAGGGAGCGGTAAGAAGCACATTTAAAAAAAAAGCATTGCATATGGTCATGTTTGTGTTATGAATTCATGCACTGGATTACTAAAAGGAAGCAGCGGGTAATCGCACGCCGAGAACACCGATAAACATACAGTGTGACGCAACTCGAGGAATGATATTGAAACGTCCAAGAATATAGAAGAAAAAAAAAAAGATTGAATCGTCGCAACGGCACATCACAGTCCCCGTAGGCATCGAAATCTCTACAATGAAATTATTTTGGAACAGCTCTGATAGCGCCCACGCAACAATGGGTGCTTGTATACTGTCAAATGCTCATATTCTGCGGCCTAAAGCTCATGACACGGTGCGAAAACGCGCACGCAGCGAAAGCAAAGCAGTGCGCGGACAAGCATGCAGACGCGCAGTCGGTCGCTGCGAATCTGTGCGATCGCTGCATTGAGGCTTCATTCTATTACGCTCCATTTAGTTATACGAACACTCTAAGAACATATTTCACATAGTTTGCTCTCAGCGTTTCACGCAAGAAGCCGGTTCGGAGACTCCATCGCGGCGACCGCGCGCAGTGGCGTTGCGTTCACTGTACGTATTCGGTAAAGAGATAGCGTCTGTAAACGATTCTGTGCTTTCAGTTTGCCCAAGGTTATTGTTTAGACAGTAAAAAACTTCTCTCGTTTCGAAAGTACTTACAGAAATGTCCGGGAGAGCTCGCGCGTGGTGTTTTCAGCGAGCGCTGACAGCAAAACCTATGAGGAGGGCGCCGCGTGATCCCTCATACTACGCCAGCGAGGCGCTTCCGATAGATGGCGACTCCGTAACTCCTCGCCACCAATTGTCGGGAATTCCTGAAATGTGGCTCATTTCATTGCGACGTGGTGCACTGGCGAGCAAGCAGGCGGGGCTTCCGTGCTGCGTCAGTTCTAGGAAGTGGTATTGGTACGTGGTGGTCCTCAGTGTGGGCAGCTTGATCGGCCCGTTCATTGCCGATAATCCCGCAGTGACTTGAAAGCAATCGGAAAGTTATTTCATGCCTCCATCACTTATATGCTGCATCGTCTCTGTAAACAGAGATACTATCTGTTCGTGCAGTACGAGTCGTAAAGGTGACAGTAGAGACTGCAGTGCCGCCTTCGAATCGCAGAAGATCGTCCACATGTGTGGCGGTTCATCACTGATGTAATGAAGGGGGGTAAAGAACGCTGCAAGCTCTGCTGCCTTCAATGTTGTCACGTGACTCGTCTTAAGTTTGATAGTTGTAACTTGCGCTGGTGTCGCGATTGCTGCAGCGGAGCTGTTTGGCAGGACAGATACATCAGTGTAGATATGCATAGAGTCGCGGTAGTTCTCGCACAAAAGTAGTAACATGAGCTGCTTAAGGGCTGGTGATGATAGATCAGCTTTTGTCGTGATGCCAGGTATTGTCAGGTTGATTTTTGGCTGAGCGAGGCACCATGGAGCAATCGAAGGTCTCGCAGCAAGAGTGAAACAAGCTGCTAATAATTCACCATGTGCGGTTATCGTTTTGTTGAAGGAGGTGCGTGGTCTGTCCGCTGGTAGAGAGGCTAGGTGGTGGCGAGGAGTCCTGGCAAGATGCCTTACATGGGGGCTCAGCGCTTCAATTTCAATGTGGGTCTTGACAAGGTGGTCTCTAGCGCTTGCTATGGTCGCCACTGTTGATGCATTCTGAGGCAGACCTAGACAGATCCGGAGCAATTGAGCCTGAACACTTTGTATTGTGCGTAGATTCGTATTGCCTGTGTTGGTTATTGCTGGCAAGCTGTATCGCAGAAAGCCGAGAAAAAACACCTTGTACAATTGTAGCATAGCACTTGTCGACATTCCCCAAGTCTTGCCAGGGAAAAACTTGAACAGGTGGCAGATGCCTGTCAACCATTTTTTCACGTATGATACGTGAGGGCTCCATGGCAAGTCCTTGTCGATTATGATACCTAGAAACTTGTAAGATCGAATATGTGGCATTATTTGGCCATCTATAGTTACGCTGTAGTTTGTCATGGGTTTGCGCGTAAATTGCACTAGTGCGCATTTCTCCGAGGAAATTTCCAGGCCTCGATTACGGAGGTAGATAGCAGTTTGGGTGGCTGCTCTCTGAATTCTCGCTCGCAACTGTAGGCGTGTTACTGCAGACGTCCATATGCAGATGTTATCCGCGCACATTGATCGCCTGACTGCGCTGTGCACGTGCTCAAGGAAAGCAATTAGGGTTAGATTAAATAAAAGAGGGCTAAGTGCACCACCCTAGGGGACGCCGCGGTGCTATAATGTAGAGAAATAGGGCCTTCCTCGGTGCTTACAAAAAGGATCGTATTGAGATATAGCTGCGTATCCACTGAAACATCCGTTCACCCACTCCTACCTCTTCGAGAGCAGAGAGGATGGCTTCATACGTAACGTTGTCATACGCCCCTTTGACGTCGAGGAACAAAGAAGCGTAAAGACGCTTAGGGCATTTTTCAAGCTGAACGTAGGTGACCAGGTCGACGACGTTATCGATCGATGATCGACCACGTCGAAAGCCCGCCATGACATCCGGGTAGGTGTTGCGGTACTCCAAGTAACACTCCAGGCGTCCTAGGACCGGCCATCCTCTCCATTACTTTGTCCACACAGTTTGCCAAAGCGATCGGGCGATATGATGAGAGTTCCAACGGCGACTTTCCATGTTTCAGCAGTGGAACAAGGTGACTTGTTTTCCAGCTTGTGGGTTGCGGGCCATCTCTCCAAGATTCATATAGTACAGCTCAATTAAGGAGAACAACTCTTGCTCGCTCATCCAGGTGACACAGAGCTCGGTAGGAAATTCCATCAGGTCCTGGCGCTGATGTACGGCCACACAAAGCTAATGCTGCCTTAAGTTCGTGGAATGAGAATGGTAGATCCATGCGGTGATCACGTGGTGGCGGACAACTACTCGAAGGTGGCGAAATGTTGGGAGCTGTGAGTTGGCCGGATAATCTGGCACAGAACTCCTCTGTCACGTCAGTCTCCGGTCTCTTTTGAGAGAGAGCTAGAGCCTTGAATCGAAACCGCTGTACGAGGGGTGTCCGGAGACCGCACACCGTTCTCCATAGTTGCGATAAAGGCTTGCGTGGACCTAGCAACTCACAGAAGGCAGTCCAACGGCGCGATTCGACCTTGTCTAACCGACGTTGGATCTTCTTTTGCGTGCTTCTGGTGGTCCGTAAATCGTCCATTGCCTTCGTGAGTCGGTATCTTCTTTGAGCACTTCGTCGGATTGTTCGAAGTTGCTCTAGTTCTGCATCAAATTCTGTCAGTTTCAAACAGCATGTGACAGTACGCATAGTGCCTTGGGCCGCGCTCTTGATTGCCTCTTCCGAGTCGAAAGATGGATTGGCTTCGCAGTGTTCTTCCATGACAGATTGAAATTTAGTCCATTCCACTCTTTGGATCATATCCCGTATTTTGGAAGGAGACAATCCTCTCGTCATGGCTTACGTGGGAATATGGTCACTTCCGTGCGTTTCTATGTATTCAAACCACCCAGCACGTCTGACAAGGCTTCGTGAGACAAAAGCCAAGTGAAGACAGCTGCTGTATGTGGAGTCACGTAGAAACGTACGGCTTCCATCATTCAACAGCCAAAGTTCACTACTGGAGGCGAAAGATACTAGAGCTCTGTTTCTCGCGTTGATCTTCGAACTTCCCCAAAGTGTATGATGGGCGTTGAAGTCTCCAATAATGACCCACGGATCTGGAGTTGAGGAAAGAATGTCTCGTAGTCTTTTGTGACCAAATCGACTTGACGGAGATAGGTAGGCACCCACAACAGTAAAAGTAAAATTATTTTTCTGTACTGTTAGGCATATATATTGATTATCGTCATTAGGTGGCACAGGCTGATGAATGTAAGTGAGGTGACGGCGAATAAACGCCAAAACCTTACTCTTTTCACCAACAGTTGACGACATAAACTACTCATATCCAAAAAACCTGATCGTCTTCGATAAGTTCGGCTCACAAATGACGATAATGGGAAAAATATTGGTGTACAGGAAGCAACGGAAATCCGAAATGCGCGCTCTGAGTCCACAGGCATTCCACTAAAAAATAGCTGCTTTTCTAGCTGATTTTCGGACCTGATGGTTGCCAGCATCGGAGTCAGAGCATCCAGTACTTCAAGCGCACTTCTGGCAGACGGTTTGTGCATGTTGTTTAGCAACGCGCGAATGCCATTCGTTAAAGGCCTAAGAAGCGCTATCACTTGCTCATCTCTTTTCCGCGACTCCTCGGATACAGTACGTTGCTGTACTGGGGGCAGCTTCTGCTGTGGTTCTTCTCCTGTCGTGTACGCGTAAGTGGCGGCCATATCTTTGTAGAGAGAGATCTGGCAGTTTTCTCCCTTCCAACATCGGTGTTTGGGGTGCTGGAAACTTCCGTTGACGATGCTGCTTGACGAGTCGACTTTTCTTGAAAAGTTGATATTTTCCCCCGCGAGGACCTTCGTTGGTGACTTTGTCTTCGCCGGACTTTCTCAGCGGCCTCTTTGTGGGTAGAGCTGCCTCTCACCATTTGTTTAAGAATGGTGATCTCTTTCTTGATCTGGAGACAGCCTTTGGAAGAGGCGCAGTGATCACCTTGACAGTTAGGACACTTCAACGTGGTTGCCCTGCAGTTGTCTTCTCAGTGGGGTTCGGCGCATCGAGGGCACACTGCGGAATTTCTACAAACACCATTCACATGGCCAATCTTCTGACATTTGAAGCATTGCATTGGTCTCGGAATAAATAATCAGAACCTGGTGGCGAAGTGGCCAACCTTCACGTAGGATGGAAGACAGTCACCTTTGAACGTTATCCTCACACAACGTGTGTTACCGAGGAGACCAACGTGCGCAATGACGTTCTGTTCACTTGCTGGCTTTATGAGGATTGGGAGGTCTGCGTTAGGTATTTCATTGTCAATGTCATCGATGACTCCTGTTATTGTGGCACCATTCGTTGGCACGATGGATCGGACCTTGATGTTTCCCAGCTGCGTTACATGTTGTAGTATGGTCAGCGCGCTCGGGTTCATCACATCGATTGCCAGGATGTTTCGCCTAGTGTTTATCCTGACATCCTTGATCTCGTTTGGCACGCTGTTTTCTAGATACACGGAGAGTGCTTGCCTGTTGAGGACGCGCAGGTTGTCGGCAGCGTTCTGTGGCACAAACAGGATGGAGTGAGGCCATCGTTGAGGCGCTGTTTTCACAGTGTTCGAGCTGGACGCCGAAGATGAGTTGATAATTCTTCGCTTGGCCTTGCGGTACTGGACAAGTCGAAAGCTGTCTTCCGAGGACTCGTCACCTGATGCGGAGTACAGCTCTGTGTCCTCGCTACCACTCCACGTATTTCTTCGCTTCCTCGAACCGATGTCCGCGGGTGAACGGGAACCGGGAGGGTTCTCGGTTCTCGGGGTGTCATCGGGGTACATCCATCACCCCGATGTAGAAGGTGGTAGACCCCACAAGTGCAGTGAGAATTAAGTTCAGAAAAGCACAGAGACGGCGAGATGTGTTCCACAAGAGAAGCCGGCAGCTCCCAGTAGCGACTGCCAGAGTATCGGCACAGGGCAGTCGGCGGCTTTTCCTAAAAAAATCTGTTTTAATGCGTCTTTAGTGCGTACACGTCACCTTTAACGGGTGAGTTTTCGTGGTTTTGGGACGACGCGCGACCAAAAGGCGAAGTGAACGCAGTCCAAAAAATTTTGACAAAAACGGGATGGCCAAGGGCGAGAAAGACGTAGGATAGGAAATATTTTTGAAGGCGAAAGCGTTAAGTGGCTGATGGGTCGAAAATCTGATGTCCGGTGTTATCGAATAATTAACCGTCCGGCGTTATGGCACCAAAATTCAATGGCACCAAAATTAATGGAAGTCGAACCCACAACCTTTGGTGATCATTAAGGCACAATTAATCAGAATAGTAAATTACGGCACTCGAACCCACAACCTTTGGTGGGAGTCGAACCCCCGACCTTTGGTGGGACCAAAATTCAATGGCAGGAAAATGCATGGTGCCACCATTGAAAGTCGAACCCACGACCACTAGTGGGGGTCCAACCCACGAAATTTGGCGTTAATTAGGTCGAGTGTAATTAAGACACATCTAATTAAAATAGCGTTAATTAAAGCATTCGAACCCTGACTTTTGGTTCAAGAAAAGTAATGGAAGTAACAACGCATTCGATTGAGAATGTTAAGTAACTTAATGAATGTCTCGTGAGCGTGCAGGCTTTCGCTTTCATCCTCTTTATCGTATCTAAAATGGCTGTCAACTTTTTTTTCTTTTCTTCGTCCAAACCATGCACAATCAAGGATGGGCAAAGATAAAATAAGAAAGGTGAGCGTGGGCCGATCGCCGAGATAGCGCAGTACCGGGCCGACCAAGGTCAAGCACGCCGCCTCAAATAACAGTAATAATATTAAATAATAATAATAAATTAGACAAATAAATAAACATGTATTGGCTCAAATCGATGGTTATGCTGGAATCCTTTGTGAACAGCAGATGGACTCACGAGCAGGAGCATACACGGAAAGGACAAAATGTATGTACAACCATACACCATTGACTCGCAAGAGGACGATGCCACCGACTGTGGAAATGTTTGTGCCTTACAAACGAAAGACGGAATAGTGATATCCACTGTGTCTATACACAGTGAATATCACAATTCTGTGATATCACAATGCCCAGTCACACCTAAGTGACATATCCAGAAGTTCATGACCTCGCACGTTGCATGGGTTAGCCGTGACGACACTACCCCTGTGATCATCGCTGGAGACTTCAATGTGGACATTTCAAAACCACTCAAGAAATTGTTCGCTCAGTTTGTGCTAGAAGAGCTTGGTTTGAGGTGCCAGAACAATCCAAGTCGCTCAACTACTCAACAACGGTCGTGTATAGATTTAACTCTGGCCAAGATTGTGCCTAAGGTTGTAACCGAACCAATCAGTATACATCACAGTGGTCACAAAGCTATCGTGACTACCATTACCAAATGATGAAAACAAATACATGTACCCTTGTCTAATCCTGTGTGATATGCTATAGCTTCAGTGGTCATCCACCTTCACATAGTGGAATAGCTCTTCAATTTCTTGTTAGAGTGCAGCTCTTAGGCGCCCATTCCTGCGTTTCGAGTCGGCGTAGTCCCTCGGCGTATACGAGCGAACGAGTAGAGCGAAGGATGAAAGAGAACGCAGAGCGCAGCGGGAGATGAAGGACAGCGATAGCGAAAATAGCGCGAGGAGGAAAGCGGAGGAGGAGGGCATGGTGAAAGCGGAAGAAGAAAAGAGTAGTGCCGCGCAAGACAGGCTCTGCGGCGACGACTGCTACTACATGGCGCCAGAGTAGCGTGCCGTATAAAGCTCCTCAATCTCGAAAAGTAGCGCCAACTAGTTATCTCCTCCTCCGGTCCACTCTCGCGCTCGGCGCGGCCTATGCAGGCCCTGCCATAGCAGACAACGGCTAACGCGCTACCGGAGGAAATCCGCGGAAAAGCTCGTTCGAGCCCTGCAGAGCAGGTTTTGAGGCGAGATTTTCCTTCGTCAGTCAGTAACTGGCCTTAATAATGTCGTGTTGGAATTGCGCAAAAAATATATGGAAAAGGACCATTATTTAAGGAGTAAAGCGCACGCGCGTTGAGAGTTCGTGTTGCTGAAACACGACGCATGCACACGGTGTGGTCCAACACGCGCGCAATTATTTCAGTTTCAGGTTTTGACTGCGTGAAAGTATGTGTACGTGGTTTCGCAGGTTCATTCACGTACCTGCAGGATACTTTTGTTCGGCCGGCGCGTGATAGATTCCAACTGTCTGGGGCCAGCAAAGCCTAGCAACTGCCCCACTTCTGCTCCGCGCCTTTTGCAGATGTGTGTAGCTCATGCACGGGTTGTGGCGGCCATGAGCAACGTTTTCACACGTACACAGTATTGATAATTTGAACAGCGTACCAGAACATGGAATCGTTTTTATCTTATTTATTACAGTGCAAGCGGTTGGCGTTTGATAGCAAGAACGAACTTGATGGGAGAACTGAACAAAGGTTCTGAGAATAATTATCCCCCCCCCCTCATTAGCACCAATAGCACTTTTATTGAAGTGCTTATTTCATATCTGTATACTACGTGCGTCTGTATTCGTTTGCGTTGTAAGTTTTCGCAGGGAAGTAGTGCTGCTTTGACTGGAACACTCAAGGGACACAAGACAGAGAAAAAACTGATTCTTGGGTTTTACGTGCCAGAACCACTATATGATCATAGGCACGCCGTAATGGGGGACTCCAAATGAATTTTGTCTAGCTATGGTTCTTTAACGTGCCTCCAATGGACGGGACACGGGCGCCTTTGCATATAGCTCCCATCGAAATGCGGCCGCCGCGGCCCCGATTTGGTCCCGCGACCTTCTGCCATCAATCCGTCTGCGCGTACTTTCGTTGCACTGGACCAGCAATAGCGGTCGGAGCGCGCTGGAAAAAAAAATATACGAAGGCGCGACGCGTGCTTCTACGTTACAGAGATTGGCCAATGGAGGATCGGAGGAGGCTGGGGCGACAGTAGGCGGGGAGGAGGAAACCCTCGGGAGAGCAGGGTGGCGGAAAGATCTAAGAATGGCGCTACTTTGGGAAAATTGAGGGGCTTTAGCGCCGTCGTCTGTTCACCGATGGCATGCGGCGAGCGCGTCAACCGATACCATATGTGGAAACAAAGCGCTGCATGAACGAAGGTCTGTCTGCGGTGGCTGCTGTGAATCGCACCCACGCGTCACCCGCGCGCTGCCTCTGCGATCTCCCAATTAGCGAGGCAGTCGCGCCACACTTCGCTCCGTTTGAAATGTGCCGCACGAGACATTGTCAGCGCCAGCATATATATCGCGAAATGAAAACACATACAGAGCTGCGCTCAAATTCCGCATTAGGGAGTGTCGTAATCGTCAGTGGTGTTTTGGTGTTCTAACACATTAATAAATCGCAATTTAGCAAGAGTATACGGGGCGAACGGACATGCAGCGGGTAAGCACAAATATGTTGCGCGATTAGTGATTTTCTTCATGCCGCCTTTATTATCGGTATAACTAAAGCATAGCTTTACGGTTCATTCCTACAGCGCGTGAGTGTCTCTAAGGGCTACATGTTCAGTTGTATAGTTTTTTAATTATGGGGCTTTTGTGCTTAATCTGCATAATATGCACTGAATATGTGCCACCTGTTTTATGGAGATAATGTTTTTGTCATGGTGCTCATGAGAGGACTGTGCGCGCGTGAGTAACAATAGTGGAAGAAGACATGGGGCACCTGACGGGAGCACGCGGTGCTCGTGCCATATGTTGAAGGCGACAACAGCAGCAGCTCGGTGCCTTGGCCTGTTCGGTGTGGTGTGCATGGTTTGTTTTGTGCGGTGTTTCGTGCTCCTGGCGACCGCAAAATATGCCACGGGAACGCCAACGGAAGAGCCAGCTGCCACCCTGGCGCCGCGAAGCCAGCCTTCGGCCCTTCTTGACTACGAAGCAACTTTCGGACTGGGTCCAGACAGGGAGAAAACAGCTTTATGAGGATAGAGCAGCCGAGAGAGAGAGAAGACGAGAAGCTATAATAAACGTGAGCGCGAGAATTTTCAACTGAAGCTCAGGTTACGAGAGGCGCCGCAAAGTAATTAGTGCATAAGTTGTAACTGCAGATAAGCCTGTAGCCACAGAAAGTACAGTGGTTAACTCACATAAGCTCATCGCAGTGTTTGATGAACGAGGCGGTGACCTTGACGCGTACCTTTAGTAATTAAAGCATGTAGCTTCTGGATAGAACTGACATCGCGAGAAATGGGCAACCGCTGTTATCATGTGTCTCTCAGGAGAAGCCCGCAAAGTCATTGGCCGTATGACAACCATCGACGCGCTTGATTACCATAAAGATAGCTCTTCTGCAACGATTTCTGTTCATAGTTGAGGGCTACCAAGAAAAGTTCCGGAAAGCCCCAGTTGAGAATGGCGAAACTGGTAAACAACTTGCAGCATGTCTTTCTGGTTATCTTGACCGATGGATTTAGATGGCTGACGTGCCAAAGTCATTCGAGTGACTTCGTCGTCTGATGCTTTGTGAAGTCTTTTTCGTGCAGTCACCCTAAGTTAGCCATTTTCACAAGAGCGGATGTGTAGCATGCTTGACGCAATGGCTAACGCTACTGACCTTTTCATTGAGCCTCAGGGATTTTCCTGCATAGGCAAAGGGGCCGACAGATATAACGAGCTAGGGCCTGCGGTAATGAGAACTGATTTGCCAAGAAGGACAAAGCCACGATGTTTTTTGCGCAACCGAGTTGGGCATCGAGCTTCTGACTGCAATAGTCCGAAAGACTAGTAAGTGTTCGCTGTGCGACCAAGCCGGCGACACCCAATAATACTGTTGGTTATGCTCAAAAGACAAGGACCAGCTCACAACTTGCGCCATGTCTTCCTCTTTGCAAGAAAAAGCGCAGATGCGTAAACCGAAGCGCAGATCTGATAGGTGTCCTCGGCGCGAAAGATCCGACGCAACAGAAGGCAGAATGATACGAGGATGGCTATCTGCCTGTTGCTGAAGGCCGGGTATTTGGAAAACATGTTAGTGTTCTGCGAGACTCTGGCAGTAATACTGTTGTTGTTATACGCGACCTCGTCCCCTACACTTGCCTTCCCGGATGTATGAACAATTTAAAGCTGTTGATGGGTCCGTGCTGTGTCACCTGGAAGCGGCTATTGAAGTCAATAGCCCATACTTCGTAGGAAACGTGACAGCATTGTGTGAGCCTAGTCCATGCACGACCTTATTTTGGGAAATATTCTAAATGCCATGAATCTAGGCCAGCCTCTCTTATTGGAAGAATATTGCTACAGTATCATGTGTGCCAAGTGTGGATGATCTTGGGAAAGAGGACACGATGCTGAACAATGCGGCATTTGCTTATACCTTTGCACGAAATCTGATTGTGTCCCGTCTTCCTTACGTGTGCCTACATTTAACATAGCAAACGTGACAAGAACTAGTCTGGCTGAAGAACAGTGGGAGGACAGGTCCCTGAAGAAGTATTTTCGTAAAGGAGACAAAATTTTTATGTACGGGAAAGACCACACTTATTCATTTTTTACTGAAAAAGATGTGCTTTTCTGTGAATGCTGTCTGGCTTCTGAGCAAAACCACGAGCAAGTTGTGATGCCGAAGTCATTCAAAATACCTATATTATAATTTGCACTTGAGAGTCTAATGACAAGTCATCAGGGTATTCGGTGAACAACATTTTGGAAGGATTTTACTGGCAAAATTTACATGGTGATGTTAATGAGTTAGTAAAATCCTGCGACGTGTGTCAGCGAAGAACTCCTAAAGGACTGTTTGGACTGGCACCTGTTGGTCGAATGGCTGTAATTCGTACGCCATTCTTATCGTTCTTGTCGATTATATTTCGCCGAGATCGCAGAAGGGAAACCAGTACATACTGACGATGGTCGATTTCGCAACTCGATATCCGGATGCTGTAGATTTGCATGCGATCGACACAGCACATGTGGCACAAGCACTTGTAGAGATTTTTTGAAGTGTTGGTCTTCCAAGAGACATAGTGACCGACAAAGTAACTAGCTTCACGTCTCAACTGATGCAAGAAGTTCTACATCTTTTGTCTGTCAAGTTCCTATAAACGATACCTTACCATGCAATGGCGAATGGGCTCCTGGAAAGGCACAGCGGATCTGCCAGGAGCAGCCACGTTCCTTGGAGCACTACCTAGCACCCTTGTTGTTTGCTTACCGTGAGGTTCCACAAGTGAGTCTGGGTTTCTCACCGCATGAGTTGATCTACGGATGAAACGCCCGCGAGCTGTCCGTGAGCTCCTGACAAATGAGAAACTCAATGATGATATGCGAACTAAATATCAGTACCTCAGGAATCTGCGCAAGAGACTTAAAGATACACGTCCGTTGGCTTATGAAGAGCTTCAGAAAGCCCAATGAAAACAAAAGTTTTATTATGACAGAAGAAGTACTGTCCGTAAGTTAAAAGTCGACCACAAAGTACGGATTCTTCTACCAGTTGAGAAGGACAATCTAATCATGCAGTGGAAAGGACCAATCAAGAGTGGTGTCGACTACTTGATCGTCTACTTTAATACGCGCAACTCTTCCTAACATAGCCGTGCACCAACTCGCCCAGCAAGAAGTTCTTCTAAACTACTTGATCGACTTGGGCAAACATTCGAAGGTTTTCTACGTGAACATGATGAAGAAATACATAGGGCAAGAGCCTGAAGTTACACACAGAGTTGCCGTCGCGACTACTGCAACGGCAGTAGCGCCTGCTCAAGCATGTTCAATCCTGCTCAAGGACGCCTGCTCAATCAGCGCCTGCTCCAAGGGATGGGGAATTAAAGCAACAAAACTTTACTTTTTCCCGAACTATCAAGGGCACAAACTCACAAGGACGTAGAGTTATCAGCCAAGCTTTCTGCCACAGAAAAATATCAAAATATGATTTTGCGCGAGAGATTCAACGATAAATTTTCAGACCCTCCTGGCAAAACAGATGTTTTTGAGTGCTCCTTAGCATTGACGTCCAACCAGACCGTACATGCCACACGCTACCTGATTCCTCTTGCGTTCAGAAATGTCCCCTTGTTCAGAAACTTTACTTGTACTTGTATGCTAAACAATTTGCCACTCTCTACGATTAACAACCGCTCGAGTACTTGAAGTCAGCAGAGAAGGAGAGCAGCCATGTTCTCCTATGGTCACTCCTGCTGCCAGAGTAGTTTTTTGGTGCAATGTATCAAAGGGAGCGAGAATCTTTGAGCTATCTCAGTCGTATCTAGCCAAAGGGACATGACGTGTTGCGCTTATATAGACTTTTGTGCTTGAACATTCTGAAGTTATTCACGTACGAGACACAGATTGTACAGGGCGTTTCAGTTATCTCTGTCTTCTTTTTTTCTGTTTGACTGCCTCATTTTTGTTTCCGGCTAACGTATCTTCACTGTTAAAAGCACTTGCGTGTCAGTCCCAAGTTATTATTGCTCAAAAACTTTCCGACAAGGGAGTTGCGCTATGATGTGTACGATAGGACTGTGCGCGCGTGAGTCTGAATAGTGGAAGAAGACGTGGGGTGCTTGACGGGAGTGCACGGTGCTCGGTGAGTTGGCCTGTTCGGTGCGTTGTGGTTTGTTTCGTGTGGTGTTTTCGTGGGCCCGACGACCGCAAGAAGCGCCACGGGAACGCAAACGGAATAGCCAGCTGTGACCCTTCATTCATCTTCACTGTATCTTGAAACTGTAAAAGCGCACAAAGACGAGAATGAAGGGATAAGACAAGACTAGGTGCTTATTCACTTACTCGCGCGTTTACTCGTTCTTGTCTTTGTGAGCTTTTACAGTTTCAAGATGCAAGTAAACAAACTAGCCCAGTTGTCCATTCTGTTGCATCTTCACTGTAAATATACATGCTTTTCACGAAGTCACTGCTAGCCCTAACCTCCTGACGGCAGTTTATAAACAATAAATTGCGCTTTATACTGTATTTTTGTTTCTAGGACTCAGTAAACAGCAGTAAATGTAGCGTAGGGCATAAAGGAACTTAAAGATTTCGACACACAGGAAAGGTAACAGAATGAACTAGGGACATCGGCCATCGCTCAGTTTTAAAGATGATGGCCACATCATCATTATCATCATCATGACAATAGCATAGCGGCCTTGCAACGATGTTCAAATTGAGCGTAATTTTAAGTGAAAGTTCGAATTCAAGGTGGAGTAGTACACACCGCTGATGATGGTCTTGTGAAACGCGCATATTGATTTCACTTTGTGTCGGTCAGACGAAGAAGAGGTAGATTATGCAACAACAGATGATGCTCAATATAAAATTGCATGCCGACTGCCATTAGCAACACTCAACTCTTCGGTAGAAGCTTCCTGAAGATATGTTCGCAAATGTGTGCAGTAGATTGATTGCCCGCATTTGGCAACGGACTCGTCTTTAGCATGCTCCTCAAAGGACATCTGAAAAAAAGAAAAAAACGAACATTGACAGACGGTGTTAACGATGCAAATGTACCACGAATCTGACCAGTTAATATTATTTAATTATTTATTTCAGAATACTACAGGCAGCAGTGCTGCCCAAGCAGAAGAGGGTTTTTTTTTTTTACATCAAGTGCTATGACAAAGAATTCACAAAGGCATCTACATTTGTACAATCAACAAGAGACGCTGGCAGACAATTGCACTCTTCAATTGTGAGCGGAAAAAAATACTTTTCAGACATCTTCGTCCTCGCAAAGTATGGGCGGATACCATTCGAGTGATTAATTCTAGATGACCTGTGTTGTGCACGGGAAAGATAAGTTTCGCGCGGCAGACCAACTCTGTTCTGATCGATCAAATAAAGCATTTTTAGTCTCGCAATCTTTCGGCGGACACGGAGGGGCTCCAGATTCAGTCGCTGCAGCTATCGGTAACAGATGAAAACGATCGATAGTCAGATACAATAAATCTATCGTCACTTACAGCCCGTACATAGACGAGGGACAAAAAGTACGACGAAGACAAGCGCTCTTTCCAGCGCTTGTCTTCGTCGTCCTTTTTGTCACTCGTCTATGTATGCGCTGTAAGTGACGATTGATACCATGGAATACCAATAGCCCGTACCCAAACCTTGCTTCACAATAAATCTAGCAGCGAGGCGCTGAATTCGTTCTGCTTGTGCGATATCTTTACCGTGGTGCATGTGGGTCCCACCCTGCGGACGCGTACTCAAGGACTGGTAAAACTACAGTGCTGTATGCCTCGAGTTTAACACTTGGCGGTGAGTCTTTTAATTTTTTGCACAGAAAGCAAAGTTTATTCATTTTTGTTGTGCAAACGTTCGTCAAATGTTTGCCGCCATTTTAAGTTGCTTGCGATAGTTAGTCCTTGATATTTGAAAGACGTTACTGACTGAATACTTTTATGAGCAATCTAATACGTCTGAGACAGTGGTTTTTTCTTTGTGGTTATTGTCATAGCAACTGTTTTATCAAAATTGATTTCCATGCCGTTTCGTTTGCGCCAGTCCGCAAGTTTACAGAGGCTATTGTTCAGTAGCGTCTGGCAAGAGGAGGTTAACAGCGCTGTACATCACCCAGTCGTCAGCGTATAATTTTCCTGTAACAGAGTGATCAACGTTAGAAGCAATACCATTTATTTAAATTGAAAGTAACAAAGGACCTAGTACGGAACCTTGTGGTACCCCTGACAAGACTGGAAGGTCAGCAGACCTGACACCTGCACACTCTGCAAACTGTGTGCGATAACAGACAGCGTTGATAGCGGCAGAGGAACGGGTGTTAAACCTAAAATCCAAGATAGAGAATCGGCATACTGTATAGTTGCTTGAAGTCGATGCTATGGTTCTCCGATGATGCGTCGCGAGGTAAACAGCTGAGCCACCTGAAATTGGCCGCAGCAACCTGCAACATAAATCTCGTCATACGCCCAACCGATGGTGAATAAACAGCGTGGATAATTCTACTGGATGTTGGGGGACGGGTTGACGGCGGTTGTCTTGATTGCGTTTCAGATTTTGCTAACTCCACCTCTGTGGCTCACTCGTTATGCCTTTCTGTCTCAGAGTATGGGTTACGTCGCTCCACTACACTTAGTTTGGACGGGTGCTGCAGTCTGCAAACAGTGCAAAGCTTGTTCCATCGGTCTCGGTCTGGTGAGTACAATATTAGAAAGAAACAGTGGTTCTTTTACGCCCAACGGAAGGGGATACGAATGAATTACAGAAACTGTCCGAATCAAAGCAGCTCTCGACCAGACCACCAAATAGCAATTTAGTAGTGGGGATTACCGCACTAATTAATATACTCAGACATCTGCACCGAAAGTGGCAATGTGGCCGACGTTCGATTTTGCGTCCCCTGCCGCCCACAGTGACATAAACAACGTCTGCGTCCATATCGACGAGAACAGGTGCGCACACCTGCGCTTTTCTACAAGCGCATATCAATCGTGGCTTGACTCAACTACGATGAGACATGGAAAGTTTTACACCCAAAGCAAGATAGCGCCTGACCCGCCGTGGTTGCTCAGTGGCTATGGTGTTGGGCTCCTGAGCACGAGGTCGCGGGATCGAATCCCGGCCACGGCGGCCGCATTTCGATGGGGGCGAAAACACACCCGTGTACTTAGAATTAATTGCACGTTAAAGAACCCCAGGTGGTCGGAATTTCCGGAGTCCTCCCCTACGGCGTGCCTCATAATCAGAAAGTGGTTTTGGCACGTAAAAACCCATAATTTTTTTTAATATAGCGCCCGTTAGTAGACCAACAAAGAAGCTATACTGCAACGAAAGCTGAAAACTCAACTGCGCCGAGAAATGCTCAGATTTTCGTAGGCGTAGCATAGATGTAGATTCTCATTTTACAGCACACCATATTTATCAATGCTCGCTACTAACCACCTGAAGTCTCTTTATGAAGAAATGAAAATAAAAGAAGCCGCAACATAGGAACGTAGCTACTTTCACTACACTTGACCACGTGTTGCGAAAACAACACATTGGAGATTTCTCGACGTGGGATGCGTGTATATTCTGCATCTGTCGCATTCCCCAAGACATGGTGCCGCACGATCATTTCTTATGCCCACAAAGCTCAAACACCATTAGACATCAAAGAAAATTAGAACAACTTATTTATGTTTATTTCTGGGCTTGAAGTGTGCATGCGCAAAATAAAGAAAGAAGAAACAATTTAAATGCTTTAATGAAAGTAATTGGCGCACTAATTAATTATTAGTAATTCATTTACCGAACTACCCACAATTTTCTCTAGCATATCAAAAACACTACTGCGTGCTTTGCATTAAGCTTCCCGGGCTTAAATTGGAAGTTTGAGGGGTCAAACGGCGGGCGTCGCGAAAAATTATATACGCCTGGCTTTGTGCGGTTATTTAAAGCTCCACGGCATTTCAGAAAATATTTACTTGAAGATAGAACTTCCCGACGACTGCCTCTGCAAGTTTAACTCACAGCCTCCCGAGTGTACTATTTCAATTGGAACGCACAATGTTCCTTCTCATGGGTAATACGACGTCAACAATGATGATTACATCCTTTTCTAAAGAGGTTAGGTTTTGTACAGAAGTTGTTTCTCTTTGGGCGAAGAACCGAAAGTTATTTCGCTTGAACCAAACAGCTCTTATTATCTTACACAGGGTGTTTCTTTTCTTTTGTTTCTTTTGTTTTTTATCTTACACAGGGTGTATGCGAAGGTTGTGGGATCGTTCCCCACCTGCGGCAAGTTGTTTTTTAATCCCCTTTCATTTCCACTAATTTATCGTTTCTTTATTTCATTTATTAAGAACAAGTAATTTCCCCTATGTTGTCCTTGGTGTCAGTGTTCGTTGGCTCCTTATGATATGAGTAATAAAAATCGGGCCCCTCGGTTAACCTCCCTTTCTTCTCTTTTATTACAGGGTGTCTCACGTAACTTGAACCAATAAAAAGTGGTTAGCCACAGTTGAATGAAAGCAACGGCATATGGTTTGCCGTCACGTGGCGCTCTTGGAGTACTTTTACATTCCGCTTAGTTAACTAAGATGACATATGCAAAATTTTTAATATTCACATAGGGCCAAGTGCGTTTCGTTGCGTTGTACAGAGGATTCAGAAACCACCAATCCAATTTTTCTGGCTACGTACATGCTGCATGGCGATTTTTTTCGGCGTTTAAAGTCCGCAAAATATGAAATAAAACCACGCGACTGCGCTCATGCGCTACCGTATCGCAGCGCTCTCAACCGCGATTCGTGCCAAAGAGCCATGCGCGCGGACCGTGGCGAAGTGAGCGGACGCGGTTCGAGGCATCGACTTCACAGTGCGTCAGCATCTTCGGTGGTGGCACACGGAAGGGAAGCGCCGTCGTCCCTGATAAGCGATAGGCCCGAGGCATAATGAACAGGGAGGTGCTCCACGCCTCCCTGTTCCTTGTTTCACCGCAAGCCAGTGGCGCAGCCAGAATATTATTCTTCCAGGGGGACGGCAACCCCAGATGGGTGTTGTCACACGTCGTTTTATGCCAGGTATCCTGGTACACAGAAATTCAGAAATTTCGGGGAGGGGGGCGGGGGTGGGCATTTCCCTTTACTGCAGCCATGTTGGATTTCCCTTTTCTGACTAATTTTGCTATTTATTTCCTCAAATCGAGAACAATCCTGGACGTCACTAGCCTGTGATCACTGCTCTTTGGCCTACACAACAACTCTCTATCCGGCATAATGAAAAGATTACGTAGTTCAACATAACGAAGGGACAACACAACTACAGCAGTGCAGGCTTCTGAAATGGATAGCACAAGAAGCTTTTTGGTTTATAAACTATTATCTACTGACGTCATCACACCAGGTCGGTGCAGCTTAGTATATTGCTTGCAGCCCAAAGTCAGACTGTGTATTTCAGAGTCGCTTTCGTGAGTAGTCAGTTCGGACTGCTTAAAATGATGCTTCCATTGCCTATAATGTTATCCGAGTTTCATCACATTTTTCCGTAAACACAGTATGACATAGCCACCGACGTACTGTCACAACATCTGTCTATATCATATTGAGCGAAAGATGTACAAACCAATCATTTTAAAAAAGCAGCACTCACAAGCCTTTTCGCGCCGTATTGCAAAGCAGATATTGGAAACTTCAGGCAGCCTCTGGCCAGGCACGTACCGAAATGAAGTGGCATACCTCGCCCCGCCTCCTGCCCACGCCACCACTCCTCACACACATTCCTAAAGCGCCGCCAAGTCAAGCTTGAGACTTGACAGCTATAATTCGGCGGTCAACATTTTGCTGCCTCTTTCACTCCTTTCGGATGGCGCTAGTTATCGGCATCGCCTGAGGTGTGAAGGCTAGGTTTCTCATCAGTTCGGTGCCCGCGCGAGTAACTCGAGATGAGTTCAGTTGTCACCATCTATTACAACGGTCACGCGCATCGCTGTTTCTTCATTAATTCAACTTTCTTTGTTTGGACTGGTCCAGGAACCAGGAAAGGGATTCGGTTCGTAGTCAGCTGGTCGGTATGCTCGTGTAACGAGTTGCGGCCTGAGAAAACACCAGTTGCGTTTAACATTTCCTTTTGCTTCATTATTTTCTCGAGTGAATGCCCGCCGCGACGCTGGCAGATCCTCGGAACCATATACCCGTGATATCGATTAGATAAGGTGGAAAATAAAATCATGCAAAACAGCGTCTGGCACCAAACTTTGAAATAACCGTTAAACCCATAAGCAATATGAATGTCACCCGTTACCTCGTCTGGTTTTTCCCTAATTGCACAGCACTTTTCGCGCAAATTGGCAACTGGAAACAAGAGTCGCAAGGAGTTCAGAAATTACGTGATCTTCTAAGGGAGATGGCCGAGGCAACAGCCAAACAGGGAGGAAAAGTTAAAATTAACAAATTTAACCGTTGTTTGTGAAAATATTTAAGGCTCAACATCTCTTCATTTAAAACTAAAGTAGAGAAAACGCCGCCGAAAGTGGGAAATGATTCCCTGTGTTTTGAATGACGCTTCTGCCGGGCGCCTGATAAATTCGAACTATACCAAAAATACCGAAACGCCCTCACGTCTGATTTGAAAGAAGCAAAGCACCAATACTACGAGAAAACGTTTGAAAGAATTTACAACGATCAAAGAAAGATATGGGTCGTGGTGAACTCGCTCACTTCCAGGAAAAAAGTTACTAATTTCTGTGAGGAGCTTACCATAGATGGAGAAACGCTGCACGGGGAAAGATTGGCTGTTGCTAGGAATACTCACTTTATTAAGGCCGGCTCCTGTGTATCTTCTTGTGAAACAGAATGCGATTATGGCGCTCTCAATGCAAATACAATCTTTCAATCTATCTACATGCAGCCTACGGACCCGGTAGAAATATCAAATGTAATAAAACAATTAAAGAATAACGTAGCGCCAGGGATCGATGAAATATGTCCAGCTGAAATAAAATTGGTTGCGCCGTTAATTTGTGGGGTACTTAGTCACATCGTTAATCTTTCTCTGGAAAAAGGCATTTCCCGAGGCAGTTAAAGACGGCGAAAGTTGCTGCGATGTATAAAGGGGGTCGTGTAAACAACTTATTGAACTATCGTCCCATATCTGTACTTCCTACAATATCAAACATTTTTGAAGGCGTTATTTATGAAAGACTCCTGGTATTCTTTGAAAAACATCAACTAATAGCCGAAAATCTATATGGTTTTCGGAAGTGCAAATCAACTGAGCAGGATCTAGTAAATATCAAAGACAAACTCATCGAACATATGGAAAATAGGGAATATACGCTTGGTCTGTTTCTAGACCTCGGGAAAGCCTTTGACTCTATACAATTCGATTTATTACTAAACAAATTATCCAGGTATGGAGTCCGAGGCGTTGCCCTTGATCTTCTCAGAAGCTACTTATCGGATCGTTTTCAACTTGTAAAGAATAACGGAGCATTTTCAACGGAAATGAAAATAAAACAAGGCGTCCCTCGGGGCTCCATACTTGGGCCACTATTATTCATCATCTTTATAAATGATATTATCTCTATCCCTGGTACTTCTGACGTCATCATGTACACAGATGACACAAATATATTCACGAATTCACGAATTCACGAACCGCGCCCGAGCTAGCGGTCCGGCTCTCCCGCAGGATTGCCCCTTCAAAGATAAACTTACAACCTTTCACGAAATTACGTCACATTACAGACACAGCAGGAGAAAATTCCCTCCCCCCAGCCCGAAACTGAACAGGGCTCAGGCTGTTACTTTCAGGCTTTTGCAGACGAGATCGTACCTCACCCCGAGAGCGCTTAGTTGGATAGACCCGAACTTTCCGCAATCGTGCTCCAAATGCGGTCACGCATGCTGCTCCTTCGACCACATGCTCTGGCTGTGCCCGTACAACACGGGCTCCGACTTTCATAACAAGTCCAAGTGGAACGCCTTGCTGAAGAGCTCGGATTTCCCAAATCAACTACAGGCCGTCCAGAGGGCCCGCGACGTCGCGGAGAGTCACCATCTCCCTGTCCCGTCGTGGGCGGAGCCACCAACTTGATCGGGGAGCCTTCGGTTCACCCCAATCAAGTTCCTCAGGACACTCTAATAAAGTTCTTGTCACTGTCATTGTCACTCCCATAACCTTCCAACAGTTGAACGTGATGCCAATGCATATCTTTTTCATCTATCCAGATGGCTAAAACAGAACAATTAAGCTGACATTAAATGCCTCCAAAACTACATACATGATATTTCGTCCTACCAAGAAACCATTGTACAGAAACATAATGCTAAAATTTGAAGAAAGCGTAATTAAACATGTTGAAAAACAAAAATTTCTCGTGGTTTGGTTTCAAGACAAATTAAGTTGGACTACACATATAAATTATCTAATTTCAGATTTAGCACATACAGTTGGATGTTTGTACAGGATAAGCCACCTTATACCACTCTGGCTAAAGCGAACTCTTCATTATTCTCTTTTCTATTCCAAACTTACATATGGTTTACTTGTCTGGGGGTACCATCACAAAAACAAATTACAACAAGCTTGTTATACTCCAAAAAAGGATATTACGGTTTTTTGAATATTATTATGGTAAAATGCAAGATTTGAGAACGGCTCCCTTATTTATAAAACATGGCATACTGCGGGCAGACCAGTTATACTATTTCAAGCTATTGCAATTAATACACAAAAACAAACTCTAGACAAAAGATGAAAGAATTCCTAGCTATTGTCTAAGATTTCAAAAACGACGCACTCCTAAAATACGAACTGAATACGGACGACAGAAAACGGAATATCAGGCAGCTGATGTATTAAATAAGGTCAAAGAAAAATTGGATTTCAGTACCACTATAAATATTTTCAAAAATAACATAAAATGTAATAATCATTTCTGAATTAAACCACTCTTAGAAATAATGTTCCCTGTGGTTGTTTATCCACTTACTATTTGATTTCTTTTGGTGTGTGTAAATATGCAAAAGGCGTGCAATATCTATGTGTGTATACAGACATCTTCGTATGTTGTATGAATATAGTTGCATAATTAAAAAAAACACGCACGTGAAATGTATGTTTAATGTATATATGTACTTCATACATTATGTATGTAATACAGACATGCATAGACATAGATACTGTTCTTATAAAAATGTAAAATGGTTATATTCTGTGTGTTTTTCCGTGTTTTTTGCTTATTTGTTTGTGATGAAAGCGTGACTGTCATCTTTGCCTAAAACTGCTTGCCAAACTGTAAAGGGTCAGAGGCCTTTGTCAGGTATTTTAAGCCTTTAGCCTCTGCCCCTCTCGCAGGCTCTGTATTAGGTCTGTTGAAAATAAAGCATTCATTCATTCTACAGTCATCAGTCGAGCCGCCTGACGTAGCCACTTCTCTGCTGTGCTTAGGCGGGTTTTTTTCTAACCTTCCGCGGTGGGCGCAGCACGTCTACAACCGCACCGTCCTGCGCTCTAAGCAGTTGTACGGGAGTGGCGGCCACGCATCGTCACTTACCAAATAACAATACGAGTAGGTTTTGGCACTTCGCAGAGCAGTAAACGAGGGATTCAAAAGAACTGTGATTGTTCCGCAAACATATTTTTCTATATAATTCTTCCAGACCTAATTCAAAAAACGCTACAAGAAATCTTCATTTTAGACTTTCGCTTGTTTACTTGTTCTTGGCAGTGTTCTTCCTGCGCTTCTTTCCTGCACGAGTCCATTTCAAGTGGTTCGTTGTTTGTCAAGTGAATGAGAGGTGTATCTCACAGGCGTGCTTGTGAGATACACCTTATTTAATTTTTTTTCTGTGGGTTTACGCGTCTTTATGGCGAACGGTAGGCATTATTCACGTTTGTACTAGTAAAGGTACACCCCCTCCCCCCTTAATTTTCATAGAAAAGTTACGTTTGGCTGACCCCCCACCCCCGAAAAAAAATTGCCGCTGACTATACTTTCTTGTCAGAGCTTTATAAACTGACTATGCAACTATAGTATTCTAGTTCGCTATAATGCAACGTAACACAGTTCCTGTCGGCACTTTGTTTCAGATCGGAGCCTTGCAGACCAACCTCATTGAACAGTGGCAGCAGGTAATAGCTCCAACCATGGCTATACCATGGCCACGCATGGCTCCAATAAAGCGAAACCTAGCGTCACCTGCGGAGCGCTGATTGAACCTCCTTCGCTTTGCGACAGCCAACGTAAGCGCCAGATGGCGGCACACTGTTTAGTTCGCAGCCACAACCGATTACAAGTACTGTTACAAAACAAAACTCCTTTATGACTTCTCTTCATTTTTCTGGCTTAGCGAAAGCTCTTTCGTTTGATCCAATTGTGCTAGTGCGTTTCAATATTGTTTTATTGAGAGTGCTCCAACTGCTGGTTACGTGGCGCGTCTGGTGCTGATGAAGATTTATGAAAAAGTTATTTGCTTAGCAAACTTTTTTTATACCTACGCCTTAAACTAATATAAGTTGCGTGTTATTAGACTGGCGTAGGCCACTCGCTTACCTTCTTCCTCCATGGGGGAACATTAGTGATAGCATCTCAGGTCGAAGCTGTATCGGACGCCTTTGATATTCTGTTGCATTCCAACTTCATTCAACAATTTTGATTCCTTCTGTGCTCCAAGTACTGTAGATCTGTCAGTGCGGTCTGAGTATTTGTACATTCCCGTAGGATAGGTTCGGTAAAGCGGATTCAGTAGTTTTATTTGAAAATGTACACGATACTTAACACAGTGTTTCATAAAATGCGCCGAATTTTGTTTTCTGTTTTAAATATAGCAAATACCACAACTTAGCGAATTCAATGGGAATGCTTTTACCACAGGGGACTATATTTTAAAACGGTTGGAGACATTAATTAGACATGTAATTATGAAAATAGGCTAATTAACCTTTTTAACTGAAGTAGTAAACGGTGCTACACACGCAAATAGCGGACGCTGCTAAATTATGCCGCGTACTGAATTCCGACTGATTTAACCCAGAAAACCGAAACCCAACTTTTGAATAGCGTCACACCTTCGGCAGGAATTCACGAGTGGCATGACTATTTACGCCTCACCGTCGGGTGACCATGAAGTGAGCGAGCTAAATAACGGCTTGATAGGGACGTTTGATAGAGAACTATAGTTCTGGTAACTGTGCAGAGTAATGGTGGGGCGAAAGTTATTTCCTTCCAATTTCCCTTTTTTCCCTTACAGTCACTTTCTCTTTGTGCTCTATAGTTCCGCCAAACCTTTACCATTTTACCGGTAAAGCTTTACCCACCGGAGCCAGTTCAGTGTTGTCCTTTTTCCCTCACTATCTATATGATGCGTAAGGCTTTCGTGATGCCACGCTTCGATAAAAAATGGCATTTAGTACTGGTATTCTAGCCCTATTGGCAATGGTTTTGTGTTAATTGAGCTATAGGACATCTTTAGCACTTCGAAGTAATTGTAACGATTATCATAGATAGCTGACATTCTAAATTAATTAGTTTCTTTCTCAACGCATTCGCTTTCGTGGAAGCTTGGCCATCTTATAAGCGCACGCAGCAATACGAGTCATTTTGCTTATGCACCCTGCCCTTGGTTGGCCGCAAGTGCGCAAGTGTGGTGCGTGCAGCATGGTGCAGCGACAGACAGCAGCGTGTGTCCAAAGTTGCCGCGATTTGTAGCGCCTTCTGTGCCTTGCACGTCTGAAATGCACCGCCTAAATGATGACGACACCCGTAGTCGCGCACTGTCGAGGAAACTGTATAGTGAAGCTTCTACACTTTACCCGCATAAGGTATACACATGCAACAGTCGACGCCAGAGATAACTGAAAAACCCACAATACTATAGTTTATTGGCTTTGCCCTGTGAGATCACCATGGTATTGTCTCCATGGTATTGTCCAATCGACCGCGGCTCACTAAGTCTCTTTTTTTTTTTTGTCAGACAACAGAACACAAGGGTGAGACGTATTTACGCCCGGAGCTCTGTAATATCGCTGGAAAGGGGGACATTCAGCTGACACGACTCGTATAACTATGTACAGTAGAAAGAAAATTGAAATGAGTCGTAACAATTACGTTCAAACGAGAAATGCTCCATTGTATAAAAAAGGGGACCATATTCGCGTACAAATTGCATACTAACAGTCTTCTAAATAGGCAAACTTTAAAGCAGCCATTTGGTAACAGGGCGCGCTGTTTCCACTTCAGTACAGCACTGCTGATTTTAGAAATGAGCCCGGCGCAGCATGGCAAGAAAGACAAATTATCAATGCAGGATGGCTCCGTCAAAGCTGCTTTGCATCAACTGTTATTGCTTTAATGGCGAATGGTATTGCTTGCTGGACTTTTATTACGATAGCCATTATATAGGGACAACCCAGGCGAATTTACAAATTCGCCGTCGCCGTGATGTTCCGTGTGAAGCCCAACTGCGATAAGATCCCATCGCACGCTGCGGCGCCGTTTGCTGTAGGCGCGGGGGAAAGCGTGAGAGGGTGAGCCTAGAAGGATGATGGCTTAATGGCGCAGTCTTCCCGCTCGCCCAGTGTCGCGCGTGAAAGGGTGGGGAGGGGAGATGAGCGCGTGACCGGTTGAGGTGGGGCAGGCGAGCGCGCTAGGGGCGCTAGCCCGACTGTTGCTGCGCGTGGCCTGGCTGAACGTGGCCTATCTTGGAGGTAATCTACGCCGGGTAGAAACGTTACCAGAGCCAAGGTGATTTGTAGCTTCGTGTGCGCTGTGTTCTCACGCGTCTAGTATTGGAGATCACGTAATTTCAAGCTTCGAAGACGTGTTGAAGCTAAAGGCAGCACGAAGCGATCCTCGCCGCTGCCCCGCGCTTCATCACGCCACTGTTCTGACAGTGAGTGTCCGTGGTCATTGTGTAAGCTCTGCTCATGTTTGCCTGTGTGCACATGACACTTTGTATGCTTGTTAATTTAGCTTGTAACCGAATGGTAACTGCACTTTATACAGCCGATACACCTACTAACTTTACTCTCCCCCCCCCCTCGTAGAGGTGTATAAAAGGTCGCAGTTTCGCCCGTAAAGCGAAGCACCGATTGCGATAGCAAATTAGTAGATAGCTATAAGAAGTAAGGGTAGTAGTTTTATCTGTCGTATATATTTCTGAACATTCGCTTACCAACTAAATTAACAATGATAGAATTTGTAAGTGAAATTAAACGAGGACGTAGAAAGAAACATACAGATACGGCGCTGTCTCTGCCTGTCTGTATTTTTCAACGTCTTCGTTCAGTCGCGCTTACACATTCTATCGATCATTGTTAATTTAGTTCGTCAGCGAATGTTTACTACTACCGATAAAACTACTACCCTTACTTATAGCTTCTGGATGCATACCAACTAGCCCGCCAACGTGTTTTAACTAAATTAACAAGCACGGTATCACGCGTGCACAGGTAATCTCGCTTGATGAGCGCGGAAACTCGCTGTCAAAATGCGGGAGTGAGGAATCGTGGCCGCAGCTGCGAGGAAATTGACCTTGGCGCATCTCTCGATTCAACGCGAACGAAATGTCGAAAGCACAGCGCATACGTAGCTACCGGTACAACGCGCACTCTGCAAACATCGAAGATCGCTTTGAAGATGAGGCCCGCGCGGGCGTGCATTTTGGCCACGTCGCAGATCGCTTTGTAGATACGGGCCCGCACGGCCGGCCCGTAAGCAGCAGCCGCCGTAGAAAAGGCACCCCTCCCTCGCCTCACCCCCGTGCACAACAGGAGAGGGCGCGCTCCCTGGTCGCGACTTTACAATTGCTAGTAAGTACAGCGGAGCGTGACACTTGCGAAGACGCCGGTCGTTATCGCGCATGCGTGACTAAGCGTGGGTGCAAGGGAGAAAATGTGGGTGCTTTTGCTCCTTGAATGTATGACCCTAGAGAAAGGATTGTATGACTGCCTATAGGCACTACGGAGAAGTCAGAGTGTGTTGTAGGCGTTTGTCCCAAGGCGTGCCGGCATTGCGGAGCGAGCTCGACTTTGTTTACGCTCGGACGCCGGCTGACGGCGCCGTGAAACAAGTGACAACATCACAGATGTTTCTGTGGGAGCAGTAGGGACCGTGGAAGAGGCCGGTCGACATATATTGAAAATCTAGAAGGCAGAGCGCCTTAGCAAGCGCGGTTGAACGCGAGTGGCTGAAAGGGCGCCGGCAACGCGAATACGCCGCACCCGCCTAACGAGTTTTACGCTAACCGTAACCTAACCTAACCTAACCTAACGTGGACGAGAGGCAAAGCCAATAATCCTCACAGCGTGACATAAGGCAATCGCGTTCAACCATGGTTGCTAAGGCGTGTGCGTTTATTTAACTCAAACGCTCACAATACGCGCAAAGAAACTTCTCCACCGTAGTGCCTAGGCAGAGTCAGATATTCAAGGAGTAAAGGCCCCCAGATTTTCTCTCTCGCACCCACTATTACTCGCGCCTGCGCAGAAACGTCGAGCGCCGCGAGATATGCCATGCCCCACTGTACCTACTAGGGATTGTAAAAATGCCTCCCTGCCCGCTTTCTTCGCTCGCGCACGCCATATTGAGCCGCGTTCTCCGGCTCACCCTCGCACGCTTTCACTCGCACATACGGCTTATACGACGCACGGCGACAATTTTATCACCCTTGGACTTTTACAGAACCTCACGACGACGACGACGACGACAGCAGAAATACGGTTGGAGTGTCCATATAATTGCTATCGCAATAATAATTTGATATAACCCGCTGTTGTGGCTTATAGCGGCTTTGCCGTTGTGCTACCAAGCCCGTGGTCGCGGGATCAAATCCCAGCCACAGGGTCCGGCGCCATTTAAATGTGGGCGAATTGCAAAAGCGCCCGTGTACCGTGCATTGGGTGCACGTAAAAGAACACCAGGTCGTCAAAATTAATCCGGAATCTCCCCCCTACATCGTGTCTCATTGTCGTATCTTGGTCTTGCCACGTAAAACCCCAGAATTTAACTTCCTTATTTGCTATCGCAATGGACTCTTTACCTCTTCGGCGAAATTACGAAGTTTTGGTCTAAATTAACTAGGAGGTATTATGGTCCTGTAAAAGACATACAATTTGTTCCGCATCAGAATGCCCCATGTTCATGAGTAGTAGTACTATAGCAACGGAACAGTGTTTTCCTTGCTTTCATTTTTCATTTTGTTCGATTGAAAATTGTGTTTCCTTGTTGTGCAGAAGCTTGATAGTTTCTGACAAACCAGCCGCAGTGGCTCCGGGGTGGCCATATTTCCATGGGAGCAGAATGCAAAAAGCGCTTGTGTACCGCGCTTTGGGTGCATTACCAAATAACCCCATGAACTCATATTTAGTCAGGGGTGCCCACTGCGATGTGTGTGGTAGCTCCTGTGTAGATTTGGTGCGTTAAACCACATCAGCCAGTCAGTTTTCTCGTAGTTGCGAAATAACTAAGTGCCAAGCTAAAATACATTTTTCATGGGATCCATCATGAGGAAAAAAAAAATGTGTAACAAGTACGGCAATTTTTCGTACACTTGAGGCTACTCTACAGCTGCTGTACAATAAAGACAAGAATTTAGACTCAGGGTCGCATTCAAGGTATTTAGTTCACAGGAACAGTTTTATTGCGATTGCAATTATATGGACACTCCACGCGCAATTTCGCCTTCGCTGTCAGCGTCGGCGTCGCCGCGATGTTCCTCACAAAGTCCAAGGGCAATAACACCGTCACCGCGCGCAGTATGCTATATGTGCGACTGAAAGCGCGCAAGGGGAGCCGACGATGGCGGCTCAATCTGCGCGCGCTTAAGAGGAAAGCTGAGAGGACACGTGCCGTCTTCCGTCGACTGAAAGGTCGTGGGGGAATAAGAAGGAGGGAGAGGGGGGCGGCGTAGTTCTCCGGCCGAAATTGCGTATTTTGCGACCGCGCGCAAGGAGAACCGACGATCGCGGCTCAATCTCGCGCGCGCAAGAGAGGAAAGCGGGGACGCAGGGCGGGAGAAACGGGGGCCGTGTTCTACTCCAGCCAGCAACTACATACTTTGCGCGGTCACGCGCGCCCTATCTCGAAAGCGATATGCAGAAAACCCATACCTTTGTGCGTGCTGTGTTCTCGCCACTCAGTTTGCGTTGAAGCGAATGCCACTTAGTTCGCTGCTGCTGCTGCCGCGCTTCCTCACGCCAGCGACAGCGTCTCTATGGTCGTCGAGTGTGATGTGTTCATGTTTGCCTGTGCGCGCTGACACCGCGCTTGTTAATTTAGTTATTAAGCAAATATTTCCAAGTTTGTACGGCCGATAAAACTACTATCCTTACTTCGTGTAGCTGTCTACTAATATTCTATCGCAATCGATGCTTCGCCTTTCGGACGAAACTCCCAACTGCAAACTGCAACTGCAACTGCAAACTGCAACCTTGTTCAATAATGTGTGCACTCATTACTTTCCAATGCTTTCCTTCCGCCTTTCCTTTCTCTCGCTTCCCCCTACACTAAGGTATATTAAAGAAAAACTTAGTTAACTATACCTTTTCTCTTTTTTCGTCTCTTGGTATCACGGTTGGTATCGGCAACCGCTTATTCCATAAGGGTCCTGGCTCCTTTCTAACCTTTAGGTCTTGTCTCTGCTAATTTGTGCACCAACTGGCAGGTGACGGCGCAATATGGGCAATAAGTGATTGCTGTACTTTGTCACGAAAGCTTACACGGGCTGTCATCGTCACTGCTGTGATAAACTGCGAGCGAACTTTCCCCGTCCAAATTGCTAGGTTATGGCGGTTGTTGTGAGGAGGCGCTTCACTTGGAGAGAGAGAGAGAGAGAACCCTTTTATGAAAGGCAAAGATTTTAGCCGGCGTACAGACATCGCTGACATGCTACTCTGCGTATACTTGCCTTTAATTCATTTTGCTCTGTGTTTCTCTGAATTTTGAAGTCAGAGAAACGCAGAGCAAAATTTGTTTTTAAGAATGACTCAGGAACATGGATGAAAAATATCTGGGCGGCTAAAGTGCACAAATGCCTGTATCTCAAAAGCGTGTGCACAGAATGAAGGAATAGGTAAGAAATTTGGCAACCTGGTATAGTGTAATAGAAAGTGTAGATAGACAACCAAGAGCCATCAAAACAAAAGTGAGAGAAGCAGGGACAGTAAATTGGATGCAAAGAATGGAAACAAGAAAGACTATGTAAATGTACAAGAATTGCATGAAAGAAATTAGAAAGCAAAATCTGTACCATAACACAAGGGGCAGTCCGTTCCTATTTGATTCCCGAGTTGGTTGCCTGAGAACAAAAACATACCGCAGCAAATATTTGCAACAGGATGATGCATGTGTCTGCTGCAGCAAAAACCCGGGAAAGACTCAGCACATCTTAATGGAATGCGAATATATAAACCCAGCGAGACCTGTAGGTGACGTCCACCTTCCAGAAGCGCTGGGATTTAGAGCGGACGGAAGTATTAACTGGTCAGGCAGTCAAGATAAGCAAGAGACGTTTTGAGTATTGTTGAAAACAAAAACAGGGAATAGAAGTCGTTACAGCCATAGGTAGGTTGTAACGTAGAAAGAAAAGGTTAATGAAGGAGCGACAGGCAAACTGCTAGACTGTGATATATGTAGTGAAGCCTGATTCGGTCAAGCAGACTAGGTGGCTGTTTGTCACCGCCCCATTTCAGAGGGGATGGCAATAAACATCATCATCTGCGAGTGGAGGTGGCAACTGCGAGTGGAGGTGGTACCAGACAATGCGATTATACTTGCATTGTGACCTAGATTTTGGCGTTAGCCCAAATGCTTCTAAAAATCAAGCTAAATAAATTTTGTTGGGGAAACAAATGATTTCATCTAGCACTAAATAGTGCTCAGAATTTACATCCAAATTATACTGTTCTTGTCAGACATAGGCGCGAGTGCATGGTGTTTTCTTTTTCTGTCTCTTTCATTACTTTTCTATGAGAAGTTTCTGGTAATAGTTGCTTTTGTAAGCGCGAAATATCACTTTGTTATCGCTCATGTTGTTCTATGATGCGCCAGATTTCTTTGTGTAAGAAATGTGTATCTGTTGCGAACTACAGGTGCAGAAGCCTTTGTCAGGCGTATAAAGCGCATTTTGCTTCTGTCGTTTTCCTAGTGCATTGTATGCAAGGAAGAAATACAGATACTACTACTACTACTACTACTACTACTACTTGCAGCGAACGGTTTAGTTCAGGTAGTTTCGTGCGCCTTATATTAGGGGTGTCCCACTCTGCTAACGGGAGGCTGTGTCCCATGTAGAGTGATCTTTAAAGAAAAAACGCAAGAGGAACATTTCTGCAAAGTGTCCTCCCGCGCAGCAGTAATACGCGCTACCTTGAATATCGTGGGGACACGTTCCAGACCGGCTTCTTTGGAGAATCACTTCCTGTAGTTGCTTTCAGCGACGGCGGTCGAAGTTGTTATTGGAACAATACGGTTCTTTTTTAAATTTCTGTAACCTAAAACAAAGTGTGGTACTGGTTCGGGCGAGTTGGTAGCGCTTCGTGACGGCAGGCTTTTACCCTCGAACAAGCCAGGAGAGTACAAACAAAAGCGCGCGCGAATTGCACCTCTGTTTGTCTAGTCTCCTGTTTTGTCCTCTTGTTTGTGCGCAAAAGCCTATACCGTCGCTAAAGCAATGCTTCAACTGGTATTGTCGCATACGTGAATATAACGCAAATGCCCCAGCATTCGACCACCGAGGCCTTATGTACAGAGAAATGGGAGTAAACGCGTGTTGCTTCGGCATTGGAATGTGAAAAACCAACATTTAAAGCAAAGTGCTCCGCTGTTCCTGTGCTCGACCTCGGTGCTAGCGCCAACGCGTCCTGGATTGGCTCAGCTTCTAAGAATAACTTCCTGTGTTGACGCCGAGACCAGAAACTGACTGCAACCTGCGTCAGAACGTTACAGACGCGTTCTTTTACCTGCAGCATCGACCAGCTAGTTCAAAGCAAGCTGGACGTCATTTAGGATGCACGCTGGTTTAGGAGTTTCGTGCATGGAAATAACTGCAGTTATAATGCGGTATATTTCACTTGTAACAATAATACAGGGTACCAGAAGCCGATTGCTCACGCTTCTTCGTTCATTGCTTTTATAACAGTGCAATCGACGAGAATATGACAAACGCTGGTATGGTATGGCCAGACAGGTTTCTGGACAAAGAATGTGCTCTGAAGGAAAAAAAAATTAAATAAATACACCAAGGATGGATGAATACACAAATAATAACAAAGCTAGGTACATTAAAGTATAAATGGTGGGACTGGCCAGCGAGCATATATATGTTTTAAATATAGAGTTCCCTATACCAGCCACGCAGTTTTATGCTACCCGTTGGTCTGGCTTGAACTTTGGTTCATTGCAGCATTGTGCGCAATAGTTCTGCCCAGACCCCATTTCGCCGCCGCTCCTCTCTTTTTTTTTTCGATCGCTGCATCAACGTTTGTGTTGCTGTCGTCACATTGCTTAAACTTTTTATTTTTCTCTTGTGCGAAAACTACCTCCTCTTCCCTAACTACTGCATTTACATTTCCAATAATTTCTTCCCTACGCAAAAAAAGGGAGTACTTGCGAAGTACATACGAGTTATGATTATTTATTGGCATCCCCTTTGAAATGGGGCGATGACAAATGGTCACCTAGCCTGCTTGATTTAATTAGGTATACATGGTATATGGTATAAATGTATATGCTATAGATGTTTTTCATTCTAGCATTTTTGTATTCATGTCTTCAATTTTTTTTCTTCCTCCGAACTTCTCTATCTACCTTGTACCGCTACCTACTGATGCATGTAGCAGATCCGGTCGTACCAATCTCTTCCCTGCTTTTTTTCATCACTACTCTAAACGTCTCCTGCTTATTTCAACTGCTGACCGATTGATACTTCTTTCCACTTTAAATCCAAGTGCTTCTAGAAGGTGTACGTTACGTACCTGTCCCACTGGGTGAGTCACTTTTCATTCCATAAGGATGTGCTGAGTGGTCTCTGGATTGTTGCTGCAGCATAAACGTGCCTCATCTTGTTGCGCATATTTGCTCCGGTGTGTTTTTGTCATTAGGCACCCAGCTCGAGCCTCAAATAGCAAATCACTGCCATTTGTGTTATCGTACAGATTTTCTCTTCTAATTTCTTTCTTCGCGTTCTTGTAACTCTCCATGGTCTTTTTTGTTTCCATTCTTTGGATCCTATTCGCTCTCTTTGTTTCTCTCACTTTCTTTCTGACGACTCCTGGTTGTCCTATTTACACTTTCAGTTACCTTGTACTTGGTTGCCAACTTTTTTGACCTTTTCCTCAAGTTCACTTCAGTTCCTCGTCGAAGTGGTGCCGTCACAATTCATGTTTAAAGTCTATTCCGAAATTTAGTTATCATGCTCCGAATATTGCGACTGCGTGTCTAAATTAACGCTCAAGAACATAAAAAGCGTTCATTTAAAGCTTACCTCTGTCATTAACTTCTGGAACAAATTATGTCACGCACCAGTTACGAATGATTGGAAAGCACCAACGCAACAAAAATTTGGAGGACGCTTAAGCTTGGCCTTTAAGAGCGGAACGCGATAGCATTCAAAGATCCCTGACTGCTTCTCACGCTTCCCGGCAGCTGGAGCGTATGTAACCGTAATGTTTACCGGGAAACGCTGCCCGCGAACACAGTACACGAAGGCGGGCTTTGTGGTAGAAACGCGGTCTCTTGCGTGGGCCGCGATGTGGCGGAGGCGAGCGCCAGCTGGAGGTATTACCAGGAACCGGGCGCGCCACTCCGTGACCTCCAATATATTCGCTCGCCGGCGTGCACAAATGGCGGACGTCGTGGCCGGTCTATGTTTGGTAGAAACGCTGGAAAAATGGTTTCTTCGAGTTTTCGAGTAACAGAATTATGTTTTCTCGTATATTCAAACTACACTCCGACGCTATCATGTCTGTAGGTTGTGTGTAAATCGTACTTTACGATATTTCTCGGTATTTTAGTTTCAGGAATTCATTTAGTTCAGTAACTTCCTGCGCCACCTGGAGGGCCTGGATATGCGTGGTTAGAAAATATTGTCACCGAAACGACGTCCGACGCCGGACGCCGACGGCGGTCTGCGACACGGGCTCCTTAATGCTGTCGCGGTAAAAGGAAACTGTGTTGGTGGCCTCACCCATCGAGCGACGGTCAATAAAGGACGCGACATTGCTCCGCTCTGCACTGTAGAGGCGCACAGGGCACGCTGCGGTAGACTTTGTTGCGACAGGGCACAGAAAAGGCTTCAGAGTCAGGCCTCGAGCAAAAGCGGGTTTAATCACTCAAGATGCACTACAGCCCGAGAGTCGCGGCTTACGGGCAAAGGCTCTAGCAAAAACGACTGAGTACGCGCGCTCGCTGCACTGGGCTGACGGGGTAGCGGCTCACCATGCTCGTCAAGTCAGAGGTGCACAGTTACCGCGTCCAAGTCGTAGCAGGCCTGTGTTTGAGCGAGTGGCCGAACGGCGACCACGGGGAGGCAGGGCGCGCCCCGGAGGAATGTACTCGCGCATGCGACTCGCTCCTAGTGTAGGGAGAAGCAACACGAAACACGCATGATCAACATGGCGGAGAGCTGCAGTGCGACAGCCATGTCTGCCTTGTTCCCGTAGCAGCTGTGGTTCCGAAGGAGCGAGCTTGGCAAATGGTGTCTTGGCTATTGATGTGTGTTACTAAAGCATGACTTTCAGCATAAATTGATGGGCGCACATGTTGTGACAGCGCATAATACCTTATTGTGTGTCCCGTTCGTGTTCTCACACACACACACACACACACACACACACACACACACACACACACACACACACACACACACACACACACACACGCACACGCACACGCACACACGCACACACACACACACACACACACACACACACACACACACACACGCACGCACGCACGCACGCACGCACACACACAAACGCGCGCGAGCGCACGCGCACACGTACACGCGCACACGTACACGCGCACGCACGCACGCACGCACGCACGCGTATATGTATATATATAAAACCGTGCCTGCTATCAGCATTTAAAAGTCCGTACCCAATTACACCCGGAGCTAAGAGAGGCAAAGGCGTTGTGTTACGATAACATCATCTCCGGTTTATCGCAGAAGCACCCCGAAAAAGCGTGGAAGGTGATCAATTAAGTTTTCAAACGCGGAAACAGCGACGATAGAATAACAGAACTAACAATAGGTAACCAACTGCTCTCGGGACCTGCTTTGGCCGAGCACTTCAATTCTCACTTTGTAAATATAATAAAGCCATCACACTGTTCCTCTGCCGTCATCGTGAGTAATTCTTGCGAAGAGAGTACTTTAATTGCGCCCACTGATGAGCACGAAATTTGTCAAGTGTTCATGCACCTAAAGAATAGTAAAGCTGTAGACGTTACTAATATCCCAATAAGACCCGTAAAATATGTTATTGATATCACTTCTCATCCTCTTGCACATATATTTAATCAGGTATTAGCAAATGGTTGTTTTTCAACTGCGATGAAACGTGCAAAAGTAACTCTTATACATAAAGGCGCTGAAAGGAACCACGTTACTACCATAGACACATGCATATCAATCCTCCTAGTATTCTCAAAGGGTCTTGACAAAATAATTCTTTAGCGTCTAAACAATTTTTTTACCCAACACAATATCATTTCCGATTTCCAGCATTGATTTCGCCAAGGAAGATAAACGGAAACAGCGTTATTAACATAGAAAGAATAATTCTTCGCTATATCGAACAAAATAAAATAACTCTTGGTGTTTTTGAGCGAGAGAGAGAGAAACAACTTTATGGAGCCGAGCTCGACATCTTAGACGCCGTCGATGGAAGTGTTTCCCTCTTCACGGGACCCATATGCTTCCTTAGCCGCCTGGCCCCTGGATATCAGGACGAGCTGGTCTTCCAGGGCGGTGCTGGTTAGCAAGGTCTCCCATCGCTCGGTAAGGGTGGATGAGTGATGGGGCAGGGTAATGGGGCAGGTAAGAGGTGGGGGGATTGCCTTGATGAAATCGCATACTCCAATGACGTGTTGGAGCGTGCCTAACTGAGTTTTGCAGAAATTACAATCCTTCTCGTACCTTTCCGGGTGCATTTTGTTTTGAAGGTAAGGGTGCGGGAAGGATCCTGCCTGTATCTGCCTGTAGATCGCTTGCTGTTCTCTGCTAAGCGATTTGTGAGGATCGGGGTAACAGCGCCTCTCCGTCTTGTAATCGTTCGTAATGTCCCTATAACTAATTATGAGCTGTGCCTCACCTTCCTCTACCCGGTGTTCCATCTCTCGGGCAAACTGGTGAGCAAGTTCATTGCCCTCCAGCCCAGAGTGAGCCGTTGTCCATATCAACTCAACTTTCCTTTCAGGTACGTCGCGTTTACTCTTGAGAACATCTAGTGCCGCAAGAGACACCCATCCCTTTCTGTAGCTGTTATACGCCTTTTGCGAGTCAGTGACAATTCTTCCCACCTTGGGCTGCGCGAGTGCTAGCGCTATTGCGGCCTCTTCTGCCACCTCTGGAAAAGACGTCTTGATGGAGGCGCAGGTTACGAGCACATCCCGCGTCGTAACTGCCAGCGTGGCTTTCGATGAAAACTTGGGTAACTTGGGTAACCTGTGAAGAGAGTGACCACCTCTTTCTCTTCTACTATTTGACCCAAAGTCTCCGTCAAGGCCGCTATACGAGCCGCTCTGCTGCCGTCGTTACGACCCGACCTCATGTTTCGAGGCAGTGGCTTACTGTCGATTTTATGCGCCCACAACCTGGGTAACGGCCCCGTTTCCTTCCGCTCTGCCTCTTGCCAGCCCAACTTGGCAAGCACGCGACGTCCCGCCGACGTTTCACTGAGTCGAACTCTTTGATTAGACAGATGAGCTTCTATTAACTCTTCGACGACGTTGTGCTTGGCCATGCCGAGAAGCTTGTCGGTCGAAGAATGCTTCGGAATGCCCAGCGCCATCTTGGTTGCCTGGCGTATAATGACGTTCAACTCGTCCCTGTCTTTCTTCAGTAACTTAAGGTACGGCGCTGCGTAAACGATGCGCGACGTCACGAAGGCCTGGACGAGCGTCAGTGCATCGTCCTCCTTCAATCCCCTTTGTCTGTTTGTGACTCTTCTGATCATGTTCGAAATTTGTTCCGTTGAAACCTTGATTTTGTCGATCGACGCCGCCGCCTTGCCATTGTTCTGGAAGATGACACCCAGGATACGTGCTTGCGTGGTTGGCGTTATGGTCGTCCCGTCGATGGTGATGCGGACGTTCTCTTGGTCTCCTTTCTTTCTTCTTGGCTTGATGACGAGTAACTCTGACTTCTGTGGCGAGCAACTGAGGCCGCACGATTTAGCGAACTCGTGCACGGTCTTTGCCACTCTCTGAAGGGTCTCTTCCATCGAACTCTACGACCCTGCCCTCGACGTCCACACAGTGATATCGTCTGCATAGAGAGCGTGATTTATGCCCTCTATGTCTTGAAGCAAAGCCGGCAGAGGGAGGAGTGCCAGGTTGAAGAGAAGCGGCGAAAGAACCGATCCTTGCGGGGTGCCTCTGTCTCCCAGGGCTATCAGTTTCGACTTCTCTCCAATTTTGATCGTTGCCGTTCTATTGCTTAAGAAATCCTGCACATATTTGAATGTTCGCTTTCCACATCCCGTTTGGCGCAGGTTACGGAGAATACTTTCGTGTGCGACGTTATCGAAGGCCCCCTTGAGATCGACCGCCAGGATAGCTCTTGGCGTAAGGGTCTTCGCTTGCTTGATAACCAGCTCGTGTAGTTGCACCAAGACGTCTTGCGTGCTCAGGTGCCTCCGGAATCTGTAGATGGTCGGTGGCATCTGATCAGTGACGTCCAAATGTATCTGTAGTCTCTTGAACACCATACGCTCGACCACCTTCCCTACACACGGCGTGAGGGAGATGGGGCGCAGATTGTCGACGTGGGGTGCTTTCCCCGGCTTGGGTATGAAATGCACCTCCGCTTCTTTCCATTCTTTCGGTAACGAACCCTTCTCCCAGGACGCGTTGGCGAGGTTTAGCAGTTCAGCTCGGCTTTTGTTGCTCATATTTTTTAGCATCTTGTATGTAACGCCGTCAATTCCCGGTGCGCTGCCTTGATTACTTTCATCGATGGCCGCAACCAGCTCCAGTTTGGTGAAGGCTTCGTCCATTTCCACGTTGCTATCCCCTTCATACTCGTGAGTCGGATTACCGCTCTTCTCGGTCTTGAGGTATTTACTTGTGAGTTCACAAATGAGCTTCTCCCCGTCCCCGTCGTAACTGTTGATCGTTCTTGTGAGGTCTCGTGCGCATGCGCTCTTGCTATTTAACGGATCGATGAGGTGCCGCAACAGCTTCCAAGTCTTCTTCGTAGACAGTGTGCCTTGCAGGTCGTCACACATCTTCATCCAATTTTCCCTGCATAGTTGTTCCGCATACTCGGTCACCTGCTTGTTGAGCGCGTGTATAGGTCTGCGAGGCTTCTTGTTTTGTCTTTGCCTCTTCCACCTTCGAGTAAGACCGTACCTGGCCGCCCACATGTGACTATAAGCCTGCTGTCTACGAAGGGAATTTGCGTGGTCGTAGTAATCTGCTGCATAAATTTCTTTACAAATTCGCGTTGCTTTTTGGCCCACGCCTCATACGTCTTGGTGTCTTGGTCCTCGTCCTCGCCTTCACTGTCTGCGCTTCTACGTAACCGGTCCCAGTCTGTAATGTTGGCTTGACCCAGTTTCGCCTTGATGTCGGTCTCCCCGAGGGTTACACAAATTATATTGTGATCCGAGCAAACATTTTCCCCCGTGTTACGCCAAGTTACGTCGAGGTTCCCCCGAACTAGCGTCAGATCAGGAGTGGTGTCTCTGACCGTGCTAGTGCCTGTCCTGGTCGGTACGCCTGGTTCGTTAACCACCTCCATGTCGTAATCCTCTATAGCTTTAACCAATTGGTTTCCTCTTTTGGACGAATATTTGTAACTCCACATCGTGTGGGCGGCGTTGAAATCTCCCAGCACTGAAATCGGTCTTGTTCTTGCTTGTTTAATGCAGTACAATATGGTGCCTTCAAAGTCAATGACCCTGCTGGACGGTCGGCAATAAGCATTCAGGACGAAAATTTTCTTGTCCCCCCCCCCCCCCACTCTTCTGCTGTGTTTTTAAGATTATACAAAAGCCTTTGATTATTTAAACCACAACACTCTTTTAAAGAAATTGTACTACTATGGCGTACGTGCAGTAGCTTATTACTTTTTTTAGACCTATTTGAATGATCGCCAGCAATGTGTCACGACAATTAATTACATGTTCTCTTTTAAATATGTTGCCTCAGGAGTTTTACAGGGAAGCCTCCTGGGACAACTTCTTTTCAATGTGTAGACAAACGATGTTACTCAATCAAACAATGACATTTCCATCGTAATATACGCGGACGACACAAATCTGTTCGTAACCGGCAGGGAGATAAATGAAGTTTAAGCTCTAAGCTCAAGAAGCGCTTTCAGGTATTTGGAAGTGGTCGAGTAAAAACTTTCTTAAAGTCAAGGCTTGTAAAATAAAGTCCTCTTAGACGTGTTAGTTCTGCAGAAACCCACAAGGTGGAGAGAAGTAATTAATTAACGCAAAATGAGACATCCACCAATTCATAGCAATTGCTACAAAGGAAACCCATACAGGTTCCTCGAAAGAAAAGCCGCGCAGTTTTGCGAGGCTTTTCTTTGCGAGGCTTTGCGAGGCTGTGCGGCTTCTCTTTCGAGGAACCCGTATGGGTATTCTTTGTAGCAATTGCTATGATTTGGTGGATGTCTCATTTTGCGTTAATTAATTACTTCTCTCCACCTTGCGGGCTTCCGCAGTATTATCACGTCAAACTCTTGCCCTTGATTCGAGTTGTCGACGAATTCGACTTCGCCCTGCCATCTGCTGTAGTCGCCTGGTTAGCTCAGATGGTAGAGCGGCTGCCCCGGAAAGGTGGTGGTCCCGGGTTCGAGTCTCGGACCTGGACGAATTTTTCTTCAACTGTGAGGCTTTTCTTTCGAGGAATCCGTATGGGTTTCCTTTGTAGCAATTGCTATGATTTGGTGGATGTCTCATTTTCCCTTAATTAAAAATCAGTCTTATTTAGGGCCAAGAAGAAACACGCTCTTCTACCAGCAGACCCGTCTTGGCGAGATTGCAATCAAGGTTGTACCAGAGCATAAATCACTAGGCGTTATCTTTTCTGCTGATATGACGTGGACAGCTCGTATTGACTACCTTGGTAAATCACTTTCTGCAGCTACGGGAGCGCTATCGCGGTGGCGCCATTTCTTTCCTAGCAAGGCCACAATGCAAATATATAACGCATTGTTTCACGCTCGCGTAAATTTTTACACACTTGTGTAGGTAACAACTACGCTGACAAATCTGCGCAGAATTCCTTTGTTACAGAAGAAATCAATACGATGCGTTGCAAACGTTTCGTACGCCCATTCTACTAGAGAATTATTTCTTCGCCATCAAGTCATAAACGCTACGCTAATTTATCAGTGCCGCCTACTGCACTCGCTTTTCTTTTCAAACAAACACACTAAAATGTTTTATAACATTCATTCCAGGCTGGAAAAACAAATAGGCGATCCTCGAACTAGAGGCCCCGAGAGATGGCTGGTACCGCTATGGCGCACATCTTATGGCACTCACTCACTGACTTTCAATGTCCCATATCCTCTGAACAAATATCAGCAAAAGGGAATCCACTTTAACAACGTTTCTAAAAAAACAGTTGCGCGAATACTTTATCTCAGAACAGTACTGAGGGTTCCCATCCATTTCTTACCCATACAGTTTCATTTCCTTTTACCTTATTGCCATGTTTTCTTTTTTTTTTTTTTGCATAACATATTTATGCATGTTGCCTTGTGTACGGGCCCTTAGGCACCTGCAAGCTGCATTTTGCCGCTTTTAGCCTGGGATGACCCCAACTATTATGTTTGAAATAAAACCATTTGATTGATTGTCTGGAAAGGACAATTAGCATAATTACGTTAATTATTCAATTGAGCATTGTGATTTCTCGTAGAAGTAATGGCTGCCGTAGATCGAGGGTTAGAACTGTGCTATCTACCATAGGCAAATTAAAAAAATTTGGTGCAGCGAAAAGCACATCCTATATATATATATATATATATATATATATATATATATATATATACAGGATATTTTTTGACACAATTCTCACCCTTGATCTAAATTACTCGATGACGGAGCCATTACTTCTACGAGAAGTCAAAATGTTTGACTGCATAATTTACGTAACTACGCTAATTAACTTTTTAATCATTTAGTTTACGCCACATATTTCAATCTACGACGTATCCACTTGGAACGAATTCTCTGCAGAGCAACAGGTCCGAGATACTAATTTTTAGTGTCTGACGAAATGCATTGGAGTTCCCGTTACTTTTTTTAAGAAACCGCTAGTTTATGCATTGAAACACAAAAGTAACTGGAACATTGCCATTGGTTGTGCGTGTTGGTAAACTGACTTGGAAAGCATATTTAGCGCCAGCGAACAACGCCAGAAGGGGACGCCATGTTCGCTGGCGCTGAGTATGCTTTCCAAAACTGGAACAGCAGTGCATCTCGACGGACACTTTGAAAATTAATGTCTCGGTAGTGGTGCTGTCCCGATAATTCCTTCCAAGTGGGTATGCCATGCCAACTCAGCGCCTATGATTCGTAGATTGCAATATGTGGCGTAAAGCAATTAATGAAAAAGTTAATTAGCGAAATTACATTAATTATTCAATTGAACATTTTTATTTCTCGTAGAAGTAATGGCCGCCTCATCGAGTAATTGAGGTCAAGGGTTGGAATGTCATCTGCCATAGGCAATCTTTAAAAAATGTGGTGCAGCTAAAAAGCAAATACCCTGTCTATATATATATATATATATATATATATATATATATAACAAATGTTTGAAAAAATTAAGGCACCTTTATGATTTTCAACTTACTACTTTCTATGTTGAAAACACACACACACAGAAGTTTGCTTGGCCTTGCAGAATCAGCCCAATTTCCAGGGAATCCGATGACAAATAACCACCAAGAACGTAGTTTCTCTTTCTTGCAAATTTAAATGCAGTGTCACATTTCGTTCACCTAGGACACCGGGGATACATGCGTCAAATGCCTGTGTTGGGCGCTGGGACATATATACGGTGCCGCATTTTCTGGGAGCGCATTGTTGAGGTGCTATGAGGGGTAACACGGCGCTATTCGGCGTTGGTATTCTATGAGTGTTTCTTGAAAGAAAACACGTCAATGATATCCGGACTATACAAATTGCTTCAGAAGGACGTGGCATGGCATCGGAAAGAAAAACACCAAAAGGCTTTCGAAAATCTCAAGCAGCTCCTCTTGCAACACACCGTGCTCGCGCACTACGATGAGTCCAAGCCGCTTTTGATCTCTTCTGACTCTGCACCCTATATGGTGTAGGAGCCGTTTCGGTCCAGCAGGATAGCCTTGGCGCATTCGCATCACAAACATTGGCTGCGGCTGCACGTAATTACGCACAGCTTGACTGTGAAGAACATGCACTGGTGTTTGCCACGAGCCATTTCCACAAATACATTGCAGGGAAGAAAGTAATGTTTCTGTTTGACCATCAGCCGTTGCTGGAAATCATCGGTCTTCAGGAACCAGTGCCTTAGATGCTCTCTTCGGCGGCGGTGGCCAAATTTCGATGGGGGTGAAAGGCAAAAACGCCCGTGTACCATGCATTGGGTGCACTGTAAAGAACCTCAGGTGCTCAAAATTATTTCGGAGTCCCTCACTACGGCGTGCCTCATAATAAAGTTGTGGTTTTGGCACGTACAACCCCATAATTTAATTTTAGTTTATTGCTTTCTCCGCGCATGACCCGGTCTGCCTCTTGCTCGCAGCGTATCATTATGAATTGAAGTATCGCTTCGGAAAGTGACTTTACGATACAGACGTCCTCAGTAGTCTAACCCTGCCAGACTGCGTTGAAGGCTCGAATGTGCCTGGGATGTTCCGGTCTTTCAATCCTTCAACGCACTTTCACTTTCAACCCTTCAACGCAGTTCTCTCAAGCGTCAACAAAGCCATACAAGAGGGCACAGTTAGGCAACTCCAAGAAGAAAACTTTGCCCCGTGTCAGTGAAGAGTGACAGAGCTCGCTATCCAGAGTAGATATGCTACTTGGGGCAAATGGTTGTTGTGACAACAGCAGCATGGGAACAAGCCGTGGCTCTTGTCCATTCTGGTCATCGTGGTGTCGTTGCAATGAAGGCCTGCGCACGTGGGCATCAGATTGTCCACGTGTCATCAGAATGTACAACGATCTTTGTTTACATTTGGCGTTCCACATAAATTCGGGTCGGACAATGTCCCAGCATTTCTTTCTTCCGAAATGCAGGGTTTTTAGACGAACAACGACCTCCGGCAAGTTTCATCCGCCCCTTACCAACCGGATACGAAAGGTCAAGCTAATATACGTCAGTGAGGTAAAAAGGATACTATCACGGGATCCTTCAGGATCTCTAGAGGTGTGACTGGGAAGGTTCTCATTCCGACATATTGCTACCGTTCATCAGTCAACAGGCGCCACTTTTACCTAAGTCCATGTTTGAGCGAGAGCTGTCGACTCATATCGTCCTCATTGTGCCGACAGTTGAGTCAGCGCACGAAAATGACTTGTCCGAAAATAGGCAGCTGCACCGGGACAATCACATTTCAGTCAAACCGTTCGACAAGGACCCGGCGTTAATAGGTTAATAGATAGATTGGTTAATAGATTTCGTCACAAATCATGGCTTGCGAAATGCGGCGCACAGACCGTGAGGCGCCACCTGAAGCATCTATGAAAGCACCACAGTGATATATACCAGCAAGCGATGAGTCGTCACCAACACTGGCTTAGGGAATTGACTCTTAGCCGGAAATAAACAGTGCCCTGGGCGCAATATCGAAGCAACCGAAAGTAAGCTTGCGAGACGATCAACGCGAGTCTCTTCAAAAGGCAATTCAATTGGTTAAAAGCTTCCTTGTCCGCGTTTACGGGGAAAAAGGGCTTTGTGTATGATCTTGTGTTAAGAATACGTCAACGCGGATTTGTTTTGTGTATACATTTATTTATTTATTTCATTTATTTTATTATACCTCAAATGCCCCGTTGAGGGGTATTGCATGAGGGGTGAGCTGTTACATCAGAGGATAAGGTGATCGACGGATTCCTTGAATTTGCTGGGGTCGGAGTGGTGCATGGCGTCGTTGGGCAGGTTATTCCAGTTTGTGGCTGTTTGTACAAAAAATGAATGCAGATGAGCTGAAGAACGTGCTGCTGGTGGATAAACTGCCTTTCCATGGCTTGTGCGGCATGAAGTCCGGTGGGCGGGAGCGATAGCAGATGGGGAAGGTGATGCGTGATAGAATTTATAAAGAAGACAAAGGCGAGCAATTTTGCGTCGCGAGGCCAAGGTTTTAATATTGGCGCGGGATTTATGAATAATCCGAATGAACAAATCTTATCGCGTGCTTTTGGACAGCTTCGAGTGTATGTGTATGGTTAGATTGAAAGGGGTCTCAAACTGCACCTGCGTATTCCAACTTCGGCCGAACTAGTGTTAAGTACGCGTGGATCTTTAGTGAGGGAGGAGCAAGTTTTAAAACTTCGTCGCAAGTAGCCAAGTACACGGTTAGCGTCGTTAGTAACATGCGATATGTGCGGTGACCAAGAAATATCGGAAGTTCATTTTATGCCTAGGTATTTATAAGAGCTTACAGGGAGAATTTCTGATCCAGAAATTATGTACTTAAAGGTTTGGTAAGACTGTCTGCGGTGAAATGAAATTAGCACTGTTTTTTGAATATCCAAGCTCATTAACCATTTTTCGCACCAAGCTTGAAGGCGGTTAAGATCTAACTGAAGAATGGCAGAATCGGAGGGATTAAGTGCAGGGCGGTAAAAAGAGCGCAATCATCGGCGAACAGCCGGTGATTGTGACGGTGATGGTGTCGTGTTCCGAGCGCACTCACTCGCCGTTGCTCGCCATTTCGCGTGCTCTTGCAATGTGGACGAGAGTCGACATCTGCCGTAGCACTCCTGCAACTGTAGAACGCAGTTGAGCTTCATGACATCGCCGGCGTGGGGCGTTCGGGCACATTGTGCATCGTGCATTGTTGGCCGAAGCGCAGTTGAGTGCGATGGCCAAGTGGGCCCTATCTAGATTCACTAGATGAAAGTTAATATTCTTAACTCGAAATTACTACTGGCTGCATGGCAAATAAAATGAGGTCACTAAATGCGCCGAAGAACATCGAATACAGGGCACGAACACACACCAAGTTCTGCACATTAGTCCATGAAACCGCAGGAGATAGTACACGAACACGCGCAGACATGCACAAGCGTGTATAAACACGCTCGGTTCCGTAAATAAATAAAAGTACTTCACGCTGTCCGCGAAAACACACAATTCACAGTTTTGCAGACGAGCAGGCCATAATTACACTGCATATCACGTAGCTACACAACATCATATAGCTAACAAACTTTCATGACGCATATATCATTAAATTTGTACAGCGATGCTACTTTTGTACAAGAGGAGACGACGATTTATTATAAACCTAATATGTTCGTAGCTTTCCTTTCTGACCCACTTATTTCTCTTAAAATGTCTATTCATGAGACCTGACTTTACATTGTAGGGTCTTCATGTGACTTCTTATTTTCTTATATCCTGTGAGCTTTATTTCGTTCTGAACCGCATAGTGCTACGTTTCCGAGTTCGTATTTTTTGTGTACTTATTTCGCGAGGAGAGGTGAGCCGGCGCAATTTATAGGCGCCAACATTACCTAACAATTCTTTATATAAATATATAGTAAAAACGAAATCTCTGTTGACTGGTCTCCTGCTTGACAAAACGGGTGTTTTTTCGAATGCCTCTAACTCGACACCCCAGGGGATTTATCTGCGCAGGGGTTCCGATGACTTTGCTATCGCAAGCTTTCTCGAACAGGTTGCTCGCGCTGGTACAACATAAACAGAATTTCATTTTGTATGTTAAAAATCAATTAAAGAAACGTCAACTTATGCCAAAGTGAGCGATGTTGTGGACTGGGATTTGCCACACATAGCAGTTAATTTTTCTGCCTTTTTTTAAAATCAGAAGCTCTTGGTCAACTTCTGTTATTTCCTACATTCTCCTCCACAGAAAGGAGGAAAATATACATATATGTGGAGTGCCTATTTGGTCCTGTCGTGCACATTGGGCTGGTACATATTAATAAACCCCAATAACGCCCGAGACGCCGAATTCTGCATGGGCCATAATATGCGGAGTTGAATTTTTTTATTCACTTAAACTGCCCCGTCGCATATCGTGGATTACGCACGGAGGCCCGTTTCATGCAGATACTGCAACAGCGGCTTGCGAAATGCATTGCCCATAAGCATCGCTCATAGTCGTCAGGTTGGTCAGTTACCATTCAAACTGAAAGGTGTATACGTTTTACTCGGTGTGGTCGCCAGATGAATCTATCGTCTAATAAGACCAACATACCTTAGATAACGTAGCGCCTGCGATCTCTGACTATGTCGTCATCTAGGGACTGAGTCAAAGCACTGAGTTATTTTGGTCTAACAAGACTTCTTCTTGTTTTTCTTTTTTTTTTTTGATGATTGGGCTTTCATATACTTTCACTTAGAAATAAAGGGTAATGTTTCCTTTCAGTTTCGCGCTTACAGGTGTTGCCGGTACGTCAACGTGACCTAATGGATTTTAATGCGTTACCAGATGCTTGGGTAGTTTTTGTTCATAAAATGCTCTCAAAACTGACAGGGTTTCATCTCTGGCTTTTTTCATAATTGAACGCAACACTTTTTTATTGATAAAATATTGACTGTTCCCGAGCCGACCCTGTCCAACTCTCATGACGTCACGAGAAGGTGGCGCGGGAACTTTAATGCCTTCTTTTGTTTTGCTCTTTTGCGTCTTTTCTAGCTTACTAAAACTTCGCTCCCGTTAAGACTGGATATTCAGTGGTATCCTTTAATGTTGGTTTATTGTTAAAAAATGTGATGGCACTAAGCATCAACCGCTTAACCCCTTCAAACTCATCGGCTTTCGACCTTCCCGTGTGACGACGCAGGTGGTAGGCCCACAGTACTTCCTTTATCCAGAAGGCATGTCACAACGCACGTCGTTATCACCAAGACCGTGGCATGATCTTGCAACAAATGTGCAATACAATGGCGGCAAACAAAAGAGAAACACGTGCTTGGTGCCATTGACGACGGAGCAAAGGAAGAACCTTCGTCACGTGATGAGTAGGGGAAATTATCATTATCGCGAGATATCGATAGGCAACGGCTGAGAAAAAAGCATGCCCGCTCACGATAGGAATGCGGCACCGACGGGGTTTTGCGAGATAACCCTACCGTGTCGAAAGCCGTACCCTGGCAGGCAAAACAGGACGCGCTCAGCGGCCTGAACCCTTCTGAAGCTTTACCCCAGGCCTCTCTTATCTAAATACGTAGAAACTAAGAAATATACTTGCTAGGCATCCACTGCACTGACTTAGGCAAGATTTGGTGCACTTACAAGAAAAAATTTTACGTCTACTGAGTCTAGGAAGCAAACCTTTTATTTAGGCCGTGATATATTGTTGAGTATCGTAAAATTATATATATATATATATATATATATATATATATATATATATATATTGTCGCGCAACTGGCCGCTTGAGGCACTTTGCGTGTATTCGCGGGCTTCTTTCACGCTCGGAAAACACTTCTATGTAGCACGTAATGAGCAACAAAAGCTGTATCGGGAGTTTTTCGTGTTGCTCTACAATTTCCTCATTGATGCTTCTCATCTAATAATAATAATTGATTAGCTGGTTGATCAATTAAGACTAATTATCTAACTAGGCTAAATGCAAAGAATAATCCGACTATCTCCAAGCGACGGCACACAACTTACCCTGGCTCTGTCCAGCTACGTGGCATTTGCAGATTTTTAAATCTCGGTGCACGCTAACCGGAACACCCTGTATAAACGCCAGAATACGTAGACATAGAAGCCGGCTACCAAATGTCTCCTCGTATAAGGTCACCAAGCCCAACCATTTGAAGAAGAGAGAAAGAAGAACGGAGGAAGGTGTAACACTTCTCGTACAGCGTATAGGAGCACCGCCGACGAGAGTCGAGTCTCGTGGTTGGCAAAAATTGTAGCACAGCTTTGTTAGCCTCGTATCAAGTCGACGCTAAATGTTTCGGGGAAAAAAAATTAATGAGCGTAGTTCGAGAATGATGAAGCAGCTGGAACTTACTCTGCGTACGCAGAGCGGCAATTGCTGAAAGTTGGAAATTCTGAAAGCAAATGCTCAAGTACATTCCGCTATAGTGTCCACCAGCCGTGCAAGATAGTGCAGCAACTTACAGCATTCCGCACGGCCGAAGGCTGTCATTGCCGGGCGTGACCAAGTAACCGCTTTTCAGGGAACCTTCTATGAGAAATAAAACAAAAGAGGTGATGCACCTATATGTATACCACTAGTAAGACTCTACGGTAAGAGATATTGGAGACCAGAAACAAAAATGGGGGAATTTCTTCGGGAGGTATGGGCGCGTAGCCTTGGTATTTAAAGATACACTGTAAATGTTTGCGCCCTCGATGACAGTCTGCAATTTTTTTTTTTTTTTTGGTTACACGGTGCGTGCAAGTCTGGCACGTTTTTGCCGATGTGCTGCTTCGTTAACTTTGAGAAGCAGGTTCGGATGGGAACGAAATCCAAGAAACGAGCATATCAAGTAAGCAACTACGGTTGCTCTCTGAAAAAGAGAACAACAAAAGAACATCGTCAGTTCAGTCACTAATCTAGTGATGACTTTTCGGAAATATGTTATTTTAGGACTAAGGTGGTTAATGGCCACAATGCTTTCTCTTATCACATATGTCAGCGATATACAAGTGACGTCATATGCTACGAGCTATAATGACATGGGCGATGTGTTAAGCCAGGAAAGATGTGGGAGACTGTCTTCACTCATAGTGGACCATTTGCGCAGTGAGCAATAAGCGACGGCGAACCGGTGGAGCATTCCTCGCAGCGGTGTCTCTTCTGCCAGGACCGTGCGCGACACGGCGCACGCCCCCGTTTCCCGCGCAGGCTGCGCCACGACGCTCGTGACGCATCGGAGGCGGTTGATGCTGCCAGACCACGCGTCGCGTCCCCGACGTCAGGTCTCCAAGGCCGACCGCTGTCGAGGCGTCGGTACGGCCGGTCCCTCCCGCGGTGGCTGCCAGAACGCTCTCAAGAACCTGCGTTAATAAACAACGCCTTGTTCGCGCGCACGGACGCTCGCTGCGGCGAAAGGTACGAGTTTGCTTTTCGCTAGTGACGGCGAATGTTCGCGCTCAAAGTGTTTCTAGCGGGCGAATGCGAACACGAAGTAGGCAGCTGATCCACCTTTCGGAGGCGTCTAGGAGCACGGCTTTGCATTTCAGCTCCAGAAGTAAAACAAAACTTGTGGCACAGAAAGGGAGACGGAGGTAGAATGCACAAATTGCGAAAGCGTTTGCCGTGAGCCATACGCTCGCTGAAGCGAGTTGGGGGCGACGTACGTGTTCTCGCATGATGCGCACTTGTGGGAAATGAACGGGCCGCCCTTTTCAGCATAAACTAGAAACTAAGTTCCCGTTAGGCAAGCCGTCTAATCAATAGCGTTCGCAGTATACACCACATGCGGCATACTGCTGGAATGCGAAGGTCTCGGAGATATTCGAATAGAAAGAAAAAATTCGCTCATTTTTTGCGCGAGACTGCTCGACTGAAAAAAGAAAAAAGAAAGGAAGTCGGTCAGTGGGCCTCAAAACAACGCAGCCAAATTTCGCTTTAATTTTTACTTCGTCACTCGCGAGTGGCGCGCTGAGAGAATTCCTCTGAGTAATCAGAAAACACGCCAGCTCTACGCACGGCAGTGTCGATAGAGAGGAGCGCGTGACAGATAAGCACAGTGATCGGGCCACGTCGGATTGCAGCTCTCTGGCCTTCCTTACACCAAGCTCGCTCGAGGAAAACCGAACTGGACAGGCGGATGGGAAACGGTGCTGGCAATATGGCCTCTATCCTGACACACGCGCGCTCGGCTTGCGTCAGTCAGACGGCGGGGCACGCGAGTGTGGCCCCGCAGACCTTCTTCCCCCTTTGCCACCACCGCGTCGCGCCTTGTTGATGGAGCGGGTTTTGTGCGTCAACGCGCGCCAGGGGTGGCTTCCGCAACAATCAGCGGCGAGTCTGCGACGGAGTCGCGCGTCCGGCGCAGAGCTCGCCGTCCTCGTATTGCGAAACCCCCGGCTGACGCCTCAGTGACAACAGTAGGTCTCGTTCGACGTCTCCCTGCCTCCTTATCTGCACACTCAGCTCCGATAACCCGTCGCCGCACACAACGGCCGGCGAGGCCTTTATCGACCCACCGTCCCCGTCACCCGCTCAACCGCGGTAGCTGCAGGGCTCCCTGCGAGGCTGCCGCAAATTACAATCCTTGTGAGCGTATCACCGGACAGTTTGCATTTCCCGATATTATTGTTTGTTGTTCGTTTTTCTGCGAAGACAGTGCGGAGGAGAGGACGAGGTAAACCGCACGATAGGGGTCCTGTCTTGTGGTAGTCAAGTCATGGTCTTAATAGCTTTGCATGTAAACTTTCTGCAAGAAAGTGAGTGCGCTACCGGCATAAAAAGTTTTGTGAAACGAAAAAAGCAGAAGGAAAGGAGTTAACCAGCCGCAGTAGTAGTGGCTAAGGCGTTCCCTCTGGAGCGTATCTCCGGAACTTATGCAGAGGCATCCAGAGGGAGCGTGTCGATGATCTTTCAAGATGCTTATTGGCATCCGCTTTTAAACGGGACGGCGACCAATAGTCACCTGGTGTGCTTGATTTAATCCTGTTTTACTACAGCTATTGCCATCTTGCCTTTTGTCTATAGGAACTCGACTTTAACGTTCTTAGTTAGAACCTCTATCACTACATTGTACCGTTATAGCTACGCTTGCAATGATTCCGGTCCTGCCAATCTCTTCCCTGCTTTCTGATCACCTAATCATTCCATCTTCTTTGAATCCCAATGCTTCTGGAAGATGGACATTCCCTGCGGCGCAGCGCTTTTCAATGGATACGCTGCGCCATCTGGAGGCGCCGTCGTGTAGTCCGCGCGTGGTGCCTGTCTGAATTTATACGGCGCGAGTTCAATTGCGCCCATTGCAGGAAAAATGTTGGAGAATTCCTTATTCTCGTTGAAGAGCGGCACATACGCAGGGGCACATAACCGTGAAATCGAACCTATCCTACGGAAGCCGAAACGTCTAAATAGTACTTAATGTGTTTGGCCAGCGTTTTCACTATTTCATTCTCTGAGCGTGGACATACTGATGTGACTCAAGTTGGCCTGAAAGGAAAACGGTTAGATCAGGACATTAGATAGATAGATAGATAGATAGATAGATAGATAGATAGATAGATAGATAGATAGATAGATAGATAGATAGATAGATAGATAGATAGATAGATAGATAGATAGATAGATAGATAGATAGATAGATAGATAGATAGATAGATAGATAGATAGATAGATAGATAGATAGATACCTGAAGGGCTTCAGATATTTTAATAATGCTCATCGCATTAAAAGAATGACCGCAAGGAACATAGTCACTAATCTCGGACGACATATTACACGATAGAGAGGAAGCGACGCTCGTCTTCTCGTTTTCATCGTTTGCTAACTGATTACGAACGCCAATGGCAACGAATGGTGCTCAACAAGGAAATTGCACCATGGAGGACGATATGCTGCGGACGGACGCCACGACGAGGAAACGTAGTCCTTTGCGACGGTGCAAGAACATACCGGATGTTTCCACGAATACCTTAAGCAATATTATCTTTTATTCCCCTTACCCGCCTTTCCCCAGCACAGTCTAGCCAGCCGGTCCGAGAACTGGCTAACCTCGCTGTCTTTCTGTACATTCCTGCTTGCTTCCTTCCTTAAGTAATATTTAAAATAGCTATTTTTAAATAGAAGGACCGTTTCTTCGGAGACATGTCGTCGTTGGTGGCGACCACGGGGTGACAGTTAATACGGGGTAATTAGTCACCAATTGACAAAAATTTATTAATTAGCGTTTCAACTTTACATTCCAGCAGGCTCATCGTAATTTGTTAAATTAGCGACCAGTTACTCCGTGTCACCCATCATTCCGTGGTTTCCACCACCGAAGGCATGTCTCCGAAGGAACCGGCCTTTTGTTTCTAAACAGATATTTGAAAATTTTACTTAATATCTTCGTAGAAACACACCTGCGCTGAGTTTTAGCCACCACGCACCATAGGCAATAAATTCCTTTGAACAGCTCCTCCCGACGCCAATGCACTTCCTTAAGAAAGATTACTGCATGTTCAGTGTCGCCGCATTCGAATACGTGTAACAACAACACAACAACAACAATCTTGATTGCGAGATCTTATGTACATGTATTTCTCTCCGGGTCTGCCGAAGCCTTCGGAGGGCTTGTACGGCAGGGACCTGACAGTGTCAACTTCAAACAAAACTGGTTACACTATTACAAGAATATGCACTGAATTAGCCAGTGGTACAAAGGACAGCCGTGAAATGGACACAGGTACCATGTTCAAACCATTCACAATGCTCACATACACACAAAAAAAGTTAACTTCATACAAGTGACATATGTTTTTTTTTTTCATATTCCTTCTTTTAAGGCATTCTTTAAGGCGGATAAACTTCGCGTGTTCAAGTATCGAGGTGGGGAGAGTGTTAAACAAATTAGGAATATAATATTGACTTTGCTCTTTGCCATAATTAGTTCTTTTTCGAGGAACAATATACAGGGTGCTTAGCGAACACTTTCAAAATTCTTTAGAAGTTACCTGTGGCAGATAGCTCAATTCTAGTTCATGAGCCGGTCTACTCGAAGCGGCGGACACTACTTGCACAAAAAATGGAAATGCAAAATTGACTAAGTAATAAGTACTCACTTATTAATTTTTTAGCTAGTCATCTTATGACCATTATTGCAATTTACAAATTCTAGCATTGGACTTCACAAGGCGGATCCACTTGTAACGAATTCTCAGGACGACACCAGTTTCGACATATAAATTCCCGAACTTTGCCGAGAAATGCATGGGCGTTTCAGTTACTTGTGTGCTTCAGTGCATGAAACGACGTTTTGTTAACAAATTAACTCGAACGCCAATGCATTTCTCCGAAAAGTTCGGGAATTTATATCTCCAAACTGGTGTCATCCTGAAAATTCGTTACAAGTGGATCCGCCTTGCGAACTCCACGGCTAGAATTTGTAAATTGCATTATGGACCATAATGTAATTAGTTAAAACTTAATTAGTGAATTTTTATTATTTAGCCGATTTTGCATCTCAGTTTTTTGTGCAAGTATTATGCGCCGCTTCGAGTAGAGCAGCTCATGAACTAGAATCGTGATATCTGCACCAGGCAACTTTTACAGATTTTTGAAAGTGTTCACTGAAACACCCTGTATCTGGAGGGATTCCGTAGATTCAGGTGCTTTATTGTGGGTACGCGAAAATCTTCGTTCCATAGGATTATTTATTTATTTATTTATTTATTCATTCATTCATTTATTCATTTATCAAATCCTGCAGGCTCTCACAGCGAGCCCTAGCAGGAGTGGCATAAAAATGCAACAGTGCACAATATTAATTGAGCGTAGTTACCTCATGAAACATAAGAATTCATTTACAATGGGACAGGTTGTATAGTAACAGGAGAAATTTTATTCAGTGTGAAACATGACTATGAATAATAAACAATCAATTTGTCCACAGATTCAATGGTCATAATCACATCAGGAGGCAGCTTGCCCCATTTCTATTGTACATGGAAAAAAAGAATACTTCAAGACGTTTATTTTGGCGTGGTATGGAATTAGACACTGATCATGATGATGCCTTGTACGGCGAGAAGTAATGGGCATAAGATAAGGTTGATGACTCATAGGAAGTTTATGGTTCTTAAGTAAAAATAGATATATTAGTCTTTTAATTTTACTTCGTGCTTGCAGCGATGGGATGGCATGCTGTTTATTAAATGGGAGGATGAGTCTGTACTGCGGTATTTTGACAAAATGAAGCGTACGGCTTTCCTCTGGATTGACTCCAGTGCCTCAATATTCTGTTTAGTGTACGGGTCTCAAACTGTAAAAGCATACTCTAGTTTTGGTGTGATGAGGCTATAGTATGCTATAGGATGCTATAGGAAGTCCAATTAGTTCAAGTTTGTACATTAATTTTGCATGTGATACAGCATCGAACGCTTTTCGAAAGTCTAAGAAAATCGCATCGAACTACTCTAAGGGGTTAAGCACTGGTACAAAGCTGTGTATAACAGATGTGAGTTAGGTCACAGTGGACAATGCTTTCCTAAATCCGTGTTGAACAGATGAGAGTAAACTATTGTCATTTAGAAATTTAATTGTATAGTTACTTAAAATGTGCTCTGCTAACTTACAACAAGTGGTAGTGAGCGAGATGGGACGATAATTAGAAATAAGCGTCCTATCACCCTTTTTAGGCGCAGGCACAATGCAAACTGTCCTCCAGTCAGAAGGCAGCTTTCCTGTGGCAAATGAGGTGCGAAAAATTATTGAAAAAAATTTGGATATCATTTCTGCATAACGGCGTAAAAATATGTTTAGAATTCTATCTGGACCGGGGGACGATATTGTTTTAAGATTTATCAACATTGAAGTTAATCTGGGCAGTGATACAATCCCTGGGTCAGGAAAACAAAATGCTTCACTGCGAAATCTGCATGGATTCGGAACTGAAAAGACAGTATGAAAATATCGATTAAACTGTGGAGCAATTTTAGTATTGTCCGCAAGCTTTTGCGCCTTCGTGCATAATTCGGTTAATAGGCTTTTTCTTTTCTGCTAACTAGTCCCTAATTATTTTTTTTTGGGGGGGGGGCAGTCCTGAATAAAGTTCGGCAGTGCGTGCTCAAAATAGTTTCTTTTTGCAGTTTTTATTGATTCACTAAGGTTCGATTTGTGGGTTTGAACCCTGCATCAATCGGATCTACGTCGTCTTGACTGTTTAAGTTTTCTCGTGAAATGTACGATTTCTCGATTAATCCAAGAATTTCTTTTACACGTTTTCTTTATTTTTGTCGGCACGAAATTCTCTATGCAATGGAAGCAAATGTTCTTGAACCTTTCCCCGTAACTGAAGAACGTCAGAACTATCAAAACTGTCAAGACAGTATTCAAAGTAATCGAGCACATGTTCATCGTTTGCATGTGAAAAAGCTTTGAATGTAACTGTTTTACTGGTAGGTTGTTTTTTGTTCATATCACGCAGAGGAAATAAAACGTAAACCATGCTGTGATCTGAAAAACCACATTCGACCAATACGGATAAATTTTCAATGGAACGAATTAAAAACACAAGATCAAGCACAGAAGCGGAATCACCTTGCACGCGTGTTGGCTCTCTGACAACCTGTTGAAGGTCGTGACAGAACATTATATCACATAACTTATCAGCATGTGTGCCAAAGCCGGGAACAGATGGGCAATCCCAGTCAACTCCTGGCAGGTTAAAGTCGCCCGCCAGGATGATTTTATCGCTCCTAAATCTAGACATATGATCAGCGAGATCATTTAGGAATAGTATTGGTGAATCGGGAGGTCGATAAGCTGCAAAAATTAGGAACGAGTAACCAAAGCAGGATGCTTTTAAAGAAATAGCTTCGTGTCCGGCAATTTCTTGTATCTTGATATCATCACAGCCATGTTTTACAAGGACCGCAACCCTGCCCCCTCGAGAAGATGCGACAACCTGATAGCTGGGAGGAAAAACATCTGCGTCATCAATCTTTTCTCGTAGCCAAGTCTCTGCAATTACAACTATGTGGGGATCATATTCAATCAATATAGCCTCAAGTTTTTCAGTTTTGTTTTAGGACACTACGTGCATTGATGTTTAATAATCCAAACTTTAGGTCATCGGGAGCCGCAAGTCAAGGTGTTTGAGAGCCATTTTGGCGGCTTGGCAGCTTCACTCGTGTAGTCTGGGTATCATCTCGTGCATAGAGTGTTCCATCCACAAGCAGTTTATCGTTCAATAGAATTACTTTTTTTGCCTTCCCCTTTTCCTGCCTAGCACTTTCCCACAATAGCTTGCGTTTTCTGAGCGTGTTGCGCGAGTAATCATTTTGAAGGGATATGTCTTCGCCTTTAAGTTTATGAGCATTGTTCAAGACTTTCTGTTTTTTGTTATAATCGTGGAAAAAGATAATGACTGGTCTTGTTTTTCCTGGTTTGCCAAGCCTGTGAATTCGTCCTACAGAGGAGCAGGGGACACCAAGTTTTTTGGAAAAGATATCATCAAGAACCTCGAAAGCCATAGTTGTAAAGTTTGTTACGTAGAATACCCTCACTTTCATCTGGTTCCTCCTTTACTCCGAACGCAAGCAGATTTGGTCGACTATTTCTATCTTCAAAATCAGCCATCTTATTCTGAAGGGAACCAACTATCTGCTCAAGGGTGTCTATTCGCGCAGTTTGTTTTTCCAATTCCGGAAACCTGGAGCACAAATTCTTTATTGTTTTTTCGAAAGTAGTCTGTTACTTCCTAAGACCCATTATCTCTGAAATTAATTTATTCTGACTTTCCACCAGCTGCTCTAGCAATTCACGAGTGCTTTTGTCAGGGCCCGGATTCAGTTCAATATCGCCACTGAGCAACAATTGGCACATGCAGTATACGTCAGAGGCGATTTCCAAGCACTTCCGTGGACACGGCAGAATCAACAGGCATAGAGAATCACTCTTTATAATAGAATAATAGCCACTCAGCAGCACAAAGCAGAAGAACGGCTTGTTAAGCAACATGCTCTTGGACGAGGCGCCGTGCCCACTGTCATTGCGGCACAACAACAGAGAGAAACACTGAAGAAAACTTTGGCGATTTCAGAGACCTGAATGGCTCATCCATATCCACGCTTGTGTGGTAGGCTACACTTTTTAAAATATTCTGTAATAAGCTGTTTACTTTGGATTTCCGTAAGCGGCTGCAATTAAAAAAAAAACAGATGCCATATCTTAAAAATAAATTATGGGGTTTTACGTGCCAAAACCACTTTCTGATTTTGAGTCACGCCGAAGTGGAGGACTCCAGAAATTTTGACCACCTGGTGTTCTTTAACGTGCACCTAAATCTAAGTACACGGGTGTTTTCGCCTCCATCGAAATGCGGCCGCTGTGGCCGTGATTCAATCCCGCGACTTCGTGCTCAGCAGCCCAACACCATAGCCACTGAACAACCACGGCGGGTCAGATGCCTTATCTTATATGCGAATATGCTAATGTATGCACGATCATTTTATTTATTTTAATAGGAGCATAACTCCGAACGCGGTAGAGTAAGCACGCAGCTCGTCGAAGTTTAGCACAAATGGAAGCCATATGAACGTTCCATGATAAATCATTGTCAAAGTGCACTCCTAGATATTTAACACTGTCTACATATTCAACCGGTGTGCAGTCGCAATTAAAACAATCAGAGCCATGCAATAGGACAGGCAGTGTGGCATCAAGAACTTTTAGAGGGTTTCTAAAGTAGAATAATTGCGTTTTTCGGGCATTAACTTTTATTTGATTACCTTTACACCAGTCTATGACTTTAACTGAATCAATTTGAAGCAGAGCAACAACCCTCTCATATTCCACATGTCTTTAAACAAGCAACGTGTCGTCTTCATATTGAAAAACCGTGCTTGTTTCAATTACCTTTCCTATATCACTCGCGTATAAGTTGAAAAGTGGTGATAGCACTGAGCCTTGCGACACTCCTGCTGTGAGGTACCGCAGAGTACTGTGTACATCATTCAGACAAACAATTTGAGACCGATCATAAAAAATAACTACTAAGAAAATCTAGAAAATGTCCTCGAAACCCATAGTTGTAAAGTTTGTTACGTAGAATACGATGGTTACCTGAGTCAAATGTCTTTGATATATCTAAAAAGAGTGCACAGGACACTTGGTTTCGTTTAAAAGTTTCGTGTAAAAAATCTGACAAAGTTTCAAAGTGTTTCTCCGTACCAGTGCCTTGAACAAAGCCGTACTGGGAAGCTGATAATATGTTGTGCTTAAGAACAAAGCTGTCCATGCATTACTTCCAGAACATCCCTTTCCAACAGTTGTGATAAGAAAAGAAGTACGGATATGGGGTGGTAGTTTTCAGGTTTTTGTGCATCTCCACCCTTAAATATCGGAATAACACGTGCTCTCTTCATTTCGTCGGATACAACACCCGTGTCTAAAACACTGTTCAAAATAAAAAGAATCGGCCCTGCTAACACACTGATATTACGTTTATATCGTCAGCTGATATTCCATCTAAATCTTCAGCACGGCTCTTTCGTGACCGCCACAGCAATCGAAACAAGTCGTCTTGCGCCATCGATGGCAGAAGCGCCTAATCTGATACTGAATTACTTGCTGCGATAAGGCTCTGCCGATTAGGGGGCGTTCCCATATCTGTCGCCACTGAAGAAAATGAATCCTTAAAACAATTACCCACCGCTTGCGATGGTGCACCGAAACTTTTCAATGTCGGATGTAAATAAGAGGTAGACTTGGTTCCCCTAAGCTCATTCACTAGGGACCACATCTTTGCAGGTTTATTACGAGAAGAAGAAAATTGGCGACCAAAGTAGTTTCTTTTGGAACAGCGCATCGTTGCTGTAACTTTGCTTCGTGCGCATCGGTAAATACTTTTCAGAGCTTCGTCTTCAGGGCGCTTTCGACATCATTTCCAAAGTACGTCTTTTTTCTTGAATAGCATTCAAAATTGGATTATTCACCCACTGTAATTGTGATTTTCGCTTACGTACCAAAACAGACCTTTTAAACCCTCGCTTCAGCTCGGTGAAAGCATCTACAAACATTTTATATGCATTGGTCATTGGTCGATGTACTAAGAGTGTGTCCCAATCAATTGGGTGACAAGTCTGTTAAATCTAACCTAATCAAGTATTTCTAAATATTGGGCCTCCTTGCTTTTGACTGCATAAGGGCTACGAGAAGAGATCTGGCAGCCGGTATACAGTAATGATCTGCCAGCTTCTTCGTTATTCGAATGGATTTAACGGTCAAAAGATCTAATAATAATAATAATAATAATAATAATAATAATAATAATAATAATAGGCTATAGTGAATACATATAGGTCCTTTCTGCGAAAGCGTAGGCTACCAATGCATACCAATGAAGAACGCCCACAAGGCCCGTTTCTTCCTCAATTTGGCATGTCTTTAATGCAGCACCAAACTTTTAGACAAACGGCTCATTCACAACGGCCACTCGCAGAAGTCGCGCGACCAAACGTTGGTCACAAATAGTCACGAATTGTCGCTTTGGTCGAAAAGCTACTGTTTTGGGTCAGCCCCGCGGCTCATCGATTTTTTTCCAGTAGAGCGAATGCAGTTGCAAAGCTTCTGAACGAATAGTGTGTTCAGAACCATGACGTCAGTAAACACTGAAGCTAATTTTACGTGATGATGGCATGTAAATGTAAACTGTAAATGCATGTAAACTGACCTACGACGTCACCGGGATCTCGGCGCCACCTTGGGCCATAAAAGCGGCGGCCTCACAGTGAAACGAGTCATTTGGCAGCAGCAGCAGCTGGACGTGAACTCGTCTCTCACGAACGCCGCTTCCATTTTTTCAGGTTGGTGTCACAACCCTATTCCGTAAACCCGAGCTCTATTTTCTGAAGAGCGCTCTCGCTGCTGCTGCTGCCATCTTGCATTTGTTAGTCTATGTGTTCGTAATATCCATGTTATTCTGTTCTTTTTTTTGCGTATGCTTGTGACATCATGACATCGTTGCAAGATACTATATGCAGTAAATGTAACGGGAACTTCAATACTGATGAACGCTCAATGTCTTGTTGCGAATGTCTCGGGGCCTATCACTTAGGCCCATGCTCAGGGATTTCCGAATCCACGTTCAAGTCAAAGGGAGCAGAGCAAAAAAAAATGTGGAAGTGTCAGGATTGCCGTAAACATTGCAAAACAACTGGCGGCTCAAGTCAGAAAGAGAGCGATGATTCTGCCATTGCCACCGTGCTACTTGACATCAACCGAAAACTTGATGAACTGCTTCCTCTGAAGAAAGTCGTCCAAGACATGGAAGAATCTCTGAACATGATGGCCAAGAAATACGACACCATTGTTTCTGATGTTGCGTGGCACAATGGTGAAATTAAGAACCTGAACAACAGAGTGTCCAAACTTGAGGAAATCGGTGCCTGCGCAGAAATAAAAAAGGTTTCTTGTGCAGTTAACGACCTGGAATACCACAGCAGGAAACTAAACATTGAACTTCATGGCATCCAGAAAAAACACAAGGAATGTTTAATGTCTGAGGCTAACGCTATTGCGTCAAAACTTCAGCTCGCACCATTAACTGAGCAAAGTGTATCTGCGATCCACCGGCTGCCCTCTAGCTCAGATAAGATTCCTGGAATCCTTGTCCGCTTCTCGAATCAATCGACTAGGGATCAATGGCTCGGTAAACGTAAGGCTTTGCCAACTGTTCAGAACGGCGCGTACATGATGGAAAACCTAACTACGCAAAACAGGGCCCTACTGAAGTTGGCTAAAGCATGGGCGCATGAGCACGATTTTTGCTATGCATGGCACCGAAGTTTTCGTTCGAAAAGAAGAGGGCGATCGCGCGCACTTGATAAAATGCCCCAGTGACCTTGCCAAACTAGTTTCCTGAATTCCTGGCGACTGTATTTGTATACGTCAACCATGTCTCGTGCTGATTGGGTGTGCCCTTCTGACTTGTTTAACTACTTTGGGCCTACACACAGAAATGGCGTAAAATGCGTTCATTTGAATTGTCAGTCTGCTTGCAATAAACATGATGAGCTCGACGCATTTCTTGGCAGTCTAAGCGTCTCTTTCGATTTTATGATGTTGTCAAAAACGTGGTACCACCAAAACTCGGCAGTTTGGCACCCTCCGAACTACAGATGTTTCACGCAGTCGAGGACGATTACACGTGGCGGTGGAGTTAGCATTCTGGTTCGAAACGAATTAGTAGTGCAGCGTATAGAAGATTTCTGTACAGTGACCAAAGATTATGAGGTCCTTTCAGTTATATGCTCAAGTTTATTGGTTACTGTATGGTATAGGCCGGCTGATGGTAACATTGAGCGTTTTTTTTTCTCTTCCTTGAAAACTTCTTTACTTATATCTCTGATAATCACTATGAAGTTATTTGGGGTGGCGACTTTAATATTGACCTACTTGCATTAACCCCTTTGTGTCGTGACTTTAAGCTCTTGCTACATTCCTACGGTTTTTCAAATGTTATCTCGGTGCCGACAAGAGTGACCGGCCACACAGCCACCTGTATTGACTTATTTATTACTAATTTCCCTGAGTGCAATACCAAAGCTGGTGTCTGTTCTTCTGTTCTGAGTGATCACATGCCAATTGTTTTCAGTGTAAATCGTAAGATTAAAAGATGTTCCCCATGTGAATTTTCCACTCGGGTAATTACACTCTTGCTAATGCAGAAGTTTCGTGATGAACTGCGACATATTGACTGGAGTTCAATTTTTCAGTCAAAATGTGCTAACTTCGCGTATGAAACTGTTTTGGGCATTTTTTGTGTGCTCTACGATCGGCATTTTCCGACTCGTACTAAAGCAAAGCGCTCCTCAAAGATAAGAAAACCGTGGATCACGGCAGAACTATTCCAAGAAACAAAAGAAAAGAATAGTCTATATAACAAGCTCATCGTGTCCCGTGACATGGCAGATCTAGCCACGTTTAAGAGATACCGTAATAAACTTAATAAGCAGCTGCGGCTTGCTAAGATTCGCTATAATAACAAATATTTCGAATCCTGTTCGAGTGATAGTAGGAAAATATGGAAGAAGGTCAATTCGCTACTCGGTCGTTCACCTGAAGCCCTACTCCCTGTTATTATTAAAAAAGACGGGGTTGATATTAGCCCTGAAATGTTACTTGATGTTTTTAATGATTATTTCACCAACATTAGTACGTTGCCCATAAATAGCAGTGCCTGCCGTTATATTAAGCCGCGCCTCATGACACCGTTTTTCTCCGGCCAACTGATGAAGGTGAACTTATCTGTATTTTTTCCAATTTAAAAGACAGTAGCACGTGTGATATAGATAACTTGCAGATGAAACTTGTTAAATATGTTATCAATGTAATTTCCCCAGAGCTAACGCATATTTATAACCTTTCACTCGCTAGTGGTGTCTTCCCACGTAAAATGCAAGCTGCAAAAGTGTTAGCTTTATTCAAGAAAGGTGATAAATCAGCTATGTCCAACTACAGACCAATCTCTATACTCCCGATCTTTTCGAAAGCTTTAGAAAAAATAATTTTTATCCGTGCATCTAACTTCCTTGAAACTAAAAACCTCCTCACTGACTCGCAATATGCCTTTCGCAAACACAGATCGACTCAGCTTGCACTTCTTCAGCAGAAAGAATACATCTTACAAAATTTTGAGGACCGCCAGCTTACTTTAGGGGTATTTATTGACTTCAGTAAGGCATTCGACTCCATCAGTCATGAACTATTATTAAATAAACTTACCTACTATGGTATCCGCGGTGTCGCCTTAAAATTATTTCGGTCATACTTGCAGCATAGATGCCAATATGTGTTCACTAACAACAAATCGTCCAAAATTTCTTCTGTTACGGCAGGTGTTCCCCAGGGCAGTATCCTTGGGCCTCTTGTGTTTAATCTTTACGTCAATGATCTCGTTTATATTGATCCCGATGCCAAATTCATAATCTATGCCGACGACACTACTGTCCTGTTTTCGTCCAATGATGCTTCGGAGCTAGTGTCAGTGGCTAACTCTTGTTTGGAAAAAATATATTTATGGTCTCTAGAAAATGGTCTCAAGATCAACGCTGAAAAAACACAGGCAGTTTTATTTGAACCGAAGAATAAGAATACCTGTCTTTGTAGGGACGTGGTGTTAGGGTCTTCTAAAATTGAACTCATCCCTTCTGTGAAAACACTCGGGGTCTTTTTTGATGAAAATATGAGCTGGAGCGATCATATTGATTTTCTTGCAGTCAAACTCTCCCAAATTACTGGACGCGTTTTCTATATTCGCTACATGCCTCGGAAGATTAAAATGTTAATTTATAATGCTTTGTTTGCGAGCCACCTTCATTATTGCTGCCTTATTTGGAGCACCACATCTGTTACAAATATTAACCGTTTGCTTGTAATACAAAAGAAAATTGTTCGCGTAATTAGTGATATGCCCTTTGACTCCCCCTCTGAGCCCCTATTTAAAAAACTTCGGGTACTTAAAGCCAGTGATATGTTCAACTACCGCCTTGCTCTTGGATGCCTAAAAGAAACCAAACAGAACTTAAGCCTTGTTTCATCTCTGGCTAGATTAAAACACAATATCCCATGTTATAACACCAGGTCCCCGGAATACTGGCATGTGCCGCATGTGCGTTCAACCTATGGTAACCAAATGACTTGTTACACTCTCCCCACTCTGTGAATAATCTCAGATTTGCGTCCATCGATGTACCAAATTGTTCTGGCAGAGACCTGTATAATTTCTATTGCCCCAAGAATTGGGTGTAACCATGTACCTAATGTTTTTCTTTTTAAGAGTTTTGTGTATCTACATATCTATATTGTTTGTTTTTCCCGAGCTGTTTCATGTGTGAAGCAAATTGTTTAAGTGAGATCTATGTACTACATGCCATTACTCTTTCCTTTCTCCATTTTCCTTGTTCCTCTTTCCTTTCATTTTATTCTTTTTTTTTTTTCTGGCTCCTTGCTGTCTGCTGCCTTTTGGACCTTCTGGTTATTAGGACCAGCCAAGTTGCTTTTGTAGCAACTTTCTTCCTAATGCCTTGGCACTTTGTACCACTTGTTTTTATGAATAAAGGTATATTATTATTATTATTATTGCGAGCAGACGTGAACGGCATCAATCGCCAGACATTTTGGTGGGGCGACAGGCTTGCAGGTGTGAACATCGGTAGCCTTGTGTCGCTTCTTGGTCACCAGTCGTGGTCGGTCGTGCCAGCTCTGTCAGTCACTGTGTGAATGAGCCCTAAGCACTCTTAGATTTCTCACATGGTTAAACACAAGTCAACAGCGCAAACTGGCGAAACTATTATTGAACATGCTTAAGTAGAAGTCAACAGAGTAAATTGATGAAACTTTTATGCAACTAATTGCATTGCTATGCTAAGCAGGTCCTTAAATACGATCGATACATAGATAACACAAGTCATCATTTGTGGCAAAATCATGATGCCTACGGGAACTTCGCTGAGATTAGCGCACTGTCGAAAGAAGCGCGACCCACTTTGTAATATGTATTGCTTTGACGTGATTACGTAACTGTCGTTACTACATTACACCCCCTTCTCTCCATTGCAAGCCACATTTCGATTGGGAGGAAATTCAAAAACGCCCGTATGCCATGCATTCTGTGCGCGTTTAAGTACCCCAGGGGGTCAAAATTGATCCGAAGTCCCTAACTACGACGTGCGTCATGATCATATCCTGGGTTTGGCGCACAAAACCACACAGCTTAATTAAAAAAAATAATATCGCCTGCGTGGCTCAGAAATATTCGTGACTGGTCCGTATGTAGAAACGCTTGTTGCACGACAGACTGCATAGCAAGTGTTGTAATTATACGGCGTGCGCAGCAGCCTCCCTCCGTAACTGTTGTATCCTCGGTCGATCACTTTCGTAAGACTTTCTGTTCGCACGACGTAACATGCCTTATATATAGCAGCGACGGTGTTAATTTAAATCCAGGTGCCATGATGCCAATGTTACGCGAAAATAACCTTGCCGGGAAGTACATCTGCCCGCTGCTTTCCTTTTTTTTTTTTTTTTACAGCGAAGTTGTATGTGGCTAGCCAATTCGTCCGCCCGTCCGTCTGCCGCCTGTAGGCCAAACCTCCTCCGGCGCAACCCCATGCGCATGCGTTAAAAAAAGATGCGCGCGACCGGCTGCGCCAGTAGTGACGTCGTCGCTGTCCGTCGCAGCCGAGCGCGTGCACAGCACTTTCTCTCCGGCTCCGAAATGGGTTGGCCACGCGTCATACGTACTCGCGAGGAGCGGGCAGCTTTCGATCAGCAACGCCGCGTGCAGAACCGGGAACGAGCTGGTCCACGCAGTGCCGATGCTGCAGCCCGGGCACAAGAACAGGCTCGAGCAGCCGAGCGCAAGTACCAACTGCGTACCGAGGATCCACAGGCCTACCAAGCCGTCGTTTAATGAACCGTTGGGATTAACCCAGTGACAAACACCGGGGCCGCACGTTTTAGTTTCGCTGGTTAACCATTTGTACGAAGTGCTTGGGTGGTGATTTTTTGTAATGTCCGCTTGGGCTGCTTCGTCAGATTCGTGAGCACTGAACTCTTTGGGCAGAAACCTAAATAAAATAAATTCTGAGATTTGGAGTGCCAAAGGCACGATCTGATTATGAGGCGCGCCGTATTGGGGGACTCCGGATTAATTTAGATGAGCTGGGGTTCTTTAACGTGCACTTAAATATAAGTACACGAGCGTCGTCTTTGAGCACGAAATGCCTCTAGCTCCCGTTGTCGGCGTCCTTAAGGTGACCTTGAGCCCGAAGCCAGAGCCGTTATTGGAGCGCTCGAACAAGAACCAAGTTGACAAGGAGATTCATTCACCCGCAGGCACGCTCCCAACTGTGGTATGAACGCAAAGTTGAATATAAGTATAACACATGTAATACATCATACTTGATATTTGCGCGAACAAAACGATTTCGTCCGGATAACCAGTCAAAACTTAAGAAAATGCGGTCTCTGGCCTCCAACACTTTGTACAGGGACGCATTACGTACGCTAGTTACTACCCAAGCAAGTTACAAAAAATTTTGCTTCCGAGTTCTTCTTAATGTTTGTTCACAGTATCGCTGATGCTGTAACTTCTAGTACGCTGAAGTTATATTTGTCATTTCCAATAGCGACGTTCAAAAAACAGACACAGGGCACCATATACTTGATTGTCATCTTTTGGCGCTGAGACAGGGTTGCCTTTTCAATGCCAGCGGCCCGCGAGTTCCACCGCGCGGGTTTTGCGCCGTCGCGGATGGTTGTTCGGCGGAGGCGACACTTGCAGTATAAGATTAAGTGAAAAACAGGTTCGTATGCTATGGTGTGGTGTGCCGTTGCGAACATGCACTACACCCATTTTAAGATTGTGGCTAATCTAATCTCCAACCGACTTGTTTTGCCGGTAGCCATTTCGTGCTTGCATCTACTCTCGATTACGGGAGAGCCATAATTCTTTGCTTCATTTTTTTCTTTTATATTTATTTATTTATGCATTTCGCCATAATTGGAATTCGTCCGTCGCTGCCGGGATCAAACCTGCGACCTCGAGCTTAGCAGCGCAACGCCATGTGGACGCAAAGCTTATCAAACAGTCGAAAGTTCGACGGGATAGCATCTAGTCTGGTTTACTAGCTGTTGTTTATAGTGAAGATAGTGGTGACCATATCGACAAAACAAAAGGACATTTCGAGAACCGTACAGATCCTCTCACAATCGGTCAGCAAGGGATCCATACGGATCTCAATATGTCATATTGATCAGTGACTTACGCCATTCCTAACAAAAAATTAATGAAACGAGAATGCGGCTCCTCTATAGACTTAGCTTGGAGTCAGGAGTGAAATCAGTGTGGCCTACAAAATCATTCCCACAGTTTGGGTCGGCTATCGAGGAGCCAGTGTGCATCCCCTTCAGAAGACTGAGTGTGCTCGTGAAGTGAAATGGCACGCAAACCCATCAAGCTTCCATGCATGTGTACATCAAACAGACCTGCTTGTGTGCACGGGACGTGTGTTCTTTTTTTGTGAGGTAGTCTATGACCTTATGGTTGCATACGACGCGTTGAACGCCCGGCACCTCAGAGTATACATGGGTGGCCTCCGGACGAAAGCGCGTATGTCTACAGCCTGCCGACCTCCCTGTGTGTCGCCGTCCTGTGGTGGTTCTCCGTAACACGGAACTGAGCGGCGGTTGCGTCCGCTCGGGGAAAACCGGCCGCGACGAACACGTGCCCCCAGGGACACGAGGCAGAGCGCCATTGCACGCGGCTTTCACTGGGGACCCTTGCGTATGAATTAAACTGCCGTGCGGTGTTTGCCACTCGTGAGGAAACGGGGTGACCTCGTGCGCCAGGTGGAGCTGAGTCGCCGGAATAGGCGAGTTGTTGCGGTGCTTTTCAGTGCGACTTTCACGCTTACCTATACGTGCCTTTCGGCAGTTGGGGCGCGGGTACATTTTACCCTTTGTACACTTACCTTTTCAATTCACTAAAAAAAACTTTCCGTGAGTGTGTAAGCCAATACAAGAATGTTTTGCAGTGGTTTCAGCGGGCTGGTCGTTTGTAGCTGACAAGGGCGCAAAATAACTTCACAGAAAGACTGTGCACAAAATGGATAAGGCAAAACCCAGCGGCACAAGCATAGAAAAAAAAAAACTGAAGAGGGAACTACAGTAAGACCACAATAATAAATAGACATCAACACTACGGATAACACGCTCGATTCATTCTTCGCGTTGTAATGAACTTTCTAAAGGGCATTTCCCCATATATCGAAGGCACGGGTTCGGTACACTAACTCACTCATCTACACTCGATACAAAGAGCAATACCTGTTACAATACCTGTATCGCTAGTTTTCCAGTTGTTCCCTGTTACTGACCACTCTACCTATAGGTTCTTAAGTGGCCACGGTGTTAAGTCGCGATGGCCTCTGATGAGGTTCGTATCCATTAACGTGAGACTTATATTGCATTTATTCGAGAAAGGTGTCAACCAAGACAACTGAAAAATCCACCGACTTGCATATGCGTAGCGAAAATGCTTCAAAAGTAGTGCAGAATCAACCGCAGATACTTCACTAAATTGCAGTAATTATTGCTGAGATCGCTTTTCGTAAAGATCAAAACAAACACACACGCAACAAAAAAAACTCCCTATGTGCATTCTTTCTAGAAAGATCTCCGGCGCTGTGATGTTGCCCTTAACATAGATTTTTTTGTCATGTTATTAGTGTACCTTCTTTTTACCTTCAGTCTTGACGAATGCCACTGTGTCCATAATCGGTGTTCAGTTGAAACTCATTGTTCTTTCTCAATTACTGCGTGTTCCTTGACCATAGTGTTTTATGTTCTGCAGTTATTACGCTCGTATAGCGCTTTGGTAGCATGCATGGAGGCTTCATGTCGATTGGTAATAGCTGTATACACGTTAAATGAATTCAAGAGCCGCTGCGTATGCTGCGAACCATGCGCTGGAGCAAACGGGTGATGACATAAGTGGCTGTGCAAGACCAGCGATGCAAACTAAATGTTTCGGTGAAGCCTGCTGTTACATCCAGCAGCGACATTTACATTTTTTTTATCGCGGTTACCGCTACGCAACTTTCCTCATTATTTCCTCGAGCTATGTGCGTCGTCCAGCTGGCATAGAAGGCCGCGATGCACGCGTGCCAAGCTGTTGTCATCCAGCGGCTTTTCGCGCCTTGATGCTTTAGCTCTAATAATCTCCCTTCTCAAATACATGCGAACCCCACCCCGGTGGTTCAGTGACCTTGTTGTTTTAGTGCTGAGTGCAAGGTATTCCTGGTAGGGGCTGCCACATTCCGATGAGGGCGGAATGCAGAACCTTCCTTGTACCTAGCTTTAGGCGTGCACAAATAATCCCAAGTGGTCAAAATTACTCTGCAGCCAAACATTACGACATCTTTTATAGGCCGTGTGTTACTTCGAAGCGTTAAAGCTCATGAATTAATGAAATGCATGTAAAATGCAGGTATGTCTTCATGGGACAACTATGTACCGGATTCAAGTTTGTTGCGTCCAGGAGAAAAAGTCAAACTGAGACTGCTGAAAGAAAACCTTTGACCTCTATACTGTGAAAGTTTTTGCGAAAATTGATCAAAATGGCATAAATGAAAAGAGAATGAGACTTCAAATATTTTTAGAGCTCTGTAACTCCAAAAAGAAAAATAGACATGGCAATTCTGCAAAAACCAGCAGACATAATGTTAAAGCGTGAAATCAAGATACTAATTTATAGTATGATAGACACCATGTATTTTTAATATTTTTTTGTGCGATCTATGTGCAAATTTTGTTTAGCTTCAGCAAAGGTTGAACTGAGTGTAAATGTGGAACGGGTGGTTCGGCGACGGGCGCTACATCCGGATTTCTGAGCCTTTGCGCCGGTCCATGTGCTGGTTGCCCCATGTACTGGTTGTCTGAAATGAGGTGAAAGTTCAGCTAATTAAGGCAACGGTGCTTAGGTACGCGAATTTTGCAAGAGTCTTAAATTAGTGCATAGTGATACAATCTAGAGTAACACAGACGAGTGTTTGATCAGCTGGTGACAGAGTATATATATATAGTGCCAGCCGACGGGCAGTCTTGTGTAAGGCGGTCAAGTGCAAGCGGTGATATGGGTGAAGTCGCAGTTGTAGAAGCGAACAAAGTAAAATTGTGCGAAAAACGAGGTGAATCAGCCGGAAAAGCATTCAAGTTTCTTCCCCAAGTGCGCGATATATTGACGTCAATAATTATTTTTGCTTTTGTAAGTGGCACTGGCGCTTCACAGTCAGTAGAGATAAATTCTCCCAAAGACGGAGCACAGCGTCTAGCACACATGCTGTTCGCCGATATCACTTCAGTACCTTATACCAAATATATTTTGTAAATAAAGTATATTTACCCACGGTCAGCCACAGCTACCAAAGAACATCTGCTACTTTTAGCATTCCGCGCACTAAAATTGTGGAAATTAATTTAGCGGTTGGAAGTTTCCTCGTGAAATGAACCAATTGTCAATATAAAAACCTAACTGCAGCGGTAAATATTGCGAGGCTACGATGAAACATAATTGAATTACAAAGAACAACAAAAGAAGCTCTAAGGAGCTTTCTCTACACATCCGCGCCAAATTGTGCAAAACATTCATAAAGACTCATGGAAGCTGAACAAAAATCAATCCATAAATGAAGGCTGAACGACTGCAATACTAATAATCGTTCTATGGAACTCCGTACTTCCACCAAGCTTAGTTTTGTTTTTCGCCTGTCGGGTTTCATTCAATGCAGCTACAGGCTATTCCAGTACAACGAGCTGTGCGTATCGTCCCATCTTTTGAATATTCAAGTCGTGCGATCGGTGGCACGCACATGTACCACACGACTGAGATAGCAAACAGCCACCTAAGCGGCTATAAAAGCTTCAAGGGTTGCTCTGAGTACGGTTTTTCTTATGATAGTCTTTGGCTTCGCAACAAGAACGCAGCGGCGTTTCGCCTGCTTATACGGTAAGGGATATTTGTGAATGTACAGGTTGAAATTCCTTCTTGATACAATACAGAATTACTTACGGAGCCCTCGAAGTGCTTAAGGAAAGTCAATGAAACCGTGTGTTGAACTGGGTGGTTTCAGTTCGTGTGCAGGGTGCAGAATTTAAATAAAGTTGATTCCATGCCCTCTTTCAACGGTACATAGTTTCGCCAGCATATAAGTATACCAGTTCGGCTGTTATTACACGCAGAACTGACATGACATCACTCAACATGAGCCGACTCAACTCTCCCGCGAACCTGATGTGGTTGCGGTAAGCACGTGAGTGTGAAGCAATTCTGCAGGCATTGCATCTTTAGAGATCCCGCCGTGGTGGCGTAGTGGCTATGGCATTACGCTACTAAGCTCGAGGGCGCGGGATCGAATCCCGGCCACGGCGGCCGCATTTCGAACGCGGGCGCGTACTTCCTTGACCAGTCCTCTTGGGACTCAGCGCTCAGAAGCACAGAGCCAGAGGGCCCGGGCCGTTGTCTACCGGCCCCGACCTGGGTGGAGCCACCGGATTGATTTAATTCGTTCTCCTCGGGACCTAAATAAGGTTCGCACTCATTCACTCACTCGATGGGCTTGGAATGCAGAAACTCCCGTGCACTGTATATTGGGTGCACGTGAAAGAGCCCCAGTGGTCAAAATTAACTCGGAGTCCCCCACTACGGCGTGCCTCATAATTAAATTGTGGTTTTGGCAGGTAAAACCGCAGAAATAAAAAAGAAAACTCTTTAGCGATAACTTTCGATTTCTACTACTTGAGATGTCGGAATATCGCGTGAATAAATGGTTTCGCAAGAAGAAAGTTTCTACGGAATCCAATATCCTAGCGCAAGCTAAGTGAATTCCCCGATCGAAAGTTTTGGTCTATTTCGTTGGCGCACTTGTTTTGTATGTGGGGGTGTGTTCGTGGAATTGGATGTAGATATGACGAAGATAACTTACTTTGGACTCCTTCTGGATCCTTTTCATAGGTTTTTTTTTTTTACATTTGCAGAACAGCCATCTTAGGGACGTTTGCAAAGCAGCAAGTGCCTCAGATGTCTAGCAAAGCTTTCAGTAATTGAAATATATATTTTCTTCCCGATTTTTAACGCTTTTTAGCTGCTTCATTACCGCTCTTTCTTTAATAGCAGGTAGAATGCCAAGCAATATTTTGAAAACATGTGTGCAGCCAGAATTCGATGGGCGCCAGACGAAAATTCGGGTGATGCTCCGTGGTGGCATAGTGGTTATATGCCGTTGCGATTATTTGGGGGGGGGGGGGGGGGGGCGAAGGGCAAAAAACGCCCGATTACCGGACATTGGGTGCATGTTAAAGAACCCCTGGTAGTCAAAATAATTTAGAGTGCCCCACTATGGCGCGCCTTTTATCATATCGTGGTTTTAGCATGTTAAACCCCAGAATTTAATTTAATTTTTTTTTAATATTCGTGTGCGGACTTCCACCATGCGCGAGCCGTGAAGTGATCTTGTATTTTCGTTGTCTTAAAATTGTTGTGGGGCTGTTGGATATAGGCATAGATATTTCATGTAGTCTGCTGATTATCCCATTTTTTGTATTGTTTCAGTTCTATTCAACGATACTACCAAGAGGAGCCAAGACATGAGCAAAACAAGCAAGAACATGACTTGACAAATAAGTGTAAACACGACAAAAATAACACGGCAAATCTTAAATATCAGTATAACTAAGAAAAAATAGCATTGAAAATTGCTCGATATAGTCGTTGATTCCTTTGGAAAAACTCAGTGCCAAAGGGAAGTAAACTTTGATAGCGATCAATTATTCATGGGTGAAAACAGCGCAAAATAAACACGGACAAAGGAGGAACACAGGACGAGCGCTGTCCTGAAATTATTCAACTGTAACTAACAGCGCAATAAAGACAATTACCACAGTGCTCCCTTCTCTCTCTTGTTAACATTCCTGCCTTCTATCTTTCTTTTCTTTCTCTCTTTCCAGATGTGGCACGTCACTGCAAAAGCGGTCCTTATATGAGGGTTTCACTTGCATCGTCCAAGCACTAGAACGAATGTCGGTATCTCATGTGGTTCGTTAAGTCTTTCCTGTGTGAAATGTTTCCTGTTTTCAGTCCCTGAAGAAAAAACTAGACATTTCTATGAGCACTACACACCTGCGGCACACAATGACAGTTACATCACCTTCTCTCCTGCCTCGAGCTAGAGTCCTCTCACGAGGTTCGTTGGTCTAAGTAAATCGGGTAACCCATTTAACAATGAACGGTTATGGAAAACAACGCATTGCCCAAGTTCACAGTTAATCTGTGGCTTTGGGATAACTACGGAATGGCCGTCTTGTAATGCTCACCACTGCAAACCGACAAGTAATGTATATATGGTCTGTGTAGCGGGCGATCGAAAGGCGGCTGACTCCTAAGCGACAACATCATTGCAACTTGTTCTATTCATCTGCGAAGAAAGAGAGCGGAAACGCACTCAAACAGGACATTATTTCGATGAGTACAAAAAAGAGGGGGTAATGAACATAAAACGCAGCGCTGCAGAAGTTCATCGCTAAAGTTTCGGAATATGATGCCTTCGCAGCACTTAAAGCAGAAGTAGCATCTCACCACTACACTCTAATTCAATCTAAACTGAGGGTGATCGCCAATTTGCCAAGCGAAGCGCACAGTTGATTTCCGATGTAAAGAGGGGACAAATGTAAAAAAAAAAGTGCCTGATCGCTTCGTAACAGCCAGATGTATCGCAAGCAATTCGGTACATGGCGATCCTGCTCAAGAAAGAAAAGGAGTTTGCAAATGTAATTTCGACCAGCAGACGAGACACTATGGTTGCTTAACGTCGTGGTAATCTTGAGGAAACGTGGGCTTGAGGAAAGTTCGTGAAACAAATATCCGTATACACGAGGACAACGGAACTATAGACGTGCCATCTGACGAGATCAAACCTTTAAGCCCGTTCCATAGGAATTGGAGCAAAAAACCAGCACCTCGTCGTTAACAGGTCCGGCGAGTTTTCTTGGCACAATACATCTTCCTGCAGAGTAAAGAGGCACCCATATAAAATGCATTGCCCACTGGAAATTTTAGTAGCCCTGCATAAACGAAGACGCATAGGGTAACAAGTTAGGGCGCTGTGTGTTGTTCTGCTTTGTAACTGCCCGCGTCTTTGTAGCGCTACTAAACTTCCCGTTATGACAGACAAGAATCCAAAACTACCGCGGTTTTCAGTGTATTTCTGACGTACTTTCGGCGTAACGACCATGGCATCAAGGCTCCTTCCGTTCATTGTCAAGGCACAGATTTGCAATTTCACGGTTTACGAGTTTCGAGTGCATTGAATGGTGAGGCAGGATTATTTGTCTTCATTTTTCAACATATCTTTATGGATTCGTGATGTTAGCAACAAGTACACTATGCCTCCGGCTTCTCCCCAATATTAAATTGTATGAATGAAGGCTGAAGATTGAAGATGAGAAGCCTTTCAGTTATTTATCAGTTCGCTACCGAGCGTGGGCCAGTCATTTGCAGCAATTAGAAAAATAAAAAGGAACAAGACGAAATTAAATATAACCCGCTCCGCACAACCAACGCTCAAGAAATTTCCTGTGTAACAGACGATCGAAAAGTAGCTGACTCCTTACTGATAGCATTGAAACTTGTTGCATTCATCTGCAAAACAGAAGAAAAAAACAGTAAGACACAGTGGTAAAATATATATATATATATATATATATATATATATATATATATATATATATATATATATATATATATATATATATATAACCACTGTGTCTATATATATCCTGCACTGAATAATCTTCAGCTTCTGCTTATTCTTCCCAGAACTTGGTGAAAACAGAATGCGAACACTTTCACATCAATCTTCTTCAACGACGCCAGAACTCCGTGCTATTTTTGAAGCTGTGAATTTTATCTGCGAAAGAATACAAGCATGACAAAGGGTCATCTATACTGGCAGCATGTCAGCGCTTGAGATCGTCATGAATGCACGAGCAGCATTTGAAAACTAAGAAATAGTTCACTGCACTGCAGAAACCGTGAAGGATGCATCATCGCAGGACCATAATACTGCATTTCAGTGGGTTTCCAGCCACTTCGAATAAAACGGCAACGAGCAGGCTGACATACTCGCCAAAATGTCCCTGAACGAAGGAAATCATTGTGTGATCTCTCTGTATAAGTTGGATACCCGGAATATTACAAGTCAAGTGTCTTCCCACTGTTCTGTGGAAAAATGTTTCCATGGTGGTAAGGCGATACATTGACTGTTAGACGAAGTTGACCTGCGCAGGCAATTCAACGTAGCGGCATATCTGGCACGACACTAACGTACATCGATTCACAGGCTTCGACTGAAAGTGGCGCATACAAATAGTTTTTTTGTTTTCTTTTCATTTTTTTGTTTGTTTTGTTTGTTTGTTTTTTCAGGATACGCCGTTACACTTTTCCTGAGTATTGCTGTGGCTATGAAATTGAGAACATCTGTCCCGTTCTTCCTTAGGGACCAAAATACGCCGTAGAAAGAAGAACGATAAAAAAATAGAACTAGGAGCATTGGACAAGCGCCCCTTTACTACACAAAAATGACTTAACCATGGCCAGCCAGTCATTTGAAGCAAAATGCAAACATATTATTAAAGGCACACTAAAGAGAAACTCTAAACTAATTTAGAGCAATATGCATTTTTTCAAAACCATATTTTCGTTAATTTTGATGCAAGTGGTTGATTATTAAAAGAGGTACGAAACTTTCTTCTTCTTCTTCTTCTTCTTCTTCTTCTTCTTCTTATTATTATTATTATTATTATTATTATTATTATTATTATTATTATTATTATTATTATTATTATTAATTCTTTAGCGCCGGAAACTGAGCTCCGGTAGCTCAGTGTGTCGTCGCGGATTTCGAAGTATATTTTCTGGCATTTGGACCGTTGTGGCACAGTTAAAAGGGTTAAAGTTGAAACTTGCTAAGCTCGGTTTTTTGCCTTTTCAGAATACAATATCTACCGACAAAGAATTACCGAGCAGACGCCGCCAAACTCCACGGCGAGCTGGTGCAGGAACTGCGAGGCGCGGTCGCAAGACGTCTTTGATTCTCGCGTTTCTCCGGTCTCACCAAGCCTGCACTCACGGTAAAAGCGGATTTTTTAGGTATTGAAGAAGAGCAATATAATACAACAACTTAGGTTCTTCTCTTTAATGTCCCTTTAAGAGCCTCATCAGCGTTTTGGGTTATATATCAAACGACGCACTCGTGAAAGCGGTATATATAGAGGTCGCCGTTGAGTAGTTGTTATCAATACTATGTCTTTGCTTCATTTGTTCATTTATGTTGTTATTAAGTGCATATTTTTTTTTTTTAACACAGAGGAATCTAGTGGCCAAGGTACTACCTACACGCCTCAATTTCCCCCCGCAGCCCATGTATAACAGAGAACAGAGAGGAGGAAGACGCACCAAGACAGGACGTTATGGCAGCAACGCTTCTTAATATCTTAATTAGGTAATACCCCAGAAAACAGCCTACTAGCGTTGACTTGCATTGTCGGAAACAGTTCACGGATAGTCGCTTCAAAGAAGAAAGCGCGAGAGAATAAGAAAACAAACACAAACTTGCACTTGAATGATTTACAGAAACGAAAAGAATGAGAATGAAAAATATAAAGAGTAAACGTTAAAAAAAAACTCGCCTTATTAGATAATTCAACACTGTTACTATCTATTAGTAATGCTACTCAAGCCTTCGGAGCAATTTGCTGCATTGATGCGTTACTCCACGGTCAACGAAGTTTTTTTTTTTTTTTTTTTTTTTTTTTTTTTTTTTTTTTACCATGGTATCGTCGGAAACAACGAAGCAGACAGGCAAACCTGCTTTTGACGAGCACAACTGTGCCTTGTTGATTATACACAATTTTCAAAGGTGAACATATCGGGGATGGTCAAGCAATACTGCAAGTCTTTGAGTCAAATGTCCCGCTTTCATGACACTTTAGCGAACTGTCTCTAATAGACTAGGTTAACACTTTCGTTTCCCGGCCCATATCGATGATAGCCACGACACTCACTCTGTAAACTATCGCGTAATGTTAGAAGTAGCATATACAGGCAGTTTTCTTTACTATTTACGTCGTGTAATGGTGCCTTGTTGCAAACTCGATCACTCATAGGAAAACAAATGCAGAGGAGATGTTGTAAACTCGCCACACCCGCAACTGTCGCAGGAATGTGCGTCACGCATGCCAATGAGGAACGAATAGGTCTTTGTAAATGTCACATCCAACCTCAAGCAACAAAATAATGTTGCATGACAGTGTGAGAGGCCTTGTGGTAACTCGAGCTTCATGGATCGGTCTAGAATTCGTAGGCGCCAGTTCGAGAGAGAGGGAGATATACAATCAGCTGTAATGGCGTTACGAGCCAGTGATCCAATATTTTTTTCTTTTTTGCAACATTCATTTGACGGAGGTGTCTAAACTGTCCGGGCGATGCAAAAAAAAACTGCATTGGGCCAAAATTGTGTCAGCACACGGTCACTTAAGGGAAAGAGAGTTCACGGCATCATTGTCAGTTTACACGCGAAATTGTAAAAGCTGAGAGCATGAAAAATCGGACTATAATTGTGTGGATACCGTCAACCGGCTGAAAAAGAGCAGTTCGGCTGTTTGCTAGAAGGCTGCCGGTAGTGTTCGGCCTAACCGCGTCAGATGTGTGCTTATGTTTATTCGCAAACAATTATTTATAGTGGATGTAGGAAAAATAAACTCAGTTGGAAGTATCACTTGCGCGCCTTCTTTTCGTTGTTCCCGTCTTTTTTTCGACGCCGAAAGTACTGGCAATTCTTTGATTGGTTGTTTTCTAATGGCGCTTTTCGTTAAGAAACCGGCCCGAAAACCCTCTCGCCCTACGGAAACCGGCCAGTGACGGCACGGAGTGGAAAACGGATGTGCGAGTGGAGGTCTAGCTTCGCATATGCTTGCTGACACCCGTAAAAACTGTAGAGATGGGTTTGCAGAATGCTTACCCTACGAGCGACGGTCAGGAAAGGCACAACGCTCCTTCACTCCGCAACGTACAAAGGCGCTGCGGCAGGGTTCCTCGACTCTCCGACATGGCGCAGAAACAGATCGCAAACAAACAAGGGTTTATTAACTCAAGACACACCACGCGTACAGTGTGAAAGTCACGGCACTTGCGGGCAAAGGCTAACCGCAAGACCGATTGAGTACGCGCGCCCACTGCACTATATAGGGCTAACCGGATAGCAGACCACCAAGAGCAAGAATGGGAAGTCACAGGAGCAAAGGTCCCACGTAACCAACTCATTGCGGGCCTGTCAGGCCATAGAGTTAATATAACCTACTCAAGAGCAAAAGCTGGGCCGAAAAGGGAGGAACCGCTAGGGCGCCGCCCTGTTGCTATTTGTCCATATGGCCAGCGCAATTACTATTGAAAGGGCTGAAAACAAGTACAGGTCGCCTTATGCTATATAATTAAAAAACGCATGCCTGATTGCTTTATGAAGGTGATGTGGGAATATTGAGTTCACAGAAAGCGTTTGCTAAGTGCGTAATTTATGTAAATCACGTGTACGCATTCATTCAATAAAGCATGGCGCGAATTTCGGTTTCGAATCTCTGTGTTTTTGGACGCGTAGTAGTTTTGTACAGCCTATGTTTGACATGTGATCGTGCGACGACATCGGGCGCTATGGCACCTTCGTGCCTTTGTGCCACACCCAAGCCCCGAAGGGCCCTGGCATCTACCTTCACATGTAAGTAAGTGGATGTATCTTCTTGTTCAGAACATCAGGCGAGTAGCCAGCTCTTGTGATGCATCACAGTCGTTTGAGAAGCGTCACAGGAGAGCATTTTTTACATGAGGAGCGGTGTTTCTATTGCAGCTTTCTCTTCAGTAGGGAATTGCTGGACAGTTGGACCAGCGCACCGGAATTGTACTGGCGAATCTACAAGTAAGTCATATAATCTGTTTAATTGTCGCACTTTGAACAATCATGCTTCTGCAATGGCCACAGCAGAAAAACAGCCTGATGCCGAGTATTTCTGCGCCAGGAAGCAATCAAGAGGCGAGTGCCTAATACGGACGAAATCGAGTGCCTGAACCGACATATTAATAGCGTAGGTGTTTTATTAACTGTGCAATAGTTTCAACACTTCCTTGTATGCCATTTCATGTGGCATATCTTTTCTGGTCACAAATGTGAGCAGCGAATCTCTTTGCATGATCGACTCCGGGCCTGTGGGACCGTTCACTTGCACTCGATGCTGAGTCTTTTACATGTGTCCATAAACTGCAGATATGCACATCAGATCCCTACGAGCATTTTCAAAATTCAATTATTTTAGACAACACGCACGTATGCAATACTGACATAATCTCAAATACCACTCAGCAGCTGGGATACATTTTTGTTGTGTATACCCGCGGGTAAAATAAATAGATCACGTGGACAGCTCCAGCTCATTTTCCCTAAATCAGTGTGTATACAAGGGGTATGCAAAAAGAACTTTTTCTCGCGCACCGATTATTTTGATGTATAAGCAAGAGAACCCACCACGTAAGTATAACATATGTTGTACATCACGCTAATATGTGCTTTAATTTACCAAGTCAGATGAGTTACTTTTATGGCTCATTCAGTCATATCACACTGCAAGCTGCATTCATCAATCTTCTATTGTATTTTGCAAATATTCAATGAAATATGTTCCCCTGTTATGCAGATATGCAGTGGCAAGCCCTTCTGTGTGTTCCAAAGGTAAAATTTAAGCTCTCAATTAAATAAGGCATTCCTAGTCAGAAACAAAAATCAAAACTGGTGAATGCATAGTATCAGAAGCCCAGGGTACAGAAATTCAGAAGTGTCAAGTGATTTTAAGGAAAGAATGGTTTTTGAAAATGCAAGACTCTTTAGTGGAAGTCAAGAAAGTCAATATAGGTAGACTACTCTGCGAAGTTAGGCGAGTAATGGCATAGCAAACAATGGGCCAGGAAATGTGTTGTTTTTCTGTAAAACGAAAGCTGATGATTGTCATTACATGAGTCAACTTAACATTATGAGACTGCTGATTGATAAATTCAGAAACAAACCAAAAAACACGCCACACAAAAAAATTAAAAAGCAATTTAATTATGCTCTCTCTACACTGGGGTCAATAAACAACATGGAGCACATCTAATGTGTACGTATCAGACACCTTGTGAAACAATAAAGGAAAAATTCAATTTAGAGCTACGGCACTCGCCGCATGGATGTGGGGGGCCTTGCACCAATAGTGACAGTTATCACTGCATTTACAAATTAGGAGCATCCATGCAGACAAGGATGATTCTTAATATTTTTGGCTACCACTTGAGGTGCCTCCACCAAGTGTTAACAATGCTGCACGCAGCCATACCAAGGATCTCACAGCAACACCTGCAGGTGAAAAGTAAAAGCAGTAAAGTGCTGGTGCATTCTGGACACTATCTTTGAAAACTTTTAGGCAAGAATGGTGCAAGAAGCAGTATATGCAGACTCTGCAAGCCAAGACGCCGTGGAGGCACATGCAGCTAAGAGCAAGAAGCAATGGCACTGGTATTGGCATTCATCCAATTTCTTTCTTTTTCTTACCTTTAGGCAGCCAGCACACTTCGAACAGCCACCTTGACTTTGGGTGTGTCACCTAAGTTGCCAAGGAAGCATTTCAGGGAAAGCGACAGGCAATGAAAACGGCCATTTCTCCATGTAAACGATACTCTTTCTCTCAGATGACTCCTACACCTCGCCACGCATGCCCACCTGTGCAGACTCCACCAATAAAGGTGCCGCGGAGGCATGTGCATGTCAGAGGCAAGAAGCAATGGCACTGGTGTAGACATTCACCCAATTTCTTTCTTTTTCTTGCGCTGAGGCAGCCAGCACACCTCAAACAGCCACCTTGCCTGCGGGTGTGTCAGCAGATTCCTGTTGTACATATGCTCATAATAAACTTGATAATAAACTTGAAGGCAAATGGGACATTGCTACATTGCTTTTGCGAACATTTAGTGTACATATACATGTTATACTTTGCAGCACTACAGAGCATATTTTGAAGCTTCCCTCTGTTTTTCACCTTTAATTATGAATGAGTTGTGTGGCCCTCAATGCTGCAATTCATGTTGTAGCAGCTGCTTTGTGTATTGCACGCTGGATTAAGCTTGTGATATCCACATGTGAAAAAGGCCTATGCTTGTCTGACAAATAGAAAATGAGGTTTTACGTACAGTTCTCAGTGTTACAATAAAAAAGTAAACAGTCTCATCGTGGAATTATGTTTATTATGATAATGCCTATGACAGTTACTTTTTGTTGACAACTTGAACTGGTCAATCCGTCATGGAATGAGATGTCTAGATATAGAAAAAAAGGTGTTTGTGAGGGGGGGGGGGGGATAGGATTAGACCCGGTGTGAACAAACGTACTTACAACGTCCTCTAGATTCATTCCTTTAAGGTACCGTAACAAAGCGTATTAAAAATTAAATAATGGGGTTTTACGTGCCAAAACGACTTTCTGATTATGAGGCACGCCGTAGTGGAGGACTGCGGAAATTTCGACCACTTGGAGTCTTTTAACGTGCACTTAAATCTAAGTACACGGGTGTTTTCGCATGTCGCCCCCATCGAAATGCAGCCGCCGTGGCCGGGATTCGATCCCGTGACCTCGTGCTCTGCAGCCCAACACCATAGCCCTTAAACGACCATGGCGGTTAACAAAGCGTATTATGCATACAGTTCATACAAGTAACTTCGATATTTCTACATACGCCCGGCGACGCGAGCTATATATGCCATCACTCGCATTTGCGACTGCACCGGATGCCTTCCATATTCTTCTGGTTAATCGTGCTCACGGCACCGAGACAAGGAAAATCATGGACGCAGATGCCTTTAAGGTATCTCGACCTTGCGAGACACCGTTGCGCGTGCCAGGGGAGCTGTCCGTGCGAACACTCCCTGGCACACACCTGCCTCGGCGGCCCCAACTTATGGACCGCCCTGATTCGAGGTTTGATCTCCCCACTGCCTCTTGAGTGCCCTGGAGATCCTGCGCCGCCTGCTTTGTTATAATCCCAGGTGCTCTCCTGAGACCGCCGTTTGTCGGTTACATGTGCCCTCCTGCTGAATCAGTACTTGAAAAAAAAATCGCAACGAAATTAGCGCCCCGCGGCTTCTGCAACATACCCCGCCCGTGCGAGGAAAATTATGCAACGCCATCGAGGAATCTGCCGACCACAGCTTCGAGCTCTTAACTCATAACCTCGTCGAGCGACACTAGCAACAGCAAACAATGCGTGACCGCAGAAACCGCATACTGACGGAAAATTTAACAGGATCATCCTTCGGTTGCATAACTGACACCTGCACGGCCAACATCCATGCCAACATCGACCACACCCACCCGGTAGTATAAAGCCATAGAATAAAGACCGGACTTATAAAGCCCACACACACGGCTGCACGCACACCACATCACATCACTACAAGCGAAACGCCGTGCTGCTACGCTTTTACGGTTGCCAGATTAAAACTGACTACTGTCGCCAAGTCTAGCAAGCGTCTTAGGAGCTGGCAACCTCAGCGGTAGCAACAACGCGGCGCTCTTGCGGTTCCCGATTTCAATGCATGGACCCTATGGGTAGCTTGTCCTCTACAGTCAGTATAGTAACTCTATGTGTGAGGCTGATCATCCGCCGCGGCGATGAAGCGCTCAACACACGTGGCTCAACAGAAGAGAGCTCGGGTGGAGAGGGCGCCCGGGAGCCGACACTCGGGAGGCCAATCAGGGCGCGTCTCGATGACGTATGCTCGCGCAGTTACTCGACCCCGGGAGGGGAAGCACGATTGGCGCGGAAAATTAGCTCCGGCGCTCTAGCCGTGCCCTCCATGTTGCCAGTGCGGCAGCGGTTCCCGGGTGTCGAGCAAATCACAAAGCGGGAGCTGGGGGACGAGGCGCAGGAAAGATCCCCAAAAAGCATGTAGCCGCCGTGCCTGTCGGTTCAACCTAGCAGCCCAGAGATTTGTGAGTGGCGCCTTCTAGTGTGCGACATGAATAGGGGGACTCCGCGCCGCACGTGCGCTCGCTACGTCGCGACAACTTGAATCTGTCGGCCGATGCGGTCTGCTGGAGTATTTGAAATGTGAGTCGGCAGGTTCGTAGAATAGTATATATTGAATGTTTCAGGACATTGCTTCCTGCGAAATGGAGCGGAGTCGCGGTCGTCACCGCACTTAGGGTGGATTGCCCCTGGCGTCGTCTGCTAGTCATCACTGTGTACACGTGCGTGTACGGTGATGGTTTCTCATCACTGCAGTTCCGTTATGTCGTGGCGCGCTCGTAATGATTAGTCGGCCCTTTTGTGACGATGAATTGCAGCACTTGGCCACCTACTGTGTCTGCGTTGTAATACGGTGCTTCGCTGTTTGTTGTTGCCCAGCGCGTTCAACATGCCACGAAAGGCGTTTAATGCCATTCTCAGGAAACTACGTTGTCGCTGTGCCGCGTTAATGCATTCACTACTTTAGCCGCCTTGCAGCAAAATGCGGCCTGGAATGTGTGATACAAGGCCGGACAAGATTAGTGGGCAAAACAAGGAAGTTGTGTATTTCTGTCCTGCAGCGCTCACGTTCGCAAGAAAATTTTATTAGAGCTTGATTATTTTCCCCTTGACACCGCTCACCCCTGCATGTTGGTCGGCATGGCGTGATGGAGTCAATAGTCTTTTTACGCACCACGGACGCCATAGTAACCGTTTCTTTATTTACTCTTGTCATGGGTAGCAAGCACACTGCACTGGCGAGGTTTGTCCATAGATAATTGGTGCAATTGCATAATGTTACGTCTCAACACCACAACAGCGTTATAGACGTTTGCCACAAGGCAAACACCCACCCACCCGTCAGCGCCTATCCAGATGTCAACGCAGCCTGGTGAGCGACTCTTGACGGGTCCACAAAAGGCCACAAGCCCCACCATTACCTGACAGCTTGAACCAAAGATGAATGGGGGGGGGGGCATCCGATGCTACCGAACAACGACGGCGACCTTGGATTCGCAGGTTGCTATCCGGCCGCATATTCCATACCATGGGCTTCAGAGGCGGGCTTACTGCGGAATGTTGCAAGCATTCGACAATTGTGATTTGCTGCTGGACAGTCTTCAGATTTCCTAGTCGACTTGCCTAGGGAAGACAACGGTATTAAAAGCGGAGACTTTTCAAGCAGTAGGACAGACGGTCCTGATGTGAACTCGGACGTTTAACTTGCTCTTGCATGGAGTGGGCTTCCGTAACTGGATCCGTGTAATTAAGTCAATAAACCCTTTTCCTTCATTCTTCCAACCTGACGTAGCCGTTGATGGGCTTGGTGGAGTCCTTGCCCTAACGCCACCCTAACCCGCAACAAACTGGTGGCAGCGGTGGGATCACGAAGGCAGTCCTCACAATATGAGATGGGCGGACCTGTATACCTGGCTCTGGGAGACACGAACTTCGCAAGATCGAGGGAAACTATGGACGGAAGAGCGACTTCTGCGGATCTGGGATCAGCAGACTTCCTCTTCGTGGCTCAGAGAGGCACAATCGCCGCAGTAATGGCGTGAAGTATTGGACGACTCGAGGAAACTGGAAGGAAGAGCAGCAGAAAAGCAATTGCACCATCTAGGATCGGCGGACCTGGGAACAAGCTCTGTGAGACACGACATTCTCAAGCTCAACGTTTGGTGAATGCTTGAGCGACTACGTTTTGCCAGACGGTAAGAACAGGTTTCTATCGGGCAATTAGATGTGATTGATCGCCACCAGGTGTGCGGGCAATACAGGGGAACTTGTGGTCAGCTCTCGAAAAGCATGTATATTACAGTGTTAAAGAAACAGGAGCTGTTGCTCTTGGCAGCAGAGCTCGGTATTGATATTAACCATACGTTGAGGAAGCCCGTAATTCGTACTGCGGTTTACGAAGTAGGTTTCGATGAGTACGGGCTCACGGATGCCTGGGAAAAGATATGTCGCAAAAATGCAGAAAAGCAGCGCGAGAGGAAAGAAAGGTAGAAGAGAAGAAGCGCCAGATAATGGAGGGCTAGCAGGAAGAGAAACAAAGGCAGGCAGAAATTGAGCATGAGATGGAACACATAAAGGCAGAAAATGAGCGCGAGAAGAAGCAGCATGAAATTGAGCTCGCGAAAATTAGACTAGAGCGAGCGAGATTAAAGCGCATGGGGAATGCGGCGCCTCCACAAACGCAAAGCGTGGAAATGACGAGTTTGCTTCAGCCGTACGAAGCAGGTGAAGACATCATTATCTACCTGATTAATTTTGAACGGAGATCATTTTACCAGGACACATGGCCGGAGCAGTTGTTTGAGTTGATGCCGGGAGAAGTTGTGATCCAACTGAGCGCAGCCGAGGCAGGCAGGTACAGTTTAGTGAAGGCAGGTTTGCTCGCAAAATACGAGCTCTCCGCAGAGGAAGTTCGGGAGGAACCGATTTTGTTGACCGAAATCCAGGAAGAAGTTCTGGCGCAGTGTTACGACGCGGAACACAGTGCAGAGAAGGAGGATGAAGTAGCTAGCTCGGGAGGCGTAGTTAAGCCGCAGGAGGAAATCCTTCCGATTTGCTCGACAGAAATTCAGAAAGAGGAGGTGCTGTGTTGCGACGCTGAACACAGTGGAGAGGAGGATGATGTAGCTAGCTCGGGAAGCGTAGTTAAACCGGAGGAGGAAATCCTTCCAATTTCCTGGACAGAAATTCAGAAAGAGGAGGTGCTGTGTTGTGACGCTGAACACAGTGCAAAGCAGGATGAAGTAGCTAGCTCGGGGAGCGTAGTTAAACCGGAGGAGGAAATCCTTCCGATTTCCTCGACAGAAATTCAGAAAGAGGAGGTGCTGTGTTGCGACGCTGAACACGGTGCAGAGAAGGAGGATCAAGTAGCTAGCTCGGGAGGCGTAGTTAAACCGGAGGAGGAAATCCTTCCGATTTCCTCGACAAAAATTCAGAAATAGGAGGTGCTGTGTTGCGACGCTGAACACAGCGTAGAGAAGGAGGATGAAGTAGCTAGCTCGCGAGGCGTAGTGAAGCCGGAGGAGGAAATCCTTCCGATTTCCTCGACAGAAATTCAGATAGAGGAGGTGCTGTGTTGTGACGCTGAACACGGTGCAGAGAAGGAGGATCAAGTAGCTAGCTCGGGAGGCGTAGTTAAACCGGAGGAGGAAATCCTTCCGATTTCCTCGACAAAAATTCAGAAAGAGGAGGTGCTGTATTGCGACGCTGAACAGTGTGTAGAGAAGGAAGATGAAGTAGCTAGCTCGGGAGGCGTAGTTAAGCCGGAGGAGGAAATCCTTCCGATTTCCTCGACGAAAATTCAGAAAGTGGAGGTGCTGTATTGCGACGCTGAACACAGTACAGAGAAGGAGGATCAAGTAGCTAGCTCGGGAGGCGTAGTTAAACGGGAGGAGGAAATCCTTCCGATTTCCCGGACAGAAATTCAGGAAGTTGGTCAGGCCGAGGAGCTGCCAACGGAAAGAAAAGAAAGGCACTCGCAACGGAGCACCAAAAACAGTGCCAAGAGAAAGTGGCATGCACAAATTAAGAATTGCGGCAGAGAAGACAACGTGCCCGAGTATATCTAAAGCCTCTAAGCCCTGTGGGGAGCGCAGAAAAAGATTTAGAAAGGCGCGTTTGTCGGTTCGAATGTTTCGAGTCAGACCAGTTCCGAGTCGTCAGACGAGGTTGAAAAGAAAGCGACGTTCGGTGCTCAGGAGGACAAAAGCCAGGCGGCAAGCATGTTCCTCCTCATTTAGTTCTTTTCGAGGTGTAGCCTGTATGACACGAGAGAATGCGGCGGTCAGGCGACGCGACGTGGTCATGCCAGGCGGTGCATCACGAGGGCAATGCCAGAAAGGCAGGTGGACAGGACGAAAGGTATCGGGGGTCTTCGGAGAGGGGAATGACATACGTGACCTTTGTATTCCCGGAGTGACAAGTTTGACAGGAGCTTTCAGGCAGCGCCGGTATGGACTACGCCTTAAGGAGACGATTTTCGCGCGCATAAATGGTGCAAACCTTGTTTTTCGATGTGTTTCTTTCTTTAAACAGATAGGCTTCTTTTTTTTTGTTGTTGTTGACATACACTTGTACTGCCAAGTTTAGGTTATCGGATAGAAACCTGTAGTGGCAGTGCTTACGTATCAGTTCACTTTTCATAAGTGGCGCGAGATTTTTTTTAAGAAAGACGCGTTATTCAGCGGAGCCGTGGTTAACCGCGCAATTTAGAAAGTGTTAGTACTGTCCCTTTGAGGCGTGTCGTGCTCGGACACAAAGAAGCAAAGCATTGATGCGTGTCTCGCACGTGTATTCATCAGACGACAGCGTTTTAGTATCGCTTAGAGCGTGCGTGGTAGAAATTAGAATTAAGCTCGTATCTCCGTGTAATTTCAAGTGCGTAACTTACACAACAATATTTTGGTTCTTTCATTAGCTCGGGTCCTTTGTGAACAAGAGAGAGAAAGTGTTAGTGTGTGAGTCGCACGAAAGTGGAAGATTCGCGGAGCTTATTCGTAAAATGTGGATTGTTTTGAGAAGGAATCGTTGTCTTCATGGACTGTACTTGTATCGCCAGACTTCTGCAGAGAATGCATTCTCTGGTGTGACGCCAGCAACCGTGGTCAAGGTGTCGTCCTTTCCCAAATTAACGAATGCGGTGAAGAGCATCCTGTGCGGTACCTCAATCGAAAACGGACACCACTAGAAGAGGCGTTTAGCACCTCGGAGAAAGTGTTTTTGCATGGAATGGGCAATTCAGAAGCTGGGATGCGGTATTCAAGGCACTAAATTCACGGTCGAGAGCAACCATTGCACTCTTGCATGGCTGAAGCAAATGTCGGAAAGAAACGGGAGACAGGTGAGATGGTCGCATTTGGCCGGAATAAGAATGCAGACGGGCTCGGCCGGGGCAACGAGCTCAGAGCATGTTTAGGAACGTGTTTTGCACGAATCGCTATTAATTTGATTGAGATAGGCAACCTATTTCTGTTTGCCGAGAGCTGATCACGACTAGAAAGGAAAGAGACCGAGAGAGCAGTGGAACATAGTAAAGCGATACAGGGGTCATAGCGTCCAGTAGGCGTGCCGACGAGTGTGCGTGTGTGCGTGCGTGCGTGCGTGCGTGCCTGTCAGTGCATACATCTTGGCTTGCCCTATACCAAGTTTTCCTCTCACTGATTTCATGCTGTTTTTTTTTGTTTTACTGCTTCCTCTGTCTTTCTCACATTATAATTTCGAATACCGCTTACTTTCTTCTTGATCAGTTTTGACAGTTTCGCGAATTCTATCTGATCTCTTGAGTTGGACAGTTTCATTCTTTGTCGTTTTTTTATTAGGTCCCTTGTTACTTGGGAAAGCTTAACTACTGGTTGCCTTGGTGCCTTACCTATCACTTCAATTACTGCTTCTGAAGCCAGCTTAGTTACGGTTTCATACGTATTTAGAACTAAAACAAGAAAAGTGAACAGCTTAGGTTACCTTGTAATTGACCGAACAAGTGGCTGGAGCGCTAAACACACACCACATTGACACACACTAAACACACACAGAAAGGCACAACTTACTGCGTGCTAAGCGAGCACGCAGTCAGAGCGCGAGCAAACGCATGAAAATGAAGCTATGTTATCCGGAGCGTTGGAGACGACAAAGGCGAGTCTCCCGCCTGACGTCACCGGAGCGTCGTTCGCAGCGCCGCCATGGGTATCGCACGATCGAGGCTAATAGACCAAGCCTGGTTATAATTTGGGGTGCTAGAACTTAAGGCTATTCCAATATGTTTATATTTCGTTTCGGCGACTAGCCCCCCACACACACACAATTGGTAAAACATTTTTCGGGCACTCCCACTTCACCTTTCTGTCACGAGAAGCCACGAAAACTGCGAGAACTGGTACGACGCGTGCACGCGAATATGCATGATTAGGCCGAACAAACGAAAAATTTTACTTTCCCATTCTACGTCTTTTTCGCTGTTAGTCCTTGGCAATTTGTAAAATTTTTGTATGGGCTGCGTGCATTTCGCCTGCCTGTCATGCAACGTTACAAAACGGAGAAAAATCAACACATCAGACACATGAACGCCCTAAATATGCATTAATATGTCGAACAAATTATCCTTTTTTTTTTCGGAATAAGCAGGAACTGCTCCATTCCAAAAGCATGAAAAGATGGCTGCCCGCCGATTGCTCTGGCACTCGCTGCTCGAAGCTGTCGGTCAAAATGGATTTCTCGGTATATAATAAAAAATATTTCGTAGTAGTATAGCTTTGTCGAGCCCTTTCGGCATGGATGCGTTATCGCTTGGCCAACTCTTCTTCGCTGAGGTTCAATTTTAGCGGCATTTCTAACCTTCCGTTGCACGCTGCCGCGATTTTCGACAGGCCGCCACAAGCTAAGCAAGGGGAACCGGACCAATCGCAGAAGTCCTTCTCATACACTTATTTACATTCACTGCACTAGCTCGGACCAACCTAAACTCTCTCCCGTTCAGCGCGCTCCTCACCTCGTCTCAACCAATTAGGTAAGAAAAACCTGTTGAGGTAGGCAATGCTATTCGCTTTGACACCAAACAAAAGTGACCTTCCATAAACGAGGAAAGCGTTCGATTGAGCTGTTCAAGCCATGATACGGGTCATTATCCGATGCTTGCGTCAGTGTACGTAAATTTGACGTCGGAAGATTGCAATAAATTCAGAATGGAGTAGTCTTACGTTATTTGGTCCCTGGTTAGAACCTGGTTAGACCTAACGGTGAGACACAGTTCATAGTGAAATGCCCTGCTCCAGAGTTTGTGTTGATTTGTGTGACTGCTGCTAAAGACTTGTTTTCGTGGTCGTGCACTACGATGTTACGCACCATCGAACATAAATGATACATGACGAAAAATGATTAAAGTCGCTGCCGGCCAGACGCATTAGTTGGATGATTTCGAGATCGCCTACAGATTGAATACAGGAGTTTAGGTCATGTTACAAGTTCTTGTGGCTGTCGCACGTGTCTCAAGCTATTACTTTCCGATCTTTCGTAGTACAGACACGTATGGTGTTCTTCACTGGTCGATATCAAACAGGATTTTTTGCTCCGGAGCAGCGAATCCGGATTTCGCTTGTGTATCTGGAGCGGGCTCACACTTCCAACTGGTGGTTTCGAATCAACACGCTCATGGCCGGATCACACTCAGTTGCTTCGCTGCCGAATCGCGGATTCGGGGGGACGTAGGACCAGAAGCATACGTCACTTCCGCCCGTTGTGAGACGGCGACTGTGGTTGCCATGGAAACGTACAGAGCGCAAGTAGCTTTGTGTTACGCGTGCGCAAGAACTTCCTGTATGATTCAAGATGCAGCGTTTTTGCTTTCCGCTGGCAGATTCAGGTTGGTGAAATCCGAGCACTGGCTCCAAGATTTCGGCGGCCGTTCCAAATCTACCAGTTAAGAACACTAGTTGTGGCGCACACATACTATGCAAGTCACTGCTCGTTGCTGCGATCGCATTTTTCATTTTTGGCAGACTTGCATATGTGGCTTCATGCACTGCAATGTCTTTTCTGCTAGGGGAACCACAGCATAATAACTGTGCTCAACTGCGATGAACCTAAAGATGAATTCAAATATTCTGTAAATGTTCTATCGCTTGGTGCCCGATCGATTATATAATTGGCTTTTTAGACTTTGTGGCGATTGACAGTGACTCCACAAAGCCTGTAAGAAAGTCGGGAGACCGAAACCGATATGTTTTCTTCTAAATTACCAAAAACATGAAACGAGAATGGATGAATGAACTGATCAAGCAATCAAGTTAATTGTTAGTAAATTGTTGTACAAGTACAGAATGATGCACAAGAAGTAGACTCTTTTGCTCGTCGAACAGTACGGGAACTCATCGCTCGCGTAGTACAGCTTTCACAAAATAAATTACAAGTGCTGAACGTTTGAGTGTTTCAGCGTCTGGGTGCTTTTGTTTTTCTGTGCACGTATCGATTCTTGCCCAGACAGATGTACTTCGCGAAGGACATGTTTTACACACTGATACATGAAACTAGTAGGCTTACGCCACCAAATTATTTCAAGAGAAGTAATGCTTCATCGGGCTTACATGCGGAAGTTATTATTTATGTGTCATAGGGCACCCCAAATAGATGACTAGCATTTCCAATGTCGGAGATTTCGGGAGCACTCTCACAAAGCCAAATCTTGCGATATTCTATACTAAAGGCGATATCTGAAAGTGCACTTCATTTTGCTTATAGAAGGTGGCTGATTTAGTTGATGATTAGGCTAAGTGAAGTGCTAATTGATGAGGCCCTGAAGTAATTTCTTCATGCATGATGAGATGCTAGAACTCGCGCGCTACTTTTGCTTTAAGAATTATATTACGTTATTAGAACTTCAACCCTGATTGATCGATATTGCATTGCAGGGCCGCTCGGCGCAAGCAGGACATTTCGCAACTTTGAACAAAGGGACACAGAAAAGACCAGAAGTCCTCTTATCGATGTAAAAATATTAAAGTAAAGAAGAAATACCAGATGACAGACATATACAAAAATGTTCCGGTAGGAAGCGTAAGTAATATACAGACACGGGGCTGTGTTCTCAGTCGATAATGTTCCATGACACTAGCTTTCTCGTTTCACAACATTCAATGCAGTGTCTTGCTGCATCGACGAGAGTTTAGACATCGCTAAGTTCCTGCTGTACACCCTGACATCACAAACGCTGGTAAACGTGACGTAACTAATATACTGCGTTGTTACCGCCTCTTTTGGTGTGAGTAAGAGGAATGCTATCCCCACTGCGGCACTTGAGCCAATGAAATCGCATGCATAGTTAGTGTGATCGCGACTAACACTACTTGTACTAGATGCGTCTAAAGGCAACACGAACACTTTCAGGAAAGCTTAACATAGTGCTTTTTTTTTCAGCCGCAGAATAAATTCATAGCGAGGAAGCGGACAGCTAGTGCACGTGCCTGTTATTTAAGTATTAACAAATTTATATTCTGTGGTTTTACGGGCCAAAACCAAGATCGGATTATGAGGCACGCCTTATTGGAGGACTCCGCATTAATTTTGACCCCCGAAATTAATTTTGACCGCCATCGAAATGCAGCCGTCGCGGCCGGAAAAGAAACCGTGACATCGAGCCTGGTAACGCATGCGCCATAACCCCTGCGCTCCAGCGCGGGTTCCTTCTTTTCTTTAATTATGTATGTGCGACTTGCGTAGTGCCTCCGTAGTATGCAAACACGCGGCTTGTTAAGCATTCGACCTCTACGTGACGCAAAATGGGACTAAGGGTGCTATTCTGGATATTGCAAATAAAACTCCAACATATTTTCGAATTATCCATCTTGTCAGCTCGATTGGTTCAGAGGATTGCTATGGCCTCCCTCATTGGCTCCAAATGTCGCCATTTCAGAATTCGATAATATGGCGGAACTTGACATTCTTTTCAGTCTACAGAGTAGTACCCGAAGAGCAAGTATTCTCTCCCACGAGTTTCCCTTGCCGCGCGCGCTTCATGCGTCGGGCGCACGCTGAAATTCGTGTCCCCGAAAGCGCTTCACCGAGAATATGACGCCTGTGACGGTGATATTATTGACAAGATCCGTTCGCGCTTGTCATATTCAGCGTATAAAGTATGTTTATACTAAAATGCCTCCATAATTCAAAGCTGCCATTGGCAATTCTTGAGGTCTTTTTGAACTTTGCGAGTGCAAACACAAACCTCTTTTAGAGCTTTCGCTGTGTTCTCACACGCACCAAATCGTACCAAAAAAGTAAAAACGTGGAGCCGTCTGAAGACAACCAGAGTTTAACTGTCGATAGAAGAGGCTTTAAACCCATGGAGTCCACAGAAAACTCCACTGTCGGCAAAAAATATCTTTAGCCCGCCTTTCTTTCGCTTCATGGCATTTGTATATGTTTACAGGATCAATAAGAAAATGCGCTCCGCACTTACCGTCGCCTTGGCGCCTTGCGTCATTTCACCTTCGTGTGTACGGCGAATTGCTAAGTGCCGACGTTTGAGTCACCTTGGGCCTAACGTTACGTCAAGCACCGTGACGCTTGCCTTGTTACATCGCTCGACTTGCCAGTTTAACCTGAGAAGGGCCATGGGTTTCTGCTGAGACGTGATAATCGTTGATTACCGAGACGAGGGATACAGAAAAAAGAGTGCAAAGCGTAGGGCTACGTGACCGAATCAAATCAATTCTATTCGCATTCTGAATCAATCATAATGGCTATAAAGGTGTGGTTCTGCGTCCAAGGGCCGATTTACGCTCGAGCCGCACGCCGCATGGCTCGCCTGTCGCATGTGTGTGGTCGTGCGAAAAATTTCCCATCTCGAACATTGAGGCACAGAGAGAGAGAGAGAAAACTTTTATTGTCAAGTTTTAGTGGAGCTTTCTTTCCCAACGGTGTGGGCTAGCGTGGCGTCTGCTTTGCCGCGACGCTATCAGCCCATTCCGCCAACCGTATCTGGTCTTGCGGGTTGGAAGTTTTCGTCTTTTTCTCCCACTCGTCATGTGAGGGAGCTCGCCTAAAGAGTCAAATTTAGGTTTGCACTGGATCCGCCCATGCAGTGGAAACCGAAATTTGTGCACCGTGCAGTGTGCGACATGTGCTGTCTTTCGCGTGACCGCACGCGTGCGGCAGGCGGGCCGTGCGGCTCGAGCGGCCCTTACAGAAACACCATATACTATGAGTCGTCGTGGTGGTTTCCGTCTGGGACATGATACAACGTACCTTCATGGAAAATCTGCTATTGTACCTCTATGTAATCAGGTTTCTTGAGGTAGAAATTAAAGTAGGCATAAACAATATTTTCTCGCACGTTAGTTTTTTACGACACTATTTGTTTAAGCATCTTAATTTCCTTATATTTGTTTATTTTTAACTAAAACTGCATTATTTGTGGATTGGCTTCTTATATCACATGTTTGCTTGCTTTGAAAGTGTTGATTTGTACCATGTACGCTCTCCTGCGACAGCCTTGCTAAAGGGCCACAGTATGTAAATATGAATGAATTAACCAAATTTATTCAAAATCGGATGGCTCTGTGACCCTACTGGGGTGCCAGAATATGAGTACGGTAGAAAAAAGAGGAGTGGGGGCGAACCGCACCGCCACCTTAAGTAGATGCTCCTAAGAACGTCAACGCCCCCGGCGTAGGTCCCACCCCGGCGCTCAAGACCTAGAGCCGGCATGCCACGCCAGTCTCCAGGGCGAAGACCCAAGGAGATTGTAAAGCAGCCTCGGCCACCACTACGGGCGGAAATATCCGCCCCTCCAGAGTTACTGCAGTGCAACGATGGCGGTTATGGACGTCGTGGAGTCCTGGGCGATCCTAGAACATGTGGCGCATAGTGGATGAGGGCCCGTCTTTGCATGTCGAGCACTTTACCCTGGGTGGCTAAGATTTTGTTACGTCATTTTGTGCCTCAAGTGATCCGCGTTTCGCCGCAAGCACGCTAGCACGCCACTTCTCGAGCACGTCTTCAGTGAGCGCAAAGCCGCTGCGGGCTTGTGAGTGAGCACTTGTGCTCCTCTCGGGGGGCCTTTCGGTAACAGGTGTTAGTCAGGTGGGATGGTCTCCCGTAGCCTCTTGCGCCGGGCGACAGACGCTTCAGACCGCTCAAGATCCGAGTCTCTCGACAAAGGAGGCGTCTTCTCGAACATAAGGGACATGCCCGTCGACAGGAGGTATAGTCGGCAATCGCGTCCATGGCTTCCTGAATCACCTCGATAACCTTCTCAGTGCTTGGATTGCTAGGATAATCTTGCGGTTCTGTTCCCGTGGTTACATCGTCCACGTATATCGTCTCTCTAACACAAGGTGCTGTCTGTATACACACTTCACGCCCTCGCATCACTACGTTGAAAAGTGTCGGTGATATAGTATGGCTCCCTGAGGCACTCCGCTGGTATTATCAAAGATGCGTGGGTTTTCCTTGCCTCTTCGGTCTTATACGCTCGACCGTAAAGCATCAATTTGACGAAGTTTACGATGCGGATGCCGGCCTCACATTCCTCAAGCGTCTCGATAACCACTGCATGTTCGACTGGGTCAAATGACTTCTTCAGGTCTACTGGTACAAGGATTCCAAGGCGCTTCGTGTTGCCGCGACGAGTGTTGTCCATTCGTCTCAGGAGGTGCAGACTGTCTTCATAGTGCAGGGAAATACCGAGTGGCTATTCGACATGATTATATTGATGAGAAACCAGCAGAAGGGTACTTTCGTGAGCCTTTAGTCTTGTTTCTGGAAGTGCATTAAACGCATATATGTGTTCCGGTATGTGTACTTCTCGTGTACATGCACTCCAGAAAATAAAAAAAAATGTTAACAATGTTACCCCAAATTTGCCTTGTCTCTTAAGTATATGTACCAGTCCCTCTGATGCTTGAGTCCCCTTGTGCGTATTAAAATGTTACTTTTTTGGCACTGAAAAAGATTTGTGTGCTCCTGTATTTATTTAAGCCCACTCCTAGATGTTTTCATTTTTTTTTTTCGTTATATGTGCATAAATCATACGGTGAATACGCTTCTGCGTTTGGTCTCTAACGGAAATCTGCGAATGCAGGAAATCGTATACCTGCAAAGACGCCGCTATGATTTCTGATTTTTTTTTTAAAGGTAATTCGTTCAGAGTTCCGCACAGCGACCCGCAACACCAGGTCTACTAACGAAATCCTCAGTGGCTATGGTGTTTGGCTGCTGAGCACGAGGTCGCGGGATCGAATCCCGGCCCCGGCGGCCGCATTTCGATGGGGGCGAAATGCGAAAACACCCGTGTACTTATATTTAGGTGCACGTTAAAGAACCCCAGGTGGTCGAAAATCCCGGAGTCCTCCACTACGGCGTGCCTCATAATCAGAAAGTGGTTTTGGCACGTAAAACCCCATAATTTTTTGCTCACGAAATCAAGAAGTCTCGCTACTTCGGCGAGTGGCTTTCACGGATTGACTGTGGATCCATTTTTATCGTTTTTGCCATAGGGAACCATAATGTGGTGCTTTCGAAGAAATGAGTATGCTTGTGCGATTGTCTGAGATTTCAAATGCGATTCGATGGCCTTGGTGGTAGTGCTGCTGCTCCTGTTGCAACAGGCAGTGTTAGCCTGGCACGTTGGCGGGCAATTGTTCCGCCTAAGTATTTCCTACGTTGTAACCATGGGTTTATCACTTAGGTTGATCAGCTCGGCGTTTCGGAGGAAGGCTACCAACAGCAGCGGAGCTCCTTTCTCAATTACGCAGGACTCTTGAGAGAACACTATGTTTAGGAAGATCTCGTGAAGAAGACCCTTTCTTGGTAGCCTGTGAAGCAGCGTCTTGCTTTCCATGTGGAATTAAGGAACATCCAGGTGAAATGTTTCATATCACCTATATACGACCACAGCAGCGAGGAAGATCGTCCCGCCATAAATAACTATTAGTCTGGTTATAGGTGGAGCCGCTTTGGATGCGATACAGGAACATAGCCTCTCACGAGTAGGTTCTTTAACCACAGGAGGTTGATGTAGAGGTCATTAAAGCGTTCTAATATGGTTGCGAACTGCATCCTTGGGTGGTCTAGGTTCTTCGTGCTCTCGCTTTCCCGGCACACGACAGAATTTGTCACACAAGAACGTCAGGTTTCTCATTCCCTTCAATTCCAACGTGTGACGGAACGCACGGTAATTTTATTTTTAAACATCTTATTCTGATATCTTTAATCAGTGACAGAGATTGCTTAGAAAGCTTTTCACGGGGTAGGCAACGATGCAGTTGTTGTAGTGATGACTTTGAGCCGGCGGGTACCACGACATGTTGTCAACAAGATGGCTTCAGGGTTCGCGGTTTCGTACAGTGGCGCCGATTGGAGTACTTTCCATAGCCCGCATAGTTAGATTTGGGGGCCCGTTAAAAGACTGCAGATGGCAAAATTTAATCCGGAACGCTCTGCTACGGCGTCTCTCATAGCCTTAGCGTTACTTTCGGACATATTGGATGGACCAATCAATCGACTTGCGTGTGTCTGAGAACTATAGAGTAGAAAGTACGGGCCCTATTAACATAACATGGTGCGGGTAAATAAATTTAGTAGGTTTGAGGATAATCTTGGTTGAAGTGCTGTTTCAAGAATATTTGGAAGACAAACTGTATGAGTGGGCGGGACAACGAATCCATGAACTAGTTTAGTGCAACAAGGCAACGATTACGACGATGATGACTAAACTGGATGGGTGAATGAATTACCCGCTGAGTAAGTAATTTTGGCACTCAGAACTGTCTTGTAGTCTGGGATTAGAGTGTTCACGTTTGTGTGTCTTAGCATTTCTTTCTTAGATCTACTCACGGTGTCGAGAGGCACAGATAGACGTATATTTAGAACGTTGCATTACATATTTACAAGCAATCGACTTTGTCATCTCATCACCTGCGCCAGGTGTCTGGCATGCGCTATGCTCCATACCTGCACGACCAGCGTATTCGAGGACCTGCTCGCAATGTAGCACTAGGCACTGCGTAGGCTAAATTACCGCTGACAGACAACCGGCGTGGGACGGTTATCACAAACGTCACAAACGTGACGCTAAATGTACTAGGAGCTTTATAACACACAACAAACATTGCCTGTTTCCAAAGTGCTCTCAGTAGGCATGCGGCGAGCCCAGTGACAGCGTGCTTACGGAGAGCAGCAGCATTCACTTGTCAATAAAGTTCTTGGCGCATTTATAGATGGACGGCAGTTGAATAAGCCTATTCAGTATCTTATACCCGTCGGAATGCGGACGTAGGTTTCTGTGTCATTCGCCAGCTTTGTGCTATCGAGAATAATCAGATCGAACGGAATGACAGGTATTACGTTCTTGAAGGCTACTTAGTTCGTACTTGAAGGAAGGCTAAAGCTGCGCGAAAAAAAAAAAGACGAGGACAACCGAAAGGAGCACCCAACACACCACGAGCGCAGGTGAGCCCATGGTGTGCGCTTGTGGTGTGTTCCTTTCGGTTGTTCTTGTTTTTTTACGCGCAGTTTTAACCTTCCTTCAAGTATCAGACAGTTCCATGCTCATGCACTGAATACCGAATCCTTTACAGACTACTTTAGAAAAACGCTGCCAAGCAGCTTTTTAACACCATTGATATTTATAAATGAAAACTGATAAATATCGACGTTGAAATAAGTATTTTTTACACGTGAGTAGCCCACACCTTGTCAGGTGCCACACCCAGCGAGACGACAATGATCAAGCGTGCTTCCTAATAATTTCTGGTATTTTAAGTACTAAAGCAACTATTTAGCTATGACAGGACGCCATAGTATACAGAAAGCTCCAGATTACTTCTGGCTTTATGGAATAATTTAATGTGCCCCTAAATCTCACAACGCAGGCGCTTGCCATTCCGCCCTTACCGAAACGCAGCCACCGCGACTCAGAATCGCACGCTATAGCTTTCTGCTCAGAAGACAGCGCCGTGTCCTCTGAGACGCCGCGAAGTAGCTTAAGGCACGTGCAGGTTCCAATACAGGTCCGCGGACCTTTCGCATCACCTCCGAGAGTTTACGGCATTTCTGAAGGCTCGTCTGGTCAGTCTCCTTGAGCCACCACCTATCCAACGCTTGTCGTTTTCTCACGCTCCTCAGTCCGTCGAACTCGGCGCCCAGACGGCTGCGCTGTAGACGTCGATGGGCACCCGGTTTAAAAGACGAGTTTCGTTGTGTCCCGAAGTTTCGAGGCTGTTTTGCACCCGGACTCGTCTTTGGGAGGCGGCCGTCATCGTCCTTGAGAGGCCAGACGCGTCGGAGGCTCTGCTGCCAACGGCGGGCCGCTTGCTCGCAGGAGCCCGGTGTTGGCCGGCCGTGGATTGTAGCTGTTATTAATCGCACCGGGGGCGCACCCCGCTGGCCCAAACTTGCCCCGTGGGGCCGCCGGTGGGCACGCGTGGCAGCTCAGCGGGCGTCCAACTAAGCCCGTGCGCTTGTCTCCACATTATAGAAGCTCGTTGCGGCACAAGCTAACAGTTGGTGCGGCTGCGAGTCCTTGACCGTTCGACGTGCAGCGCCTATTTTTCTCTGCGCGACACATCGGCCAAACACGCGACACACGAGCAGGCGAATGGGGAGATGCGCAAGAAACAAGGAAAACGAAAGGGCGAGGCAGGCGACACACAACGCGTGCAAGGTTAAACCACGACTGTGTTGCCTTCGACGAAGTGCAATCTTAGTGTCCATTTCGCAACGTGGGCTCCTTTCCTGGAATCATTTGCGAGCGCGTCGCCGACGTACGGTGCATGCGAGAGGAGATGGTGTCAGAGCGAAGGTGGAAGAAAGTGCTTTCTTAAACCGCCGCTCCTGCTGTTTTTCTCTCTTAGCTGCATTAACATAAGCGGAGACGAAAGAGGAGACGACCACATTCGCGCGCCGCGTCGAGGGGAAAGGTTCCTTGCGAGAGCGTAAATCCCCCCTCTGGCAGAAATTAAGAAACACTCAGCGCACAGACGGAGCCTTTCCTTGGCTCCGGCGGGCGCCTCGTCGACTGGGCGCTGACGGGAGTGAAACTCGTTGGGGGCTTCTCTTTTTCTCCTGGTTTCAATAGCGGCTCTCCACCTCTACGATCGGCCGGCTGCACTGAGTGACTGGCTCAGTAGTCCGCCTGACTCCGTCGGCGGAAACTCCGAAACTCTCCTCGCCTTCGAGTCTACGCGCACACACAGGTGAGCAGCACCCGCGTGACTGGCCCATCCTGAACTACTCCGAGGAGGCCATGTGTCGATAATGGGCCAGGACCAGCGCCGACGTCCATGTTTGATGTGAACGCTCTCTTCCTGTGGCAGGATGGGTATCCGACAGCTGTGTGCTGTCTCCAAATCAAAAAGAAACCAGGGCTATTTTTTTTTTCAAATTTCCATCTGCGGAAGCAGTTTCGCCCTAGAACATATTTGACACCGGCCAGTCAAGGCTTTACTCTGACGTACCAACGCGAATGAGCGCCGAGAGGCAAATACATAACAAGAACGTAAAGGATGGCTTTTAAACAGCATACCAGTAATTTGCTAGAATAGCAGCTTGCGCTTGTTGGATTTCCATCCTGGTGTTGTTGAAAGTCAATGCTTTTGGTGTCGTCTTCTCGTCTCGTGTCCCGTCTACGTTTTGCGCTGTTAACACCAAGACCAGTAATTGAAGCCTGACTGGCTACAATATATCATTTTTCAATGTATTGTGATGGAAGAGTAAATGGTAGTATAGTAGGAGAATAGGTTCTATAAGACAAGCCTCATGAACTCATCACGCAATGCGGGGATGTTATAAGAAATAATTACAGGTCATGCGTAATTTCGCACGTCTCTGCCTCATAGTGAAAGACGTTTAACATTTTTGGGTACAAATTCAGTTCTTCAAACTTATCTTACACTCAGGAGATGCAAAGGTCAAACATATTTATGAAACGCGATGCCAATGTATCAGTAAGTATTTGACTGTCATCTTTCTTGTCTTTAGTAAGTTATTTATGTTCGCTACCTGTTAAAATCGAGGTCTCTTGTGTTTTCAAAAAGAGCAGTGACACCGCTTGGTTTTACCATGCTAGCAGGAAGCTAAAGTAGTATATTATGTTATCATTTTTAAGTTTTCCGTAACGTTTAAAAATCGCCTGTGGCAGATAGCGTTGTTCTTGTCCTTGAGCTGTATTATGCAGAGAGGCGAACATTACGAGCACGAGAAATTGCAACAAATATTCAAATAATGAACAAAAATTGAATAGTTACCTTCTTAGTTCCTATACGGTACATATTTCAATTTACAAATTGTAGCCGGTGAGCTTGCAAGAAGTAGCCACTTTGAACGAATTTCCAGGTTTGCACCAGTTTCGAGATATTATTTCCCAAAGTGTGGGACGAAATACGTGGGCGTTCAAGTTTTTTTTTTTTGTGCTTCTGCCCATTAAAGAGCGTTTTGTTTAAAAAATAAGTGGAACAACAGTGCTTTTTTGCTGTGAGTATGATGGCGCATATCTCTAAACTTGTGTCATTCTAGAAATTCATTCCAAGTGGATATGCCTTGCCAACTCACCGGCTACAATTCGTAAATTGCAATATGTGCCGTAAAGTAATTAACTAAGAAGTTGATTAGTGAATTTTTCAATTAGTTGAACATGTGTTTCGATTTCGCGTGGAAGTAATATCCGCCTTTCTGAATAATCCAGCTCAAGGACCAGAATTATGTTATCTTCAACAAGCGCGATCTAAAAATTCAGGAAAACTGAGAAATTATCACCTCGCAGTGAGCATGCGCCATATGCTGTATCGAGGTATACCGCACCCAAATCCGGAAGTTACTGAAGTTTCTTCACAGTGCGCTGGCGCCATTACGTGCGTGCCTTGTGGATTGCACGCAGGTCTCATTTTGTTGTACATCCAGTCAGTTTAACTGCCAAGGTTTTGTCCGGCAACGCTAGAAGCATAATAAGACGCGATGTATAATAATGGAGACACTTAATGGAATTAACTTTAATTTTAACTTAAATGCCTAACTTTGCACAGAATTGTTGCTTATAGCAGGAAAAAAGTCACAGGCCTACGTGGCACACGCAGCACAGTCGCAGCGTAAGCTGGAGGAGCGGCTCCACAGGAGCTCTATTTTCAGCAGCACGCAGTACAGGGTCTCTGCGACGAAGTCTATTCGCGTCGGCTTCACGAGAACGATCTGAACTGTCGGCCCTGCGTCGACGCCGAGCTGCGGCTTGTGCTGCTCTCTGCACAGCGGTCTGCTGAACCCGACGCTGCCTGATTGCAGACGCACGATTAGCTCTACGATACGCTGCTTCATCAGCGGTTCGTGCCTTGAGGCGCAATAACGTGTACTGAAAGTAAACACAAGTATCCTGACTACATGGTGCACATGTCATATTCCTTGACCCGTAGCACGGTATGCTGCTGTTGATGATGATAATGATAACGATGGCTTGTTGGTATCTCCTTCGAAACGGGGTGATGACAAATAGTCACCTAGCCTGTTTGAGTTAACCAGGTCCAGCTACATGCAGCACGCAAATGATATATGCAAGAGCTACATGTCGGGACAGCTGGTTGAATATAACAAACCTTCAATGCGAAGCTTGTCCGTATCGACGCTACGCGGCGCGCATGTCACGTCGCGTGTCAAATGGCACGATACGATGCTAATGATGATGATGATGGTGATTTACTGGCATCTTTTTTGAAACACAATGGTGACATAGTCACCTAGCCAGCTAGATTTGACAAGTAGCACGATACGATGCTAATGATGATGACTTACTGACATCCCTTATGAAACGCGGCGGTGACATAGTCACCTAGCCAACTTGATTTGAGAAGTGACAAAAAACGATTCTAATGATGATGATGATTTATTGGCATCCCCTTTGAAACGTGGTGGTTGCATAGTCACCTAGCCAGCTTGACTTATTCAGGTACGCAATATTTATTTTTTCTAGCATTCTTGTAACATCTTAAACTTCCTTCCACAAACCTTCGTTAACTGCCTTGTGCGCTACCTATGTATCTTTCTTCTACATGGCGTTCTACTTGGTGTAATAATATGCAACTGTAATGCAAAATGTGCACGTATCGAGCCTACGCGATGCGCATGTCACATCGCATGTCTCCTCGCGCGTTAAGCGCGTTTATAGGGCACCTTTTCGCTGCATGCTAGCAAGCACTGGCGGGGCTTAGCGATAGAGTAGCTGACTTCCACCCAGCGGGCCCGGCTGGGATCCCGTCGGGAACAGGGTATTTTTTCTCATTCCCGGCGATAGCTGCTACGGACACTGAACACCGGCGGCGGAGGCGGACACTATCGCCAACCGAAACGGTTCTTGGAATGAGCCCATAACAGGTTACGCTGTAGAATGAATACATATGATTGCGAATGATTAGCATAACGTTTTCACAAGCTTTATTGCAGCACACAGCGAGAAATTGTGTGCCTCAATTTATACTAGAGAAGTAGAGAGAGACAGAGAAAATAAGAGATAGAGGGTAGAGAGGTCACTAGAAAGATAGCCTTTGCATAGAAGCAGATGAGCTCAATGTAGGGATTACTGACCGAAGGTCTCAGGCTGCTCGTTAGAGCAGAACCAAGTGTCACACTTTCCTGAACATTCAGCAAGCGCCACGCCAAAGGAGTACCAAGACCAGTAATAAACATGATATTTTCAGCCAGGCCTCGGCACGATGTGTATTTTCTCAGTGATCTTCATTTTCAAGGGTTACAAAATATTTTATAATTTCTGAAACAAAACTTATCTGTTTAGGATCTCTCCTAAAGCACAACTGTGGTTAGGAGAAATTAGGAGCATTCATTGTCAAATTGTTTGCTCGATTTGTCACTGAGCGCGTCGTCAACTTTTTGTAAACGTTGTCTATCCAATATAAACAGATTAGTGATGTTTTCTTCTGCATTCGGCTAGAGAAGCTTGTGCAAGCACCTCATGAATAACAAAAAAGGCGTGCGAACGAAAAATAAAAATAAAACATCCGACAAAAAAAAAATGGTCACCAATCCACGCTGTGAAGGTAGTTGGACAGCGAAGCTGTACGCAACCACTAGAACGATTACCCATTGCGACGTAGGTTGAAATTAATCACGCGGCGAAATTCCCATGCACTTTACCAAATTATCAGCCTAGGCCGTTTCGACGGCCTGCGACTTGGCTTGCGCCGCTACTTCGTGCACCTACAAAGAGTGAGCCAGAGATAAGAGAAATTCGCCGCGCATCGTATGCACGCTGCTCTTCAGGAGTCCTCACTATACGTGGCCTTCCTAGAGCACTGCCACAACACAAATCAGCTGCTAGGCGGGTTCTTCTTTTACGTACGAAAGTGTAGTTACGTCACTCCCTGCGTCGTATGCTACAGTCAAGCGGCCGTCGCCGCGGAAGCTTGTGCAACAGTAATCTTTACCTGGAAACGCATGTTAGGCGCGCTACGTGCTTCGCATTGCATCTAGGCGCAGGAGCGCCTTATCATCAATTATGTGGTTTGGGTGCTTGTTTTGAGCTTGTTCTTTATTGAAACGTGTGCTGCTCTGTTTATTGTATGCGTGATTCCAAAGAATGTATAGACTGTTCGCTTCACTTTGCTGAGTGCTTGTAGTCTCTGTATTAAGGGGGTATGAGACATTGCATTTGGGGGTACGAGCCAGAGATGACGATAGTTTCCTGTCGACGTTACTCCACGAAGAAATCCTGGGATCCTAGCCATAGACAGCTTCGCTGTAAGAATACTTGCACATGTAATCCGATACAGATGATAGTAGACTAGGCCGTTAAGATAGCCACCCAATGGTGAGCATTTTACACAGCCACACCCTGATGCCTGCAACAACACGGCGGGTGGAAGTCAACAGTCGTCCCATAATCTCCGTGAGACAGTTCCATATGTTAAGAAGAGTCCCCAAAGTTTGCGAACTGCAGGCAACCGTAATCAAGGGACCCACAAGAATTGCAATAAAAGTTTTTGTTATGCTCGTTTAATGCGTCGATTATCGAGTGCAACCAAACTGAATAATTCAGAGTGCCTAGTCAAGGAATTAATATTTCATGAGTATTACACGTGTTGGTATTAACGCTTGACTTAGTGGTGGTCGATAATTGAGTGAACCATCCCTCTAGCCCCCGTTTCTCTGCAACTACATGCTTCTGCCCTATTTTCTATAGGATCTCTGTTATTATTATCCCTGATATTATTTGCCTCAGTCAACAATTCGCTGATCTGGCCAGCATACCACGTCGTATTTTAGAGCACACTCGGTGAAACTAGAGACGTGGATAAGAGACCAAGACTGTATTAAAATATACAAAACCCGAAGCAGACCTTCATGCTTTTAACCCTACCGGTTCAGAGGCAGAAAGAAAAAAATACGGAGACACGTGGCCGGCCGGTATTTTGCGGCATTCTGGGGATTTTCCAGAACACAATATGTTGGACACGTCCCACGGCTTGCTCGGCTCTATTACGTGTTCTATACGAGGCGGACACAGAGAGAAGTATGGGCATAATGGGCTCCATCACGGCGGTTCCGTTTAAGGGGGCGACGCTACCAGAGAAAACGATCACGTGACAGAAATTATGCCACCGAAAGAACCGCGATAGTGGTTTCCACTGCCCGTTGTAAACAAGATCCGGAGAATGGCGCGAAAAATGGAAGAATGAGGACTCTGGAGCCGCACTCGGCGTCTCACAAACTTTGTCGATCACGACGAATACGAAAGTACTAGACTGCACTGATCATATCTAGATATGTGTGCACGAATGAGGACATACTCTGCATTATCGAAGATTTTAAGTTTTTCTTTAGGACGAGTATCGGCACGTGCGGATATATGCATGGTATAGCTGAACTCGACTATCATGCTTGTTGAACAAAGCATTCGATCCAGTTGGATTCCTGCAGCAGCACCAACACATCTTGTGGTAACTCTGATGTAACCAAATTTCTCGTAGATGAAGTCCCCCTGCAAATCTCGTGACTTCTATCCACCTCCTACCGAGGTGCATAGAAATCACTACACTGCAAATTATTTGTGTTTGGTGCAGTTCGTGTGAAAGGAAAGAATCGTTCGCGATGAAGACTTGTTCAGAATAAAAAACAACCTGTTACTTCACTCACAACTAGAAAATCCCGCAATGTTGTGGAAATTCGGAATGGTGTCATCTAATCAGGGGCCGGTTAATGATTAGGCTGGATATTAAGCCGCCCATTATAACGAACAAACTGTTTTTTTTTTTTTTGTATTTCACGCGATTAGGAGTAGCCATTCCTATAGAATCACCGCGATTTTAAAAAATTGAAAAATGATTCACATATTTAATATTAGGTGAACAGTGCACAATAGAACCGCACCGACAAATAAAGCTTTCCCCACTATACGTATGTCGGTGACTGGATCCAGGGAAGAAATATGTTCCGTTCCGTCTCTGGCCGCTTGGTATCAGCAGTTAGCACCGTTGAGCAAGATGGAAGACAAGCGAGGAGAAGGCAAGACAAGGAGAGAAAGTTTCGAGGCAACTTTGGCTCCGCGTGTTGGTGCGATAAGACCTTGAGGGAGCTCCCCACGACCGAGCGGTTCGCCTATATCCGTGTCGCTTTCCTGTAAAAGGCATCCGCGTGAACGGCTGGCCTCCGCCGCCATGCACGTGTCTCGCACGGCGTTACGCTGTTGACCCTGAAGCTGTGCTGCATTGCGGAAGATCGGCGCTGGTATCAGCGCCGGTGGAGCGTGCCGCGCCCGCTGTGCCGCGCGGAAGACGTGCGTGCTGCATGCTTATCGGGTGAAACTCGAGGATTCCGCCTACTTCCATCGGAAGGGTACGGCGTCTCTTACCGGGGCTGCTGGCTGGCAAAGCTACCGGTGCAATGTCGGTGGGGCGTCTGAGCGCTCCTGCTGTCCCGTTTTCTGCAGGCACCAAGATGCGGACTCTTCTCTTGACCGGCGTCTTGGCCCTGCTTATCCTGGCTGACCCGAGCTGGGCGCAACGGAGGAGAGGTATGCTCATCTCGGTGTACCATCATGCCTTCAGACATCGCCGCGGACCAAATGGCCTCGAGCTATTGTAGACTGTAGCTTTTATCTGCCTCCTCGAATAAACATGGTGAGCAAAATAAGCAGATAGGTTTTATGAGACAATGAAGATAGTCGTGGAGAACAAGCTCGAGTTGTGTTCACCAAGTCAGGACCCTGAACCAGAGTCCTGGCTCGGTATGCACAGGACATAGTACGTTGCCCAAACTATTCTAACTAGTGCTTTCTCGGTTGCTTGCTTCGAAAAATTCTGGTCACGTTCCAAGCCTCTCGCGGGCATTATAGCTCCTCCCTTATTTATGGCTTACTTTGAAGGAAGCTAGGTCCATCACCACTTTCTAAAAAAGTGCATATTTCCTCTCGTGATTGAGCTGTCTTCTCTCCCCTCTTCTTTTTTTCCCGCTGTGTTCTTGTTCTCGTTCTCTAGAGCCCGGTGAATACCGATAAGTGCAAAGCCTTTCGCGCACCGAACGTGGCACTGTCGTGCTTGATGGGATGCAGGACAAGGCGGCAGCCGCGGTCAGTCCCGCAACCAGTCCCGGCCCCAAAGCCAGCAGAGCCAGAGACAGGTAGCCGCGGCCGTGCGCCCCAGCTCAGACTGCCAGACGGCGTCGGGTCAGCCGGGCGTCTGCCAAGCCCTGAGCCACTGCGTGTTCCAGTTCAACGTGATTGAGGACATCGCAAGCTCTAGTTGCGGCGAGGGCATCCATGTCTGCTGTCCTCTCGACACGCCAGCGGCATCGGGACAGAGTGAGTGAGAGAAATGAACAAATTACGTAGTTTTTTGACCAATCTGCGTTTCGCACGTAATATCATGTTCCTCCTATAGCAAATCACACGTACATTCTATTTTTAGGCAAGTTTGTTGTCTACTGTGCAAGTGACCAGAATTGACTGTGAACCATGAAACTGAGCGCGCGTTGCGTCCCCAGAACTGAAAATCTCCTTATCGCTTCCCACTTCGGCGGATTGGGAGCGCCAGAATTTCCACATAGGCCTGACCACACGGTGCAGCAGCAGCTCTATAGTCACCCGCTAAGTAAGCTGTGAACAATCGAAAATGATGACACATCTGACACTAAAATTCAGCGTATAACAGCCTCAAAAAATTAAATTATGGGGTTTTATGTGTCAAAACCACGATCCGATTATGAGCCACGCCGTAGGGGGGGACTCAGGAAATTTGGGCCACCTGGGGTTCTTTAACGTGCACCTAAATGTATGTACACAGGTGTTTTCGTATTTCGCCCCCATCGAAATGCGGCAGCCGTGACCGGGAGTATAACAGCCTGATGCGCAGGGTTGGGCCCTTAGAATGTATGAAAATAAAGGTAATTATTTTTTCATTACTGATCATTGTATATTGTGTTAACCCTTCTAACTTTTTTAAACAGTAGCTCACTGCTCTCTTTTTCTGCGCAGAATTTATATGGCTTTGTTGAACAAAAATTAATTATATTTGGCTTTGATTTTTTTCCCGACTAAGTTACAGATGCTTCAACTTAAAACAATAGCTCACACCTGTCTCATTGATGGTCGTGTCAGTGTAACTGTAGAGCGGAGCTTACAGTGACGACTTAAGATATCTGATTTGAACCCGTTGACATTACTCCCAGTGCTTTTATTGAACCTTATGAGTGAAGTTGTTGGACATTACAAGATTATGAAGATCACACTACCCTGTGTTGAACACGCAGTGGATAAGGTGAACCGATTAGTTCTTTCTCTGTTTATGACTGGACTTGCTTGCTGCACGAAGATTACGAGTATTTGCCAAAGCGAGGCTGAAGCTTATCTTCTATTTCTTTATTTCAGTGGTTTCACAAATTCAATACAAATGTTTGCACACACTGTACAGCTCAATAGCCATTGGTTTATAATGGACCCATTTACAAAAATGCAATGTGCAGTAATATAAGTTAATAAATTGCGTATATGCACAAATAACCACAAAGAGACACTCAGGAACAAAATACACAAAATCTTACATTATAACGTTGATGGAGAGCAGTTAATTAGCAAACGCAAGCTCGCTCTCAAATCCAACTTCATTTTAAAGAGAAAAAAACACTATAATGTGTTCTAGAACTAATACAACGAAAAAACAGTTGACATTCAGATACATATACATAATAAGAGCCGTGCACATGATATGGATATTTTAGACTGAGTGCGCAGATAATTGCAGAAAACAGTACTTTTTTTACCCAGTCTGTTATATTTTACCTTGTTTTATTTCAAATGATACGTTGTTCCAATTTTATACCGATGAATGGAACCAGTCTGCGGTAATATTTATTTCTTGTGGGAGGTCATATAAAAGTTGCCAGCAGTTTCATTCCGTGTTAGACGAGCTGGCATGCGAAGTATTGAGACATGAAACTGATAGCTGATTTTTACCATGTTGTTCACACCATTGACCATATTTAATACACGTAGAATGTGGAACGACAATATTTGCAAATTCACAAAAATCAACTTACTAATTTTATTCCGCTGGAAAACGCTTATCGTACGTACTGTTTTTGTAGGCGTCGAAGAGGTTCAAGTTACGTTCTGAAGGCCTATCCTTAAGACTCAATGTAATATAACAGGTGACAATGAATAAAAGAAAAATGCAAATGCGAAGAATGCTTCAAAATGTCCCTGTGCCTCCAAAAGGGCCTAATGGCAAGATGCTAGCTAAAAGCAAGGAGTTTCTGTATGACATTGTCAACGTAAATGGCTGTTAAAAATAATACCAAGATAAGCATAGAATTAAGTGCGTTCAAGTGGACATTGATTAATGGACTAAGTGATACCATCATTGTTGACGTGTTTTTTTTTTTGATAAGTAATACAAAATTCAGTATTTCTTTTACTCGTGGTTTAATTTATTCACAGTAAATCAATCAAAATCCTTAGCAAGTTACATTTGTGCTTTTTTCTTCTACCTTCTCGATTTTGTTACCTGTGATTATTATAGCAGTGTTAACGGCATACTTTTATAAAGCACGGCTATCCTTGCGTGATAAAACCCCTTTAATCATTAGCAAAGAACGGCTAAACGCTGTGTACTATTTTTTTTTTCTTGCGCAACTATGAGGACACTGTGCAATACGCCGGACGATAACATTAGGTTTTGAAATGGCTCTTACGACGTTTATCACAGCCACTTTTCCTTGTCGAATTCGTAAAACAGAAATAATTGCGGTGCTATAGTATAGCGTACAGTTTCATTAGACTAGAAAAATACAGTCTGAGTACAACCGTAACTTTGCTTACTTATGCAAAATGAGGAGATCTCGGAGCATGATCCTGCGCGACGACTGGCGATTTGCATTTAGCAATAGTTTTTCGCCCACGATCATTACTTTCAGAGACTCGAAAATCACTGCGATTGCCAAAACGAATTCGGCTTTGCTATTTTTGTTGTTGTTTTTGTTGTTGATTAACGCACTGAACCAACTGCCACTATTACGCATATCACAAAGCTTATTTGTTTCACTCTCCTTCTTCCTAATTTCTTACGGCTGTCTTAGTGTCCTGTAGGCATTGATAGCAGGTAATTCATTTCACTTATGTTCATTTTCAGTGAACAATTTTCTTATTCTCTCAGTGGTAATTTTTTTCAATGAAATCGAGAGCATGACATAATCTTGTCGGGTCGGAAGGGAACATGACGAATTCGTGTTAAGAGAGAACTTTCGTTTCTTTCTATGAATCTATGTTCTGCTGAATGCAAAGCGCCCTGCAACGACCACCATCTAGCCATTGCTTCGGGATAGACCTTTGAGCTGTCTGTCGGGGATAAACCACTCGAGGCTGTTAAGCAACAAGCCACTGACGAAAAAAAATGACGTTTTCCCGCACTATACTTGAGGGTCCCCAGCTAAGGGAGGATGTTTATTTCCACTCAGGTCCTGTAAGTCGACCCGTGACTGTGATTGGACGAAGAGTAGCTGTGCCAAAAATCTCAAAAGATGATTTAGACATCGCTGGAAGAGCCAGTCTGAGTGTCGTCCGTGGAATCGAAGACACCGAGAGAGCTTTGCTGAACGACGGTAGGTAGAGAATACCACGTTTCGCTCTGGGTTACAGCATTTGCAGATCACCTGGAGACTCGCTCACTAGCGCATTTATTTTCACCTGTGCCACAAGTTAGCCGCTGCTCAGTAGCTGCTGTGATTGTTCGCACACTGGTCGCGCACATGTATGTCCGTCTCATTTTTATTATCCGTTGCGTGAAATGTTCAGCGCAGTAAACAAAACGATGTCATGCCAACTAGCCCCGGTTAGAACCTTAGTGAAAGCTGGGAAATGCATTCAAAAGTGAATTTGGTTGTCAATTATGATTGTGACAGGCTTGTATACTTTGTGCGTGATCACTGACGTTACACGTAGTGCGAAAATTGCTGAGAAAACAGACATTAAATATCTTTATTTTTATTTTTATTTTATTCGTGTGAATGTCATACTGGGGGACCAAAAAAAAAAAAGGAAGATTTTTTGCTAAGCTGACTTGCCTGCTATATGTATAGCAGGCAAATGAGTTATAATGCTGACACATTTCTTTTGCATTTACCGCTAAATTGCCCCTGATTTATTGTAGTGAAGTAGCAAGTTGGTCGCCAATGGAACAATACCCCCGACTGAGCGCTGTGCAAATACACAGTTATGCAGATAGTGCGGGAAGAGTCAGGGTAAAGAGTGCTTAGATATAGCAGAGCAACTTGCTTATAACTAAGGGAAATAGATTGAAAACGGAAGAAAAAACAAGAAGCCAACGGCGAAATTACAACCCATAATTTCTGCGCGTCGTTTGGACGTTCCGACAATTCAGCTACAGCGGCGAAAATTGAGTTGTAGTAGAAGTTGAAGTGTGGTAGTAATTGAAGGGTAGTCGGCGGCTGGTTTGCGGGATGATGAAGCCACGCTTGCGATCGTGGAATCGCATCCGCCAGTAGCACGCAATCCGACGCAGATGGTCGCGCAGTCGCTCAGGCGGGACAAGGAGCGACCCTCGACTAGACGAGTACCTCGAATAAAGTGAAGTGAGACAACGCGCGCCTGGCGCTCCTCCTCCCCCCCCCCCTTCCCCTATCTAAATACGAGGACTGCCTCCCACCCACCGCCCTACAAAAAATTGCTGGCTACGCCACTACGTTGAATGCGCATGTTGTGAAGAATGCTCAGAGTGTTTTTTAAGGTGTGACGGAGAAGGTATATGTTGCCACGTCGAGATACAAAAAGCACGTCACATTTATTCTCGTGACTTACGCACTCGCTGCAACTCGCGCTGCCTTGACGCACTTCGTCGTGCGCCGCCACAGAGGCACTTCTAGAGGTTGCGGAGCATCTACATATGCAAATCACATGTTCCAAGTCCTCTTATACTATGCCTGTGGGTCACACGTGTGCGCAGAATAGCTTATTTTCCTATAAGTCATCCGTGTATGCTACATTCAAACGAAGACGATGTAGGCATGTTCGGCTGCGCCAATCAAGACCACGTGGCATGTAGAAGTAAGTTGGGGTCAAAAGGACACGTGGGACCCGCATTTTCGCCCATCGTCACACCATGGGCTACGTTGCAAGCACCACTTAATCACTAACACAACAGTCACTTCAGAACTGTGTTAAAACCAGTCCGGAGGAGCTACTGTAACGCAGTACGCTAAGGTCTGACGTTACCGACTTTGCCCCAGCGGGCGGGCACCATTTAAGTACAACAATGGCTCATCCTAGAGGCCAGTTCGTGTCTCTCCGCAGCCGCGATCTCTTCAAGGATTGAATAGCGGCCTGTGTGAAACTGAAGATCACCCACTCCCGATGACAGGCAGCTTAAAAGGCTGCCAGCAGTGTAGCCAGCTCAGTAGCTGTGGCAGATGCCTTGTGAATGAACATTTGCGAGAATGAAGCCTTTATTGACAGGCTCCAAGTGCTTATGGACGACGATACAGGCATGACAAATCCGTGGGTGTAAATACATCAACGAGTAGCGCGGGATCTGCAAGACTTGCGTAAGTGCAAAATATTGTAGAGCTGGCGAAGGTATGTCAACTTTCCTCTTATTACCAGGCACTGCAGATAGATATACAGTGGGTACTTACCTGCACCTTATATGCAGAAGCTGACCTTGAAACTTTTAGCCAGCAGCGCTCAGGGAAAAGGCGGGGATGGGAAGCACCCTCGATCTCGTTTGCTTTCCGACAACGATAAGTCGAACGGGGTCTTAGAAGCGGGCAAGTGAGTAGCATACATGTGGCAAACATGATCATGTGTAGATAGCATGTGTGGAATATTAGGATTGTCATATCAAGACATAGAAGAAGGAAAAAACAGAGAAAATTAACTGAATGTCCTTCTATTTTCACGTGCTTTAAACGGCAGAGACGATTTACAAAAAATATATATATATCCAGGTTCCTAATTGCGAACTCTGTCTGGCTTCAGGCCTTTTCGCAAAGCGACATACGACCGCGTCCCTGCATGCTGCCTTCTTCGGTTCCAAGCCAATCGTCCAGTCTCTCGGCAGGGACGGTCTCATCGGCTTGGAAGCCACGCGGGAGCTCGCTCGCAGGTACGTTCCCCCACATGACTGCAGCTGATGTAGTTTTCAGCTATAAGACGTCAGCCGAAAGCGTAAGAGACACTCTGGTTCCCTTTTGCCGGGAGGGAGTGCTCGAAAAGTGGTTATAAGAACGATCTCATCAGTGCAAGAAGATGGCAGAAAAGAGAATGTATTGTGAGCACGTATTTCGCAGGTTGCCGAAAATAAGACGTATATGTATGTCACTGCTGATCTCTCGATTTAAAAATGACGCAGACGATGAAAGATACATTGGCTAAAAATTTGCTCGATCGCCAACACCATTCTTCAAAGTCATGCCTGTGTTAGCCCCCTATCGAGGACAACAAGAGACAATGCACAATGTAACAACTCTTCTGACATTGCAATGGCGACCTGCTGGGCCGATACCTACAGGTTCAGTACTCCATCGCACATCTCTGTTGCTACACTGCGCTCTCGTTACGGCTTTCAGATGCTGCGCCACTGCCTCCCTGCACTTATTCGTAGTATTGAGAGCAGTGGTTTATCTTTGTTATCCTCTGCCAGATCTGATTTAGCCAACTTTTTATATTATAGTTACTCGAACAGCTATACCGATGCGTCTTTTATTGCAGTTTCAGTGTGTTGCGCTTTTTTATTCTTGTATAGTTGAATTTTCTATTGGGTGATGCGTTTCTCGTGCCTCTGCTGTGTTGCCGCATTTGCCGGCGAGAAATGCAGTGTTCAGGAGCTCGTCGATGTCTGTTGAGCTTTTTCTCCCTATACACCTCCAATCTTCTGAGCAGTAATTTAAATATTTAGTTAGGGATTAATTAATGAGCTAGCAAATAATCAATTAAATAAATAAATGTCGTCATCGTTATTGCCCCGCAAGAAAAAAACACTAAACCAGCCTGTAGCTGCGCATTAAGCCTTTGCAACCCTCTCAACGCTCGTTCAACGGCGGGATAAGACAACTGTCAAAGGAGAATGTCTCAACTTGTCTTTGTAGGCTTGAAAAGCCTAAAAAAGTTGTCAGATTAAATTCTTTTTGTAGTTTTTATAGAGTGATGCTGTTCTCTTGTTAATAACTAAAAATAACATAGCCTCGGCTAGACGTTGTCAGAAGCTATGATGTTACGGGAAGTTGATTCGGGAACTCGAAGGTAGTGGCCCTGCCTGTCTTGCACTTGTAGTTCACTGTCGGTAAAGGAAAGTTTTCTTTAGCGTGGCACAGCGGCTTTCTCTTATTGTATTGTAGTATATGGAGCTCTGAGAATATATATCATCAGCAAACCTTTAAACACCCGCAAATGAAAACCGACTGCAACGCGCACATACGAGGGCAAATCAGAAAGTGTTTGCACCTATAAAAATAGGTCCAAACACCCAAATCACCCAAAATAAGGTACATACAGTTAATTACATATATACGTACTATTGCACGTATCTTGCACTATTTTTCCACATAGTCCTCACACCGGTTCAGAAATTTTTCCAATCGCAGCACTAAATTTGTCCTATCGCGGTCGTCAATCAGCGACGCACGCGGCCTCCTCGAACGCTCGTTGTCATGCAAGCTTTCACGGCCTTTTGCGAACTCACAACACCACCTCCTCACACTTCTCGAAGCGAGACACATTTCCCAATACGTGGGCTCCATTTCCCTGTGGATTTCGGTGGGCGTTCGTCCCTTGCTCCATAGAAAACGAATCGTTGCTCGTACGCCGTGGACGTGTGAAGCACAACCGCCATCTTCAACAGCTGACAGCAGCGCCGTGCCGAGGAGATATCGGCAGATAAGGCCAGGCCGGTCCAAGAAAGGTCCACTGCTAGGAATGGATATGTTGACTTCGCATTTACAGCTGTAATTTGGCTAAAAAACATAGGGGCAAGGAGTTTCTGATTCGCCCTCGGTATGTTTCTACGCTCGTCGATATTTGTCGCATGTGCGGGTGTGTGGCGACGAGTGGTATATTTTCACTGACAGCTGCAATATGAAGGTGTATCGCAGTGAGAAGTTATTGCAGGCAAAGGGGTCTTTGTATCTACCTTTTTTTTTCTTCTGTTCAATTTATACTCACGGCGCACGCAGAGCGGGCGCAGTTGATGCCGCCGTGATCATTCGCCTAATATACGTATTCCTACAAAGCAAATGTTGCAACTCCTAGCATTCGATGATAAATGCTAAACGCACTGGCAGAAATTTTTTTTAATGCGAACAACGGACCCAATTTTAAATTGTTGGCAAGCACGGAAGTATTTCTGCAGCAGCCTACCATCCAATATACTATTCCTCATGCATGGATGTCGCACACCATCGAGCGAAAGGAAGACGCCTGACGCGCACAGGTATACTTCTATAGGTACACTTGCACACATCAAGGCAAGTTGCACTTTTTTTTCTTTTGTACAAGAGCGTTGGGAGGAGTTGTAGAAATTTTCTGCGGGCGTGAACTCACAGTTGTATTTTTCCTATTTGAAAGGATAGATAGAAATAATACATAACGGCAGCATGTCTTTTTTTTGTCATAAATAAACTCTTCCATTAATCACAAATGCTGTCTCGTATAAGCGTGCATTCTCTCAGCGACGTAGCCGAATAAATTATAGTCAAGTAAGATAAACAAGCAGAATTAAAGTAAGTAAATTAATTGTAACTAACGTGAACTGAATTCTTCGCTTCAGTTCTACAACACTAACCACGTCAGAAAGAAAAAAAAAAGTCAGTGATATTTACGGCAGTCTTTACGTCAATACTGTCTTGGCGCATACACGGTGCTTGCTCGAGCATGCGCGAGATCGTCGCCTTCCAAGATATTTTGCACTCGCAGATTCAACCTGGACTCGACACAGGGTCGAGACGGTCTTCAGAGGTTCAATTTCCAGAACACGGTGATCGCCGATGCTTGCCCAAAGATCCCTCGCTGCCCATCTACAAAATACCGTTCCCCCGATGGTCTCTGCAACAATCTGCAAAACCGCGAGTGGGGCAAGTCGCTGACTGCCTTTGAGAGGTTCATGCCGCCCAACTATGCCGACGGTAAGCAAGCACTATAAAAGCAACAAAAAAAAAGCAATTGAATATAGCTTTCTGTGAAATACCATTTTTTGTTATTTCATTACTGAATATGCTGAAGTAACATTTCTTACAAGGCTGGTGTTCTATGTCGCCTCATATGAGAAGCACGGTTAAATTAAGTGATAAGATTAAGTGCGGGCATAGAATGCACGGTTGATGGCAGAATGGGAGTAATCAAAGATTACTGGAAGAGACCTTTGCCCCGCAGTGAGCTTTGAATGGGATGATGATGAATACATCAGAAGCATGAAAGGGATGCATCAATATACTGCCACGACAGTTCGTTCAAACTTCTATGTCTCGTTCGGCAGAAGCGGAAAACGGGACACACATCACTCAGCCCGCGAACTAAGAACTGTTGATTTCTGAAAGCCTCAATAGTTTTAAGTTGTTCGCTCTCTGTGTGATGTTTGCCTAATTAGGTCACTCTTTCTTCGTTCTGTGCTGTTAAGCAGCGCGTTTATATTGAACAAAGTATAACCAACAGGGCCCAATTCGTAACCTTGTTAGCTTACGTGTTTGTCCTCCACTGCCACCATTGCAGGGCTCACGCTTCCGCGAGTCAGCGTCGATGGAAGCCCGCTTCCCAACCCGAGAAAGATCTCCGTCGCGGCGGACCCTGACGCTGATTTCCCCAACGAAAGGAACACACTCATGCTCATGCAGTTCGCCCAGTTTGTCGACCACGACCTCACTCTGACTGGAGTGTCCCGGTGTGAGTCCACGGTGAACTTTCTTGTTATAGCGTGTGTCTGGTTTTACTCCGAACAGAAACCTGCTAGAGAGCGTCTTTGACAAAAAAATGTTTATCAACAAATAATGAACCAAGGAGTGCCTTGAAGTAAGATGAAAATCACAGCGTACCAATAAGTTCCCCACCCCGACACATCCCTGTCTGCGCTCAGGTACACGTTTGGCTGAGTTGCACTACCCAGCTGGATTTTATAAGGGACAACTCTATTTCACAGAAAGTTCATTTTTGCTTGTCGGTTTATTTCCGCCCAAAATTTACGTAGCGCTTCAGATGGGCGATGAACGTATACAAGAGGGCCTCGAAGGGAGGCATTCCCATCGATTCAAATGTCATTCTAGTTATCTAGTGCATCGCGAAGGAAACCTTCCTCAGTGTTGCCATTTACTCTTGCGAGGATTTCATAAAATTAACATTATAAATCGACTATATTCCACCTGGTTACCCGCCGTGGTTGCTCAGTGGCTATGGTGTTAGGCTGCTGAGCACGAGGTTGCGGGATCGAATCCCGGCCCCGGCGGCCGCATTTAGATGGGGGCGAAATGCGAAAACACCCGTGTACTTAGATTTAGGTGCACGTTAGAGAACCCCAGGTGGTCGAAATTTCCGGAGTCCCCCACTACGGCGTGCCTCATAATCAGAAAGTGGTTTTGGCACGTAAAACCCCATAATAAAAAAAAATTCCACATGGTTCTTTAGTGTGCCCACTGAGAATCCACCAGGAAATGTACATGAGAAATAAGGTCGTGTGCGGTAAAGAGGACCCTTGAAAGGAACGAAATTATTAGTTACTCTGGTAGTCATGCCACAAATGCTCAGAAAAGCACCTCTAAGTCGTGCAATTTTATTTGACGTGACATTTGTTTTCCCACACGGTAAAGTTAATTCTTATTCAATAATTTTCAAAGAAAGTTCTACGTGTCAAATAAAAAATTTGCGTGAAGTGTTTTATGAATTAACAGTCATTTCCTTGCAATGTCTAGATTATGAATGGAGAGCACTAAACTAAATATTGTCGTCCTCAGTTACAAAGTTTCCCTTAAAACAATACTCATAATCAGCTTCAATCCGACATACTTGTAAGCCCACGAAAAATTAAAGCAAATGTTCGTTCGGAACGCGCTTAACATGACACCGCCTCCGCTAACAGCGCACTTCTGTCGCGCTGTTCTTAAATTTTATAAAGTTACGCAGGAAAGCCGGATAGAACGTGTCTCGTTCAGAAATATTGCTTCGCTGAGTTTCAGCGGTCCCATCCCACTTGTCTGGAGAGCGTCAGCGATGTGCTTATAGAAGGGCGTTTGCGTCGTCCGTCGTAGGTGGCTGGATAAAGTGCGTTGAATATGCGTCACCATACGGCCTGGTTGCCGATACTTGTGCGTCTCGCAAGCAATTGGCTTTCAATGCTGCTTTCTAATGACAACACCGTCCCCCGTGCGGCCAGCCTGAGTAGTTGCCGGGATACGAAATTTCGATTAGACTATCCTCACGGCGCGACCTATAGCCACCTACAGACCACTACAGTGGTTGCGTTCGACGTAGAGGGCAGCACGACTCGGCGATGGCCACGATGGCCTGCCGACAAGCCACCCGCTTGCTGCATGCAGAAGTAAATTCCATCGGACGGCGCCAGCGCACGCTGCGGCACGCCGCTCCCACGCTGTAGACAAATATGCCAGGGGTTTGTTTACTCTATTGACTCGGGAGCTGGACACGTATCGCGCGAAAGAGGTGTAAGGTGAGCCATTGGTCGATGCAACACTCAGTCTTCTTCATCTTTGTTTCCCCCTTCCCCATTCCCCCGGTGTAGGGTAGCCAACCGGACGTCTTCTTCAATAATCAAAACTGCAGCACGCAAATTCAGATGGCGTAATTCTGGTAACGCTCGTCGGGCTCTCTCAAGGGACGACGAAACTAACGCAAAACAACAAGCGTAATACAATGAAATCATCACCATATCCATATCCAGATTGCGAGACCCTATCATGCAAAAATTCCAGATGTCAACCGGCCGTTTTCGGGAACGACCGGCTGGTCCTTTTATGATAGGGTCTACACGCCCGGTAGCTTAACAAAGGCAGAACGTGCTCCGAGGTCGAGTATAACGCAACATGTCACAATCCAAGCAGCTACAATCACTGTTCTGCATGCAAGTATTATGACACATTATTTGGCTTACGAAGATGCCATATATACTTATACGCATAAGCTTTTGCTAAAGGTATGCTATAGACAAGTATAAGCTTGACTAGACCTGGCGGTAATGGGCACAAATGGAAATACTGGTTTTACTGTAAAAGTTGCTTTGCATTTTGTCTATCACACTATACTGGCCTTGAGCAGTAGTCGAACGAGGAAGGTCGCTTTAAGTCAACGTTTCGGCAGGGGAGCTTGTCTTCGTTAGGGCAGCAACTGCTTTTCTTAGTAGCGTTTTTAAGTACGCGTAGCTCAATTTCCCGGGCACTCATAGGAGAGGAACCTCCTCATCTATGAGGGGTCGGGGGAAGTGAGCTATGCGTACATTAACGGGTTTCTAAGGAAAGCGGTTCCTGCCCTGATGAAGACAAGTTCCCCTTGTCGAAACGCTGACTTAAAGCGACGTTCCTCGTTCGACTAGTGATCATCACTGCAAGTTTCCACCTTTCTTTCAACTTCTGTCTTGTTTGGATACTGGCCTTTGTAACACAGGCCGTTGAAACGTTGTGGTGCTATACGGAACGCTGAAAAGACCGATTCGTCGATCGAACCACCGCATTTGCTCTGTAGCAGCAAGCTTTTATGCGTCTGGCATAATGACGAACACTCTGCGCAGTCCGCAACGGTTCGGCCATCACTTGCTGCGACGAGGAGCTGATCTCGAACCCGACCAAGCGACACCACGCCTGCATGCCTATCGAGCTGCCCGCCGATGACCACTTCTACGCTCAGTTCCAGCTGCGATGCCTCGAGTTTGTGCGTTCTGTGCCAGCACCAAGGCCCAAGTGCACGTTTGGTGAGCACGAGTTCCCGCTTCTTCCTGTGGCCGCCCGCGGAATGTTGCGACAACAAAGAATAGTGCCGCCGTTATATCACCGCGGGCAACGTAACTGTCGCTCTTAAGGCGGACGCCTCAATAGCACGATCTATCTCCCAAGTACTGATCAAGCATTAAGCTTCGTTTGCTCGTGGCCGATAGCCAAATGAGTTCTACTGAAATACGCGGAGTGAAGGCGATTTACGAAGGCGTCGTCATCCGCTTAACAGTAAGGCATAGGAGACTCGTATAGGCTGCTTCATATTCTTTATTTTCTAGTTTTAAACTATGTATATATGCGATAAATCACAAGGAATTGTGAAGAGAATTGTCCTCATATAGCCTACCCCTATCCACCCAGCGTGACAGTGGTCAACGTTGGCGGCCCAAATATGATTAAATAAAAGCATTACAGCAACTTATTGCTGCAATGTACGCAGAACTTCTATTGTGTTTGAGCAATCGTGAACAAATTAAAGGAAACAAAGTATGCATGGTCAAATTATGTTTCTGTACTACGAATATCCTTGCATAATTGGCATGGCAAAAAGCAGAAAAGCTAGAGGTTCACGTTCAATTACGATCCTCCTTGTATTTTTTACTGACACGAGTAAAGACAGACGTTGCCACGCGAACACGACACCGGTCGCACCTTAGCTCATGAATAGTAATCCCTCTTCTTTTGCCAAAATGTTATTCTTGTTGGCGTGTAGATTGATTGTATGACCGCATAATACAAATATATTTCTTATATTTGCTTATTAACAGTACTTATGGAGTCTTAGACAAAAGCTTGACCAAAATAAATGCTTGTATTAAGTGCTTTTGCTTCGTGTGTTGCGAGAGACGAGTTTGTTGTTTTCGTTTGCCTTGATTGCGGTATAGGGCCTTTTTAACGTATTTATTGTATCCATTATTTAGTAGACGTCAGTTACGTTTATGTTCATTATGAATGATGACATCACTGGCGCTTCGCGCCGCGGAGTCAGGATCCAACCAGGAGGCCAGCTCCCCCAATTACGTCCTTCATAGTAGGCAACAACAGTGTGTTGCTTTCGAATCTCATTTATATCCCTCTATTTCAACAAAGAACAAAGATAGAAAGCAAGAAAGAAAAAGAAAGAGAATACGGGGAATGAACTTATTTTTAGGCGCCCTTGATTGCTGCTTCAGGCCCTGAATTAACAAAGCTTTTCATTCCTATGCATTGTTTGCAATTCAGCCGATTTCGATAATAATATGTTGAACATCACGCTTCGCTGGCATCTGCTCTTGCGAGAACATTTCTAGCTTACGAATTCTTTTTTTATTACGAGCGGAAGAATTTTGATGAAATCTCAGTATTTTTTTTTTACCTCAGTGTTGTTTTGAAGTTAACTGTCGAAATTAATGCTATATATATAAGAAGTTACATTAACCCGATAAAAACAAAAGGAGAATCAAGCAGAACCCTGACGCAAATTTCAAACCACGCGAAATTTACGTTGAACGATAGCAGTTGTACAGTTCAGCACAGTTAAGACTGTTTACGTACGTGACCGTTCGCGTAAGGTATTTAACGATCCTAAATCTAATTACTCACAGCATTAGAGCCATTATGTCGGCGTCACCGGCGCGCTTCCCACAATTGATGACCCCTAATTGTATAACATAAAGGCGCCGTCAGTAGTACAGGGCTAGATATGGGGAAACATTAGGAGGCAATAAGGAACGCTGGCAACACAGCACCGAATCCACCGCGGTATAGCAGCTCAGTGGCTACGGCGTTGCACAGCTGAGCTCGAGGTCGCGGATTCGATGCCGGCCGCGCTGGTCGCATTGTTGATGGGGAGAAAAGCGCCCGTGCATTTGTATTTAGACGCGTGTTTAAGAACCCCAAGCTTTGGCACGTGAAAAACCCTGAATTTATTTATCTGTAAACTCTCCATTCACTTTAATAAATGCTCGAACTTGATGTTGCTGCGCACGTTCGCCAGTGCAGTCATGCTTTGCCCATATGCCGCTTGCGAGGCAATAGTAATATCGCGGGAATTCGTACCAATGACGAATTCGTATTTATTTATTTATTTATTTATTTATTTATTTATTTATTTATTTATTTATTTATTCATTCATTCATTTATTCTGCAAGCCCCTTTCTGGGAATTTTAGCAGGGTAGTTTACAAGATGCGATTGTCAACAAAATTTGCACAGGCATTCAAGCAGTACAGGTTTCACGTAAAGCTGATAACGCGACAAAATATGCAATGCATTCACTCTAAACTCTATACAAACCATGATAGCGTTGGGGTCAACACAGAATGATTAGTTAGGTTATTCCACTCGGTAACAGTTCTCGGAAAAAAGGAATATTAAAAACAGTTGCTTCTAGTAGTTAATGGCGTTATTGATAGATTATGACGTTGCCCAGCGGCGTATCCAGGTGATAAATGAATCTTTCGGTCGTGTCGACCTTATAATGCCCTTTAATTAATTGATGAAGAAACTTCAAACGTGAATAGCGGTTTCTCGGGCTTAAGGTTTGTAGATTGGCTTTAGACAATAGACCATGTTATTGATGTGCTGCCGAAACTATTAAAAACAAAATGAACAGCCTTTTTTTTTTTGCACTCTTTCCAGTTTGTCAATATTCGTTTTGTCTATGGGTCCCGAATAATCGCAGCATAATGAATTGTTAGCGGTATAACTGTCTTGTATGCCAGCAGAAGGACTTGAGGCGTATAGACCATAAGAACTCCTCCAATGAAGTGCAGCTTTCGGCACGCATTACTGGTTATAAGATCGATACGATTAGTCCAATTTAAATCCAAGTAATCAAAAACCTAAATCCTTATACTCTGTAACTCCGTGACAGAATAGACAAAGATAACAGGGTTCTTCTTTTTCGTAATTTTAATAAAGACTGTTTTGTTAAAGTTAATATACATTTGCCAGGCTTCACACCATGCACAAACTTTCTGAGAGGCCTGCTTTAGTATTACTTGATCGCAGAATTTTTGTCACTGGATTGCAGCCGACAGTCATCAGCCAAAAGTTATATGATAACGGGTATATAGCGTACAATGTCATTAATAAATTTTAAGAAAAGTAATAGCCCAAGCACAGAGCCTTGTGGGACGCTTGAGTCAACTGAAAATCGGCTTGACGGATGATCTTTGAAAACGACAGATTGCTGTCTATTGCTAAGATAAACGTTCGGCCAAGTTAAAAGTTGTCTGTTCTGTAGTGCATTTTCTAGTTTAAAAACTAATTTTTATGCGAAACCTTCTCGAAAGGCTTTTCGAAGCCCATAAATATTGCATCAATTTGGGGTCCATTATTTATTGAGTTGGCAAAATCATGCAGTGTTTCCAAAAGCTGCGTGTAAGTTGAGAACCTTCTTCTGGATCCACGGCGATATTCAGTTAATATTTTATGTTTTTTTCTAGACACTCCCATATATGGCTATGAACGATGTGCTCGAGTAGTATACAAACAGTTGACGTTATTGAGATAGGAAGGCAGTGAGCAATGCATTTCTTCGTTCCACTTTTATGAAGGGGTTTTAATCTAGCAGTCCCCCAGTCACTCAGTACTTGGCCTTCTGGCAACAACATCGCAAATGAAGCATGGAGGATATTTGCGACCCATTCGGCATATATTTTCAAAAACTATTTTGCAGTGTTGTCTGCTTCACTCATTGTTCATTCACATCAAGATTCAGAAGCATATTGAAAATGACCTGTTCACTAATAACTACATCTTCTATAGGTCGCACAGAGAAATCAAAACTAGGCACAACCCTGCGTAAATACCGATTTAACATGCTCATTAAATACATCAGCCGATTTATTTTAGTCATATACTAGTGCGTCATCTATTCAAACGCTTCACAATCTTTAGATTTGGAGGAGATTGACCTCCAAAATTTCTCTCATGACGTCGAAATAAAGTTGGGCAGTGATGTTCCGTAACAACGTTGTTTGTCTAGGTCAATATGCTGCTTAAGTTGAGAAGAAATAGCAGAAATTCTTTCGTTCGGCGACAACTAGTCTGAGAATGACTGTTTTCCTTTTCTTTTTTAATCCTTTTAATGTCCATCTTAGTTGCAACGTCTCCTGATAAATCCTGGAGGTTCCTTTTTTTGCCTCGTTTTAGTTCGGCTTGGGACAAAACGGTCCCAAAGTTTGCGCACATCATCACCACTGTTCAAGAAAGTAAAACATTAAATGACAGTATATCTGTAATAGACACATCACCGGTAGGAGAAAAGTCACCAAAGGTGGACACCTTGCGTCTCTCAGTTATAGAAACGTCAGATAGAATAAGCAACACTGTCTGGTGGTCGGATATGCCAGGAATAATGTCGCAATCGTAATTATCATCGATATTTCCGCTAAGGAAAAGTAAGTCAAGAACCGACTTATGGGTAAATTGTATTCTGGTAAAGCTGTTTACAACTCGAAGTAAAAGAAAAAAAATGCGACATCCAACATATCGTATCCAGATTTATCGTTAGGACCTTTGAGCGAAAGAGTAAACCAGTCTACATTTGGCTGATTAATATCGCCTGCCAGGACAACACGATCACCAGGCTTCACATATGAATTGAATTCTCTTTTTTTTTTTTGCGTGCCAGAACCACGATTTGATTATGAAGCACGCCGTAGTCGGGAACTGCGGTTTAATTTTGACCACCAGCGGATATTTAACGTGCCCCCAATGCAGGAGAAACGGGCGTTTTCGCATTCCGCCCTCACCGAAATGTGGCCGCCGCGGCCGCAATTTGTTTCCGCGACCTCGTGCTTAGCGGCGCAACACCATCGCCGCTAAGCCAGCGCGTCGGGTAGGCTTCACATATGTGAGCAGGTTGCTTGTAAGGCCTTCTAGTACGCTAAGAGAAGAACCAGGGAGTCTATACATAGCTCCGATAATATATCTGACCTTGCCAAGATAGACCTTACAAAACACACATTCAATATTAGATGTGTCTGGCATGCTGATTATGTGGATATTTGTTTTGAACACATATACACATATACACAGGTATCAGGAAAGGGAAAGCGAGGAGCAGGCTGGCAACTGCCACCGGAAGGGGCACAACGCCTGCCTACTCTTCTGAAGGGAGGTGACAGAAACACAGAAATGGAAGATAGGAAGGAGGGGAGGAAAAAGGAAAGAGGAAAGGAGAGCAACAGGACAAATCTGAAGACCAAAGTAGAACACTGCAACAGGACAAATCTAAAGACTAAAGTAGAACATCCATGGCTAGTTCGCTATACGGCTAATTGTGTTCTCCATGATGAGACGCCAAGTAAAGCTGCACGTAATCACCGTTTCACCGGTAGTCGGTTGATAGAGTCCTTGACAATCAAGCATACTCCTCCACCTTTGCCTTCGCGATCTTTTCTGTACGCACTATATTCATTCGGGGTAAGTTCAGTGTCACAAAATGCAGGGTTCAACCAGATTTCTTTCCAAATAGAAATATCTGAATATCTGGATTATGAGAAAACAACAGAGCCTCGAAGTCGGTCACCTTATTCACAATGCTTCTACAATTTATGTTGAGTATTTTCAGTGAGGGCCCTTCATATATGCGTCGTGCAGTACCCTTTTCGTTAAGTTTATGCCGACACCTGTCGGTGTTATTCCACCTAAATAATCACTCCGTCAATGCTCAGCTTATCGAACAGAAGTTTTAACTTAGACCCTCGTTGTCTCTAATCAGTTGAGTTTTCCCACAGCATGTTTTTCTCATTTCCTGTACACGTCTCGAAAAATCTTCGGAGAGGACAGTTGAGTATCCTTTAACTGATGGGACATTTTCAGCACCGAATCTTCTTCACGGTAGACAAGAAGTTTTATTATTACAGGTCTCGTTTCATTTTCGGTTTTACGACCTAATCTATGTAACCGTTGAATATCAGTTACAAGTACGCCCAACTTTTGTTCGATTACCTCTTCTTTCACTGCGCAGTAGTTTCACTCTTACATTCTTCTAATCCATAAATAATCAAATGATTTTTATATCCTCTGTTTTCTAACTCATCAACTTTATTAAACAGGGAAGCTAATTGCTTGTCGAGTTCAGATACCGGTGCCTCTATTTCCTTCATTTTCTCTGGGTGACTACGACGACTGACGCCAAGTCTTTATCAATGCTAGACACAGGTGCTTCCACATTGTTAAATTGTGTTCCCAAAATTTAGTAGACATGATCGTTCTTGGCTTACAGAGCTTCATTCGAGCTAGCTCTTTGTTACAGATACTCTTTATTGCACACTCCGCATGGTGATGATAACATCCGCTTTCTGAATCTACTGATAGGAGTCCTGCATTACCACAGCTTCAAAGAAGCACGCACGTTTAACTCCCTTTTCGCAGCCAAAAAAAACCCCAAACCCTATGCATTATTCGGCGAATTTGACTCCGCGGTTTACGTCATAATGGCCCTTGTTGAGTGTGGCTATAGCTTGGTGGAACGAATCCCCATAAGCCGAGAATGAGCACGTCTACTAAATTGGTCGAAAGACAAAGCCAGCGTTGAATTCCGTATCCAGAGCACGCTTCTTGATTTTTAATGTTTAACATACGGCGTACGTCACCGCGAACTAGCGTGAAGAGCCAATTCCTGCGCTTATTTTTTCCGGGCTGCTGAAAAAGTGGAAGGGAAAAGCTTTGGTAAAAATTGAACAGAAAATGGGTGCCGCGTTACAAACGCAAGTTCCTACAGTCATTGCTTTTCTGATAAATACGAGTAGGCGAAAAACATACCAGCTAACTTTTGTAAAATTTTCGCAAATCAAATAACTGTACAAGTGCAAAATGGGGGCACGAAATACCACACTGAAATCAACGACGTTTTGTTACAGCTACATGTGAATGGTACTGTCAACTCATTTGGTTTTGCCTTTCATGGGTTTGAAGCGACAGTTCCAGTGACATTTCGCTTATTATGAAGCAAACATGCCTGATTTTTCGCTACACTCGCTCGTCCTATTTTGTGAAATCGTATCGACATATCACCCCCCCTTTTTTTTTACGGAAACATAAAAAATTAGGTTAAAAAAAAAAACACGATATCTTCCATTTTAATGGGGAGAGCCGTCATACAGATCACAAACCGGTCTTCGCGTAAGGCCTTTCTTCAAACGGTAGGCTTATTGACGTCAGTCGGTATGTCAGTACAAAATGCCTCTGAAAAAAAATGAAAACAAAAAGAAATACGCGTTTCGCAGAACAATAGCTCATTCGACATTGTCTTTACAAAGTGCTTCTCAGCAGAAAAAAAGAAAAGCATCTTTCAGGACGGCGTTAGAAGATATATCTTATCGTACTTATCGAGCGAGGTGCTCTAATTGCTGCACCACAACAGCTGTTTCTTTTTTTCTTCTTTTACGGCGTGGAAAAAGTAAGTAGCAAAAGGCAGCCCACAGAAAAATGTCGAGGTTTTATGTACACTTCCGCTTAATACTCAGACATGCAGGCACAGGCACCTAACACAGATGTGGATATCTATTTGATCATATCAAATTACATCTTGATATTTACGGTACATCCTGCGTACGTTCGCCGCAGTTTCTCGAAGAAACGACTTCGTTGATCGCAGGCTTTCGTCATGCTTGTCGCGCATCCTACTCTTCCAGCGACTACGGTGACCGATTAGCGTAGACATATAATAAGAAGGGTCTTTGGGATTTCTGAAAGGCAAGGAACAAATCGAGAATAGAGTTGTCTCAACGAAGTGCTCTTCGGTTCTTCTTTGGAGGACGTCCCAGAAAAGGAGAGTATCACGGCAACCTCTTGAACAATGCAACAGTGCTCTATAGCCGTTGCACGCCTCCATAGACGGAGGTGAATTGACCATGGAACGTAACAATTTTTCGCTTCCAACAACGTCTCATTTCCAATTTCTTAAGGAGTAATGTTGTTGTACATAGTTAAAAAAAAAAACGTTTTTTGCGTCTGGTGGCAGAAATATTCGGCTGACCCGTTTGAACACCATACTGGTATCCACAGTGCAACTACTGCTTTGCGAAAGACATTGGAATCGTACTCGAGAATGAAGGGTACTGCGGAAAAAACAATGCTCTGAGGGACCCCTTTAAGAAAACCCCAAGAGATGTGCGGTGCGTGCATGAATGTCGATGCTGCAACCATAACCGGCAATTGTAACACATAAGACCAACCTGAAACATGTTATGGGATACCAGTGGTCCGCATAAAAAAAAGAAATGGGAGATAAGCTGTCTGACAAAAGGTGAACGGGGCCTTGGGCAGCGCGTTCAAGAGGCAGAAAGAGATACGTCTCATTGATTCACTGCATGAGGTCCTATAACGCATGTGACAAACGCACAATGCAACGCCGGCAGCTTCAGTCTCGAGCAGCGCAACACATTTAGCACATGCTTCCGGCAGGTTATTAGAAACGACAGCTTCATTGAAATGAATAAACCTTAAACATTTACGAGGGAGACTTTTAGTGAACGAGCAGTCTCTACACATCATCATCATCATCATCATCATCATCATCATCATCATCATCCTATTCATGTCCACTGCAGGACGAAGGCCTCTCCCTGCGATCTCCAATTATCCCTGTCCTGCGCCAACCGACTCCAAATAGCACCAGCAAATTTCCTAATTTCGTCACTCCATCTAGTCTTCTGCCGTCCTCTACTGTGCTTCCCTTCTCTTGTTACCCATTCTGTTACCCTAATGGTCCAACGGTTATCTAGACTGCGCATTACATGACCTGCCCAGCGCCATTTTGTTCTCTTAATGTCTATTAGAATATCGTCTATGCCCGTTTGCTCTCTGATCCAAACTGCTCTCTTTCTGTCTCTTAAAGTTATGCCTAGCATTCTTCGTTCCATCGCTCTTTGCGCGGTCCTTAATTTGTTCTCAAGCTTCTTTGTCAGCCTCCAAGTTTCTGCCCAATATGTCAGCACCGGTAAAATGCACTGATTATATACTTTCGTTTTCAATTATAACGAAAAGCTCCCATTCAGGAGCTCACGATGTCTGCCGTATGCGATCCAACCCATTTTTATTCTTATTGTCATCTACACATAGTAGATGACAATGTGATGTTTCGAATGATTGCTGAAACGCATTTTTCAGGAGAAACATGCGATTAATTGCGAGATGAACAAATAGTAGCCCACAAATTATAGGGTTCGGCTGGCGTACATAATCTTTAAGCCGAAGTAATCAACCAAGAAAGCAGTTCAACATAACTACGGTGTAACATCTCCGTACTAACATTGTTACTCTCCCAATGTCACTGCCTCTGATATTTATAAACAAATACGTAGCTGTAACAGCAAGGTGCCTTCAAGTTGCTTTTATTCACTGTCATTTTCGCAGGACCTCGCGAGCAGCTGAACCAGCTGACGGCCTATATGGATGCGTCAAACATTTACGGCTCGACAGAAGAAGAGGCGAAGTCTCTGCGAAGCTTTAGAGACGGTAAGCACGCAATTTGCTCGAGCTTATCACGCACGACGGCGACCATTGCCGCGGGCAGAACGCAGGGGTCTCACCACGCCTGACCACTTGCAGGCCGCCTGGCTTCCACCTTCTTCAGCAGGGACGAGCTCCTGCCGAGACAGACAGACAGCACGCAGGAGTGCAACGAGCAAGGCACAGACTTCATCTGCTTCCGAGCGGGTGAGTGCGCTCAACGCATGTCGCAGTGGGTGGCGCATTTACCAAAACTTTAAGCAAGTAAATACATAAATGAAATCCACCAATCGAGGCTTCCCAAGCAACGAGCGACCGGATAGCGTAAACGCTTTCCAACGACTAATGCTCACGTCGTTCACGAATTTCCTCTGGCGAGAGCGCAATGATTTCACTAGGGCCCTTTCTTCACGGCGCGCTTGGCCTCAAGCGCGATGAGAACTTTCACTATAGGGCCAGCTGCGTGTTTGTCGTCGAGCACGCCACATCGCGACGGTGTGCCCCCTCGAAAGTCGCGGCGCACTTTGGTCCGCAGGTGACGAGCGCGTGAACGAGCAGCTGAGCTTGACGGCGATGCACACGCTGTGGATGCGCGAGCACAACCGCGTAGCCGCCGAGCTTCACCGGCTGAACCCGGGCTGGAAGGACGAGATCCTCTACCAGGAGGCGCGCCGGGTTGTGGCCGCCGAGTTCCAGCACATCGCCTTCAACGAGTTCCTGCCCATCCTGCTAGGTGCGTGTAGCCTTTCTGTCGATAGTGAAGATGCGCTCGCAACTTCGCTGTCCACCGTGCATTGAGTCTTCGTTTCAGCCGGACCAATGGACACCGGTGTGAGTGTGTCAATCTCCTGCATTAAAGAAAGAGAAACCACTTGAAGGAATGTTTTTATTAAAGCGTCGAGGCCTTTAATTGGTGTTGGCCAAATACGAAAGTGCCGCCTTGAAGCTGTGCTTGCCTATACCAAGAAAACGTGGACAGCTGGCTCACTTGGGATGTATTGGCGAAGGAAGTAACGGCAAGTTAACTTACAGGAGATGGAAATGGAAAAAATGTAAATAAAATCCGCTTTACGACCTTCGAATCATGCGACATTTCTTGGAAATTTATTCAATTGCGCGAAAATTTTAGGTTACCTAAAGTTTTGACGTTGAGGTGATAATTAAAAAAATCAAATTGAAAAAAAAAACATCCCAATAGATGTAGTAGATAGAACTTCAAATCAGCTATACCTTCTAAAGTGACATTGAAAGTCGCGGTTCACATCTGTCATAAAAAGAACGAAGGGTAAGTGCCACACTATACAGTTCCCGTTAGTGGCGCCAACATAGTAAGCTCCGCTAAGCGAAAAATGTTTAACATCACTAGCTATGATAAACTTGGAAGGAGCCAAGCATATGGCCAAACATCTGATAAAGACACCGTACGCAATCGTACAAAGAATGAATACGACGATTGTTTCATAAGCTTTTTCAGCCGGCGATGTGCAGCAAATATATATCATTGGGCAGATAATATTCCATTATTCTGGGAGGGAGGTTGTTGAAATTGAGTAGAATTTCCGGCTGCGTTGGCTTCCGAAGTTGCATTTTCGAATATGATGCCGTGATTGGAAACGGAATTATTCGTTCAGTATTCAAAGTCTCGGGTATCCGCACTCCCAATCTTTCGGTTATAAAAAGAAAGAAGCAAATAATAACTGGCACAATATATATTTGGACTAACCTTGGCGAATATTTTGTTTGTTATGAACATTTTAATCTAATTGTGGTGCGCGCCGTTAATAAAAAAAGAGTGCTCCTATTGGCTAATATCTAAGCTACTATCTTTTTTTTTAGTAATTGGTATTTAATAGAAAGTGGTCAAAGAAGCTTTCGAAATTTTGAGAAGTAACACGCAATAATGCTAATTAATTTTTCTTTCTTTGCAAGTAGATGCGCAATTCTTGTGCCCAGTTAGCCCATTAGTCTGTCTGGTCAAGCTGCCGCTTTACAGATTCCTTTGCCGCTATTAGCAAAAATGCAGTGCTATCCATGGCAGTGTCATCATCTTGAGGAGATCACAAACCTTTTCTTTTCTGTTTCGTTATATGTTTATTTATTTGCCAAATGGTGCTACAGAATATAGTGCGGCAATGTAAAGCGTAACACATGCAGCAAATAATAGCATAATAACGCACAGAAAAAAAATGCTTGCTCTCCCGTAATCGAGAGTAGATGTAAGCATGAAATGGCTAACGGCAACGCGGATTGGTTGGAGTAATTACGACGATTAGTCACAACCATCTCACAACCATTCGTGGCACGCCGGACGGTGCCGGCCTGCGGAGGTATTCTGCAAGAGTCCACCTAGTGGACATGTCCATTTGGTCTGCTGCTGAAGTTCTGATTGGCTGGGCTGGGCTGCGCATCCACAGCAACCAGGCGCCACAGCCAATCAGAACTTCAACAGCAGACGGTATAGGTATGTTCACTTGGTGGACTCTTGCAGAATACCTCCCCTCGTCACGCAGCGTGGCGCCATCTCTCGAAGGAGGCAGCGCAAAATCCGAGTCGCAGAACTCACGGGTCGCTGGCGTTGAAAAGAGCGCAGGCAACCCTGTCTCAGCGCCAAACGATGACACTCAAATGTATAGTGCAGTGTATCTGCCTTTTAAACGTCGCTTATTGGAAATGACAAATAAAGCTTCAGGGTACTAAATGTTACAGCTTGAGCGATGTAGTGAGCAAACATTAGGAAGAACTCGGAAGCAATATTTTTTGTAACTTGTTAGGGCAGTAACTAGTGTACGTAATGCGGTCCTGTACGAAAGGGTGGGGGCCCGAGACCGCACTTACTTACGCGTTCACTGGTTGTCCGGATGGTCTCATTTCGTTCTCAACCAGTTCGTGCTTCTCCTCGCCGAGTGCTCCTACCAAGTGTGGTTGGCACGCCGCGATGCAGTTTTCGGGGCGAGGGCGCCGGGACTTCACGAAGTGTTTGCGAAAGCACGGAAGGTGGTCTGGTTCCATCTCACCCGGGAGCGGCACCGCTTGGGCGAGAAGAAGTTTCTCGAAGTGTGGGCCCGTCCTGTGGTGATTTTTGATGAGTCAGGCGGAAAGCTCTCCATTAAGTTATGATGCATGCTCCTAAGGTCGCTCGACTCGGCCGTGTGCGCCAGTCGATCTACGGGGTTTTGTTTGGTTCAGCGGAACCCGGAGCTAGAACCGGTGGTGGCGCACCCTTGGTTGGTCGCGCTGCTCCGCGGACGGCTTTGGTGCTCTGCATGGTTGTATGCCTTGGCCTTTTTCTGCGCCGAGGCAGTCCGAGGGTCATTCAGGCTTAAGTCCTGTAAGGCCGACACGGCTGTTTGTGTATTGAGTGCGGTAACTCTGTGTTGCTGCACCACAACAGCCCCCTTGTCCGGGAAGGACCGTTGGCCCGAACCAAGTCCCCCCACCCAGTCAGCCCGGGTTGTGGGGGAGAACCGGGGTCAATGTATCGGATGATGATGGGTTGATGAGATATGTACGCTCATGGACGCGGTGCCTTCAAAGGTGCCAAGTCCTGTTCCCATCTGACAACGGTTCTGCATGGAGACATCTTGAAGAACAGTTGTTCAAACTCGGTGAAGCCGAGTTTCTTCGCCACTGGTCTACGCGGTATATAACCGTCTCCCGAGGCAAAGTCTCTCTACATCCAGAATAATGCTCAATTCTGTTGCCTGAGTTCAGACTGTATCTGTATGTGCCCCGGGTACCTTTCATAATTTCGAGGCAACAATAATGCTTTTGCGTGGACGCTGTAATGAATTTTGTTGTTGTTTTTGTTGTTGTTGTTGTTGTGTGTGGCAAAGCCAGTGTCAAGCAGACACCATTTATTATTTCATTTGCTAATCTGTTTTGTTTACATCAAGTATGATGTATTACATGTGCTGTACCTTATATTGTACTTTTCGTTCATACCACAGTTGTAAGCGTGCCTACGGGTGAATAAATTTCCTTGTCAGCAACGCTGCCCGCGCATAATGGCTCTGGCTTTTGGTTCAAGGTCACTTGAAGGGCGCCGACAAAGGGAGCTAAAAAACGTTTCATGCTTAAAATATCGCAAGACGTCTTGTAGGGCAATCATGAAACGTTGGGCGTCGACAATGGTAGAAATGGAGGCGAGAAGGTGGTTCAGTCCTGTTTTTATTTTTTATTTTTTCACCGACGCTCCTGACTGTACTAAAGCCAATCACGGGCGTACAGAGAAATCCACGCCGAGAAAGCCTTCGGCCGATCAGAAAAGCGCAGAAAGAAGTGCGTGCGTAGCCAGCGTCCGCGCCCTCTGCAGGAGAACTAAACGTCATAGCGTAAATAATCTTCGCAGCGATATGAACGACGGCTTGTATGGCATGCAGGCGAAATCATAAAGAACAAGACCAATGTATTCGACTTTCGGGCGAAAGTTTGTATGGGCTGCATGAACTTCGTGGAAGCTCTTTGTGTCTTCACACACACATTCACGCATATATATATATATATATATATATATATATATATATATATATATATATATATATATATATATATATATATATATATGTGTGTGTGTGTGTGTGTGTGTCATAAGAAGCCAATAAGCAATGACCACAAGGACAACATAGGGGAAACTACTTGTACTTACTCATTGAATTGAAAAAATGATAAATTAATGGAAATGAAAGTGCATCATAAAACAACTTGCCGCAAGTGGGGATCGATCCCACGTATTTGCCTTACGCGGGCGATGCTCTACCAATTGAGCTACCGCGGCGACGTTGTGCCATCCACTTTCTTGGGTATTCATGTTTTACTGCTAGAACTAATCCTGGGAGCGTTAGCCAGCGCCACCACTCACAATTTTTTGCGGTGGACATCCTTTTTGCCGCAGGAGTCACGAGCACGTGAACTTTTTGGGTGAAGGCAACTGGTCAATAAACCCACACATGCTACCTGAAGGCATCAGTGTGGTCGGACTCGCGACCTTCGTTATGTAATGAACGAGCAGAAAGGGTTTAACGGAGGGGCCCGATTTTTATTAATCATATCATAAGAAGCCAACAATCAATGACACCAAAGACAACATAGGGGAAATTACTTGTAGTTACTCATTGAATTAAAGCAATGATAAATAAATGGAAGTTGGATGAAAAAGAACTTGCCGCAAGGTGGGGAACGCTCCCACGTCATCGCATTACGCGTTCGATATATATATATATATATATATATATATATATATATATATATATATATATATATATATATATATATATATATATATATATATATATATATATTCTGATGAGGGCGGAATGCAAAAACTCCTATGTCCCGTGCATTGGGGGCATGTTAATGACCCGCTGGCGGTCAAAATTAATTCGGAGTCCTACGCTTTGCCTCACAATCAAATCGTGGTTTTGGCACGTATGACCCCAGAATTCAATTTGGGTAACTAAACTGATTTGCTACGTGTGCGCATTCAGGTCACCATGTACTCATTTTCATATCATACGGGCGTGCCTGTTTACTCGCCTACCGAAATGTGCCGGAAGGCGCCTTTAACTATGTATGTACCGAGCATGCAAATACCGGGTATTCTTGCCATTTTGTAATTTTTTTAAACGAACAAACAAGCGAGCAAAAAAGAAAGTTAAAGGTGGGATCGCCCACGCGCTGAGGATGTATATACGACGTATACGTGTTAATGTGTTGCTGGCAGATATTGATAAAGGCTCCGAAATCGTTCGTTTTGCAGGCCGTAACGTGATGGAACAGTTCGACCTGCTGTTGACACCTTACGGGTACAGCCACAGCTACGACCCGGAGTTGAATGCCGGCATCGGCAACGTTTTCGCCGCCGCCGCCTACCGGTACGGACACACACTCGTGCAGGTCAGTGGTCAAATGCATCGATAAGGCGTATCGGGTCCTCGTATGTATCAGTTGCTGAACCTCGGAAAGTCAACACAGGCAACAAACTTTAGGCATGACATGCGCGCACCGCATGACAAACGACCGAGGTGCGCTCGTCTGCAAGCTAAGCGAACCACGGCCGTTGGCAATCACGTGGAACATCGTCAGGCTGCAGCGGCCGATTCGGCACGCCGATGCACATATCCAGGGAATGTGAGAGCCACTCGGATTTTAACAGTGGTGGCGATGGTGGTGCTCGCTTATTTGTCCTGTTGTCTTCGTTCTCGATTTCGCAAAGCAAGCAAAACGGTCTGGGCGAAATCTTCTAAACGACGCCCACCAAAAAAGCCGGACGTTTGGCCCATAGGGGCTGCTTGTACGCGTCTTACAAATCGGTGCGTGTCTGGCAGCGTGTCCGCTTCTCCCAGATGTTTCTGCACCGGAATTTTTGTTTTCCGCCACAAGGAAATGGGCAGCAAGGTGTCTGGGTAGGCTAGGTTAGATGGCGGAAGTGAAGCAAGCAGAAGGGAGCAGATGTGCTTCTGTTTTGCAACGAACATCGGAGAGGCATAAGAACACTATTATAGCCTTGGGCCGCATCAAGTCAGTGGTGCGGCGGTTAGGCCTGTTCGGTTTTAATTACACCGCCGACCTTGAAGCAGCTTTACTGTCCCAAATTTTGACTTCGGAAAAGACAAAATGAAGTTAGTAATGCCCTAACGTATACAGGATGTACTCTCTGACAGCGTGTACAGTCAGGAGCCGCTAATCAATTTCGTGTCGACCTCAAGCTAGATTTCGATGAATGCGATTATAATAGCCATTATTTGCGCGCCTTTCGGTATAATGAACTTCCAAAACTTTTTTTATGTGCGCCGGCATATATTGATGACATCCCACTACTCATTTGTTGTTTTCATGATGAGGCACGTAATGTACAACCGCGCAGAGACGATTCTTTTGGAGGCTTATATTTGGAATAGCTCGATGGTGTCAGCTTACATTGGTCATCCTGCTGCCAGAGAGCATAATTTAGGCAAAATTATGTTAAAGATACTTCCAATAGCAATAAGCAGAATATCCGCATACCAGCCAACTCTCGCAAGCTTTAGAGAGCAGCTATTAATAGCCCGCTCCTGCGGCGAGCGTCAGTGGCGTCGGCGTACCGAGCGAACAAGCGCCGCGAAAGATGAAAGCGAACGCGAAGCGCTCGATCAAAGCAATACATAGCGAAGAGAGCTGGAGGAAAGCGCCGGAGGAGGGGGCAGCGGAACCACGAGGCGGAAAGCGGCGGAGGAGCGCTGAGCTGCCGGCGGCCACGGCATCCGCAGCCGCGTGGGCGCTCTCATCTGCGCGTCCGAGGGGGGGGGACAGGTTGCCGTGAAGCGGGGAGGCACCGGGGAGGGCTACGCTCGTGCGCAGCGTCTGCTGCAGAGGTGAGTCCGCGGTACCAGCGTGTGTGACGGGGAGCACTGCTCCTGCAAGGGAGCAGTGCCGACGGTGACGGTGAGCAGCTACGAGCCGACGATGACGGTGACGGTATACCGACGGTGAGCGGCTACGAGTAAGGCTCGATGACACTGGTGGCACGACTTCGCCGCGATGAAGAGCCGCTCTTGTCGTTGGTGGAGCGAAAGCGTGAGAAGAAAAGCGTGGTGCCGCACAAGAGCGGCTGTGCGGCGACGATGGCTACGATAGGCCGCCAGAGTAGCGCGCGTCGTCTGTATGAAAACAAAGCGCTGCATGAGCAGAAGTCTGCCTGCGGCGGCTACTGCGAATCGCACCCACGCGTCACCCACGCGCTGCCTCTCGCGAGGGAGAAAGAAAAGCATCTTTAATGAGCCTAAAGATGGCTTGATTTGCAGGAGTGGTTCCCTGTTTACGAGAATCCATTCGCCGTCTTTCCTGCGACCACCCTCTCAACCAACATAATCTGGTCCGAGAGGCGGGAGCTGGACAGCAGTGTCTCCCACTGCTCTTGGGGATGGGGTGTAGAGGGTAGAGGAGGCAAGTCTGGATTTTGTTTGCAATGTTCCTAGCTATTCGCAGTAGTTACATTGTTCGTCACATTGAATAGGGAACATGAGATGAAGCCTCAATCGGTGCCGCAACGTGTTGGTTTGCAACAATCCGAGTGTGGTCTCTTGCGTCTTCCTGAGCTGTGAATGCGGTGGTGGGAGTGTTCTACTGTTGAGTTTGTAGCGTTGAGTAATTTTTTGGTATGTTGTCAGCCTCTTACGATGTCCCGATTAGCGAAGCACACGCGCCACACTTCGCTTCGTTTGGAATGTGCCGCACGAGACTGATTGTCTACCCTAGCCAATACATGGCGAAATGAAAACACGTATATAGCGGCACTCAAATTTCCAATTAGAGAGTATCGTAATCGTCGGTAAATTTTTTCGTAATGTTTACCAATTCGGGCTTGTTTAACGATTTTACGAATGCTTCGTCAAGTTTTAGGAAAAGTGAATTTTGTTTTCAGAAAAGACTTGAAGTTGAAAGAAGAGCTGGGGCAAGATCGGCACAAAAAGAAATGCATACAAAAACTGCTGGTGCCATTTATTAAAGCAAGTTTTTTTATTAAGGCAAGTTTCTTGAGCAGGTCAAATCGGCAAGAACAAGGTCACTGAAGCAGCCGCCGTGATATATTTTTTTTTTCATTGTAAGCCCCTGTTATTCGAAGTTTACTGCTGCTTGTGGGCTGCGTCCAAAGGAACATCATCGTAATTTAAGTGCGAATGTACTCAGAACAAGTGTGTGCTGAGGGAAAACATTTAAAAAATGCGTGCTATGCCTCCCCCTCTCCTTCCCTCTTTTCCCCCTTGTCATATCCCCGAGAATTTTTGCAAATCTCGAACTTCACAGGTTGGCAGGTATGTAACCGAAGACCGATTCCTAACTGCATTTCATGCTGAAAAGAAAACGCAGTGTGTTTTACTTATTTTGCAAATATGGAGCCTCCTATTTCACACCGAAGGCTTATATCGCCTACTTACGCAAAACGTGTTCTTCTGCGTGCTGCTGGGCCTTGCAGTGTGCATGTCGCTGGCGCTTGTTAGTATAATCTTATAAGAGTGCTGCAGATTTGGAACGTATGCTTGGTACATCATGTGGTGAGGCCCGGAAATGCTGGGTGAGCGAAAAAGTGTCTCAGGCTAGCAGTTTCATTTTTTCATTACCCAACATTCTTACGTGACTAGGAATCCCCTTTCAATCCACCAGATAGTATAGGCCTTTGCGGATGTGTGTTGGTATGGGGATATGTAGGAGCAGCAACATATTTGGCGCAAGGAATTTCGCAGATTACGTCTGGAGGCGCATATTCGTTGAGGATAGTTCGCGGGATGCCTTGGTCTGTGTGGAGTTGGTGAGCCCTCGGACAAAGCGCCAGGCTGAGATAACGCGTAGCGTGTTGTTTGACTACACCGTGGGATATTCTGAGTACGTGGCAAAGTCGGCATTGAGCTAAGTTATTCTGCTTTGGAGTTGGACATTGCACTTGTTTTGTTCCATCCGCTGATGAGGCCATGGTGAGCACTGAATGAAAAGGTGTCTCTCGGTTCTCGTGGGCCTGCTGTGTGAAGGTGTGTGTGTTTTTTCGTGTGGACCATCATGTATGTTCTGAATGCATTCTGCAAAGCCGAGAAATTCTAGAGAAACGAGTGGCGAAGTTTTCCGCAATTTATGTCAACTGGTGAGTGTGTGTTGATGGACGTCCACCTTAATTAAATGGAGCATTTGGAGAAGATTGTGTTCGCTCGTGAGTGTGTCTTGAGTATTGTGCCAATCTGCGCGTGAGCCTCGAGCGCAGGTCAGTGGTGGTATACCACTCTACGCATTTGGACGTGGGGGAGTCCGGGCAGTTAAGGATAGTGAACTGGTGTTTCTGGATGGTGTAAAGGCTCGTGGTACATTTAGCAGTGTTCTTACGATGTCCCCATGCTCTGTGCAGCGTGTTAACCTTACCAGAAACTGTATGTGTAACTGGGTGCATCTCTTGTAGTGAGGTGGTAAGGTAGAGGAAGGTGGCGGGCTGATACGGGGCGCCGTTTACCTTAGTGACATGCACGTTATGGGCTGTAATTTTGCCGGGAGTGATCGGGAGAGTGATTCCGAGGTCTTTTGTTTCATGCACGCTCTAGATGATGATGATAATACTTTTTTTTTGGTAGCGTGAGTAGCGCAGTAGCCCTGTGGTTGCCTGTGTACGCTGTGCATCGGTGACAGTGGCAGTGATCTTGGGTTCTGGTGGGGGGGGGGGGGGGCTGCATCGGACTTGTGATGTGCAGTGCACCCCTTTTCCCCTTCCTCGGTACAGGGTAGCCAACCGGAGATAATCTCTGGTTAACCTCCCTCCTGTCTTTTGTGTGCCTTTCTCTCTCTCTCTCTCTGTCTGTCTCTCTCTCTATATACATATATTTATATATATATATATATATATATATATATCTGGGACACCATAAGTATTACACATATGGCACGTTGCGTGGCCGTTTATGCTCACTCAGTGACACCAAGGCCAGTTCCGCGTGACTTGCCTTAATGCGCGCTTCCTTGTGTGAAATGGATGTTGATTGTCCTCTCTTTTTCTCTCGTTCTCTTTTTTGCACGAGGAAAAAAATATAAGAAATAGCTTTTTTTTCCAGCCCTCGCATACGTATATTATATAGAAATTTGGCTACACAGTTGATCAGTTAGTTAGACTAACTTCTAGCGTTAAATTTTCGAATTATGTGCTGGCCTTAGTATACGCACAGAAGGGACCAATCAAACCACTGTCGCATTTGAATCAATGCGACGTACAGATGGCTGAAGTCTGTTGCGCCTCTGCAAAAATCCGGCTGAGCAGCATGTATGCAGGCAAAGTCAGTGGCTTCACTGTCCGTGTTGCCGTGCCTTCTGGGCCTGAAATCCCTTTGCTGTGGCCGTCCTCGGTCCTCTCGGCATTCCCCAAATCGTGCGCACTTTCTGTTCCAGGGCAACATTGAGCTCATCAATGAGGATGGCTCCGTGCACAAGCGAGTTCCGCTTGCGACGCAGTTCTTCAACCCTGCAGAAATTTATGCACCCGGAAACCTCGACCGCTTCTATCGTGGCCTCATCAGCCAGGCCGCTCAAACCTACGATCGCTTCGTCACTGAGCAGGTATGTGACAATACGTGCCTTGTGAGAAAGGTGAAAAAAACAAACAAGATGTATATAGTGCTTTGTGGAGCTTGTATATGTGTTATTGCACGTGCGACTATGCAAGAATATCTGGGTATATGAAAGCCGGTTTCTAAAGCGTCTACGTGTCTCTAGCAAAGAACATTACGGAGAAGCAGCTCACGAGATCCGGTGCCCTAGCAAACGTCCCAAACGAAGAAGCATGAGTTGTACGGACGTAATTATGAAGCTTGAGAAAGCTGTAATTCATTGTTTTCTTGCCGCGAGGCTCTGCTCTAGTGAATATCATCGGTAATGATGGTAATCGTTGGTATCATACGCCACCTTGGAATAGGCTTCCGAATTTGTCGAAACAGCATGTGTCTCGACCGTGATCAAACCGTAGTCTGTGGTCTTTAGAGGAGAGGGAAAATGGGCACTTACACATAGCTTGTTTGTCTCCTCCAAATGAACCCGTTTACATTTTGCTCTAGCTTAGTTGGTCAGAAAAAGAAAATAGTGTTCTTGTTGTACTCGTTGGGAAACGATGGTCAGAAAATCTTGTGCAGAAAGTGGCATGTTTACATTCTGTTGTAGATGAAATCTGTGGTTATCGTTGTTGATGAGCGAACTAGAAATAGAGCGTACGTGATTGTGTTTGCTCGCGAACATAAATACAAACGCGAAAACATTAGTGGGTCTCCAGATGCCTTTTCTGCGAAATCTAACCTTCAAGCAGCCCAACAATAGCTTCCAACGAACTTTCGGAACGCCTCTGTTGTCAGAGCTCGCCACTCTCGGGAACCTCTTCTCGCAATATTTTTTTTTTCAGTACGTGTATTATCAGCAGAGTCAAGAAGGGCGAAAATTAGCTTTTCTTGCCAGTTTTACGGCTTTCATTCTCCATTTCTATTCACTAGCCGGCTGGAAGCTGCAGCGATACGCTCGCGATAGCAATGCTCTACCCATTGAAAAGTAAGCACCAGAAGAGAAACGTACGCCCAATCAGGCAACGACCGATTTTAGGTGGAAAATAGCTGCGCTGGCTCCTTTTTTTTTTTTTCTACCTCTATACCATTTCTCTTTTATCTAGAATCGTCTAGAGACAAGGCGGTTTTGACTGCACATTCAAGAAAAACTAGTTGCACGGCCCGTTTAAGATTCTCCTCTGCGACGCAGCAATAAACGTAACACTTGTAAGCAGTAAAACTAAATACGTTCACGAGAAAAAGAAGTAACTTGTTATAGGTGAAAGCAAGGAGAAGCGTATTTTGGAGGTTTACGTACGTGATGAACTGCGTGTATTCAGACTGCGCGTGCAATTTCAAACTGTTAACCTTTTTTTTTTTTTTTTTTTTTTTTTTTTTTTTTTTTGCTGCTGATATGAGTTTTAATTGAGTTTAAGCCTCCGATGCGCAACCAACTCACTTGGTTCGTACTTTAAGGGAGGTTGAAAGGAGAAGACTGAGTCTTTCTAACCGAAACGCATTAAATTCGGCTGTAAAACGTTGGGTCCCTTTTCCTACTACTACAGCAATAGCGGCTATCGTTGTAGCGCCACCCGCCGCGTTATCTTGGCGGCCATAGCGTTGCGCTGCCGAGCTCGAGTACGCGAATTCGATCCTGGCCGTGGCGAACGCAGTTCAATGGATGCGAAATGCAAAAACGCTCGTGCACTTAGATTTAGGTGCACGTTAAATAACACCAGGTGGTCAAAATTTAGCCGGAGTCCCCTATTACGGCACGTCTCATAATCGTATCGGGGTTTCGGCACGTAACACTGCAGAATTTATTTATTTTGTCAATTTAACGACGCAACGCTTAGATATAAATTATCCAGTGCTGGGGAATTATTTTGCCGAGACACCTCTGTCGCCGGGGAATCGCGTGTGGGCTTTAGTGCTACCTGCTTCTCAATCATAAAGCTAGTAAAGAAAACGCAAAGTCGGTGGAAAAGGGAAGTTTAAGTAATCTAGAGTACGGACACAATACTCGTACGACCATCGGACTATGTTGCGCCACCGCATTCTTATCACACTGAGAAGAATGTGGTGACAAGAAGCATGATAACAGTCAGTTTCTTCTCCCGTGACTTCACGTCAGCATAATAGAGAAAAGAACTACGACCGCAGAAAGTCATCTTATCTGGTCCGATGGCTCGCACAGTACTAGAGCGGTCACTGTTAAACGCGTGTGACCAAGTTTTCGCCGATCTGTTGTGATACGGCTGCAGCTGGATAGCTATTCTCCGAGGCGTTATCTCGCATAGCTTCAGTTCGGCGCTGCTTGCAAGGAAATCACAACCTTTGTTAAAAGTTCCCAGCTCAAGGTGGGCAGTGGGGCTGATGTATAGAGTTGACGAAGCTCCCCAGGGCTCGGCTGCCATGGCCGGCATGTATACTTTTGAGAAGGAATGTGCACATCAAATTTTTTTCAGTTGAAAGAACGAATAATCAATTTGTATTGCGCGCGATTCTTCACACTTTATGCACACAATTGTGATAGCGACAGCGGTGGGATCGTAAGGTTCCTCTTCACTGAATCCATTTATTGATTCTCGGAGACGTTGGGCTATGTTGCTTATAGGTATTAAGGCCGCTGTTGAACACCTTTGAAAACGCAATTAAGACAGGCTTAATAGGAGTGCCACTGGATCTCATTCAAATACATTGAGGAGAGTGCAACGGTCGAGTGGGGTTCCTTGCAAGAGCAACTGGTTTTATATTCTCATCGGCCTCACTGACACTAGAACCATGGAACCACGGAGGCGCCTACACCTCTACAACTCTGTCTAACTCACTAGAACACTACACTTTAATTCCACAGCGCAAATTTCAACCACGCGAGTGAATCATCTAAGGCGGCGCCTCCTGGAAGTTCATACTGTCACGGTCGCCCGAAGTCTCTGAGAGATGTTATAGTCGGCGTACGCATAATTGGCTGTCCCTGCTAAAGTCAATGTAAAATGGCATTATGAAGAGACAAGTACAACACGTTATAATAAATACGAAACGTTGTCGATGCCGCCGCCATGGACGAAAAAGAAACAAGAGGACTCATAGAATGACGGCGGTGTGTGCAGTTGACAAACCACCTGTACGAGCCGCTGGGTCAGGGCTTCGGCATGGACCTGGTGGCACTGAACATCCAGCGGGGCCGCGACCACGGCATTCCGAGCTACAACGACTGGCGAGAGTACTGTGGCATGGCCCGCATCACCGACTTCTCGCAGCTCGCCGAGGTGATGACGCCCGAGTCGGTGCAAGCATTCGCACAGGTCTACAAGTAAGCCCGCCGTTTCGTCAAAGTAAGCTTGCGTAGGTATGGAGGTGGGTGGGTATTATACATTTTTGTTCGTTTATTAGAGCAGACGTTAACTTTAATAGTGGTCATAAGAAAGGTTGCTACAGAAATTCCCGCATATCATGAGAGATACACAAGGGGCCTTGACGAAGTCCCAGGTTAACACGCCCTATGCTGTGAACCTTAAGCAATATTCTTTCGTAACTTTTATTACGGTCACAAAGCTTCTATGTAGTAGTCTGTTATGCCACCCACGGTAGCTGCTACGCGGCGCAGCATCGTTCGAAGGGCTAAGATGCTAAACTGCGCAACTGCGCAAATTCACACAAGCTGCGTAAGGTCCTCTGTTGCAGTTTCTACTGAAGACAGCGCCACACGTTATACAGTCAATTTTACGTGTATATATATATATACACGTAAAATATCAACGGCGAATACAGCTCAGGACATCTTTAAAATCAATTTTAAAGTACGTGCGCGCAGCCAACCGCAAAACGCAGCGCGCCTCGCGACATCGACATCAAGGAAGGATCGTAAACAACCGAAAGAACGCCACCATGCTGCTTGCATGTGCTCTTCTTCTCAGTTGTTTCTTGTAGTGGTACGCTCTCAGTGTCGCTGCAACTGCAGAATTAAGCGGCAGTTCTTGTCGTGTCCGCAGATTTCCCGCACTATCAGCTTGACTGCGCTGCACTGACCAGGCACGAATTGCGAGTACAACCGTACAATGCCGCGTATATACTGCGTCGTTGACTTCTGCCGAACACATTCAGGGTTGGGAATAGCGATGCATCGTTTTCCCCACAATAGCCTTCACTGGCAGAAGTGGATACGTTACTGTTAAATACCGTGCAGGCCACGACGTTCGACGCCGATTTGTCGTGTCTTACCGATGAAACGATGTGGCCGATGCGAGGGTCTTAAGGTTCGTCCTCGCTGTCGACGGCCGCAATATCCGAGTCGCTGCTTTCTAGTGGGTCGAATCGAAAGTGATTGGCCATGTCTAATACGTAGGTGGCTCACGCCTGCAGGAAATCGTCGCCGCTGGACGACGAAAACGACGACGACGACGATGGTGACGAGAACATCACGAAGCACGTGCAGGCGTAGCAGACGAACTAGCAACCCGAAGCTCGCGCGCATCATAGCATACGCCACAGATTTTGCGATCACGTGCCCATCAGTGTTTCCATTCCTTCTCTAGCCCATTTCATTGCTCTCTGAAACCGAAACTTGGACTGGTCGCTACAGCGAGACTCCAAATAATTACCTGTCGCGCTCTGAAGTAAATGAGGTTTCGTGCGTTAGTATGGGTCATCAGCTACTTAATAAAGCAGAAAAAGCCAGATCGATTTTAAATGATTTACGACTAGTAGCGATGCGTACAATTTTGTTTACTTTCGTCCTATGCAATGAGTAATCTCATGGAAGGATCTTGTTTATCCACCACAAAGGTCCCAACTTTATTGTCGTGAAATTTTTATGTTTATGCACTGCTTCGTTCAGAATCTGTGCCGAAACGCAAACTCCGATTGAGGTGGATGCGCAGTGTGAGACGTACACGCAGCGATGTCGCAAGGACTGTAAGGCGATGTATGACGCTTGTCTAGGGAACAATGGCAGCGAGAGGTGCACACACAGAAAAGTACTCCACGTATCAAGCAACTTTTGGAGATACTGTACATCTTGTGCCACAGTGGGACGGGCCCATTCTGGGCAATTGTCCAAGAACGGGAACATTCCCAATGACAAATATCGAATGGATAAATAAAGAGAAATAAGTAACTCCAAAAATCCGTGAATATAATTCGCCATTTTATTTACAAATCGGTGTTAGAGATATATGTGAGCCGACATGAAATGCTCAGCTTTTATGTAGAAACCGTAGTCGGGCATGCACATTTTGGAGGATTGGCCAAGAACGGGCTCACGAACACACTTAGTGGCCACATCAAAGAAAATAAAGTAAATCCAAGAATACGGTAAATATAATTCACCATCACATTAACAGATTGGTGTGCTTTAGAAATGCCTGTGAGCCAACAATATCTGTTCAGGCTTTATCTGCGAAGTTAATATAATAATTGATGTAATTATCATCTGCATACTTGTTGAGAATGCAAGGATTGTACAAGGCACTTCGCTGGTAGTTTCATACAACCTTTGTATAAATATCCACAAATATATCCGCCGAGACAGGCGACTCTGTTGTCATGTCAGTGTCGCAAATTTCCAGGCCTTTGTTGATTTGAAATGTTCTGTTAGGTCTATTAAACTTCTCTTTCCGACCCGGCAGCACACAGCGGCCAGCCAGCCACGCGAAACCCGGAAAAGTAGGCAAAGAAAGCTCCGCTTTGAAATACTTCCCCAGGAGACGCCGATATTGAAATAAATTCGCCTCCGCCGTGACGTCACGGAAATGAGCGAACTTAATTGGCTCCGCAAATTCTCACTGAGTTGGACAGCGGGGTAATTGGCCATGCATTCTTAGGTTGTCATTGACTATAGGTTGAGAGAAGGCCAACTCTCGCTGACTGCCGTTGTTGTGAACACAATTTCGAGCGAGCGAGGCCTGAACGCGTGTGCCGCTCCGCAGGTACCCCGACGACATCGACCTGTTCCCCGCGGGCGTGAATGAACGCTCGGTGCCCGGAGGCACGCTGGGCCCCACCTTCGCCTGCATCGTCGCGGAGCAGTTCCGAAGGATGAAGAACGGAGACCGCTTCTGGTACGAGAACGGAGGACTGGAGTCGTCTTTCAACGAAGGTCAGAGCACATGAGAAGCTTTACCGTTGACTTCCTCTGTTGCTGGTACTGCTCATTGTCTTCTGGCTCGTAATAGCGGTTGTCCACGACAACCTTTTCGAGCGAAATAGATGAGCGTACGTGAGCTTCTTAGATTTGTATAATCAACGTCAGGATGTCGTACTACGTCTGGATGATATGTAAAAAAAGAACAAGCAAATAGAGCAGTGGGACTACCGCTGGTCCCCTGTTCAGTGGCTATCTCGTTTGCTGCTGCTTTCTACACTAAAAAATCGAATAACTGTGTTCGAACCGACAGCAAGACCAGTGCCACGCGTGGTGCTGAGCACGCGCAACTACAGGCCCTCTAATACCGTAGCCTCAACTCTGTCTCTCTGTGTTAAGGCTTTTGGGACGCTTGGTTTGGAAGGCGGACGAACATCCACCATACTGACGTACTTGGAGCATCTCCATAGAACAGTTAAATACAATAAACAAAGAAACGAACACGATCAAATCTATGAGAAGCAATTTACTCTTTCAAGCACCTTCCAAATATTTAGCGTTTTTTGTTTGCCAGACGGTCGCAAATCGAGATCTGCTACTCTGTTCGTATTTGCTTCAATCGAGTTTGTACAAAAGCTTAATCTGAACTGCGAAATCCCAGCTGTGCCATTCGCGATGTTTCTGTGGACTGCAAACCATAATGACCAGCTTTCGTTTCCTTCACGCGAGTCGACAGTGCATCTGAGCCGCCATTTCCGGCCTCTTACTTTACAGAAAACGAGTGTTTCTTGATGCTGAACTGTCAGTGGGAATTTAAGACTCAAAATTATGTACTCCGTTTCTACTGTCTGTATAACTTAGGTGGTCCTTTGACGATGAAGATATGTTTTGTCTGTTTTTGCGACCCCTGCACCCGCTTTCGTGGTGCATCTAAACCGCGGCTCTAACAAGCGTTCATATTTTCGCCTAGAGTGCTTCAGCAGTGAATGAAAGTAGTTAATTTCGCTCGCCGCAAGCTTTGCTTGAAAAACGTCAAGCAGTTTTCTTCACCCAAACATATTTGAAGGCGCACGAACACGCCTCGTGTCACACGCGAAGCGTACGACCCGCCGCACGACTGCTGTCCTTCGAGCAGCGCCCTCTCAGGACCGCGACAAGGTCTCGGCGCACGCTGTTCGCTGACGCCATGCGTGTCGCGCATAACGGCGCCAGGTGGGAGTGTCCGTTGATGAGCTTACTTCGAAAACGCGCCTTTGTCGACGCTGTTCGCGCGCAGATAGTGGCCTCTCTGCCCAAGCAGAGCGCCGCATTTTCTAACTCTTTGTCATCGTTGGAATCATGTAGAGGGCCTCGATAAGTGATCAACCTTCTGCGTGCACTGATAATCAATGGTAGCTAGATGTGACTCGCCAATCTCTTTCTTTATTTTCCCTTATTCCAGATCGTTATTTATAACCTCGCATACAGTAAAAACCACCAGTAATTTTTGAGCATTCAAATTCTCATTGCGGCAACAACAGTCAACAGAAATTGTCTATACCTTCTATACCTTCAGATATGAAAGTGCGAGTTTCAGTAGGAATGCCGCTTTAGTTTATTACAATCATTTACACTGTTTAGACACTTAAAGAATACAATGAATAGAATATAAGTGGGAGAAAACGAGTGACCGCAGTTTTAGCATTCGCGTTATATTATATTTCGTCGGGCTCGGCTTTGCATGCTTCACGACCCCCGCATCTAAAGCTTGTTTATGTCCCAATGTGATGTCTTACTCCGTCTCGCTTTCTTTATTGTTTTTTTTTTCAGTGCAAGTTGAGCAAATCCGCAAGGCAAGCTTGGCTCGCATCATTTGTGATAACACAAACTTGCAATACGTACAGCCCCTCGTTATGATCAGGGAAGCAAACTGGTGAGTGCCTAGAAACATTTTCTTTCCCTTTCATCGAAGAATGGGCATGATGTTTACAAATAATAAACATTGAAGTTCTTTCTTCAAACTTATTATTGCTATCGCACGTTCTCTCCGTGCAATACAGGAATCCTAAGGTCGACTGCAGCGGCGAGGACATCCCACGAGTTGACCTTGACAACTGGCAGAACGAACCAGTCTGGACGTAGACTTTCCGCCACCTCCACGTGCCAAGAGTCAATGCGGCATGCATCTTCCCTTTCTGCGCTAAAACAGTTCCCTCATGTTCCATACAGTGTCTCTTAACTATGTTTTGTGCTGTTCCAATGTGACCTGTGTTGTAAAGTGTTCATTAAACAAACGCCAAAATGAAAGGAATTACATCCTCCTGTATTACTAAATGTGGGCCTTACTTTATTTGGCACCTTACGCGCTCTAAAGCGGGGGGAAATAAACATTTTAGCCCCTGTCTCGTCGTTGGGCACATTTTGCCTTGCTGGCTCACGCAAACTACGCGTGCACCGATTGCCACAGTGCATGACTCTGCATAATTATTTCTTTAAGTTACGGAAGTCCACTTCATTCTTCGCGAATATGACATAGAGTCAATCTTTCCGAGAGTGTTATTAGAGGAAACAAGAGTGAAACGGGATAACGCTCCAAACGCGCCGATACAACGTGAAGCAAGTCCCGCCGCAGCCTTCTGACGACACGAATTCGACAACGTCGACCAAGAGGAGACGCATCTCGATAAAGTCGTCGTCGAGTTTTGGTGCGCGTGGTAGGGAATTGTTACCGTAATCGATTTTGACTATATTAGTGCATTTCGGGGAATCACGTTCGCGGTGCGGTTGCCTCGAAATTAATCGTTTTAAAAAAAACTGGTCTGGCACAGTCCCCTTTGTGTCCAGCCTGCCAGGAACCTGAAAACATTGCATGCTCTGGGTCTAGAGATTAGAGAAAGAAATTAGAGTTTTCATTCCGAAAATTGGTTATTTCTTTAACTACTCAAAATACCCTCTCCTCCGGGGCTTATTCATTGGGCTTTAGACGCAGGAACATCTGCGTGGCCATTTGCGACTATCTATGTGGCACAAGAAGGCTACCATGTTATTTCTCGAAATCAATAATTGAATTGATCATTAAATCCCTGATTCTGTCTTCGAAATTACTCTAGTACCACCCAAAAAAGAATACAAAATTTGCTGTTTATAGAGAATTACGAAAAAGTATTTCTATGTCTGCCACGTAAATCTATCTTTTAATTAACATGAACGTTATACTTCATCCCGATTTAATTTTCCGTATAAGTTCTTTTTTCTCTCCCCTTCCCTATAACTTTTAACCTTTAACCGCCAGCTTCTTACCCAATCCCCCGTAGTGGGTAAGCGCCACAATTGAGGAAGAAGCAAGAAAGCAAGCCACTGCTTATCGCCCCTTTATGCTTTACTTACTCAGAAGCGGTCGCTAAGTCTACGTTCACAGTAATTGGGGACCTCTTTTAATTCAGACTAGCCGATGCCTATAGTATCGAGATATCTGCGCAATATATGGAATCGACAATAGTTTTAAGTTTAATGTGCCGAAAACAAAAGCAACGTTCAATTTCCTGGCAAGCAAAGAAAATTTCGTGATATGTATTCAGTGTCTTGAAGTTGTGGAGTAGCACACGTTTATTTGAGCTAGGCAGTGACGGGGCACCCGGATCAAGAAAAAGAAATCTCCAGACGAATACAAATTGGTTGGAGCATATAGGGCAGGCATTCTCATGACATTAACAGCACCTGACCAATATCCATAAAAGAACGAGTATTATCAGCGTATAATGACAGTGCCAACCTGTGCCTATGCTTAAAAAAAGAAGAAAAACAAAACTAGTGAAGAAGCTAATTAAGGACCTCGCAGTGAGCGATAGAATGCAAATGATGGGCGTAATGTTAAGTTGTGGGTTTTCATGTGCCAGAGCAGCGATTTGATTATGAGGCACGCCGTATGTGAGGGACCGCGGGTTAATTTTGACCATCTGTGATTCTTTACCGTGCGCCCAGGGCGTAATGTTAAGCGACAGTAAGACTGGTAAGGCAGCGTTCCGGACGAGCAATTAAGCAGTTTAGACTAAAAGGTACTCGAGAGCAAGGTCAAATATTGCGTGCAGAACTGCGATGGTTCGTACTCTTCAACAGAAGCAGTGTCAACGGAAGTAAAACGTAGTCGAAAATGGCAAAGATTGGGTGATTAGGTGCAAAGATTGTGTGGGTCACAACAGAGAATGCGCTTGAAAAATAGCGTATATATATATATATATATATATATATATATATATATATATATATATATATATATATATATATATATATATATATATATATATATATATATATATATATGTACATGTACTACTTTGTCAGCCGGTCCCTTACTACGAAAACTTTTTTAGTCGGTGCGAGAAATTGTTTCTCGGTATACCACAAACATGTCACTAGAAATTCGTGCTGCACTCGTGCTGTATCAGGTAATATTGAGTATTCCTTTCTTTTCATGCTTGCGCTGAAAAACGAAAACAAGCTTCATTTCCCTCATTTTCTTTAATGTATTATGCGGCGTTTACATACTGCTTTTTACTTCCAGGCTGGTTTGGTTAAGTCTCCTGAACTGCATATTTGAATGGTATCAGCCTAAGCTAAAACAAAAAAACGGCCACTCTTTCCACTGGGCTAGAAAATACTCCAGACGTGCGTCGCCGACTCGTCTATGTCATGGTGTCCTCCACGAGGAAATACGTTGACCAACAGAGGGCAGACATATTTATCTGTAGCGACTGCCTTGCATCGCTCGGGAGAGCCGCACTCGATGTTTTATTGCAAATCGCTGCTGCAAGAGCCCGAGCGCAGATAACAGACCGGTTGGGGCCGCGCGCCCGCGTCCTTGCCAGAAGGATTCATCCGGCTCAGGCCGGTATTGTGCCGCAGATTTCGAAACATGTGCTTTGCCGATCAAGATATAGCCATTATCGGCACGCGGCGCTGTCGAAAATCAACGCTGGCTCGTGTCAAAGTGAGCCCGTAAATAAGCCAAACAACTGCACGCGCCGGAAGTCGACGCAGCCCTTCATCGCTCCTGCCCTGCAATGCCGATTTAATTCTGCCGCAGTGTACTTCGGCCCACGAACGATAAACACTTTCGAAATAGCGGGCGCACGACTGTATAGTAGACCGAGGTGATTGCCTAGCTGACAGGTGTTTGAACTGTGAACAGCAAAAGGAAACGACGCAGACGTAAACACAAAAGAAGTTGGATAACCAACAGGTGCATCGCCCATATCGCCGTCGTGCTTTGTCTGCCGAACATTTGTGCGTGTTTACCTCCGTGATCCTTAGCTGTACCTGGGAGAGCTGATTACGAGAAGCTGCCATCTGAAATTTGTAGTGGCTAAATAAAGCGCTCCGCAAGGCGAGGATAAATTCCAACAAATGTAAAACTGGAAGTAGTGCGCTCATTTGTAGTATACTGGCTTGTCGGTGCTCTTGGTTTTGCTGAAGTGGACGCCTCAATCCGCCTATACCTAATAATGAAATCAATCGCCTGCCTCGGGCACATATTACGCGCAAAGCCGTCACATCTCCGGTAAAACCAGTTTTTTGTTCGCTTCACCAAGGCGAGAAGCCTTTTTTCTTGTATTCTTAACTGAAATTGAAACGACAGCCTCGTTCTCAGCAGCGGAATTCCATGGGCATTGAGCCACCACGCAGAAAATACCTTCATGCACGCTAGCAGCGTGGCTCACTGCTAAATGCAAAGTTGTTAGGACGAAAGTTATACCAAGCGTGCGAACTGCAATGGACCCTGGGGCAAGAACACCGTCATAAATTATTCAAACTACGGCTTTTAGCTCTTTGGCATGCAGCCTATTTTTTTCTAACTAGGCATTCTTCTAAAGTATTCGTTGGAGCGCTGCTTTTCTTCATAAACATTAAATTACTGTGTAGGATTCAAGACGCGTCTTCATTTTCTTTCAAAAGAACCGTCTGATGGGCATTACGTGAGGTATATGCGCGAATGGGGCACGAAGACGAAGCTTTCGTTAGCCTCCCCCCCCCCCCCCCCCCCCCCCCCAATCGAGGATCTGGCTGCTGCTGCTTTGCTGAGTAGACAATTAGGGTGACTGGGTAAACGCTATGCTGGGTCTCTGCTCGAATATAAAAGCCGAATAAGAAGTGAAGAAGTGGCAAGAGAAGCAGCTGAGTGTGGAAAAAGGAGTGAAGAGAACAAAATGTGACGAGGCCGTGCTCTAAGGCAACAACAGCAACAAGTCCGTGCAGTGAGTGAGCATGCCGTCAGCTATACATAGAAGTAAAGAACAAGTTAGCAACAAGAAATTGAAGAGGTCGGCTACAAAGAAATGCGTAAAGTTACGATTCACTTGCATGATTTTGTGCAAACCATTCGCGTCATTGGCGTTACGTTTGCTTAACATTTGCTTTAGAACATCAAAGAAAACTTCTCTTAACACCGATTACCACGTAAGCGTGGGCTACAACGAAACTTTCTTTTTCATTTCTCCCTCTTAATTTTCTCCCCCTTTTTCTTCTTTTCTTTTGGTTTCTTTGTTGTGTCTGTGTGTGTCGATGCGCAGTGTTAACCGGCTCCAAGGTAGCCACACATTCTTCCCTTATTGTCGTTTTACAAACAACAACAACAACAACAACAACAACAACGCGATGCATGCATAGCATTCTTTTTCAGAGTCGCGCAGCTCCTGAAGGGGCGGCTGAACTGGAGACAAAGGGTGGCGGCGTAAACAGTTGCGCCACGACGAGCATGGAGTGTTTGCACAGCGCTCTGCACGTGCGTCGCAGGAGCTTCTCCGTCACACCACACCGGCGAAAACAGTGGCTCGTGGCCAAAGGGACGCGACCGTTATGAAACGCCATAGTGTATCGACCACGGGCAAGAACTTGTCTCGCATTTCGTAATAGATGCCGCGCAATGGAAAACTTGCCAGGCAATTTGAGCACTACACCCTTTCTCAACTTCCTTTTGTAACTCTTATTATTATTATTATTATTATTATTATTATTATTATTATTATTATTATTATTATTATTATTATTATTATTATTATTATTCAGTTGTTACAAGAATACCAACGCCCTTCGTCAGCCAGCAAAAATCAGTACGAGAGATATTACGTGCAAAGGACACAGTGGAGTTATCCGCTTTGGGAATAACGCCCCGCCGGAGTCATTTTCGTTTGCGCTTTGCCAACGTTTAAGAATAGGTTCGGGAGCCTATTCACTTGGTAATGGTGGAGCGATGGGACTTCGAAAAAAAAAAAAAAATTTCGCGGTCTCCTCATGTTATCAGCCGAGAGAGATGCAGTGCAATAAGCACCTGTGGGATTCTACCACTCAATGAAATCTCCATCAGACAGGCATTGGCACCGAATAAGCCCCTTCGTGGTTCTCCGCGGGGTCTGACACTGCTCCATCTCATATTCTGCCTTAGCCTGACAAGGAGTTTCGCGTTCGGCTGCAGCCGTCGTCTTTTTCCACACGGCTTTCGATGCCCAAGGAACTTCCAAGTGTGGCTCGGACGTCTCGGCAACCCGACGCTCCCGCTCTGCTTCGGACTCGCGACACCGTCTCTCCGCTCAGCACTGGCCACTCACTGTTCGTGTGTGCGCGCGCGCGTGTATGTTTAGCCCAAGCATTTCTTTTAACCACACATAGGGCGATTCAGCCTGCTCAGGTGATTTACCTGAAGGGGCGTTACTTGCGCGACAAATTGCTGTGTTCAGGTGGCTAAATAAAGAAAATAGACTAATTAAAGTTCTAATTATTCAGTTTAGGGCAAATGTTCTAATTCTGCAATTTAAGCCCAGCGGTAGTGAGGCCCTGTCTGCTTAACAGAAATCTTAAGGCTATTGCGCTGCTTTTCAGATATCTGTATCCGATATTTGCTAAAGGAAGGCGCATTGGCGTTACAGTTAACATCATCCCACACTGTGTGATGTAAGCTTTTGGTATACTGTTCACTAGAACGCCAATGTATATCGCAGCACACATTAAGACAGGAAATCTCGAAAGTTATGCGAGTCTTGCGATTTCTGCTAAGCGGGCATCACAACTGCTCGGCTTTAATTTCGCGATTCAAACATGTTGCGCGATTCAAACATGTTGCCCAAAGTGAAGAATTAAAACGTCTATCAGTGAGCATATTTAAATGGCTACCGGGACATTACCATTTGTCACCCAAGTATGGTACACTTCTTCAGATAATCAACCTGAGCAGTTGATTGATAAGAAATATGCTCGAATTAAAGTTAAAGAAAAGCAGGTGGTATAACGAACGAAGAGCGAATTTTTCACCTTTGAAAAATTCATGCAGGAAATTCCGTTTCATCTGAAAATGTCTAATGAGCTCAACGAAATGTCAACAGAAATACAACATCTTTTCTTTTTTCTATAACAATTTCCGCAAGTGATGGAGCAACGCAGCGGCGCGATACCCAAACGTGCCTCGCATGCGCACTTCTTTCCAAACCACGGCGGAGGACAGTGTCACGAGACGCTCATGTAATCGCCCACGCATGCCTCCTCTCCCCTGCCTAGATCCTTCTTTTTTTTTATTCCCGTTCGCGTCCACGTGCCTGCCCCTCACGTCCGGCTGTTTTCGATAATACCCCATTACGCCGAACGCCCTTGAATGACACACATAATTATGTCGCATTAATACGTAGAACGAGCTAGTTACTTTCGTAAACAGGCCATCTCGGGAAGCTCACTAGTTTGAGTCGAGTGGGTTGGCACGAACACTGGATCGTAATCCGCCCGCAAGGCCGTGCCATTCGGATTGATTGGAATATTTACAACCCGGTCAAAACGTACTGTTGGGCTGCATAGTTGGCTCGTCATGGCTTACAAACGGCGCCAGAGGACACGAAGGACAAATGGAAAGACATCGAGGCGATCACTTCCGTCTTCTGTGGCGCCGTTTGGAAGCCAAGTGAATTTACCCCCTGGCGCAGGCACTCGCAGTATCTTAGTTTGACACCTTTTCCATATGCCCCATTAGCCGTAATATCTCAAAGCTCCATGAAAAGTGCGAGGAATTATTTTTTTATAATCGCCCTACCAAAAGTATTGAGTGAGGGCCGCGACATGTTTAGGAAGAGCATTAAGGAACGTAAAAACAAAAAAAAATTGTATACGGAGCATCAAGGGGGATCGATAGACCAGTCCTAAGACTATCACTCAGCACTTCAGCAATCATTTTCACAGCATTTTTTTTTCTTCTCGTCTTTTTATATAGTCTGTCAGCAAACAGCACCACACGAGCCATTTCAGATATTAACCTTGTAACTTACCATGGCGTCGTCAACATGTTTCCTAGGCTAAAAGTGAAATCCTCACCTGGACCCAACGGTATAGTTAGCTGATTAATGGATTTTCTTGGCTCAAGGACCAGTTCTGGCCAAAGAGCGCCAAACACATGGTGTAATAAATTGACAATGATACATGAAATATGGATGTAGCGTGGCTGCAAAGAGGGCCTATAATCAGTTGCGGTAAATTGCTTCAAATATAATTGTATTAAAATAATGAGAATGATTAGTGATGTGTGCTACGATAATAAACGTTTTGCGATGAAGCATGATTAGCGAGACGTATACGTGACAGCAGCACTAGTACCTCCACTGGGCCCTTGGACGCAAAGGCTTGGAGACACGCGCTCTACAGATATCCTTGCACTGCAGCTTCAACCTCCAAGAGGAGGTCATGGTACAAATGGCCGGGTCAAATAATTTTAAGGTGTCAGTTTCTGCTAAAAAGTTTAACACCGCTTTAAAATTAAAAAGTGGTTCATTGCTGAGAAAAATGTTGCGTGGAGAGGTGTGTGCTCACGATATAGGGAAGGGAAATACTTTTTTTCTCTCAGCTTCTATTGCGGGATAATGAAGAAGAACATGGATAAGTGTAAGTCCAAATGCCTTTCGTTGGAAATATGATGATTTGCTGAACCATTAGTGAAGTCTCTAGTAGTTTCTATTTAGGCATCAATCGCAACAGCTATACTATTCCGAAATATTGGAAAGCCGCTCACAGTGTTCCAATACTAAAAAAGGCTGATCCATTATCATGTTGAAGCTACCGTCGAAATTAAATTGATCATCCTCTTGCAAATTGTTCGAAAACGTTGTGGCAGCTTCCATAAAGAAAGTAAGTAGAGCTTGAAAAGGGCATGTTTGGTGTAGCTTCGTCGTTCTGTGGCGTTGTGGAAGGCACGGTGACACACAGAGTTAGTAGAAAATAAGGGAGACACTAAGACAAATGAAGCGCAAATTGTCAGCGGAGTTTTATTCAAAAAGAACGAATTTATACTCGTCACTGCTATCACTAGTAGCGGTTTACATGCGCAAAAAGAAAAAAAATGAAGATTAGAGGATAAAAGAAAACAGCTGTGACGTGCGTCCCACTTGCATCATATGCAAGCAATATTATCTTAATAATTAGGTTAGAAGGTAAGAGAGTAACATCCCAGGGAATCTAGCAGCGGATGAGGTGGCACGACAAGCGCGCAAGGACATTGAAACATCAGGACTTCCTCTATCAGAGCTATTGTCCACGTCTTCAATTTTATCGCCAGCAGAACATGGGGATCACGAATGGAGCTCCATAGCACAGCTGTACCGAGCACTCTTTATCGGATTTCTACGCTAAAGCTATCCCGTTCTTTCCAAAACTTGCAAGTCAAATCTTCGAGCACTTGAAAGGGTGCAAGCACATGCACTACGCGTTTGCCTAGGCCTTCCGCGGAGCGCCTCAATAGCAGGAACAGTTATAATGGCTCGAGACCATCCGATCACGACTTACATTACCACCGACACAATGAGGGCGCATATTCGCCACCTTTCACGGATGTAATCAAGGTATCTTGCTTGCCTGCCACAAAGAGGTCCACAGTAGTCGTTCCGCAACGTAATCAGCACTCATTGTGCCTCTCTATACCATCGGGTTTCACACCCTCGGCATACACCTTGTGGTGTATTCGACAACCTGAAGTGCGCCTTTCCGTCCTAAGAATAAGAAAGAAGACTGACCTACCTACCTTGGCTTTGAAGCAAGCAACTCTGGATTGTTTGCATACTTTGTACTGTGACCGAGTCCACATATATACGGATGGCTCTTCCACTCAAACCAGCTCCACCAGCGCATCGGTTATGCCACCAGTGTCAAGAAGCATCAGACATAGAATTTTTCACGTCACAACATCGACCGGTTCGGAGCTTGTTGCCCTCCGAAGCGCCGTTGATAATGTTAACCATCAACAGGCTAATCGGTGGGCAATAAGCCCTACAATGCCTTTTATCAGCTCTTCGTCGCGGGCGCTATGAACAACTTGTGTCGGACATACGAGAAATGCATCATCATGTGATCGCGAAAGTACACAACAACGTGTTTCAGTGGCTGCCGGTTCATTGAGGCATATATATATCTCCGGCAACGACCTCACCGACGAAGCTGCTAGGAAAGCACACGAAGAAACAAATATTGTTTCTGTACTTTTATCGAGGGCTGACGCAGTGCAACGCTTAAGCAAGCTAGTGCACCGTATGACATTAGAGAAGTGGCACACGCACAGGGCTGGGAAAAGATACTCTGCAATTGTATCATGATACGATACAAGGTACTCGGGCAACAAGTACTTGAGATACAGATTCAAAATACTACCGCAATTATTGTATCCGATACGGTACTTTCCATTTGTATCTTAAGATACTTCGATACATTCGCAAATTTCTTACTATATATAATGTAGGAGCTACGGCGTATGCACAAAAATGGTTGCTTGGGAATTTCTGAATTTCGACCAACCTTGTTGCATTTGAATAAAATGTCTCTTAGTATCTCAAAGTTTTTGTCTTTCTTGCTCAAACTATAATATTTTCCTCCCGAAACAACTTATTGGAGTTGCTTCAGCTACTTAACATGAAAGCTCTTTACACGCTGTGCTGTCGGCAGTTTTTGCATGTAACTTTTGTAATTGATGGGAGTCGCTGTTCTGCTTGCCGACCAGCTATAGCGAGTTGCCATCTAACTACAAGAACGTCAATAAGAAGCCTCTGCATGATGGCGCAAATACCACTGTGGACTTTTACCTTGTCCGTAAATGTATTACCATTAACGCAATACCGGTTTACCGGACAGGTGTGTAGCAGCAACAGCGCTGGCCGAAAGATAAAATAATGTTACTGCCTTTAGTTTTATTCAGGTGGCGTAGTGGCAGCAGTATCAGCTTGAGAAGCGGAGTTCAGCCAACGTTTATAGTTCCACACGGTGATGTTGCGATCTTGTACCTTAAAATCCGAGATAAATTCTTTCAAGTGTCGGAAATACAGATACAGATACACGTCTTGCCAGACGTACCATGGTACAGGTACAAGATACTCAAAGAGTATCTAAGATAGTATCTAAAATACATGTATCTTCGATACTGCCCAGCACTGCACGCACCTGAATTTACACACCATCGATTGCATTCTCTCGACTATCTTTGCAACTGCGGCTGCTATCTGGGCTTCCGTAAGGTGAAGAAACAATGCTGTGTCGCTTACGTCTGGGCGTTGCATTCACCAATGCATGATCATATTTTATTGGAATGGGCGATAGCACCGAGTGCAATGCCTGCGGTGACGATGATACTATAGAACACCTATTGGGCTACTGCCACCTATTGTACTACTGCCAAAAGACATGACTTCTGCACAGCTGTAAATAAGTTGGACAGAAAACACTTCACCTTGAACAAGATCCTCGGGCGATGGCCTCACATATCGGTTACAAAAGGTCACAATATCCCTGCTGCGATTTTTTAAGGCTACCGGACTGAGTATCCGTTGTGATAGAGAACAGAGGACTGCTACTACGTCGGCGATATCCACCGCGGAATTTCTGTCCTTCTGCTAATCTTTCCTTCACCTTTTCCATTTCCTCAATGCAGGGTAGCCAACAGGGCTACGTCCTGTTTAACCTCCCTGCCTTTCATTATTTATATCCACCTCTCGCTCCATCTATCCCAAAGGAAGTTGCGCCATATTTTAAGACAAAATTGAGCACATAGTTGCAAAGCAACACGGTTTGATCAAAATTGAAAATCTTCAGTACTATTTACAATTGACCCTTGACTTGGTTTTATTATACCACACACCTAAATACCAGCAGATCGTTTGAAACACTAGTTAACCGCTTGAGACTTGGTACCGCGTTTACAAAAAAATTCCTACATAAGATATGTCGCACTGATAGTCCGCAATGCATTTGTGGCCACGCGCATGAAGATATGCACAGTTTGTTGCTGGAATGTATACGTTGTGAAACTGAAACAGGTCATCTGATACGCACCTTAACGGCAATAAACCGCAAGCGCAGAACTCTTAAATTAAAAGATCCTAGGCTGACAGATACCTTACAAAGGCGAGCGGTATTGACCCTCCAAAGGTTTCTGCAAGATGGTAATATTGCTGGAAATTATTGATTGTAGTTTGTATTCCTTTCTGATCCCATAACCATTCGAACCGCTGTGACTTGACTTGGTCTTTTCTTTATTTAGTGTATGACAGCTGACTTCACTTTCTAGGGTGTCTTATATGACATATGTTGTGATTTGTATTTGTTGTATATGAGCCGACTTTCCGCTCTAACTTATGTGAGATGACTGTAGGATCAAAATTGTTTTTGATGCGGTGTGCGAGGTGAATTGTTTCAGTGCATTTACGTCACGTGACTTTCTCGTTGTTACCTTTCTTTTGTTAAGTGCCGGCTCGTTATGTCATGTCTCCTATATACTTGTTCTGTGGGAAAATGGGTAGCTGGTGCCACCTAAAGATGCCAACTTCTCCTAAATACCATGTATTAAAAAAACTGTCGCTCTATCGATGCGCAGCACTGTTGCCTCCCCCGCCAAGCACACTTTGACGTTTGTGACGCGCCTCAAGGCCTCGCTCTTGGCGTCCTTCACTGGCTCGACAATGCAGAGAAATGTTAGCGACGAAACTTATCGTCGAAGCCACTCGTCGCCAGCCGTACGCCGACGCAGCCTCCAGAGAAGGGCAGCAAACACGCTCCTCTGGAAGCCACCCTTCCGACCCGCCGTCGTTGCTGCATAGCTACACAAATGCTAACATTCCTGTCACTCCGACATGACACTGTGACATACACACACATGTGGCCCTGAAACACTCAGATCGCATTCGTTGCCCTTCACGCGCATGATACGCATTATAGTACATTTAAACGCATTTCAAAATGGAATGCTGTGTTGAAACACCGTGCTTTTATTGCCTGATTTATCGACGGATTCATGGGATTGAACGTCCCAAAGCAACAACCGTGCTATGAGAGAGCCCGTAGTGGTAGGCTCCAGATTAATTTTCACCACGTGCCATTCTTTAACGAGTATCTAAGTAGACGAGCATTTTTTTACAGCGAAGCTGTATATGGCTAGCCGATTCGTCCGTCCGTCCATCTGTCGCCTGTACGCCGAAAACTCCTGCGACGCAACTCCATGCGCATGCGCAAAAAAAAAAAAAAGGAAGAGGAAGAGAGGCGCGCGATTGGCTGCGCCAGTAGTGACGTCGTTGTTTTCCGTCGCAACCGAGCGAGCGCGCAGCAGTTTCTCTCTGGCTCCGAAATGGGCAGGCCACGTACTCCTGAGAAGCAGGCAGCTTTCGATCAGCAAAGCCGCGAACAGAACCGGGGACGAGCTAATCTACGCCGTGCCGATGCTGTAGCCCGAGCACAAGAACAGGCTCGTGCAGCCGAGCGCAAGCAGCGCAAGCAAGTATACCGAGGATCCGGCAACCTACCAAGTCGTCGTTCAATGAACCGTGGGGATTAACCCAGTGATAAACATCGGGGCGGCACATTTCGGCTTCATTGGTTAACCTTCTGTATAAAGTGCTAGGGCGGTGATTTTTTTTAAATTTAGTCCTAATCGAAAAGCGTGTCCGAGCGCGTGTGTGTGTGCGCGTGCACGTTAATGTGCGTGCGAAATTGAATTGTTTCAGTCAGTCAACAAAAGCGACCACGCGAGGACACGGGACTAAACATGCCTCACAGTCACCACTTCAGCTACCACTCATGCAGTTCTCCAAAGTAATATCGCACGTAGTACTACAGGGTGTTCATTTTTCAGTTTTGTGGAATTTTTAAAGATAGCCTGTTGGAGAGGGCATGATTCTAGTCCTTGAGTTGGATTATTGTGAGATGCGGACATTACTTCACGAGAAATCGTAACACATATTAAACTAATTAACAAAAACCACAAGTTAACTTTTGAATTAAGGCTGTCGTTAGCCTATCGTGAACACGTGAAACAAAACCAGTCATACATTACGTCCCTAGCGCAGTTAGTTGAAAACAGAACAGAGTACAGCGCACGATCACCCGAACAATGGCATGTACCACGCCCTCGAACCAACTACGCTTTTCAACTGCTACATCATTGCTTACCACGCCTGTTAAACACACTCATGCGCAATAATATCAATGTCACTTCCTGCCCTGTTTCGCGGTTGTATGAGTTTTTCAGCGAAATTTGATCATGACCGAATTTGCTGTTTCATGCTGCTTTTTTCAGTTTGCTACTTTTTTTCTTTGTGTTAACTGCGGATTTCTCGATTTTTTGTAGTGTTTCTTCTTATATTGAAATTGTCTTTTTTGCCGGCAGAAGTTGATGCCAACATTGTATTGTATTGTAATGTATTGTTTGTGCTGTCGGTCCTGAATCAGTGCCTGTGCCTGCCGCTGCTGTCCTCAGACAGGGTTTTAAGGCCCGTCAAGTTGCTGCGTGCAACTTTTTTCCTTAAAACCCCCATAAATTGTACGTTTATGGAAATAAAGGCAATTCAAAATTCAATTCAAATGAATTACTTTGCGGCACATATCGCAAATTACTAATTGCAGCCGGTGAGTTTGCAATGTGCATCCACTTCAAATGAGTTTACAGAATGACACCAGTTTGGAGCTATGCGCCATCGAACTTGCCCTAAAATGCACTGTTGTTCCATTTACTTTTTTAAGAAAACGCTCGTTTATGCATTGAAGCACAAAAGTAAATCAACGCCTACGTATTTCGTTCCACACTTTAGGAAATAATATATCGAAGCTGGGTGTCAACCTGGAAATTCATTTCAAGTGGCTACGTCTTGCAAGCTCACCGGCTGCAATTTGTAAATTGCAAAATGCACCGTAAAGTAATTAAGAAGTTAATTGGTGAATGTTTTGTTAATTAGTTGAATGTGTGTTTCGATTTCTAGTGCTAGTAATGTCCGTCTCTTCGAATAAGCCATCTAAAGGGCAATAATTATGCTATCTGCCGTAGGCGATTTCTGTTTTAATTCCGTAAAACTTAAAAATGATCACCTTGTATATTACTTTGCATTTATCCGAGAACTGAGCAACTAGTGTTTATATCCCGGCCCTTGCAGAGACCTTTATTTGTGCCTAATTTCGCCAGTAGACGGAGTTCTCCTTCTAATGAGTTCACGGATCAGACTATGAGAAGAAATATTACGCAAATGAATAAAAAAGTGGAGACGTTGAACGTTTGCGACTGAAAGTGACCACATAACTAAGAACTGTCGCATACTTGCGACATCAACTTGTATTACATTTAGTAGGCGCGCAACTCAAGTGCGCTAACAAGGACCCTGTTGTTCTACACAGCTCCACAAACTAGCTCAAGCGCCCGTTTACAAGAATTAGCGGCAGCAGCTCAGTAGGCTTTAGCTGATTCCATTTGTGCATCGCTGACCAGCCTGTCACGCCAAGAGGAAGTAGCCACAGTCAGCAGTAGTGGAACATCAACTTGGCCGCACGCTCTTGACACCATTTTTGATGGTGCTATAAGCAATGAGTGCGGCGCACTAGTACATACTGCAAGTACACCGCGCACAAGTAGGAAACACGTTTCCCCGGCATTAGCATTATTGAAGTAACCAAAAAGCAGGATCCTTGCCGCAGCCACAGCTTCGCTGCAAATAGACGCATTGATTTCAGTTTTAGCCCTTCCCTCACCCCAAGTCCCTTCATCTACTCCTTTTAGAGTGCAGCTCTTAGGCGCCCGTTCCTACGGCAAGCGTCGGCGGCGTAACCGAGCGAACGAGCCCAGCGAGAGATCAAAAAGCGAACGCGGAGCGGGATATGAAAGACGCGAGCCGCGAACGGCGGAGACCAATGAGAACGGCCCCTTCAGTGACGTGTGCGCAGGAAACTGGTGTCATGCAGACCCGTCCAACCGCTCGATGCGTACTCGTAACTGGTCTCAGCCGGACCGCTCGTTTCGTACTATTGTATTCTCGCGTCAGCTCTTGCTCGCGCTTGTTTGGTTTGCTTGGTTTGGTCTCGTATGCGCTTGTTTCGATTGCGATGGTTTGCGATTGTTTCTTTAATCTGATTGATTGCGACGCGAATTGTGAGTACTTTCTGGAAGCCACGAGCACCAGCGATTACACTGGAACCTTCGATGAGTCATCTATAAAACTCGACGCGCTTCCCCCACAGATCAGATTTTGTTACATGTCTCTCTAAAATTCTTTGCATCAGTATATCGCGAAATGAAAACACATATAGAGCTGCGCTCAAATTTTGCAATAGCGAGTATGGTAATTGTCGCTGACTTTTTTGTTTTTACTTTTCGTGACGAAGAGTGACAGTACGTTTCATTCACTCGTTCATACCTCATCTGTTTTGAAGGCTTTTGAACAACACCTAGGCGGCGGCCGTTATCAACGCTTTGAAAATTGTGGTGTTGGGTCAAGGTTTATCTCAGGGCCCTAAAACGCGATTTCGATTTCGTTCCACACAGAGGCATGTGTTCGAACTGCACTTTGAAAAGAGCTATTGCTGTGTAAAGGGGAAACAAATACAAGATTATCTCCCAGCCATTTCCGCAAAACAATAACCGCAACGTCATACGATCGAAGCTAGCGGTCTTTGGACTCCGAGAGGCACACTTTCTGTCCTAGATAACGAAGGTCTGTGCGCTCTGACTCTTACGTCGTCTAGGAAGGCCAATGCTCCCATTGAAATTCATGCATTGCAAGGAAAAAAACAGAAAGAAAAACAAAAGATTATCGGCGTTATAAGCTTTGTCTGCATTTTCTATTGAGATACATAGGCTGTTAGTATTCTTACGTGACGTCACAGCTTAAAAGGTGCAGGCGGCGCAGGTCTTCTGCTACCCACTTAGTGATTGCTCGATGAAGGCTGTGCAAATTTCATCATTTTGGTGCTTCGTGTTCCGAGCCTACAGCACGACAGCAGACCAGCACAAAAGAAAGCAAGACAACAAATATAACGCTGACATCCAAGTGAAATTGCCTCTTGAGACTCTTCTCCACAAAGGGATGACCGCCGACAGCGTTGCCTACTACCACTGCGGTCACAGCCGATTATCATGTTCGACGCAATACTACTGCGTGCCGACACTGTGTGCTGAATATACGGACAGCAGTACTGTGTACAGAGAGAGTCCCCCTTTAATGCGTTCAGCCTTGCAGGACGACCGGAATCTAATAAAAACAGATCTCACCAACCCCATCCTTAACACTATCAGAAGTCGATGTAGGCACTCAAAAGACCTGCATGAAGGTCCACGTGAAAATTCGCATTTTCTTTTCTCCTGTTTGCCTCCCGAGTGTGTTGTCCTTTCCACGGTCTCTCTATCTCGTACATTTACGCATCGATCTTGTTCTCAATCCTGGTGAAGTGAACAAAACCGTAAGCTTGCCTTAGGTTAAACTGCCCCCCCCCCCCCCTTGGTTCATTTTCTCTTATCTCTCTCCAACCCCGCCTTACTAGTGCTTCCACAAAAGCACGCTGCCTCAACAACAACAAAACACCGAGAAGCAAGAGAGAGAGAGATAAACTTTATTGTTAGACCAGACTTCTTGAGCCCAAAGGTGGGTGGCCTCCTCAGTCCAGGTAGCCATGGCTAGCTGCCGCCGCCCGAGCCCTGTTTACCAACCGTAGCTGGTTGTCAGGGTCTTGCGTCACCAGCAGAGCCTCCCACTGGTCTTCCAATTCTTCCTCTGAATCCGCTTCTTTCTGCATGTTATCGCCTGGTGGTGATGATGACGGTAGTACTTCTCGATTATTCCTGCACCCCAGCACCATATGGCGCAAGGTGTTTGCAAGTGCTTGCAGAAAAGCACGCTGCCTCAACAACAAATATACGAAACACCAAGAAGCAAAACTAGAAATAAAAACGAACCGGCATACAAGCAAGGCCACACTCCTCGTGCATCACTTGATGTCTCAACTCCTTGTGAGCGAGCTCAAGCCAGAACACAATGGCACATTTGTCTCTGCAGCGCATCATCTTTGCTGCTTTGATTATTTCCTCTCATTATCATGCATCATTCCTCGTGGCTACGAGAGCCAGCGATGAAAGCTGATCTTGCGACCACATTTCGCGCAGCTTCCGCCCAGATACTCTTCCTCCGACACAAATTACTGCCATGCTCTTCTCATACAAAGGCAGCATTAATCACACTGACTAACGCAGCCTCATTCTCAGGAAAGTACAATCGTATACACTTGAGTAGAGGAAGGGTATACAGTCGAGGCATCGCTATAAAGAAGCCGCATGAGACACTAAAATATCTTCGTTACGTCCAATATTCTTTACAAGCATATTTATTTATTTGTTTTGTTTATTTACATATACTGCAGCCCAATATATGGCTATAGCAGGAGCGGGAACATTTTAATGTGTAAGTTATAGTAGTGTATGAACACACATATACACAAAAAGATGAATGATCAAGAAGAAGCTCTTTACATGTTAGCGAAGTGCTTACCAGTGGTAGCTATGAAACCTTTTAGTGATAATGAACGAATGTTACCGGGTAGAGAATTCCAAAGCTCCATTGTACGTGGAAAAAAACTACTTGAATGTGTTAGTACGGGCATAAATACGTGATATGTTCAAGGCGTAGAAGCTACGGGTACAACCTGCGTTAGTAAGTGTAATATAGTTACAATGAGAAAGACCAGAGGTGGAGTTATTAAATGCATATAAAAGTTTTAAGGCTTCAATGTGATAATGTAAAAGTAATGACTCAATGTTCAAAAATTGTTCAGCCTGTGTTGGTGAGAAAGTGCGGCTGTAATTTTGGCAAATGAAACGGATAGATTTTCGTTGAACGTTATGGAGCGAGCTTATTTCGTATTGTTTGTAGGGGAAACAAACGACAGATGCATATTCTAGAACAGGGCGAATTAACGTTTTACATAATAGCAGTTAAGTATCACGGGGGGTGTTAGGCTTTTAGGCCTAACTTTTTAGGGCTTTCCTGTTTACATATTCAATATCTTTAGACAATGAAAGATGTTCTTTTAGAATGACACCTATGTATTTCTATTGAGACACTCTTTTAAGTTGGATGTCATCTAGAGAATCATCAAACGAGAGGGGCTCTGTCTATTGGCACATGACATCCCGACTGTTTTACTACAGTTGATGTTCATTTGCCGCGTTTTGCACCAAGCGCAGAAAGACATATAGGATCGGGCAAGAGGGTGGTGGTCATCAATGATTCGTATAATACGCAGTCATCTGCATAAAGTCTGATTTTTGTTGAGGTGCTACGAGGTAAATCATTGATGTATGTTAGAAAGAATAAAGGGCCTAATATCGATCCCTGAGGAACGCCTGACGTAACGTCGACAGGAGTTGAGTCCACTGAGTTAAAAGAAACAAATTGCGAGCGATAACGAAGAAAACTGGCTATCGAAGAAACAAGACAGGGATTATTGAATATGGCGTTTAATATTACCAGTAGTTTAGAATCAATCACAGAGTCAAAAGCTTTAGACAAGTCAATTAAAATGGCATCCACTTGATTATCTATGTCTAGGTTAAAAGCGATATCATGACCGAAATCGACTAATTGCGCCACAGTGCCATAACCACAACGGAAACCATGCTGGGCTGATGTTAGAACATCATTAGAGTTAAGGAATCCGATTATATGTCTGTGAATAACGTGTTCTAACATTTTATATGACTGGGGTGTGAGAGATATCGGCCTGTAGTTAGAGAGAAGTTGTTTATCACCTGATTTTTCAGGAAAGCCAGGACTTTGGTTGTTTTCCATTTAGTTGGTACTTCACCAGAGTTTAAGGATTTCTGGAAGATTATAGTAGAGTACTCAGCTGTCCATTGGTAGTATCTTACAAGAAAAGAATTGTGGATACCATCTGAACCGGTACACTTCTTAGTGTCGTGATTCAAGATTAGGTTTAAGACACCATCAGAACCTATTACAATATCACCTAATTTCTTAGTTTGTGCATCACAACTAAACTTTGGAACTACATGGTTAACGAGGGTGAAAAGAGATTGGAAGTACGAGTTGAAAGCATTCCAAACTACGGTGGGGTCGTTAGTAATAGCGTCGTTAATCTTGAAAGAGGTACTGCACGTTGCACTAGGTAAAATTGATGTCCAGAACCTGCGAGGATTTGATTTAAGTAATAGAGGGTGCTGCACTGAAAAATATAAATATATAGCATTTTTAGTACGAGTACGAAGTTCCATCTTGGTTTTTTCAAAAGGAACGCGAAGCGCAGGATTAGAATGCTTTGATTTGCGTAGTCTACCGACACGGCGTGACAGGTGCAGGATATCCCGATTAATCCAAGGAAGTTTATTATTTATCTTTTTTGTTTTTAATGGAATGTAGTTATTGATGCAAGATTTCACTAACGACTCAAAACAATCAACAAAAGTGTCAACATGACACTCGGTACTGAGTGACAAAAAATGGTCAAAGTTATCTGCCAGAGTATCAGTGATAGACGCATCGTCAGCCTTGTTAAAATCGTAAATATATTCATTACATGCTGATATTGGTGAGAAACATTTAGAAAATTTTAGACTTACTTCGTTACATCCGATAATACGTCATACATGTGTTCTTCAATATCAAAGTTCGACCGTAGACGAAGCTATCTGCACTTGTGATGCAGGGCCTTTGGTGGCTTGCTTAGGCAACTTCGGTGACTCATGCAAAGAAAAAGAAACACGCTCATGCGTGCTGCTTTCTTACGTGAACCTCTTTGCTCTTTCGGGACCGAGCACATGACTGACACGTTCGATGATTCGCGATTTTTTTTTTTTTTTTGAAGCACACCTCTGTCAATTTACAGCAGCACCGTCAGCTTCCCATTGTGGTCCCGGCTTTCCAGCATTACTTGAAAGTCTACTCTTTCAACTCAGGAACGAAACGAAGACGTTGCTGTGGGTATACTAAAACGAGCAAACCACCAGCCCGTTCTTCCGTACCTGTGTAGGCACATTTAAGGAGTGTGCGGTGTTAAGGCTGCCACCAATTGTTACGAGGATAGGGTTTCGGCGACCTTCAACAGCGTCTGCTTGGGTCTCGAACCAGGTTGACCATCAGTGAGGGTTCGGCAGGAAATACGAGGTAATGTAAAAGCAAATAAAAGAAGTTTAATACATCATTACGGCTGAGCGGTGCGCTCGAAGACAAAAAATACAGAAGCGTTCGGCTTACGTGCTCCTGCACGCTAGGGCAGAGAAGATGTGTCTCCACGTGGGGTCTCGCTGACCTTCTTAAACCCTCCGCCATCCGGGGAACCTCATCCTCTACTACTCCCTGGTAGCGGGCCCTGTCAGGTCACGTCAGGTCAGCCCACACAGAGGAATATGGGAAGAAACCACTTCCTGGCGCAGAGGTGCTGAACGGAGGACAAAGAGTAGGATTTACACTGATACATAATGCCGTCGCACAAACCCGACGGACATGGCTTTTCATATTGACGGGCGTGACGATCTGGCACGTCATGTTTCAGGCGTTTGTTTCCATTCATGGCTACACAAAGTGAACCGTAACGGCGGGCATGACTTGATGCGTGTTTCAGATCGTGATGTCAGGTGTTATTTATTTATTACAGCGAAGCTGTCTGTGGCTAGAATCTGGCGGATCGCGTGCCCGCATAGACGATCAATATTCCATACGTGGACCGATCCCGAAGGTAGTGCATTGTCGGGCCGACCCGCGGCGGCCCGGCATTGCACTCTATTAGGCTATAGGAGGGACAGAAGGTATGCTTGGACCAGCCCGTAAGGGACTGGTCCTTACAAATACTAGGTGGAGGTCCCTAGTTGGGGATCCCAGTGGCGGTAGCTGGGCAGGCGTTAAGCACTCCCCATACGTGAGCCGATCCCGAAGATAGTGCAATGCCGGGCCAGCCCGTGGCGGAGGCGAACCAGGCGTTAAGCACTTCCCATACGTGGGCCCATCAGTAAGATAGTGCAATAGCGGGCCGGCCCGCAGCAGAGGTGCAGTTCGCCATTAAGGGGCCCACATACACATCTTCGATGATCATCTTTCTTCACAGAGGGGAAGGTCACAGAATTGTTTTTATTTATTTACTTACTTATTTAGTAGTATTGAAAATGTTGGCAATGTATATGATTATTATACGAGGATCAAACCATATGTATAGAAATACATAAATAAAACAACTCCGCAATTTTTCATTTTACAAACTTACAGTGCGTCCGAATTAATTGCTGCGTGTGATTGGCTTATTCGCATGTCGCGAGTGTTTTCAGCCAAAACAATTATCATATCACTCTCCACCTCATCCATTCCTATATCCGACCACCCTATCTCTATCCCCAAACCTTTGGCGGCTGACTGCGGCCACCACACTCTCCAAGAGTAAAAATACCTTGCTGCGTACATAATAATAATAATAATAATAATAATAATAATAATAATAATAATAATAATAATAATAATAATAATAATAATAATAATAATAATCATCATCATCTAGGTCACTTACTCACAGGAGACCCTGATCACGAGAAGGAAATTTGCCAAAGAATTTACCAAATTTACCAAAGCAGCAGCAGCAGCCGCGGTCACTTACTCACAGGGTACCCTGGTCATGAGGAGGAAATTTACCAAAAAATTTACCAAATTTACCAAAGCAGCAGCGGCAGCAGCAGCAGCAGCGGTCATTTACTCACAGGGTACCCTGGTCATGAGAAGAAAATTTACCAAAGACTTTACCAAATTTACTAAAGCAGCAGCAGGTGCTGCTGCTGCTTTTGTAAATTTGGTAAAGTCTTTGGTAAATTTTCTTCTCATGATGAGGGTCCCCTGTGAGTAAGTGACCTAGATAAGCGTACTCCTGTACAGACTCTAGAGGCTGACTGGAGATCCATGGTTGCTCAGTGGCTACGGTGTTGGGCTGCTACGCACGAGGTCGCGGGATCGAATCCCAGCCAGGGTGGCCGCATGTCGATGGGGGTGAAAAAACCCGTGTGCTTAGATTTAGGTGCTCGTTAAGCAGCCCCGGGTGGTCTAAATTACTCCAGAGTCCCCCCACTAAGGCGTGCGTGGAAATAAGATCGCGATTCTGGTTGCTAAAAACCTCATAATTTTTTTTAATTCTTGATCCCTTTCCAGGCTATTTAAAATTTATGTCTTCTGCATATTAGTCCAACTCTACTTTTACACGTTCTTGGTTAAGGTCCTCAATCATTAGTCGTAATTTATCTCCAGTGTTGCTGTGCAGGACAATATCATCTGCAAACTGGAGGTTGCTGAGATATTGGCTATTGATTCTCACTCCTAAGCCTTCCCAGTCTGATAGTAGGTTGAATACTTCTAGGCATGCAGTGAATAGCATTGGATAGATTGTGTCTCCTTGTCTGACTCCTTTCTCAATCGGTACTTTTCTACGTTTCATGTGGAGTGGCTAGGTAGCTGGGGAATCTTTGTAGATATTTCCCAAGATATTCACGTATTCCTCCTGTACTCCTTGATTACGCCATGGCTGCTAGTATTTCTACTGACTCAAAGGCCTTTTCGTAATCCATGAAAGCCATATACAGAGGTTGATTGTACTCAACAGATTTTTCAATTACCTGAGTGCTGACATGGACGTGATCCATGTATAGTATCCCTTCATGGAGCCAGCGTGTTCTCTTGGTTGATTGTAGTAAAATGTTGCCTCAATTCTACTGGAATTATCTTGGTAAATATTTTCTACGTACAATACTGAAAGCAACCTAATGGGCCTATCATGTCATATCCGCCATTAAGTACGCTGACAGATGAGGCCTGGCCTGAGGTCGCCTGCTCATTAACAGGGGAGAAACAATCAATTTTTATATCTATGGTTATCCGATCACTTGGCGCGGACCGGTGACAAGCGGTTACGGCAGGCCTATGGAGCTGAGCCAAATTTGTAACTGTGTCCTTAGAGAATGGCTTCACCCATACCTACTGGTGCTCAGTTCTCCATTTCTGCGGAACAGTTACCGCGTCACGCTTTTTTAAAAAGGCTTCTCGGCAATTGTTGGCCTGTGCTGAGAGGCAAGCGCGGTACATAGCACACGCGATGTGTCTGCAAAGTATTACGCAGACATATACCGCGAAAACAGATGAAAACTCAAACGAATCTCCGCGTACCCGTTCTGGGCGAAGCCAATGTGCCCGACTGCATCGACGACGTCAGAGGCAGTCGCGTAACGCTCACCGCCTGCATTACACATTGGTAAGCAGCAAGATGATAAACGCGAGAATTCTCATGCAACTCAGAGCTCGCGAAACCGTCACCGAAAATGCACGAAGTGGCAACTAGTGTCATGACGCTTTATTAGTTCTATGAAATTGTTGATACTAGATTCTGGCAAAATCACTAGAATGGAAAGGGAGCAGTAAGAAGCGCATTAAAAAAAGGCATGGCATATGGTCATGTTTGTGTTATGAATTAATGCACTGGATTACGAAAAAGAAACAGAGGGAAATCGCACGCTGAGAAGACCGATAAACATACAGTGCGACGCAACTTGAGAAATAATATTGAAATGTCCAAGAATTTAGATGACAAGAAAATATTGAATCATCACGACGGCACATCACAGTCGCCGTAGGCGTCGAAGTCTTTACAACGAAATTATTTTTGAACAGTTCTGATAGCGTCCACGGAACAATGGTTGCTAGTGTACTGTCAAATGCTCATATGCTGCTGTCTGCAGCTCACGGCACGGTGCGAAAACGCGCTCACAGCGAAAGCAGAACATTGCGCACGGACATACATGCAGACGCGCAATCGGTCGCTGCGAATCCGTGCGATCGCTGCATTGAGGCTTCACTCTGTCATGACCCATTTGGTTATATAGACAGCCCACTATAAGAGCATATTTCCCATAGCTTACTCTCAGTGTTTGCCTACCTTTCACGCAAGAAGCCGGTTCTGGAGACTCCATCGCGGCGACCGCGCGCAGTGGCGTTCACTGTATGTATTCGGTAAAGAGATAGCGTCTATAAACGATTCTGTGCTTTCAGTTTGCCCAAAAATACTATATCGACAGTCAAAAACTTTCCTCGTTTTGAGAGTACCTACATAAATGTCCAGGAAGGCTGCCGCTTGGTGTTTTTATTGAGCGCCGTAAGCGAAACCTATGAGGAACGCGCCGCGTGATCCCTCATACTACGCAAGGGGGGCGCTTCCGACAGATGGCGACTCCGTAACTCCTCGCCGTCATACGGGGAGGCCGCGCGAAAGGGAGGGGGGCGGCTTCGACCCCGACCAAGTGCGTAGCACGGCCGCACGCAGTCGCGCCCGCGCTCATCACGAAAGGGATCTGCAGACGGCTCCTACGTTTGTGCGCGCTGTGTTCTCGCCGCTCTTGCGTTGAAGCGATAGACCGCACGAATGTCACTTCGATCGCTGCCGCTGTCGCGCTTGCTCACACCAGCGTCCAGCGTTTTGCAGCGGGTGTCCGCGCTCATCGAGTGCGATGTGTTCATGTTTGCTTGTGTGCACTGACACAATGCTCGTTAATTCAGTTAGTAAGCGAATGTTTCCAAGTTTATACGGCCGATAAAGCTACCATCCTTACTTCTCATAGCTTTGTACTAAATTGTTATCGCAATCGATGCTTTGCCTTTTGGGCGAAACTGCGAGTGTTATTCATAATATAGACTCCCACAGTTCAAACTTCGTAAGTGCTTGGCAAAGCACAAAATTAGACCTCAGTAAACAGCAACTCTGAATGCGCGATATGCAGGGTACTCATTCCCGCGACAACATTCTAACTGGTAAATTGCATCTGTGATTATATTATATCAGCGACAAACGCCGTTTCAGCGCGTATATGCGCGCATTGACTCCACATAGCAGGATTGGTACTATTGTGTATCCGCCCGTCTCTGCTTGTTGCGCATATTGTGTGCGTGGTACGCGAGATTACTCTTGTGAAGCTCTGCGAGACCCAAGTCTTGTCTCCACACCACGGCTTCCGTCGTAGTATGGCATTTCGCATCCTGTAAATGCATCTTTCCTTTTCTTGTTTTTATTGAACGCCACTAAATTAAATGTATGAAACAGGACCACGAGTAGTCAGGGGAATTTGTGATGTCTTTTTTCTGAGATTATTTTATTTTTGATGCGCAAAAATGACCTATACGCGATATGCCATTCCGACAGATAGGCAACGCATAGCTGCGGATCAAGTGCATGCGCTGAATCAAGAACCTGGGGCCGAATCTTATAACGGTTCGGAATACGAACCGTTCGCTTCGCCGCTTACGTCACTAGATGTGCCACTCCAAAGCCGGCGGTGGAAGAAGGGGAGGACGCGACCAATATATGAGAGGGTGCCACCTCTGAAGTGTACGTCATTATATGACGAGCTAATCGAGGAATTGCAGAATGTTTCTGCTTGCTAAATAAATGTAAAATATAAATTAAATATTATACGCCAAGTTCTGAAGTATAAACGTGTGGTGCCGGGCGTTTACGCAATGCAGACGTAATTTATTAATTCCATCCTTTTTTATTCTCAGCCGACAGGCGGTATCGCAAGCGTAAATGAGTTGGCAGAGCGCAGCGCTTTGTCGTCTGCTACCAGGAGCTCGCACGATGCACGCAACAGGAACGCACTGCCGGCACTTCTCAAGTAGCGAGCGCGACAAAACCGTGAACTGGTTCTTAGGGACACCTTCACTAGCCGACTATATCAATTTTCCATCTTTTTTCGCCCTTCGTCATCGGCTCGGACATGACTCGCTCGCCGCCGCGCTGCCGCTGTCCCTGCGATAAGCCCCACGGCGCGTCGCGTGATAAAAGCAATGGAACTTGAAATCGAACATTACGATACACGGGCCCTGCATTGCCTGCGCGAAGTCAAATCGAAGAGTGTGGTGCTGACGGTGCGCGCTGTGCCGTAAAATTGAGTAACAAAGTGCGGCACTCCCGAACCAGAGAAACAAAAGGCAGCCAAATAAGAGATCTCCACAATATCTTCCCGTCCTGACTGTATAGTTTTATCAGCCGAACGAAGGAAGTGCTGAACCAGCCTAGGTTGAACCCTTTTGACTGCTGAACGGCGATCTGCGAGCTATTCACGCTGGCGATAGCACTGAGAATTCGATCTCACCATGCAAATATCTCCTTGGCATTGGCTTTGAAGCTGAGGTCACGGGAAAGCTGACCCAGCCCTTCAACCGGCCAACACAGTAATTGCGAGAGCAACTTTGTGGACAGTGTCAGCAGCAGAGATCTAGGTCATTCCGATGAATGCTTCACGTCCGACCGACCTGTGGGAGCTGCAGGCCGGTGGCGATGAACCGCAGCGCGCAATATTCTTTCCTCTGCGTGGAATGGCCACTCGTACGCTTGCACCTGAGTCCCCTCCATTTGATAGCGTAGCCTGCAAAAGGTTTACTTAGAAAGCCAGCAAGGGCGGTGCAACTCATTATCCGTCACTTCTTCGAACGCGTATCGCGCTTCCAGCCGTGGTCGACACCGAAAGAGGAACGCCAAGCAGACGACGAAGGCAAGTAATAGCCTCCGAAGCAACCAACGCACGCGCGCGCAACGCCCGCGTGTCTCCGGGGTCGCGCGACCGGCGCGCGCGGCCAGGGTCACAAGCCAAAGCCAAGCCACAGCAACGGAACCCAAAGCGGACTACCCCTTCGCCGGTTCCTACGACCGGTTCGCTTTGAAGATGATTGACAGATGCGTGACGTATTCAAAAATTGTGATACCGCCCCGCTGCCTCTGACGACCTGTGACGTATTCAAAATTTTGGCCAATCAGGTGAGGCCAAAGGAACGGTTCCCCAACCGAACCGTTATAAGATTCGGCCCCTGGGCAGCTGGGTAACGCAACAATTCTATGACGATTATTTTCCTTCCCAAGCTTCATCAGTGGTTCGAGCGGCGCTCCGTAATCACCAGGATCGAGCGGTCGTGAGCGGTCGGCGATAAGAAAGGAATAGAATCGAGCAAAAGGAATCGCTACATTATACTGGTCCTATTTTAGCGACTATCACGGATAGGCCGTTGTTCAAGTTTGCGGGTTAATTCGAACGAAACTCCAAAAAGTGGCTGAAAATTCGCTCGCTGCGCGAAAAGACCAACCAGAAAACCAGGTGGCGGACGTGATCTGCCAGAAACCGAATTCAGTCTCGAGAATTTTTTTTTTCCATCAGGACACCAAGCAGAAGTTGCGCGGCGGGCACAACGAACGCCGCGAGAGTTTCATCAACCATTCCTGAAGGCGCGAGCTTGGCAGCGATGCCACCCGCAACAAATTGGAGCACCGCCGTCTCCTTGTGGCTCTTTCGCCCTCCAAGTGCGAACGTTCCCTACGACGCCCAGATCACAAACGTTCGTTGAACCCGCGTCGCAGCCGCTATAGGCTGGATCTCCGGGCGGGCAGCTTGCTCCACGAAAAACGGACACGGTATCGCGCACCTGCGCCAAGCCGCATTCAAAGGCGCGCAAGGGATGAGTTTATCTCTGCGCAAACAAGCGCTCGCTGTTGACATGCCGCGTCCTCGAACAACACAGGTGATCGGTGCTCATGTGTGGCGACACAGCCGCGTGTCCGTGGTGGGGCTCGCCTTCCTCGTTGCGGTGACGTTGTCCAGAAAAAGGGGGTCGACAGAGAAAAAACCCTGGACTCAGCTCCTCTCCTCAGGCGGTGCGCGATAGTTCGTGCAGTAAGAAAGCACCGATAAGCACTCTGAGGGTTTGTGTGGGCATTGAAATCATGCACTGCTAATCAGGAAAGAAGGCGTCATTTGTTTGGTTTTTACTGTAGCGTCGCGGGACTCTTATCGCCATTACACGAACAGCAGCGAACGGCCGCTCTGAAGTGCCTCAATTATGCAAAAATGAAAAGCGCCGCGCGATTAGTCGCGCGCCACTTGCCGCGCGACTGGCCGCTCGAGGCCCTTTGCGTGTATTCGCGGGCTTCTTTCACGCTCGGAAAAACACCCTTATATGTAGCACGTATTCAGAAACAGAAAGCTGTATAGGGAGCTTTCCATGTTGCTCTACAATTTTCTCATTGGCACTTTTCATGTAACTATAATAATTGAGAAGCTGATTAATTAACTAACACTAATTATCCAATTAGGCGTAATGCAAAATGTAATGTGAGTATCTCCAAGCGACGGCAAACAGAATTACCTTGGTTCTGTCCAGTTACGTGGAATCAGCATATTTTTAAAGTTTGGCTCAAGTGAAACACGCTGTATGTGCGCATCATTTGATATGTCTGCTTATTCAAATAATGGGTGCTGATAACAGAATTATTATTTTTATTCGATGCACAATTATGACCTCTCTTGTCTATTTAGGATCATAGACAAGCTAAACAAACAATATACCGTGCTGTGCTGTCATTAAGTAAAAAAAAAAAAAAAAGCGCCGGCTTCGAATGTTACTCTCTCTCTATAGCGAAATCAGGACAGACAAAGGAAAGTTTGTGAGCTGCATTTCCCCGTCACTATCTGCTCCTGTCAGTCGCGCGGCGGAGTGCCTGGTTCGAAAATCGCTGAGAGCGCTCCCCTTGTGATCACAAGGCACGCCGAACACTTCACCTTTCCTCTCTTTTGATATCGCTGGCATACAACCGCAGCGGCGGCGACGGCAACAGTATGAGGTCAGGAAAGGATTCGCAGCGTCTGCACGGCACCACGCAGAATATTTCACCAGCGGCCATATACTCAATTCATCACTTACAGGGACAGTTTTACTTTTGCGTGACGCAGCGTCCAGCGCGACCTCCTCACTGGAGAAGGCGGCTTCCTGTCAATGCCATAGACAACTATCGGACGTGAAAACAACGCTGATCGGAGGTTAGCTAGTCCTTTCGTCACATCCACTTCCATCGGTTCAGCCGACCAGTGCGCACTTAAAGTTATATGCCCGAACGTCCAGTCCCAGTCCCAGTCCTCGATGAGGATCCTCCGAACGTGTACTGAACCTTCGTTTTAAAAAAAGAAAATTATAAAGGAAAATGCAGGTTCACCCGAAGTGCGAAGCACTGGCAGCTGCACCTAAGGGCAATAGTGCGCGAGGCGGGGCTTGCAATATCCCACGCACTATCAGTCACAGCAGACAAAAACAATGGCGCAAGAACAATGTCTGAATCACTGGCTGGGCTTTGTATGCAGCCCATGCGAAGGCATTGAACGTGTACTTTGGCCCGGTCCCCGGACAGAGAAAAAAGAGAGTCGTGTGGCCTATAAGCACAGCTTGCGAGTCAGCCCGTACATATGCTGAAGCGCGGGTCGAACGCTACATCTGGCTTGATGGCAGGAGAGTTATCGTGCTGAAGCCTGTTTCCCATAGGCTATCTTGCACAACCATCGTTAAGTTGTTTCTGCAGCTTATTTTGTCCAAACATCTACTAATAAAAGAAACACAAATGATTATTCACCATTAACGAAGAATTTCTTCTCGACATATCCGCTTAAGTTGCTTGCGCTAGTACAATGTATAAATGTACAATGTATAAGTTACCGGAAACTATACGGCATGCTTTTCTACACTCGAAGTAGTGTTGCCACGGAGTTAGTGGGACATCACGGCGCCAACGCCACGAATGCCGCTCAGAAGTCTGCATAACAGCATATCACTGTAAAATGTCAGTAACTTTCGTTTTCCTCGCAAGCGAGCGATGCTGCAACTACCTTTGCGCGAGCAGCGCGTCACTGCAACAACAAAAGTTGGTCCTCAAAGACGCCGGGATCCCCCCGAGGTGCCGGAGTGAAGACAGCGTTCGCCTCCACCACGCTCAAATCAACAAGGCGATACGGTGATGCGAGCTGACCGCGATAAGGTAGCAAACAATGCTGTAACAAGTTCGGGGAGCAGGTGATCAAACAACAAACTGATGTGAGCACAAACGGGACTTAAGTGTGCGGTGCTCGTACGATGAGCGGCATATGTGACTGCGTAAGGATTGGCGGATTATAGCGCATGTGCTTTTCTTATTTCATCTTTTTTTTATGCCGGCTGTATTTCTCGCACTTTAAGAGAACCGCAACTGCAAATACAATGTGTCTTCATGTTTAGGTAATCTATTTGTGGTTCTTCATTAAGAATTTATTGTACTGGTCGTGAGACCCCTATCTATTCTCTAGCATTTTCTCTGTGAGCACGGGTTTTAAGGTATCGGGTTGGCATGGGCGTGACGTAAGCGGCGTGATGCAATGCGGTTTGGCACATTAAGCCTCATAATTTAATTTTCTCCAGTCTTCGGCTACTGGGCCAAGGATTACAGGTGTCCATATTAGTCGCGTGCACAGTGTGTCGGGAACAACACGCACAGCAGAGCAGTGGTGATGCCCTACGCGCAAGACCTTTCGCAACATTTAGCCGACTATTCAAAACATAGAGTTTCATGCAATAATCACTAGAGGGAACTCTGGCGCTGGTGTCTACGGGAGCTGCAATAGAGGCGGTTGTGCCAGCATGAGAATTGTGGGAAGTAGATGGATTTGCTTAAACTTCGTCTTTCTGGCTTCAAGGGGCTTCTTGACTTCGTAATCTTGTCATTTTCAACGAAGTGCAGTGCAATCGACAATTGAATAGACATTGTTGAAATTGTCCGGTGGTAGGATTCGAACGCAAGACCTCTAGAACAGAAGCCCGATATTGAAACCATTACGTTACGGATGCATGCGTCGACAACTGGATGCCAGCGATGGGTAGTTCCTCCCTTCAACTACGTCTAAACCGCACAACTGGTCGCCAGCGGTGGGATCGTCCTCCGAACCCTTACAAAGCTTGCCTCTTCCTGTGAACCTCTCTCTTGCTTGCCGGTCTTGTGAAAAAATGAACGACTGCGACATCACAACAGCTTGAACGGTATACGCCCCGCTCGCCCCTGTCACCTCCCCCCCCCACACACACACTGGTGTCGTGCCGCAGCAAACCATTATTTGAGCTCCCGCGTGGGACAACCAGAGATAAAAAGGTGAGGCCACGTGATATCATAGAAGCGCTCCACATTAGGAAGCACTGGTACTTGCGTATAAGTCCTTTCTGTTTGCCTTTTTGAGTGGGAAATAGACTTGCTGGAGAGTGCCTTGGAGAGTATACGGGCGCAGTTTGGCATTTTGTATTTATTCTGTTTTTCGCAATATCGGTTGCTAGTCAGCGGCTGTCTCGTATCCTTCTGTACTGTGTGCATAAGTCCCTCACGCGCTACAAGTAGAAAGTGAATGTCGAGCAACTCGCCCAACTATTCCAACGCCCAACTATATGGTCGGTCTAGAGCGCGCGTCTCGCGTTTGCAATACCGCCTGCACAACGGGCTGTGACCGCGCCAGCCGCTTTTATGGTGGGGGCGTTGATTGCAAAGACAGATGTGACCATGCTTGCAACTAAAGAAATATGGGAGCCTTCCCCCAGCATGCTGCAGTTATCCATCAATGTGCGCGAACGCACATTGATGGATGACTGGTCCGAATTAATTCCTTACGGCCTTATTTTAGTGAATAAGAGAGACGAGAGATACGACATTTAAACTCGAGTGGGAGTTTATTTTTTCGCAAGCATTTAGAATATGCTGCGGCATCATTTCTGTTCACTGCATACGCATTTCTGAATTTGCTACCACGGGCTTTTCTGTGCCGTAGCATGCAAAAAAAAGCTTAAAACGTGAGAGAAACAATCCTTAATAATGCCTTTATTCTAAAACAAATATTGGGGCTTCTGGTAACACAGACAACACGAATCTCAAAGGGAACTATTTGTTTGACAAAAAACAAGCTCTACAGCCTTCGGGACTTATGGCACACCGTTGCGAACGGTGGTCGTTTCTTGTTGTGTTCAATCTCTTTGTTATGTTAACAAGCAAGGCCCGCACTAACTTCGCTGTGATGATGTTCGCCAAGTACATTTTGCGGCTGTGACATGCACAAAGGCTTTTTCGTGTGGTTTTCGAACGGGTTCAGTAGAAGTGCAGTCGGCTTGTTGACCCCGTTTTGCTGCGTCAGCAACGCCTCCACAGCCTTGTGTTGCACATTGTTTACGACGTATATTCGTTTTGTTGTTAATGCAGCTATCGTCTTCAGTAGTTTCCTCGTTTTCGTTCCAGTATGGGCAAGTCGGAGGGCACAGACGACCTATGGTCGCTATATGCCGTAAGGCAACAAGTTCTGGAAACGTGGCCTCCGTCGACCGATCTTCACTCAAATCACTTGTGCTTCGTCTGACTCTGTACACAATGTATCACTTCGGACAAATTCCAACGATTTATTTAGACGCCGCCGTTTTGCTGCCCCAGGTGCAAGTGCTTTTGTTTTAGCTTGTTGCTTCCGGGCTGCCTACAGATGTTGCCTAGTATGATGGGTACCCAGGAAAAATTGTCGTAACAGCTCCGGGCACAAGCTACCTTGCAGTATTTTCTGTAGTCTTCTTATCTTAAGCGGCGACTGCGTAAGACTGACAAATAAAAGTTGTAGTAGACAACAAAGTGCTTTCGGGATATGTTTGCCATTCATCTCTGTAACAAGAGCAGGTCAGCGGAAGCCTTGTGGAAAGGGACGCTACCACAACATCTTTATGCGCTATTACAGAACGGGACGGCAAGCATCAGGACACCAAAGCACGAAACTAGCATTAAATAAATTTCACATAAAACCACCCCATGTTGTGCGCAGACCACAGGCAATAACAACGTGATGACAGCACTCGCGAGACACCCGCGACACAGCTGACTTACAGGGGCAACGACGCGCCAGCGTTCAGCGTGTCTTGGCAGTCAGTGCGCAAAGCAGCAGTTTCTGAAACCCCACACGGTGCCTGTCAAGCTGTATAATTTTACAGTTGCGGAGACCGTATACCAAACGCGAGATGCGCGCTCCAGACCGGCCGTGGCTATAGATACTTGTGCTTGTTGCGACTCGGGGTACGAAGATGTGGAATGTACTTTGCTCGTGGAGGAGTAAGGGAACGTGGGGCTGGGCCCGATATCCAGGACGTTTTCCAAACAACTTTATATTTACATAATTACAAGAAAATTCAAAGTAGTACAGAAAAAGTTCAAGAAGAAGTTGCCGCAGTCGATCGCTCCTGCCGTCCGTTGGTCTTTTTATGCCCTTTTTGTGACTTCCCCTAATCCGGCGCAATAATAATAATAATATTTGGGGTTTTACGTGCCAAAACCACTTTCTGATTATGAGGCACGCCGTAGTGGAGGACTCCGGAAATTTTGACCACCTGGGGTTCTTTAACGTGCACCTAAATCTAAGCACACGGGTGTTTTCGCATTTCGCACCCATCGAAATGCGGCCGCCGTGGCCGGGATTCGATCCCGCGACCTCGTGCTCAGCAGCCCAACACCATAGCCACTGAGCAACCACGGCGGGTAATCCGGCGCAGGAGACCGATGACATCAGGTCTCACCAATCCGGAGGTCGGTTGCCCTTTCCCTGCGAAGGGAGCTTTGTCGGAAACACACGCGCATCACTGGGCACCAACAGGGGAAGGGGTATCGTACACTGAATCCGTCTCCGTGTAAGCCATGGAAGTGCCAATTTGGGCGGCTGACAGGTGATGGACCGTATCCTTGCTAATTGCCCAAACCTCTCCTGACCGAGTTACTTCCATGCTGGTCATAAATCATCCGTTTTGAGAACCATTTTGACGAGGCCATCGAACCGTTCCCCATAATCGCGGTAGCCGTGACGGGAAATTGTCGCGGGCTGAACGGCCGATCACAACAAGCTGAACGCGCCTCCTCTCGACTCTTCGGAGCCCGTAATTAATCGAGTAATTGATGGCGCGAATGCAGCGCGCGGAAAGTGTCACGTTTCAAGTGAAAAATTGTTTAGTGTTTCTGACGACTAGGCATTGCGCTTCGCGTTACATTAGAGGGACGGTTCAGTGGCGCTGGAGTTCTGCTGCGGAGCGCAAGGTCCCGGGTGCGGGAGCGTTGGCTGGAAGCTGAATTGCATAAGAGATAGAGAGAAAAAAATAAACAAAGAACGAAAAAGAAATCTAGTGTACCTTAATTTAGGTACACGTTAAAAAAACTCAGTTGGAAAAATTTATTCCGGAGCCCTCCGTGCCGGTGTCTATCACGTAGACAGAGTATGTTGCTTTGGAACGTTAAACCCCACCAGTTATCGTTAGCGCGTTGTAACATTTGCAAATTTTCTTCTCCCACGAAGCTCTTTTATTTTCTTATTTTCTTTTTTTTTCATGAGCCCGTATGCTCAACAATACTGAAGACAAATTTCGGAACTTGCAGCATTCGTTCACGTTCAAGCCCTGTTGACTTGTCCCCGTCCCCAGAATTTTTTTTTCTTTTTTTTTTTACAACGGAGGCGTAAATAAAACAAAGTTCACAGTAGGGGTTCAGAGTTTGGTCATGAGCATTGAAAGTTTGACAGTTTTTTTAACATAAATAACGTATACAATTTCGAAGTACGCACTTTTGGGACCCAACAAATTTGTTAAAGGATACCCGCCCTCTGGGCGGAATCCTGGCAAAGCGTTAACAGCATAGGGCGAGTTTATTCATTGCTAGCGAGAGAACATGGAACGGATGCTGTATAGAAAGATTGAAGTGACCCACGCACGCGTGCCGAGCACTTCTTTATGCCTGCGTACTACCAGCGGCGTTTATTTTCTAGCGCAGAAGCCTAGCCTTCCGTTCCGTTGTGATTCTTATGCTATCTTCGGCTGGTCGTTTCTGAGCACTCTGGAGCGCTCTCGCGAGCGGCGTTGTCTTCGACTGGTTGAAAGAGGGTTGTTACGTTTCGCCTACAACGCGCGGTAATGCCGGCGCGGATGCAACGGACGCCGGGGCTTCGTTCAAAGCGGCGGACATTTTGGCCCGTTCGACGCCGCCGCAACGCCTCCCCGCCAAGCGTGTCCAGGCGTGTTTCAGTGCCACGTGTCTTCGTATGTGCGTGTGTGTGTGTGTGCCCACGCTTGTCAAAGCGCGGCAGCCGGGGAGCGGAGCTCCCCAAGTGAGGTGCCAGGAGGTCTGTCCGTCGGCGGGTTGGCGATGCGTCACTACACTCGGCTCACCATGTCTCTCGGCTCGACCGTGCGCGCCGTCGTGGGCTCATGCTCCGCCGTCGCGTGGGCTCATCCCGTGACCTTCCTTCTGGCCCGCGACGCCGAGAGTATAAGAGCAGCTGCCCCCGGACGCCAGGAGAGAGGCTCCGACTTGTACTGTTGAGTTACGTGCTCTCCCGTCTCTCCACTTCGGTCGACCTGACCGGCCGCTCTTTTGCTATGTTAGAATAAACAAGTTGTTCTGTTACCAGTCTTCTCTTGCTTTGCCGGGACCTTCGGATGCTTCCAGTGCCCCAGGCCGCCAGGCCAACGCTACCCTTGGGGCTTGCGACCCATTGGCAATAACGGGCGTCAGCACCGAGACCCCAACAACTGGTGGCAGCGGTGGGATCGCGACAACGGAGGCCAGCAGCGAAGAGATGCGGTTGAATGTATGCTGAGCAGCACAACGACCATCCGGGAGCAGTGCAACGAGCCCTGTGTGATGACTGGTTGCCTGCAGCGGAACGACTGCGCGGAATTCTTGGCTGCGAGGTTTGGTGAGTGCGGGACTTTCTTCTTCTGAGTTTTGCCAGGCTTTTGTTAGTGTCAGAAACAGAGCTGGTAATTGTGGTTGTCGTTGCTGCCGGGTTAGTTTGCGGCAAGACAATAGTAGGCAGTAGAGAAAGCAGCATTCAGAGCAGCCATGGATTTGAAGTCGTTGCGCAAACCGAAATTGCTGGAGCTTGCAAGAGAGTTGGGTCTGGATGTCTCAGACAAACTCAGAAAACCAGAACTGCTAAGGGCTATTCTTGAGTTAGAAGCTGAGGATGACGAGCTGTCGGAATGCCTTGAGACCATTGAGGAGAGGGAGACGGCAAAAAGACAGGAGCGCGAACTTAAAGAACAAAAAGAGAAACAGGAGCGCGAACTAAAAGAACAAAAAGAGAAAGAAAAAGAAGAGCGCGACCGTCAACACGCATTGGAAATGAAGCGTCTCGAGTTAGAGATGGAACGCGCTCGTAATGGAAGTCAGGCACACGGTGCAGGAGAACGAGTATTGTTCAAAATGACTGACCTGATGCGGCCGTTTAAGCTTGGAGAGGACATTGGTTTGTTCCTGGTTAACTTTGAGCGAACGTGCGAGAAGCAGGGGTTCTCTCGGGAAACGTGGCCACAGCGCTTGCTCACTTTGCTACCCGGCGAGGCGGCCGACGTAGTCGCTCGCTTGGAGAGAGAGGAGGCAGAGGATTTCGACAAAGTGAAATCGAGTCTGCTAAAAAAGTACCGGCTGTCAGCGGAGGCGTTCCGTCGGAAGTTTCGGGAAAACGAGAAAGGCAGAAGTGAGTCATATACAGAGTTTGCGTACAGGCTTATGTCAAACATGCAGGAGTGGCTCAAAGAAGAGAAAGCGTTTGGTGACCACGAGAAAGTTCTGCAGTGTTTCGGGCTAGAACAGTTTTATAGTCGGTTACCTGAGAACGTGCGGTACTGGGTCTTGGATAGGCCAGACGTTAGTACGGTGGCTCGAGCCGCTGAGCTAGCCGAGGAGTTTGTGACGCGTCGGGCTCGTGGAGCTAAGGACGGTCAAAAGGGTGAATTTGGCTCCAAGTTTGAGAGGCCAAAGTTCACGCCCATGAGAGCAAAGGGGGACACACGTAGTTCGGATGCGAGTGAAAGCAGTCCGACCGAACGTAAGGAGACGGCGGCAACCGAAGCCGAACGCAGAAAGCGGTTCGAGACGAGGCAAGCGCGCGTTTGTTATACGTGCCAGAAGCCGGGTCACTTTTCGGCGCAGTGTCCAGAAACAAAAACAAAAGTCGTGTTTTTGTCTTTATGCAGCACTGACGAGAACATGAAGCTTCTCGAGCCTTACATGCGAGACCTCCTCGTGAACGGGAAAGAGTGCCGAGTGCTTCGCGATTCCGCAGCTACAATGGATGTAGTTCACCCCTCTTACGTAGAACCCGATATGTTCACGGGCGAGTGCGCATGGATCAAGCAAGCAGTGGAAGCTCATAGCGTGTGTCTGCCGGTAGCAAAAGTGCTTATTGAAGGACCTTTCGGAGCACTTGAGACGGAGGCCGCAGTGTCATCTATGCTGCCCCCCCAGTACCCGTACCTATTTTCGAACAGGTCCGATCACCTCCTGCGCGAGAAGGGGCTTTTGTTTGGAGAGGCTAGCGTTCAGGCCTTAACCAGATCGAAGGTTCGGGAGCTCGCTGCAAAGGCGGTAGTTGCGGGGCCGACGTTGTTGAACGATGAGAAAGGGTCAGAGGCGCAGCAAGCTGGTATTCAGAGCACGCCCGAACGGAATAAAATTGAGCCTGTAGCGTTAAAGGCACCAGATACTGGAGAGGAAAATCCCGACACGGGAAAGTTAGAAGAGCTGTCTCCAGATTTGCTCATCGCGCCTACGTCAGACGGACTTAACAGGTTGCTAAAAGTCAGCCGGTCGGCTTTGATAGCCGAGCAAAAGAAGGATGGCAGCCTAGAAAACATACGCTGCATTGTCAAGGAAGGTATCGCCAAGAAAAATGCTCGCTTTGTGGAAAGAGGTGGGGTCCTGTACCGGAAGTATCTAGACCGCAGGGGAGTGGAGTTCGATCAGCTGATCGTGCCTCAATGCTATCGTCAGGATCTGTTGCGCTTGTCGCATGGGGGTTCGTGGTCCGGACACCTAGGAGTTAAGAAAACTAAGGACCGTCTCTTGCAAGAGTACTATTGGCCAGGGTGTTTTCGGGACGCAGACCACTTTGTGAAGACATGCGACACCTGTCAGCGGGTGGGCAAGCCAGGGGACAAAACGAGGGCGCCGTTGAAGTTGGTACCTATCATTACGGAGCCTTTTAGACGGCTCGTTATTGATACAGTGGGACCTCTGCCGGTAACAGCCACGGGGTACCGACACATTTTGACTGTGATCTGCCCAGCGACAAAGTTCCCTGAAGCAGTGCCGCTTAAAGAACTCAGCTCAGTTGAGATAGTCAATGCACTACTGTCCATATTTGCGCGAGTTGGTTTTCCTGCAGAAATCCAGTCAGATCAGGGTACAGTGTTTACTAGCGCTTTGACGACAGCCTTTCTCGAAAGGTGCGGGGTAAAGCTGTTACACAGCTCAGTGCACCACCCCCAGTCGAATTCCGTTGAGAAGCTCCACTCCGTCATGAAGCGCGTGTTGAGAGCATTGTGTTTTGAACATCAAACTGACTGGGAGCTGTGTCTGCCTGGAGTGATGTTTGCATTAAGGACCGCGCCGCATGCGGCTACGGGGTTTTCGCCAGCTGAACTGGTGTACGGTCGCTCGCTGCGATCTCCGCTTCGCATGCTTCGAGAATCATGGGAAGGCAGGGGCGACGACCCAGTCGTGGTAGAGTACGTGCTTAAGCTCCTCGAACGCTTAAGAAGGGCACAGGAGTTGTCAGGTGAAGCAATGGCAGAGGCCCAGCAGAGGGCCAAGGTTTATTATGATCGGACAGCCAGGGCCCGTCGTTTTGAGGTGGGCGATGAGGTCATGATATTGCGCACATCGCTAAAGAACAAACTCGACGTGCAGTGGGAGGGCCCAGCACGGATTGTTCAAAAACTGTCGGACGTTAACTACGTGGTGAGTCTGCCAGGAAAGCGGAAAGCACAGCAAGTTTACCACTGTAATCTGCTCAAACCCTATAAGCAACGGGAAGCAGTGGTGTGCATGATGGTAAACGTGCCCGAAGAGCTTCCGGTCGAGCTTCCGGGACTAGGCTCAGTGACGAACAGGAAAGACACCGATCAAGTCATTAGTGACTTAATAAGTAAAGCATCGCTGTCGCCTGAGCAGAAAACCGAACTACACCAGCTCTTACAAGAGTTTCAAGGTCTGTTCTCTGAGAGGCCTGGTAGGACTTCTGTCCTTACTCATGACATAGAACTTACCTCCCCAGAGCCAGTACGATCCAAGGCGTACCGGGTGTCACCCCGCCAGAGCGATATTATGGAGGCTGAGGTAAAGAAAATGCTACAGCTCGGTGTTATTGAAGCGGGTGAGAGTGATTATACCTCCCCTTTGATTTTAGTTGAGGTACCGGGCAAGGAACCTCGTCCTTGCGTCGACTACCGCAGGCTTAATTCCATCACTAAGGATCAAATTTATCCGATCCCTAACATCGAGGAGCGCCTTGAGAGAGTGAGTAGCGCTCAGTTTATTTCCACCCTAGATCTTGTCAGGGGTTATTGGCAGGTTCCACTTACAGAAGAGGCTAGTAGGTATGCGGCATTCATTTCACCAATGGAGACATTCCGTCCTAAAGTTTTGAGTTTTGGTTTGAAGAACGCGCCATACTGCTTTTCAAGCCTCATGGATAAAGTGTTGCGGGGACAGCAAGAATTCGCTTTACCGTATCTAGACGACGTAGCGATATTCTCCGCATCCTGGCCTGAGCATATGGCGCACTTGCGGGCAGTGCTAACCCGCCTGCGCGATGCGGGCTTGACAGTCAAGGCTCCCAAGTGCCAGTTAGCACAGGCCGAGGTTGTCTACCTCGGACACGTGATTGGTCGGGGTCGTCGCCGCCCCTCTGAAATAAAGGTGGCCGCTGTGCGAGACTTCCCGCAACCGCGCACGAAGACCGATATTCGGTCGTTCTTAGGTGTCGCCGGCTACTATCAGAGGTACATCCCCAGGTACTCTGATATCGCGGCTCCCCTAACGGATGCTCTAAGAAAGACAGAGCCGCAAACAGTCGTCTGGGACGAGACAAAGGAAAGAGCTTTTAGCGCCCTAAAGAGCGCCCTAACAAGCCAGCCTGTGCTACGATCGCCCGACTACACAAAAGGGTTCGTTGTTCAGTGTGATGCTAGTGAGCGAGGCATGGGCGTTGTACTGTGCCAACGGGAAAATGGAGAAGTAGAACACCCCGTCCTGTATGCTAGTCGTAAGCTGACGAGTCGTGAGCAGGCGTATAGCGCCACCGAGAAAGAGTGTGCGTGTATCGTGTGGGCCGTTCAGAAATTGTCATGTTACCTAGCCGGCTCGAGGTTTATCATTGAAACGGATCACTGCCCTCTCCAATGGCTGCAGACCATCTCTCCCAAAAATGGCCGCCTCCTGCGCTGGAGCCTCGCTTTGCAACAATATTCCTTTGAGGTGCGTTACAAAAAGGGGAGTCTCAACGGTAACGCCGATGGCTTAAGTCGAAGCCCCTAACGTGGGAATCAGCCTCAAAATTGCTTGTTACTGATGTTTTTCTTCCTGAGGCAGGATTTTTAACCTATTGCTTTCGTGTAGTGTTTCAAAGTGATGATGTGCTTTCTAGTGCAATTTTCCGATTTGTGGACGCGTTCTGAGTGCTGCTAAACTACTGTAAGGAACTAGGCAGCAGTATAAAAGGGGAAAGAGCCTGGCAGGGCTTAGTGAGGGTTGTGCCGTGCTTGCTGACTGAGCGGTTGACTTTCGGCGTAGTTCTAACGCTTGCCGGAAACGAGAACAAAAATGTCAACTCTCCCGAAGTCACTTTGCAGTGTCCTGTGTGCACCTGAACGTGAGAACGAGGCCTTCTCTGTGCGCTGCGCTCAAGAAACGCCAAAGGACGCCCGACTTCGGTTATGAGCATCATCGAGCGACATCCCTCCGGACAGCGGATGCAGTCCCCTGACCATCGGGATCTCCTTCCCCCGGCGGGGCGGTCTGTTACGTTTCGCCTACAACGCGCGGTAATGCCGGCGCGGATGCAACGGACGCCGGGGCTTCGTTCAAAGCGGCGGACATTTTGGCCCGTTCGACGCCGCCGCAACGCCTCCCCGCCAAGCGTGTCCAGGCGTGTTTCAGTGCCACGTGTCTTCGTATGTGCGTGTGTGTGTGTGTGCCCACGCTTGTCAAAGCGCGGCAGCCGGGGAGCGGAGCTCCCCAAGTGAGGTGCCAGGAGGTCTGTCCGTCGGCGGGTTGGCGATGCGTCACTACACTCGGCTCACCATGTCTCTCGGCTCGACCGTGCGCGCCGTCGTGGGCTCATGCTCCGCCGTCGCGTGGGCTCATCCCGTGACCTTCCTTCTGGCCCGCGACGCCGAGAGTATAAGAGCAGCTGCCCCCGGACGCCAGGAGAGAGGCTCCGATTTGTACTGTTGAGTTACGTGCTCTCCCGTCTCTCCACTTCGGTCGACCTGACCGGCCGCTCTTTTGCTATGTTAGAATAAACAAGTTGTTCTGTTACCAGTCTTCTCTTGCTTTGCCGGGACCTTCGGATGCTTCCAGTGCCCCAGGCCGCCAGGCCAACGCTACCCTTGGGGCTTGCGACCCATTGGCAATAACGGGCGTCAGCACCGAGACCCCAACAGGGTGCGCGCCCTGCGTTCGGCTGGTTCTTCTCGATTGCTCTCCTCTATCTTGGAGCGCTCTGAGGCGCTCCGAGCCCTGTCGTCGGAGCAGTCATCGAGATTGAAACGTCATCGCAGCGCCGCGTCGCTGCTGTTGGCGACGGCCCACCGTAACCTTGGCAACTTAGGCCACTGCATGCTGGCGTCTCGACGAACGTTCGTCCCGCCGGCACGTCCGCCGGCTTTTTGGGCAGCGCCGGGAGCTTTGGATAGGCGAAACATTGGACGTTGGCAGTAGTCACGTGGTTTCGCATCAGCAATTTCCTCCTCCGAGAGCGAGTCGCACGTTGGGCTTGCGCGCTTGTCCCCTACCTTTGAGCTCGGGAAATGACCGATCTACCCGACTCTGCTTCGGGGCATACAGGCGACCAGTCGAAGATACCATCAATGTTCATTTGTGACGCTCGCTCGCTCGCTCGCTGCTCCTGCTGCCGCCGCCGCCGCCGCCGCCGCCGCCGCCGCTGCTGCTGCTGCTGCTCTATCTGATTCCAACGTGTGCCTGAGAAATTTCCTAACTTCATCACACCACCTAGTTTTCTGCCGTATCCACCGTTTATCTGTCCTACGCCTTACATGGCCTCCATTTTTTAGAGTTCAGCTTTTAGGCGCCCGTTCCTGCGTTGAGCGTCGGCGTGCCTTGGCGTTGTTGTACCTCGTAACCTGGTGAACACGTACAGCGAAAGATGAATGCGAACGCAGAGCGCAGCGGGATATGAAAGCAGAGAGTGCGATGTGGAAAGTGGAGGAAGAGGCTACAGTGAAACCTTCAGGCGGAAAGCGGAGGAGGAGCGGAGGGGAGACGGCCTCTGCATGCGCTGAGTTGCCGGCTGCCACGGCACCTGCTGCTGCATTGGCGACCTCATCTGCGCTTCCGAAAGGAGGACAGGGTAGCGGGTGGTGGGGAGGGCTCTGCTGCTGAGGCCAGTACACAGTACCAGCGTGTGTGACGGGGATCACTGCTCCTGCAAGGGGTGATGTCAAGCGGCTCCGAGTGAGGCTCGATGTGACGTCCCTTGGGTGTTGTCGCCGCTGTCATTGGTGGCACGATTTCCCCGCGCGACGAATAACCGTTGTGGTCGTTGGCGGAACGAAAACGTGCGAAGAAAAGTGTAGTGCATCGCAAGACGGACTGTGCGGCGACGATGGCTACGATATGGCGCCAGAGTAGCGCGCGTCGTCTGTGTGGAAACAAAGAGCTGCACTAGCGGAGGTCTGTCTGCGGCGGCTGCTGTGAATCACGCCCTCGCGTCACCCACGCGCTGCCTCTAGCGACCTCCCGATTATCGAGGCAGTGGCGCCACACTTCGCTCCGTTGGCGATGTGCCGCACGAGACAGATAGTCCGAGCCAGCTACGCTACTCACAGCATTCTCTTCCTAATATAAACAGTGCACCTACGTAATCATAATACAAAACGTTCACACGCGAAATAAAAACACGCATAAAGCTGCGCTCAAATTTCGTATTAGGGAGTATCGTAAGAGTCGGTGAATTTCTTTTTTCTCTTAATGTCAACCAGAATATCCGCTATCCCCGTTTGCTCTCTGATCCACACGGCGGTTTCTTCCTGTCTTTTAGCGTTACGCCTAACATTCTTCGTTCCATCGCTCTTTGCGCGGTCCTTAACTTGTTCTCTAGCTTCTTTGTTAACCTCTAAGCTTGTGCCCCATATGTTAGCATCAATACAATGCAGTGATTGTACACTTTTCTTTTCAACAACAGTGGTAAGCTCCCAGCCAGGATTTCATAATGCCTGCCATATGCAATCAAATCCATTTTTATTCTTCTGTACATTTCCTTCTCGTGATCAGAGAGAGAGAGAGAAAGAGAAAGGCAAAGGAGAGACAGGGAGCTTAACCAGAGATTATCTCCGTTTGGCTACCCTGTACTGGGGGAGGGGCAAAGGAATGCGATAGGTGAGAGAGAGCAAAGGATAAAAAATGTGAAAAAAAAGAATAAACACAGACACACACACACAGACACACGTACACACGATACACACTAACTGTTTCTGTGGGCACTGTCACGCAGTCTGCGAAGGCGTTCCTAGTGTTACGCAGTGTCACCGTACAATCCTACGTCACATAGCGTACAGTCACAATTTGTCCGAAAGTCCTGAGTCTTTTAAGTACCGCAGCAGCGCCTTCATAGCGGATCGCGCTGATGTTCGAGTAGGCCAGTTTCCAAGGATCTTGTTTTCTGTCATTGGGCGCTTGTCCAGTTTGTCTAGGGTGCCTGAGAGGACTGCTCTTTGCGGGTCGAAACGAGAGCACTGACACAGAAGGTGCGCGATTGTTTCATTGCACCCGCAGAAGTCACAAAGTGGGATGTTGGCCATTCCGATAAGAAAGCAGTACGCATTTGAAAATGCTACTCCAAGCCATAGACGGACTAGAAGGGTGCAGTTACGTCGTGGAAGGTCGGGCGGTATACGGACCTGTAAATTAGGGTCCATGGTATGAAGGCGGGCACTTGTGAACTCGGATGAATTCCACTGAGCTAATGTGAGGCCACGCGCGAGAGCGGAAAGTTTTTTCGCTGCATCGGCTCTCGAAAGAGGAATGACAACGCAGTTGACGCCATCATGGGCAGATCAGGCAGGGTCAAGATCATGATCAGGGTCACCAGTGAGCAAGTGGCCTAGATAAACGTACTCCTGTACAGACTCTAGAGGCTGACTGGCGATATTGAATTCTAGCTTCATTTCTAGCCTATTGAACATTATTCACTATGGAGTCTTCTGCATATTAATCTTCAACCCCACTCTTACCCTTTCTCTGTTAATGTTGTCAGTCACTTGTTGTAATTCGTATCCAGTGTTGCTGAACAGCTCAATTTCATCTGCAAACCGAAGGTTGCAGAGATATTCACCGTTGATCTTCACTCCTAAGCTTTGCTAGTCTAACAGCTTGAATACTTCTTCTAGGTAGGCAGTGAACAGCATTGGAGAGATTGTGTCTCCTTGCCTGACCACTTGATAGGTAACTATCTATTTTTCTTGTGGAGGAGCAAGGTAGCTGTGGAATCTTTGTAGATATTTCCCAAAATATTCACGTATGCCTCTTGTACTCCTTGATTGCGCAATGCTTCTGTGAATGCAGGTATCTCAACCGAATCAAATACATTTTTATAACATATGAAAGCCATATAGAGAGGTTGATTGCACTCTGGCAGATTTATCCATTACTTGACTGATGACATGGATGTGATCCATTGTAGAATATCCCCTTCTGAAGCCAGCCTGTTCTCTTGGTTGATTGAAGTCAAGTGTTGCCCTGATCCTATTGGAAATTGGTAAGTATTTCATACTGTCCGGAGTTGAGTGGTTGCAGCGGAGCGCCGGCGCCAGAGGACCAGCGTCGCAACAACCCCTCGGTTCCCGACACTGCTGACTCCGGACTACGAGATGACCAACCCTAGCAACCTACTGCTCTCAGGCAAGCTTCCACCTGACGCTACATGGCACCTTCAGGACATCGCAGCTCTAGCGCTTCACCTGTCCCCGTTCTGGCGCAAGGACCAAGGTTTGGCGTAAGGACCCATGTCGAAGCCTCCTTCGATATACACCACATCACCTCGGAGACTTCTCGGTATCGCCACTTACTTGAAAACGTGTCTCTTGAGGTTGCTCACGAGGTGGCAGACGTTATCGCTGCACCCTTGCACCTTTCGGGGATGCCCCGTACCAGCAACTGAAGCAGAGCATATTGGAGCGCACCACGGCGTGTGAGAGCGCGCGCCTCATGCCTGCTCGCCTCTGAGGAGCTTGGAGGAGCTCCGTCCTTCCCAGCTGCTCAACAGGATGCGACGGTTCTTGGGCTCAATCAACGTCGACGTGAACGGTGCGCTGTTGAGGGATCTCTTCCTGCAGCGCTTGCCGCAGACCAGCCGTCTTGTCTTGGTCGCTGCACGAGGCTTAACCCTCGACTACCTCGCTCAGCTCACTTATCAAGTCCACGACGCGACTTCTCCTTGCCGCCAGTACAATACTGAAAGCAAGGTAATAAGCCTATTATTCTTTAATTCTTTAACGTATCCCTTCTTACGGATTAGTACAATGTTGGCATTCTTCTAGCTCTTTGGTATACTTGAAGTCGTGAAGTAACGCGTATAAAGGGCCTCAAGCTTTTAAGGAATTATATCTTCTCGATCTTTGATTAAATCGACTGTTATTACATCTTCTCCTGCCGCTTTTCTCCGTGCCAATCATGTCTTGCAAGGCCCTTCTAACTGTATCGCTAGTTGTAGAAGGAGCCTCTGTATCGTGTTCATCACTACTTTGAATGAAGGTACTGTGGCTGGCTCTGGATACTGTACAGGTCAGTATAGAATTATTCTGCTGCTTTTACTGTATCATCGAAATTGGTGATGACATTACCCTGCTTATTCTTCAGTGCATACATCTTGCCTTGTCCTATGCCAAGTTTTCTTTCCACTGATTTCATGCTGCGGCCATTTTTTTACCACTTGCTCAATCTTTCTCACGTTTTAATTTCGAATATCCCTTAATTTCTTCTTGTTGATCAGTTTTGACATTTCAGCGAATTCTGTCTGACTCTCTTGAGTTGGACACTTTCATGCTTTGTTGTTCCATGGCTGCAGTATACTGAGTTTGCACCTTTCTCATCGCTAATTCGACATCATCATAAAACTGTTCTATTTCTTCACCATTGTGACTGGAAGGTTGGAGCGTAGGCTCGTGCTACCTTTATTCTATATCTCATATTCAGTTTTATTGCGACGACTGCTACCCTCTCATTAACGCTGTAGAATTCATCAATGTTGACCGATATGTCCTTATGTATTAGAAATCCTACCCCGTATTATCTCTTATCTGGAAGACCTCTGTGGCAGAGGATGTGGCCGTTACTCAGCACTGCATAAGCCCAACCAGTTCTTCTTACCTCACTAAGACCACTAATATCCCAGGTAATGCCTGGTAATTACTCAAAAAGCCCTGCTAAGCTAGCCCCTCTCTATAGGGTTCGCGTGTTGAACGTTGCCAGGTTCAGCGACGGCCCGTCCGTATCCAGAGATTCTTAGTGCCACTGCCGCGTCGCAGGTCTGACGGTCGCCTTGGTCAGGTGCTCCGCAGCCGCTGGGTACTTAAGGTCATGGGTTAATTGCAGGAGTCATGAGGGAGGTAGTGGCCGAATACTGCACCAGGGAGGCCAATTCCTGTCCTGGTGAGCGAGTGGCTTTGTTGAAGCTTAGTGGGCCTTCTTTATTTAGCTGCACCTAGACTAGTATAGCCTTATTGGCTTTTGGCAATTTTTTTCTTGATGGTGTCAGGCACCACTCCTTGCCTGAAAATGTAGGGAACTGGACGAGTATTCGAGCTTACGACTTTCAAGCCCAGTGTTCTACCCCTGCTCCACGCCACCAAAGATTTGCCCCATGTACTTGGAAATGACTAACCTAAAGGTATTTTTGTTTCTCCTCTAGCGGTTACACAGATTTGTTCAAATTCGACTTCGGCTTTAAGCTCTAAATAAACATAGAAAAGTGCATAAACTCCTCCGAGGATTACTGCGAACAGACTTTCTCTGTTTGCGTGGCGAGACTTAACAACTGTGAAGGAAATGAAAGCTGGGGAAGAGAAGGGAGGTGACAGCAGAAACTCTTTCCTCAAACGAGAGCGGCACATTTTTGATGACCACTGGAACATTCACAAAACGAGCACAAGCAGACAACCAAAGACTATCAGCGGCACTTTGACAGTAATAGACCAAAATCACTTGATCTCGGGATACGGTATGTACGAATCTTTATCGAAGAAGGCGAAGAATTATATTGCACGGATAATTGCTGGAAACGCAGACCGTGCATCATGTGGCGTATTTTAGCCTCGTCTGATTGCATTACGTACTCTAACTGAAATATTTATATATATGGATACTGTGCAAGGCATTCGAGGCCGTAACTTCTGGATCTGGAGCTGCTTCATGCGCCTGGACACGGTTTTCATAAGAATCAGCAGCATTGAAAATCTTCATCTGTCTAACCGTGCATATTGCTTCATTCATTCACAATAATGTTAGCCTTTACGGCTGTTACCAGGTGGGAACCATACAAACAGGACGGCTACTTACGCAAAATTTAATTCAAGATAACGGCAAAGGATTAAAAGCTTTGAGCTGATGCTATCAGCTTTTCATTTTTTCCTGTGAGGACTTCCGCAGCGAGGCCATTCAAATCATTTATTGTTCGCACAAAGAGAGAGAGAGAAAATAATGCAGAGAAAGGCAGGGAGGTTAACCAGAGGTAGTTCCGGTTGGCTACCCTGCGCAGGGGGAAGGGTACAAAGAAAGCCTATTTGAACTTTTGACCTCATGAATTGTAAGGCATAAGTACATCAGGATGGCTGATGCATGGATTGGCTCTTCCAGGTGGACCCAAATATTACGCAATATACAGAGTTAATGACGTTGGACAACTGAAAACGAAACTAAGCGGGCTATTTTTCTTCGAATGGCTAGCGGCTGTGTACCGCCCGTTGCCCGCATGAATGATGTGGATTGGGTTTGTCGGTATAGGCGGAGTTCGTAAATTTCCCTGCTAATTTTTGGACGTGTAATTCGTTACAGCGATAGCTGTTATGGGCTCACTCCCCTTCGCTGACTTAGGTAGCCTTCGCAAGAACCCTGAAGTGCTTTGCGGGAAGTTTAAAAAAAATAATGTCAAGTATTGAAGACCGGTCAAACACAGTGACAGGCGGAGATTCTAATTCTCGGCCAATCCACCAATGTTGGAGAGAGTGGTCGCGTGGCTAGGTGCTATGATTGGCTGACGCCACGCTATGTAGCTTACCTATAAAACAGCACCTCAATGGAATAATTTAAAGGAAGCCAGCGGTAAAATGTGAAACACGGGAAAGGAAAGAAAGGGAAGAATAAGCCATGTCTCTCCACCACCTCCACAAGTACGACATGGACTAGAGTTGACATTGAAGGAAGTTTTCTTCTTTTTCTTCTCAAAACAGATTGCTCACGTGCCTCTGCGAATGTTTATTTCATCCGATGCCACACCTATAGCTCCACTGCTTTTCATTATGGGCAAAGCTGCAATTTTTTTATTATTGTTATTGCGGGCCTGGATCTCAACTTATCCCAACACACACAGAGACAAAAAGAAGAAGCAATGTACTTTACAAATTTACCCTCAATTTCCTCGCTAGTCTCATTTGTACATTAAGGAACACCAGAAACCAGAACCTTCTTACGCCTCACTCTGGTCTCTTTATTATCTTTTTTTTCGCTCCTGCATACATTTACGTCCCCTAACCACATTATCCCGGCCAATCGCGATTCGGCACATTGCGTCTTAAATGTATCAATCTTTTTAAAGCGAATAAGAAGGAAGCGCAGAGAAAGGCACCGAGAACATGCACACCAACACAGCCGTTCACAGCACACAGCCACGGCACACGATCATAGCACGACTATACACTCAATGCCGGCCGGTGCTAAAGCCTTTTGGCCTCGTCGCGCATTGCTGCGACGGCTGATGTGGTCTGCTTTCTGAAAAACGTGTTCAAGGGTTTTCTCGAGACCCAAAGTGATCCCATTTTAATATTTTAATATTATTTTAACATTGGTATTTCAATACCGATTACAAAAACTTCATAAAGGCTGCTCCTAGCCATGGCCGACAAAGCAATGTTACTTCGCCTAGGCAGAAACCAGAAAACGATACGAATGCGCATAGTCTAAGCGATGTAATTGAAAACGTGTCACGTTCCACACGAAACACGTACCAGCACACGATGGTTTCCAGCTGCATCTGACCGTGACAACGGTATAGATTCTTGTTCGCTGTCTTCAAAGCTGGCCGAACAGCGTGCTCGTTACCTATGACGCCGCAGTGATTTGAAAGCTACTGAAAAGTTACATGGTGTCCCTTCTCGGCCAAAGCTTCAATAAGCTATCTAGTCTTGAATACCAGTTGTTCGAGTGGTCCGCACTGCAGGGCGCGCCACCACTGCTGCGGTGAAAGCGTTGCAACCGGTGTGGCTCGGTGAAGACGGCAGCCCTACCTTTATTTCGCAGGATACGGACAATTTTCTGAGATCGTTCTTGGCTGACGAGACGAAGCACAGTGCGAAGAGCTGCAAGTTTCGCAGCACTGTTTACCAGAGCGTCTGTTTTAGGCATCGCAGCAGAACAATGCAAGAATAAAAAGCATGCCCATCTGATATACACTAGGATTGTCTGCAGAATACACTTGGATAAAGTGAGACATTTCAGTCCAGCAACGTTGGCGATGACACCTGCGTGTTGAGAGCACAGCGATGTCACTGCTACGCTCGCGCGAGTGAAGATACCCTCCAGTGCGCGAATCCTGGGCCATCGTTAATTGAGATAAACCTCCTGCAGAGCAACAATTCAGGGAAACCGCGTTACGCATGAGTGTGTTTGCAGAAGCCGTGAGAAGCACTTGCGGAATGAGCTGTTCCATGCAAGCTTACGAGCATTTGCGATCGTTTGCAATCTTTATGTCGTCCTAGTCTTGAGGCAGTTATTGAAGAAGTTCTTCGTAGTTTATTGCAGGTATTGAAGCACTGTGATGCACATTTATTGAAAATGTTTTTTATTGGCCTTTTGGGCATCTGTGTTACTGCGGTGGCTGTAAAGGCTCGGGAACGGAGGTTAGGAGATTAATCTTTCCTCCGCTATTGGCGATACTACGTGATGACGCTACTGGAGGCATAGTTATTGCCTCTCAGCTTGAACGTGAATTCGTAGTTATAAAGCCAGGCACCGACCGAGGAAGCTACCGGGTTCTCAAGAAAGTTAGTAAGCGATTGCCAGAACTCCATGGCAGCCGCTGTGCAAGGGGAGTGCTTCGGACAGGTCCACTCGTGTAGTGAGGTAGCCCTGATGCCTCGTTCTGGCCTTGCGAGGGCACGGCTACCATTTCTGGAGTTTACCGGGCGTTACCAGTGCCTACAGGGGTCAGCCTTCACGGGGCCCAGCTCAAATGTGCCGAAAGTTTGGAGCTGATAGCTGACTGCCATGACTCGTTCTGCTTCTGTGCGAGCTGCTGCAGTAAAAGCGCTGCAACAAGTAGGGCGTTGGCAATGTCCGTTGGCAATTTGCCCTATGAGTTACGCTCTCACATTGGGGGAAGGCTCGTGAAGAGATCGAGGGTATGCTTCATTGGAGAGGTAGGCCGACTACGGGATTTTCAGCAAGAACCTACATATACATTTCAATGCAGTCTTGCAGTAGACTGAAGCAGGCTCTAAGTTCCTCAGTGGATATATATATGCCCGAGCGACGCGATGAGCCTTCTCGTTGTATGGAGAGCTACTGTATCCACGAACCCAGTGTACAACGAAGCCGTGTCCCAGAGTATGAAGTCGACGAACATACAAGAGAGAGAGAGAGAGAGAAAAATGATAAATGAAAGGTAGGGAGGTTAACCAGGACTGAGCCCGGTTGGCTACCCTACACTGGGGAAAGGGAAAGGGGGACGGAAAGATTAAAAAAAGGAAGAGAGAGAAAGTCCACTGGAGATATCAGTCGGTCACTCAGTCCGGATCACAGACGCTGACTCAATCCGGTCGCTTTCAAATATCGCAGCAGCGCTTTTGTGGCCTTTTGTAGCTGTGATATGCGAGGCCATGATCCCAAGATCTTGTTCAAGGTGAACGGCTTTCCATCTAGCTGATTGAGAGCTGTGCACAGGTCTTGCCTTTCATTTTCATAAGATGGGCAGTAGCACAGTAGGTGTTCTATGGTTTCCTCGACACCGCAGGCAATGCACTCGGCGCTATCAGCCATTCCAATCAGGAACATACAAGCGCAACTGACTGCCTACGGAGGATGTATTTGGTCATTTGGTCAGTTATTTCCGCGGTGAACCTGTGAAGGCCTCATGGTGGACATACGCGGTGGTATTAGGGCCTACATTTCACACGTACGTGCTTGGCGTAATTCAGAATGACTGTAATCTATGCTTGCCCACTGAGGATGGAACCGTTAGTTGGGTGGAAATGCATTTGCCTTATTTATCACTACTGGCTCTGTGCCACACTGTGGCAAAGCCTGGAACTTCCGAGAGGAATGCCGTGCCTGTAGAGGTTATATGGTAGACGCTATCAGATGGAAAGGACCTGGTCACTTGAGATGTACCTTGGTGTGTGATTTACGCCGCTGTATCAGCGCTCTGTTCTATTCCGCTTACGGATTGACCTGCTTTTGTCCGAATGGATAGAGGAATTTCTTTCTAACCGCACACAGTTTCTTTCCACTAAGGATATCGATTCTCCCGTGAGGTAACCGCGCGTTCAGGAATTCCCCAGGGTTCTGTTCTAGGCCCGCTACTTTAATTTGCATAAACGATCTACCTAATAATTTAAATTCATCCATTTGTCTTTTTGCTGACGATTGTGTTATATACCTGAATGTTACTAATGATGCCGACATCGAATCCCTTCAAACAGACCTTAATAATATTACGCATTGGTGTGAGCTCTGGAAAATGGAACTTAACATTTCTAAATGTAAAACAATGAGAGTTTCCCGTAACAAAGCACCTTTTCTTATCTACTCGTATTCTTTGAACGTAATCCCGCTTGAATTTGTTCGAACATAAGTTCGAACATTACTAACTCTTTGTCATGTGCTGATCACATTGATTACGTAACATCCAAATCCAATCGTATGTTCGTTTACCTACAACGTAATTTCTTCCTTGCACCATCATCATTAATGAAACAGCTATATATCACTTACGTCCGTCCTGTGCTGGAATACGCTTCGTCCGTGTGGGGCCTCGGCCAGGTAACACTTATCAACAAGCTCGAAGCAGTTCAAAATCGCTCAGCACGTTTCATACTTTCGAACTATCATCGAACATCCAGTGTAACTACCATGAAAAATAGCCTTAACCTCCCTACCCTTGTCATGCGCAGAAAATTATCTCGCCTCTGCCTTTTCCGAAAAATCTATTGTCATCATCAAGTGCTTAAATCGCGCTGGATACAGCCTGCTCCTTCATATCTTCGCGCCTTGATCACCATGGGAAAGTTCATATTCCTGGAAGAAACACAGCAGCATATTTCCAATCCCTGCTACCCAAAACTTACTGTGACTGGAATCACCTGCCCGCCTCAATCGCCGGTATTACTAACCCAGAAAGATTCCGCGAATAATTTAACTAATCCTTTTGATGTCTTTTTCTTTTTTCTTCTCTTGCTTTTCTTTTGGGGGGTTAGTATCTTGCGCATTGACGTCTATCGGCCTTGTCAGTCACGCGAGAGTTGGTGACGGCGACCTAAAGTTCCATTGCTGAAACCCGGTGAATTTATACCAATAAGGTACATATTATACAGCATTGACACGAGGCCTAATGTAGCGCAGAGTGACAAGGTGTTAAGTGCCCACTGGCCCGTATATAACAGGATGAGCAATGCCGTGCAGAAAGTGGAAGTTTGCCAATCCGAATGTTGCGGGGATGAAAGGGCGCAGAAGTGACAAGGACTCGGTGAGCAGGGCGCAGTCGAGTGAGGGACTAGCTTAAGACACAGAGAGCATGATGGGCGTTTCCGGAGCGCTTGCAATTCGTGGTTGTTGCGCTGTGCCTCTGCTAGGGCGTCCCAATCGATAGCAGCTTGCTATTGTATGGAACTGATGCCGATGGAACCAATCGCCGTAACACGGAAGAGGGTATCAGCTGCTCCGTTATCAGCTCCTTTGACATACAGGTGTACTCCGAGATGTACACTTAAGTGTACGCAAGATGCCGAATCTCTCAAGCGACATACTTGAGGAATTTGTGCTGACCACATGCGATAGGTCAGAGGCTTTCGTCAGTCAACATGTGGAACTCCCGCCCTTCCAGTAAGTGGCTAAAGTGCTGTATGGCGGCGTAGATGGCCAGCAGCTCGCGACCGAAGACGTACGTGTCTAGGCGGATTGTAGCCTCCGGGAAAAGTAGCCCAAATGGTGCCATTCACAACCAATATATTGTTGCAACACAGCACCAATGGCAACAGTGGTGGCGTCCGCTAATTGGCGCGTCAAAATGAGAATGCACCAGAAGAGGCACATCAACGACTGCTTGTTTGGCAGTGTGAGCCTCAGGCGACCAAGGCATTGCCGAAAACAGGCTCCGTAGGGCTTTCAATAGGTAGTTGATCGGCTGTATCAAGGCCACGCAGTGGGGAATAAAATGGCATAAGAAATTTGCAAGGCCCAAGAAGTCACGAAGCTGGCGGAGGATGTTGGGTTTCGTGAAGTTCTTGACTGCCTGGGACGGTAACGGGGGGATACCGAGCGCAGAAATGCAATGGCCCAAGAAGTACAGCTCGGAGGCTCCGAAAACGCCTTTCTGTGGGTTCCGAGGCTGTGAAATTTGAGTCACTAGAAAATCTCCCGTAGTTGACACTCGTGGATATGCTAGCGATCAGGACGTCATCAATGTACGCGAAAATATCCGGCATATCACGAGTCACCTCAGTGATGAAACGTTGGAACATCTCTCCGGAACTGTGTAACCTAAAGATCATGCGCTCAAACCGAGTAAAGACGAAGGGCGTCGATATGAAAGTCTTCGGAATGCCAGTCGATTCAACCGGAATCTGGTGGTAAGCCTTGACCATGTCTTTTGTTAAATATCTTGCACTCATCCAGATTAGATGTGAAGTCTTGAATGTACGAAAGTGGGCAGCAGCTCATGAATGGTTTGCGCGTTGAGAGCGCATAATCCCCACACGAACGCCAGTCACCCGGACCCTTCTTTGGCACAAAGTGCAGCGACGATTTCCACGTGGTGAACAAAGGGCAAATGAAGCTGAGCTGCGGCATGTACTCGAATTCGTGCTTAGCGACGACTAGACGTTCATCAAATAGGTGGTGAGGTTGGTCCTCCGCCATCAAATAGGCGGAGGACCAAGTGTGATGATGTGGTGGGTAACCAAGTGCTTGGCAGGTTGGTTGAAGTTAGATGACTATGGTATCTCAGGGAACTCGGCAATAATCTTCTCGTACACTGTAAGAATGTTTACACCCTTAAGGGTGTTTTCTTGTCGCACTGATAACACCCTTAGCGTTAGAGCCTTACAAAAGTTAATAGAGAGCGACAGCGGAGCTCTAACTATATAGACGTGCAATGACAAATGACGTAGTTGAAAACAATGTAATCATTTTGAAAGCCTTGGGCCCCCAGAAATATCCGACCGGATAGTTTCATATCTCTACCTGTGAAATTCTCTTGTAGCATATTTCTGTTGTTCAAGTCTGTCAGAATGATTGCATAGTCTTCAACTACGTCTTTTGTCATCGCACGTCTAGTTAGAGCACCCTTGTCATTCTGCATAAATTTTTGTAAGGCACTAACGGTAAGGGTGTAACCCGTGCTACAAGAAAACACACTTAGGGGTGTAAACATTTTTACAGTGTAGGGACTCGATGAGACAAGTGTGCGGGTGTTGGTGGGGGAGTCCATCGGAACTGGATAGAAGTCCAGTGATTGACAGACGAGTGGTGCCATCGATGAGCCGTTGGCGCAGTATGCTTACGGCGAGGTCGTAGAAGGACAGGAAATCGGACACGATGACGGGAAGGACTACGTCAGCGATGAAGAAAATACAGCAGTACATGCGACGCAATCCGAGATTGATGGAGAGTGAACGAAGCGCGCATGTAGCTATGAGCGAGGAGTTCACGCAGGGACTATCTGCGAGGCTTTGAACCGCAGTCAGTGTCAGGCGGCGGCACTACGTTGACCTGAGCACTGTGTCAATAAGAAAACGTATGCCTAAAATCCTGTCCACAATGGTAAGTAGGGGGCCAGGTCGAGGAGTGAGGTCACATGCGGCCGTCAGTGATCTCGCCTAGCCTTTTCCGACCAGGTGAAGGGTGGCGCACACTTCCGAGCGAGGTGGACATAGTGCAGATGGTATTAGCAGGTGCGTTGGCACTCAAGGGTCCTTGCGCGAGTGTAGCGAGAAGAGGAGGAGGCGTGCGAACTGGAAGTGAAGCGGCGCTGTCTATACGTGTGGAGCGAAGCGATGGCCGTGGTGAGGTCGCGTGCCTCGAGCTGAGCGACCGCTGAGCTCTCAGGCGTGGTCGCAACGGCAGAAACCAAAGGAATGGCGGCCTGGTAATTCCCTACGTGCTTCTATTCTACGGGCGAGGAGGATAGGGCGCGCGGTGAGCCTTTCCTCCCATCTGGCTTGGGCGATCCGGCGCGGCGCTGCTTGAAAGTATTGCTGTCGCGTGCTGCGGAACGATTTCGGAATGTTTTAGATCGTACTTTGTGAAATTTACGCCATGTCCGTTCATATAAGGTCGTCAGAGAAGCCTTTGGGTGCATCGGTAACTACAGTAGGCAAAAATATGTCTTGGGGGCGCAAAAATGTGACGCGCTATATCAGCCGCGATGTACGCGCATTATCAGTCGCGGTGTGTGTACGTGTTGTGAACTATTTTGCTTATATCGGTTTTAATTCAACAAAAAAAAAAAACGGTGTCTCTGTATTACTAGCATTAAATGGTAAATCAGCTCACTGTTTGATCGCTTGGCGTAGGGAGTACAACATGAAACATAAGAGCGCATGCTCGTGCACGGCCAACCTAAGGCAACCACGAAACATCTAAGCGGCAGGCGTTATCAAATATTTGTGATACACCGGCATCGTTCTCGCGCATTTCAAGTCTAGTGGGCTTGAAATTACTAGATGTCTACGCTAGCTTTCCTGGATGAGCCCGATGGCGTTGCTCAACACAGCGATATACTGCGTTCGGTGAACCAGCATAATACATATATAAGCTATGTGCGTGGGCATTGCATTTTCGCCCTGTAAAGCCATAATATATGAGAGAGATCACATAATAAGAATGCGATGGCTATTTTTGAAGACAAGATTTCCGTAATACGTGTGAGTGCTCACGTTGCAATTCGGCCTCCTCGTTATAGAATTTGTCGAGGTATCAAATACATGAATAATAGCTGCATTGCCATTGGCAAAGTTGCTGCAAACGAATTCTTGAACTCTACCCACTGTCAAGACAAGTAAAATTAGATTTTTTTTTCATAAAGGAATATACTCGTGCGTCCCAAAAATAGTGCCCGAAATAACTGACATCAATGCTTCCATGCTTTTTCTCTACTTAATAAGTAAAGAAAATGTCACAGTGTATTGTGAGTAATTGCACCGAAATTATAGTCGCAACAGAGAGCACATACAAAAGCAGGAGTTCTGCAAAATATATGAGGGCGAGTCAAATGAAAGTGAACCAATGCGAATATATGATAAACGGGTTACTTTATTTAAAAGCAGTTTCTATGAGCATTTACACGTTTGTGCCACTGACTAACGAGTCGCGTGATTCCCGTCTCATAAAACTCCTTGGCTTGCTGCTTCAAAAAGTCCGTAACTGACTCTTTCACGTCATCGTCCGACACGAATCTGGTTCCCTTGAGCTGTTTTTTTAGTTGCCTAAAAATGAGGAAGTCGCAAGGCAGATCTGGGCTGTATGGCGGATGTTGCAGCGTTTGTCACTTGGACTTTGCCAGTTTTCTATTAACCACATCAGCGACGTGGGCACGGGCACTGTCGTGGAGCAAGATGACCACATTCGTCAATTTTTCACGTCATTTGTTCTTGATTGCGACACGCAGCCGATCCGGCATTTCACAATATCGGAAACGATTGATAGTATCTCCAGGTTTAGTAAATTCTATCAGTAATGGCCCCTGACGATCGAAAAAAAAAAGTCAACAACACCTTTCCGGCGGAAATGACGGCCTTTGCTTTATTTGGGGGTGAGGAATTAGAATGTGTCCATTGTAACCTTTGCCATCGTGTTTCAGGCTCGTAGTAGTGGCACCATGATTCATCCCCGGTCACAAGTGCAGAAAAGTCGTCACCCTCATTGTGATGTCGGATCAGATGAGTCAAGGCAGCGCCGAACCTCTCCGTCTTCTGGCGGTGGTTCAAAATCTTGGGCACCGATTTCGCACACAAGGGCCGATAACCGAGATGTTCATAAATTATGGTGTGAACCGAACTGTGACTGACGTTGACAGGTTCTGCCAGTTTATCGATGCTTATCCTCCATCCTTGTCTAATCAGCTCATCAACCTTTGCAAATCCGTTGGGGGTGATTGCACGATGACTTTGGCCCAGTCTTGGATCGTCTTTGCAACTTTCACATCCTTCTTTGAACCGTTTCCTCCAACGCTTCCCAGTGGCCAATGAAATGCAATGTTCAACGTATACGGCATCTATACGGCGACTAATTTCTGTTTGGGAAACATCTTCAGCTGTCAAAAACTTTACGACACCATGCTGTTCAACTTTAGGAGCGTCGATTATGTCATGCAACCATGTTCAACCCAGCGTACGAGAGCATTAAAGAACATTTATCCTCACACTTGCGTGTCACTTTTGTAAAGAGAGCGGCCTGTGTGCTACGCGCATGCCTCGCAGATAATGAACAGAACCATTATTACGCGGGGTTGGTTGGCTCATTTTCATTTGACTCGCCCTTGTACATGAGAAATGCGAAGATACAATGGAACATACAAATGCGAAGATACAGCTTGATAAAGGGCAAACAATTGTCACTGGAAACAAAGTACACTGCACGTATACACAAAACCTCACAACAAGATTTCTAAATATAAGTGTGAGTATCAAATAAATCTATGTATCTAAAAAAAGCCACTGTATATAATGCATGAAACAAGGCAAATAAACATGTTGCACAATCACAGATTCACAAATTACAGAATCCTAAGCCCCCACCCCACCCTCTACTCCCCCCGATGTATCGCGCGCGACGGAAGGCAGCGCGCTTCCTCCCTGCTTTTATCCCGCTTTTCTCCCTTCCGCACACAAGCCTGAGCCACCATCGTCGGCTCACCCATGCCCGCCCAACACCCTCTAGAGAACTTTTGTCTAAGTGGTGTTGCCGCCCCCCCCCCCCCCTTACGCTTTCACTCGCACATACAGCGCGCGGCGCGCGGTCACGATGTTATCGCCCTTGGACTTTATGCGGAACATGAGGGCGACGGCAGGAATGCGCCTGCAGTGTCGATATAATTGCTATCCGAATAATATGATAAGACTTGTATACAGCAACTGAAGAGTGCCGTGGCCCATTGCTTTCCTCAAAAGAAGAAACGAAATCGAACTTTCACCATGCGACAATTCGCTACGACGCAACAATGTCTTATTTTTTTTTCTTTTGTGAGGCGGGGGCACCGAAATGAAAAAAAAAAACTCCCAAGGAAGCATGTTGGCCACAATCGAATGCCCTACTTTGGCGACTTAATGTGCCTACCGAAGGAATATTGAAGAAAACCTGAGACGCTTGGTCCACAGAGAACCATACGCCTACTGCTTGGCATCCTACACCGGCGAGACAAGACTTTCCGAAGATGTTGCGTTCAAGCGAACGCATTGCAATCTGTCGAGTCACCACAGTGATGGCGGAAAGCGACCATTGTTTCTTTTTCTCGTCTGCTAGCCAGAAAGTGACCAAAACTCTGCCAGGCGAAAATCCACTCGGCCAGAGAAAAACGAATGCGCTCTGGCTGGCTCTCGCAGCCCGCGGGTAGCAAGGCAGGCAGACAATGAAATTTATTCAGGTCCCAAGGAGCGACTCCGAAACCTCCTTACGAGAGAGGAGCCGCCGCGGGCCGCTCCCACGTCGGGACGGGCAGGCCGTGCCTGACCGACGCGCCGCGGGCCCTCTAGACGGGCGGTAGCTGAGCGGCGAGGCTGGAGCTCTTGAGCGCCTCCTCCCACTCTTACTCCGTGGTGAGTTGATCGAGAACAGGAAAATTGAAGATGCTCAATGTGTCCACGTGAATAAAAGTCAAAGTAGATAAATAAATAAGAACGTACTTACCTTTGCTGACTTGAGTGTCTTGACATGGACGCTTTGGCGCAGGTGAAAAAAATGTTGATATTTTTTTCTGTGACATGACGGCAAATGAACCGCCACAACGCTTCGTTTTATCGGACCTCGCTGCGTGCTTTGTCAACTTGTGTGATAGTGCGGTGATTTGGCTTGCCTCGTTGTACATTCTGATGTACAACTTTAGAAAACTCAATGCACCTTTGGTGTGAAATGTTTATAACAACATTAAACCCACAAAGTTCCGCAATTGAAAATTTAGAGAACGACTTCAGAAATGTCAATGCCCCTTTCGCATCAAAACGTGGAGAACTTTGTAGCCATAAAGTTTCGGTACTGAAATCCATGCGCTCCGTAGATTCCGCGGCCTCCGCGAGATGCCGCGTCGAGCCCGCTCGCGATGAAAACGCCCTTGAAACTTTGTGCTCGGATGGGGCTTCTTGCATTATGTGACTCCCAGTGCACGGGTGTTGCCTCGAAATCGAACCTGAGTTCGCAATGTGCGCGCTGAAATGTCTTTTCAAGCGTGAAAAAGACATTCTAGACAAAATCCACAATGATTTCTGGCGCCGGGGGTTCTTTTGGTCGGCGGTGCATGGACAGCACGAAAAAATTTTGTGGGGGGGGGGGGGGAACTGAAGCCCCACGAGAACACCCCCCCCCCCTGGCTACGCCCCTGATGTGTACGTGTTTGCTTCGCTGTTTGCGTCTATACTTCGCGCTGAGCGTTGCTTCCGTTTTAACCGGGTACACGTGGTACGGCACGGCGTATACTGTCTGAGGGGGAATACAGCAGCCCCCTAATGGCCTCAGGATGCCATGTAAAAATGCGTTCATTTCCGACACTGTCAACGCATGGACGTCACAGTTGAACACCTGCACATTCAACACTTTCATGGTGGGTAAGATATAACACTAACAACACATAACATTAATACAGTGCAAGAAACATGTTACTCTTAACCGACTGATATCATGTACAGCGCCTACTGTCGGTACCATTAAGACGTGCTCGCCCACTGTAAAAGGAATATGTATATAGTAGAGTTTTCATGCTAGATTTTGAGCGACGCAGTGACGTGTACGTGTTTCCGAGATGTTGTGGTGGCCGCTTCGTACAGTGAAACAAACGGTTTTTTTTCAATCACGAGCGTGCACTGCGCCGGGCGGAGCAGCGCTTACAACCAGCGGACAGGCGCCAGTCGGAAGAGCGTCTCCTGCGGGAGCTCCCCGCCGGTTCGTCCGCGGTGCGCTGCAGGAACCGAAATCGGCGAGTGGGAGGGTCGGCATCGGAGGCCAACGGAATCGCTCCGGCGGCCGAAGGGCCCGCGCGTCCACAGTTTCGCGAAGGGTACCACTCGCGAGTACAGAGAAGGGAAAACAGACGATAAGCCTCGCGGTTAGTGGAAGGCATCGCAAGCGGAGGACCTGCGATCACGTGATCACGCTCGCGCTGCGATTAGTATAAAGCAAGCAAGGCGGGACGCCGGGCTCCAAATCAGTGTCGTCGCCGATAGTGTGCGACATAGCGCTCGGAGCAAGCTTGTGCGGCCAACCCCCCTCGACGCAAGACACGCAGCATGGGCACCCTGCAAGGATCCAACGGAGTCGGCGTCAACGGCGTCCGCCACGCGGACGGACAACAGGAGATGCCCGGCGAAGAGGAGACCTTCTTATTCACCTCCGAGTCGGTCGGCGAGGGACACCCCGGTGAGTATGGCCTATAAGATGAAAAAACAGCACAGACAGCGAAAAGATAGGGCATTAGTACTGCACTGTCACCGCACGCCTCCATGGGGCCCTGACCTGGCCCAGGATACGTGCCGTGGGAGCTGCAGTGACTGAAGCGTTGCGTGCGATGTCTTCCGTGGGACTGCGCACTGGTCACGGTGCACTATCACCGTCAGCGGTTCCTCAGCCTTCGTTTCGATAACGAGAAACCATGCTGCAAAGCCGCAGCGATCACGGTATTGTTTCTTTTTCTTTACTGGTCATATCTAGGGCCGCGACCACAGTACTCAATTCGCTGAATAGAGATTTAAACACCAAATATGGGACGCTTTGCTCCTCGTTATTATTTAACAATTTCGGACACTAGCTCAACAGTCTTTCGACGGCAGAAAATTCACAATAAATACACGTGCCAGGAAAATCGAGCAGAATCTCTTTGGTTAGCGGAGCGCTTTCTTTCCTGGCCGCAAAGATCGTCGGGACTACGGCGTGATTCGTAAAGAAACGCACTTAATTCGCGGTGGGCACGAAATATTTGCATTATGAAAAAGAAAAATAACCGCTGCCTTGGGCAAATACCTGCACTTTCGCTTGCAAAAATGAACAGATCTAAATCATCGTGCAGTGACTCCTAATACGTCAATAGGTGTACAAAATTTACACTATGCTGTTTACAGGTACAACATTCAACACGGGTTCTTTTTTTTTTTTTTTTTAGCACACTATACCCTGAAAAGCAACAATTATGAAAACACATCCTTATACCAGTAAAAAAAATCCAAGCGAACTGAGGGATTTAGAGAAGCAGCCACACAGACTGTCAGAAACGTCGAAGAATTGATAGTTTGCGCTGAGGTGTCGTGTGTTGTTTTTTCGCTCAAGTCCTGTCCCTTCGTCGCTCTGCGCAACAGTGTTAAGTGTATCGAAGAACGCAGAATACTTTGGGCTAGACAGTGTATGAAAAACTGAGCTCGTTAACGCACTACTGAATGTTATGCCCTACTTCACGATACAATACATGCACAGGAAATGGCAGTGACGAAGAGCGCAGTTTTCCGGAAGCGTTAATTGTTCTAGGTGTCAGCGGCAAGCGGCATATTGTGCTGTGGCCCGCCACCGTTTTCATTTCTTGATTTAAAACAAGAACAGAAAAGAAGAAACGCCTAACTTGTGGCTATTGAAGAACCTCCACTAGTTGACGCAATCGCTATGGAAAAGTTTGTCGAACATATCGTATTCACTTGAAGTATGGCATCATTTTGGAAAAACTGGAATCGACAGGATTGTTTGCTATAGGAGACTTAATAACACTATGAAGTAGTGATACCACACGTTCGCTGCTTGCGACTCGTTACTTAAATAACAGAGAAGTTCCCACATACGCTGGGCCATCTTCACTATACTGACAGGCAAACGCTCAGCCTTGCTCTGTAGTACGTTGCCTTCATTTTTTTTTTTTTTTGCTAGGGCGGCTGCTATCATCTGGGTCATGCATGCATGCACTGTAACGCGTATCGGCAGTGCCTTGACCATGCTCTCTGTAAAGCCACACTAGCAGTCATGCGACCGCCAATTGAAATAATAATAATAATGACAGTACTGGCAGAAAATATCACGTTGATCAAGCGACGATAACTATTTCCAGCGAGGTATACACAATTCCTGACAAAGCGCAGCAGAACTATGTTTTGTTGTTGATTTGGAGAAAAGCTATCGTGTCTGATGTTCTGGTCAATCACTCAACGCTATAAAGCACTAGTTCTTGCTGCTTTCGTTATTTCGTTCCATTATTCCGTTACACTTCATGAGAAAACTTGTGCAAAACAATATTGAAGCCTTCATTGCTTTCACGTGCACAAAATCATCATAATCGCCTTTCATTTACGTCTTCACGTTCAGTCGGACGCGTGTTTTCTAAATCAAGCTTCCGATCGGCTTCCGTCTCTAAATACGAAGTATAATGATAAGGCCGCCCCCCCCCCCCCCCCCCGTGAGGAAAGAAAATTACCTTTATCGTACATATTTAAGTCACATGACAGCTGTGTGTTAGTTTCAAATGGATTCGACCTACCTGAAAGCCTGGCCTACGGTTGTCCTAACTTCAAATTGCGGTGGCGCTTCTCGAAGGAAGCGCTTCATGCCATCTATCAGCAGCGAATGTTCGTTACAACTAAAACTATGTAAACAAATTGTTAACGAAGCGTTGCGGGCATATCAAAACTCTAAGAGTGAAGCCGCTATGGATTGACATTGTCATTTTACGTCAACACAACTGAAGGGGCTTCCAGAGTTATCATTATTGTAATGAACGTGGAAATCCCCATAAGAGGTTTTCACAAGTTCACGTAATCTATAGTTTCCCCGTAAACTCTGTCCTTCGCTGGCTATCCTTTCTATTGTAGTTTCCTGTATTAGGGGACTGCGAAAGCGAGAGCAATAGTTGATGTGATAGAGTGAATAGGATGGCTGGAATAACACGTTCTGTACTCTCTGACCTATTGCATCATGTGATAAAGATGTGGTGAGAGACATTAACTAGGAAAGAAGAAGATGGAATGTGGCGATGCAGTAAGTTATAACGACTAGCGCCTCCCATGCACAATATGCGCACTGTTTCCAGGAAAGATAAGTTCGCAAGAAACGAGGACACTCGAAGACGTTATATATGGACGCATATTGTGCCTGATTTTGATGTAGCTTACATATGTACGCAAGTGCCAGACATACTTTACAGCGGGTCATTCAAGTCTCTTTCAGCTGGTAATCTATAACATCGCCTTTGTTGCGCGCCTGTTGTTGTCGACGTCTGCCCATGTGCCCACAATCCACTCCATTCGGACGACCATCCTGAGTGCCTTCCGTTCAAAAGCATATTGAGAAAACAAGCACTGAAATTAAGATACGGTCTTCGGAGCGTCACAGAAGTAGCAGTCAGGGCTACGCCTTTATGCCTAAGTTTACAGGAAAGACCTTCATGCCTAAGTTTACGGATGTATACATCATTTCTTCATTCTATTCTTTCCAGTGCAACAAATGCCCCAATCCACAGGCTTCTACATGAGGGATGGGCAATGAAACGCATAAGAAAACAATAAGTAAAAAAATACAAGCAATGAGGAGCAACAAGCGTAAATAAGTGCAGTTTCAATCCGTGGGATGGCCCCCAGAGTTTCGAATAGTGAAGTTTTATTCAGTCGCGAACCTCTGCGGTTCCAGATGCAAGCCGAGAATCGTGAACCTGCCCACCTTATTGACACTCCAGCTGGAGTTCTGTAGAAACGTTGAGGGAATTCTAGTAAATGCGAGGAAGAGCAGCAAACGTTAAACATATAATATGTTCGCATCGTGGTAGCTCAGGTTGCTGTACATCAGGGGACAACGAACGTAGGTGAAACATGGGGAAAACGTTAAAAAAAAATTAAATTATGGGGTTTTACGTGCCAAAACCACTTTCTGATAATGAGGCACGCCGTAGTGGACGACTCCGGGAATTTCGACCACCTGCTCTTTAACGTGCACCTAAATCGAAGCACATGCGCGTTTTCGCCCCCATCGAAATGCGGCCGCCGTGGCCGGGATTCGACCCCGCGACCTCTTGCCCAGCAGCCCAACACCATAGCCACTGAGCAACCACGGCGGGTATGGGGAAAACGTTCGCGGTCCCACACAGGAAATGGAGGTTCACGAAACATCGAGCGTAGCCCAGCCGCATCGTGAGTCCACGAAAGCGGAATCAAAACGCAAAGACCGTTCTCATGCGCAGATTGGGTGGTTTCGTCCACGCGATAATTCCCATTGACACTGCAATGCGATATGCTTTCCGCATTGGAATGGCCGATAGCCCCACATGCGACACATGCGTAGCTGTGAATAAATAATCACGCACTTTCTTTGCGTCAGCTTGCGCTATAGTGCCGAAAGGCCGAAAGGGCAAGTGATGTGCGCCGTGCTGGAATGACTGAGCCAGCGCCTCTTTTGAAAAAAAAAAAATTAGAGGAGGCGCTGGCTGAGCAATAGTTCACTATCAGAAAAGAAAGTCATAGGCCAATGCTCCCAAACTACGCGCAGAAGGCTATATCTGCGCTGCTAAAGTTGCTAAGGTCTACGGGCCTACTTAACATACTGAGTTTGCTTCTTTTCTATTCCTCTCTCTTTATTCGGACTTTCCAGATACACTGGCGGTGTCGCACCGATTTTCTCCCAAGCCGTATAGCGGCGATGGGTTCCTGGCTTATACAGTTTCCGCAGCGTTTCAACGCTTTTCTGGAATGGCAACAAACGATCGACGAGCGAAAAATAACCGCATATTCATTGCGCCACACTCTTAATGTCATGGAATATCTGTGAAGATAAGCCTCCAAAGTTTTTCGAAGGTAATATTGTGGGCGATAAAGCTGCGGATTGGTAAGAATGTGAGCGACGAATGGTCATGTCAGCGAGTATTTAAAGAAAGATTCCTTCTGGCGCAATTTTGGTTAGTGCTTTGAATGTTGCGCCAGTATTCAGTGTTTCTACTTCGCCTTTTTTTTAGCTAATTCTGATAGACTGTTGATAAAGAGATAATCACGGTGAATGCAACTGGGGAGGAATGCCGTTCCTACGAAAATATACAATTTATCCGGAAGGACTTTTGCACAAGAGAAATGTGACCCTATAGCGTCCCACTTTTGCAATGTCGCCCTAAAGCACGCGAAAACGCTATACCGCACATATTGATGGCAGAGACAACGCGCGCTGGCACAGCCAATAGTCACACGCGCATCTTATTACTTGGCAATACTAAACTGGGCCCATACTCACAAAAACGTACTTATGCTATAGAACTGTTTGTACGAGTACATTCCAGCCAGTCATGATGTGGAACGTATCATTAGCGAAGACTGTCGTCCAATAATAAACAGAACTTAACACGAACGAAAAATTTCGCTAATTCGATCGCTTTTTCCGCGTAATCTTACGATTCTTGAAAAGGATTGCACGACTAAAGTGACGCTTTGCGACATGCCTGTCGTCACGAATAAACCCGACGTTTATTTTAGGTAGCAGCATGAATGGCAGCACTAGCTTCCGTTCATCCCTGAGCGGTACGGTGCTCAGCGTCCGACCAACTACTGGGTGCCTACTATAGGACAATACGGAGATAGATATCAGAAAGCACGACCAAACATGTGATAATTTTTTCGGCACCGGTTACATCGAAAACTCGGACCTTTATCGTATGTGACGAGCTTTATACATCACTTGTTATCTGCAAGCAAAGAGAGTAGACGTGGACTACGGTACTAGTGGTCTACTTAATTCCGCGACATAATGACGTGTCTGTCGTTAAATGCAGCCTCACTTTCGACGATATAGCTTTGCGTTTCATCAGAAAGGCGGAGGAATGTTCTGAGAGACTCGTACGCCGGCTGCTTCCCGAGACGCGCGTGTCTTCTTGAGCCCGCTATCACCTCTGTCCCCGCCACGTTGAACTCCCGCCGCGCCACTTATAGGTGCCGGAAAGTGCGTCTTCTTACTCTCACATTCACCCGTAAAGGGTATCCAAACAGAACTACCGCTGGTTGACCTTCCTGTCTTTCTATACAGCCTGCCTTTCTATACAAAATTCCCTTCCTGCTTTTCTCTATCGTGACAGTGCTGAGTCAACGTGGCCAAGTACACTTCTTCTTAATTCACAATTATTGCATGCTATTATCGCAGCTGTGTCTGCCAGCTGAATGCAAGCACTGTTCATCACGGTGACTTGGAATTCAAAGTGACCCCCCCCCCCCCCACACACACAGCTGAAATGTCATTACCAGAGTTTTGTCACCCCCATCATTTGAGGTTTCTTTTGACTTGCCTCGACCTTTTTAGGTAAAATTTTATTGTGACTAATAGCTTACTGCATCATTGTTGGCGCGGACGAGCACGGCTTTTAATTCATACTTTCGTTTTATTTATGCAAATTCTGACAATAGGAGAGGTGAATTAGTAGCACTGGCGGCGGCTGCCTCATCCGTATTTTTTCACTTCTTTCACTTCAACATTTTTTTTATTTGCACTGTGAACACCATGCACAGACACAATATATTGAAATATACACACAGGACAAGGTTTACTTTATATTTTAAAGAGGAGGAAGTAGCCCATCTGCAAGTATTTCTAAAAGTATGTGTAGCCTATGCCTAGAGAATTAATATGTTGCTGTATGTTCATCTCGCTTCAAAAAGCTTTGAGTGTTTTTTGACACTGGAAAAAATCTGCCGACTTCAGGGACTCCTTCGACAGAGTCTTTTATCAACGCCGTGTGAAATGCAGGTGAATGATGTGTGTCTCAATATTGATTCTCTTTCCAGTAAGCAATGCTAATAACTCATGATTACAATTATTAGGGATAGAAACATCGTCACTTGCACGCGAAGGTTATAAATGTGTACAAGGTATCCCAATTAAATGCACCCAGATTTTTTTTTTTAAATAGCAATTGCGTTACTCGAAGACAACCTAGTGCACATTGTTTCCGGTACAATGGAGTAGCTCTCAGTAATCTTTTCAATACTGAGATTTATGTAGGTAATTTAACATAAATATCTAGCTCGACACGTACTATCCTAATTATCAAAGTGTCAATAAGGCATCTGTAGGCAGAGCCAAGGGACATCTAATTGCGGCATTTTCAGCGACGTACTTATTGCGTACTAATTTTTCTGACTGATAAGTAAACCCCGCGAAATATGAATAAAATAGCACGTGACTGCGTTCCCACCCGGTTCATAAAGCAGCGCCCTCGAACACGCTCCCTCTGAGTTAGCCAGAACGAAATAAACGAAATAACGAGAAACATCGGGATCGAGCTAGTTCCTTATCTCCCGCGCCCTGTAACACGTCTCGTTTGGTGTTAGTTGGAAATAAGCTGTGATAGCTGTTGTCTTAGCGTCGATTAAGTGCACGGAAGGTATTTTTCTTTTTCTTTTTTTGCCGCAAAACCTATCACCACAAAAGCGAATTGACAACATCAGTGCAAATGTTTATAGGGGCGTTTTGTTTCGTCCCAGTCGCCGTGTCTTTCTCTAATGAGCAGAAGGTAAAAATTATTCTTGCCTTGGTTTCTGCAAATGGCAACAAGAGGAAGGCCGCAAATATTTATCAGTCATGGAAGTGCGGCGGTAGACCAAACGCTTCGACTATCACTAGAACTGATACAAACCGGCAGCTTTCAGAAACAGCGGTGGAGGACTGCATCTTTGAGTCCTAGCCTACGCACGGATGTTCTAGCATTTATGGCCTCAAACCCTCATGCTAGCGTGCGGGACGAAGCCGCCCAGGTACCAATTTCCAAGTCATCAGTTTGGAGGATTCGAAACGACGGCCTTTCACCCGTACCACCTTAACCAGCACCAATGCTTAGAAGATAGGGGCCTGTAGAATCGTCTAGATTTCTCGAATTGGGTCCTCACAAAAGCCGATGAGTCACCGGACTTTTTGAGCAAGATCATGTTCACAGATGAAGCCAATTTTTGCAGAAACGCCCAGGTAAATTTGCATGATGCAAACTATCGGAGTGACTATACAATGCACACTGGGTAAAGTGCAATCGACACCGGCACCAGTACCAGTGGTCGTTCAATGTGGCATGCGGAATTTACGCCGTTGTTATAATCAGTCCCATATTCTTCGATCACACACTGACCTGACAGTGTTACGTAGACGAAATCCTTGAAGTAGTGATGGATGAGTTTCTCAGCGAAGTCCCGCTGTCACGTCTACCACTTGTGTGGTATCAGCAAGGTAAAGCGCCATCACAGAGCAGCAGCCGAGCACGAAACTGGCTGAATGCGACTTTTCATGCACAATAGATTGCAAGGCACGGGCCTGTAAATTGAACGGTTAGGTCACCTGACCTCTCTCCACTCGGTTTCTTTCTTTGGGGTTATGTGAAAGATCGTGTTTACTTGATCGAGACGGACAGCAGATGAGCTCAAGGCAAGGATAACGGATGCCTGCCGTAGAATTCCAGCGTCGGTCGTCAGGAAAGCCACAAAAGATGTGACAAAGCGGACTCAGTACTGCGTAGCTGCAGAAGGAGACCTATTCGAACACGTCCGCTAGGCAGCAGCTGGTGTTCAACAGCGCTTACGAATTCATAGATCATAAGGGCACGCTGAAATATGATGGTTTTGAATGCGTAAGCATTTCTATCTTAACCCAACTGAAAAACCTTCCCTCCGTCCTTAGCGCCCGCAGCAGCGCCCGCAGCAGCGCCCGCAGCAGCGAGCGAATTCACCTGCGTCCAGCCTCTCGCTTCAACGCCAACGAAGCGGCGAGAACACAGCGCTCACGGATCTCTCAGCACATGCCGCACTCTGCTTGCTTCGGAGATCGCTTTCACTGTATGGGCTGCGCCGCCGCGCCAGTCTTAGCCGCCTACGGAGCACGGTTGATCACAGTTCTTAATGGTTTAGTGTACCTAATAAACGTTGCATGTATTTCCTTCATTTGCTACATCTTCTTGGTCATTTCATCGAACGTTCACATCCACTGCGGGCCATCTATACCACCAGTGAACATTGCTTCTTCTCGCCCCTTCTACGTCGTCTCGTACAAGTCTCAACAGTTCGGTGTTGCAACCGCGTTTCTCCGTTTCACGGTTCTTTCGCGGTCGTTCTCGCAATTATACGGAACACACCAGCACACTACCACGAAACACCGCGCCAGTACTCCGAAATGCTCACGCATCATTCAGATAAATGCCAGAGAAGATTCTTCGTAGCCTTCTTTTTTTTTTTTTTTTTGCAGACATCCCGATTGCTAATTCGGCTCATTTATAGAAGCGGTACATTTGCTTTCTTGAACGCCTCAGTTTTGTCTTTTTTCTACACGTGAGTCGCTTCCCGGTCAGCTTATTTAGCATTTATTTTGTTGGCGCGAACATGTTTTTGCAGCACGTGTACACTCTAATGAAAAACAATATCATCACTTTAATTTGGCTTTGGTCCTTAGCAAGTTTCTGCCGCGAAATATAGCTGCGCGCGCACTCTTTCGATGCGCTACAAGCAGAGCCGGGATTTTTAAACATTCTATGCCTCTTCCATTGCTTTTTACTTTTCGTACGTGGTCAGAGCGGCGCTTCGGCTGCGTTATCAAGGGGCTTTTGTTATCAATGTGATTAGTCGGCCTTCAGAGACGGATAATAAGTGTGACGTAGAAATGAGAGGAAGGAATGGCTGCGAAGCCGAAAAACCTTTATCAAGGTGATGCGCTGTCTCCTCGGGTTTGCGGCAGGTGAAGCAGTTCAGAATCATAATTTATTATAAGTGGGGTCACATGACAAATATTTAGTATACAGAAGGCGGTTCCATAGACAAAGACTGTATCGGGACCTCCTATTGCTTTCAATCATTTTATTTGAGGGCGCCGCTTTATGATGCGGCTGCGAGCGCAGTCACGTACGTGGTATTTGTCAATTTTCGTGGGGTTTCTTTACCAGTCGGAAAAAATTAGTACGCAATTAATATATCGCTAAAAACACCCTAGTTAGATGTCATTGGGGGATGCCTACAAATGCCCTATTGAGACATTCATAATTACGACAGTACTTCTCGATTTAGATAATTAATTATATTTACCTAATTAACTCTCAGTAACGAAAAGATTGCTGGCGGCTACTGGAAACAATATGCACTAGGTTTTCTTCGAGTAACGCAATTGCACTTTCTTAAAGACCTAGTGCATGATAGTTGGGACACCCCGTATATCTTTCAAAAACTGAAGCGCCAACAGTGACAGCACACCAAGAAGGAGCAAAGACCGGACAAGGCGAACAAAGACAGCAGCGCGTTGTCCTGTCTTTGTTCCTTCTCAGTGTGTTGTCACTGTTGGCGCTTCATCTTTTGAAAGCTATGCACCAACTAGCCCCACAACGTGTTTTACACCCCGTATAATTCACTCAATAACCGAAATGAGGTGAAGCGAGATTCACTCGAAATCAGTATCAACAGCCGTCATGCGCAGCAGCGCTTATACTCGGACTCACAGAGAGAGAGAGAGAGAGAGAGGTGCTGCAGTTTCTCCGGAAAGGCGAAGCACTATTTGCGATAGCGAAGTAAAAAACAATTTCACGAAGGAAGATTACACGGCCGAGAGACACCAGATTCGTTGTGGTGCGACAGGACTCAGGCTATGAAACTGAACTTTCTCCTACTACGATATTCTTGTATATACTCATATAGGGCCGTCACATTAAATTAACCATTCTTCGAGGTCACACGAAGTTTCTTCAAGTGCAACGGTTACAGCCAGACAGACAGACGGACAGACGGACAGACAGACAGACAGACAGACAGACAGACAGACAGACAGACAGACAGACAGACGGACGGACGGACGGACGGACGGACGGACGGACGGACGGACGGACGGACGGACGGACGGACGGACAGACAGACAGACAGACAGACAGACAGACAGACAGACAGACGGACGGACGGACAGACGGACGGACAGACGGACGGACAGACGGACGGACAGACGGACGGACAGACGGACGGACAGACAGACAGACAGACAGACAGACAGACAGACAGACAGACAGACAGACAGACAGACAGATAGATAGATAGATAGATAGATAGCATCGCACGTGTAATGCGAAGACGTGGGATCGTTCCCCACCTGCGGCAAGTTGTTTTCGATCCAGTTTCATTTCCATTAACTTATCATTTCTTTAATTCAGTTAGTAAGTACAAGTAATTTATTTATATATATATATATATATATATATATATATATATATATATATATATATCATGAGAAGCCAACAAACAATGACACCAAGGACAACTCAGGGGAAATTACGTGTACCTACTAATTGAATTAAAGAAATGATAACAGATGGGCTAGATTAACCCTCCTTCCTCTCATATATATATAGGGAAGTTGGTCGGGCCCCAGCCTCCCCCCACTGGACAAATTAAAGCTTTCCGCCTATGCAAACCAGCTCGATCGTACATTTCTGGGTGCATGTAATTACCTATTCATTAGCTGCAATGAGGACCTTGAGTATAGCAAAATATTGTTCAGCGGACTTTATGTGCGCTATCCTGAAGCGCCGATTAATGCCCGTCCCCGGTGCGGTCAGTGCTGCCAGATGCAGGAGAGGCTAATTATTTCTGACGACATGTTTTGTATTGCCGCGCGTCGGAGAAATGCATTATGCGAAGACTGTGTAGTTGTCTTTTATGTCATCTATACGATGGTGTCATGCCAAGAGCGTTGCTTCGTCGAAAGGTCCGAAAACACTCTCGGTATAATACACAGAGGAGCTTATCCTACAAAGTATGTGTCTCCTATAGTATGAAGATGTTAAACGTTGCTTTGACAGCCTTCTAGTAGGTGGAATCGGGTAGTGCACAAAATATATTGATCTGAGGGTCGTGCTGATGTCGAGTTAAATGTCACAGGCGAACTCGAAGCGGTTTTGTTACAGAGGTAGACTCATTCGACAGACTAAGTCCGCGACATACGATCACCAGATCTTTGTTAATAAACGAAAAGAAGAACCGCAAGTCCAAAAGCACCCGTTTCACAGAAACAAAACGGTCGTAACGACTATAGAGTGCGCTTGACGGCACGACAGTACCGCATTGACCCTGTGTAACTCAAACGTTCTCACGAACTTTATCCTATACACACTCTGAACCCTTATCTTGTCACGTCGTCTTTCGCCTTCAATGTAACGGTGTCGTGGATGGACGCTGTACTGTCTTCAACAAAGTAATATTCGTTTTGTACTGAAATTACCTAGAGCTTTGCATGTGATACTTGCCATTGTGACGAGACAGTCTCACCCCTTCTTTCAGTCTGTCCATGTGATAGTGCGGAAAGACAAGTGTTGTCGTTCACTGTTATTGACAGACTAGACAATCGACTACTTCAGAACAAGAAAAATCCTATAGAGCAGTGTCCCCAACAGACGTTCACGCAACTGATAGGGGGCTCCTGAATTTCCCATGGTCTCCGAACCTGCAAGATAGGCCTTGATAGCGTTACGTACCACACATCATTTGTGTGCACAATTTCCTCCCCTTGCGCCAATAAAGCCCACATGTCATCAAACGGATTATTCTTGCTTCAGCCTCCCTTTTGCAGCGAATAGCTGATAGGGGGTAATAAATGGGATCAATGTGTACTGCAGCGCCGAGGCTCGTGACGTCAGAGGCGCGCAGCTCAAGAGGGGGAAGGCGCGAAAGCTTGTGGTCGAATCTTGGCCCGTCAGACAGCAATTATTTCATGTATGTGCTGTAGAGTAGGGTTGCATCAATCAGACTTCTGACTCGACCCGCTTCGAACCTGTTGTTGCAGGCCCTTCCAAAAATTGAACTTGTCGCGCTGTTAAAAAGAACAAGGGTACACACACACAAAAAAAAAAACTTTGAAAGTTCTGCTGGGATTTATCTAATCGATTTTCCGTGGTAGCATCCGGTTTGCAATTGGTGGGATGACTGCAATAAAGCGATTCAACTCAAGCGGAATTCCGCTCGATTACGCTCAAGGTCCCGCGCCGTAGTGCTGATACGATGAAAGCGCTGGAAGCTGTCTCATGCTCTCGCCAAAACCAATGCTTTCGAGAGCGCGTTTCTGCTGCAAGCCGAACAAAGAGTGATCGGCCAACTCACAGGAATAACTGGGCTTCTAAACTTGACAAAAACCAAAAGGCAACAGATGTGTATCATTGAGACTTGCCTGCCTTCCACGTTATCTCTGCAATGTGCATGAAAAACGAAAGAAAAAATTCAACTTTACGACTCTTCAATAAACCAAAAAAATCAAAAATTTTCCAGGACTCTATATATTGACTGAGAACAGTTCTGAGCCGCCAATTCTTCGATATGTTTAAACTTCCACGTGATCTTCAAAAGAATCTTTGGAAACTGAGAAGCTACTCCTGGAAAACAGAGAACTGCAGCGCCACCTGGGAAATGATGGACAATGCTAAGAGGCTCCCCGTAATATTAATATCAAGCAGCATGCCGCTTGCATGGAGCTGCAGGCGTTAAATACGAAGGGAAAAATTCAGGCAGCGATTAGGTACCGCTAATTGTCAAAGTATGCGATATCATCCTTGCAAGTTGAAGAGGTATACATTTATGTAATTACAATGACGTCAGATCCAACGCACACGCTGAAATACATGCGAAGCGAAGCTTTCTTGATGCGGTTATTTCAATGTTATGAAACTGTCCAACTTCTGCACCACATTTTGCACCGTGGCAATTACTGAGCCCGTGGCACAGTTTACTATTGCGCTATCTCCGAGATCGCCCAATGTTTTCTGTACGTGGATTCTAAAAAAGTGGGTGAAATCCGTTTATAATGCTAACGCATTAAAAAAGAAAAAAAAAAGCGGCCATGGAGCAGCAGTTAGAATACTCGGCTTGAACTCACTCTATCGTACACTCGATCCCAGGTCAGAAAGATTTCTTCACGTGACGTCGTGCCGCGGTCCGAGCCGTTTCCTTGCTTAGATATGCTGTTCGCAGTAAAATGCGCCTCACTGTGTGTTTCAGTATTCGCAACTGTTGCGTCGCGACGTGCGCTTTAGATGCGACTTGCTTATTTCTGTTTAATAGCGACAGCCATTTATGAGGTCATAATGTCTCTCTGCGGGTTTGTTTGTTACCAAAAATACCACTGAGCACTACCTGTATGAAGGAGTCAGAGCTCTTTTCCCAAAAATGCACCTCGAAGCCATAACACATGTGGTGAAAAGCGTTTATGAAAAAATACATCCTTTGTCAAAAATACGCAGGCTGGCGCTCCAATCGCCGAGGTTATGAAGGGTGAGGAGGCAACCGCTCTTGCCAATGAGTATCACGGCCTCCAAGCGTTTTCTATACATTTTCTCATATTTGCCCCCTATTGTTGAAGTGTTTCAAGAAAGCTCCGCTTAATGCTGATTCCAACAAGCGCGTTGGATCTGCTGTGTTCATCATAATTATTTTCACGCATTATCTCATAAAGTGATGCGGGTTATTGCAGCCTAAATGTACGACACAAACCAGACACTTTTGTTTTTTATTGCAAGGCATCCAAAGTAACCAACCGTTGAGTCTGCTGTTTAAAAAAAAATGTCTGACGTTCCCGCGTAAAGGATAATCCACGTCAGCTGCAACACTCAAATTAAAATTTTTCGGTTTGATTAAATTTCTGGTTTCGGCTGTAGTCTTAAATGATTCAGCTTTCGTCGTAACCACGAGCTTTTTCTCTCCTTTTCTTTCCTTTATACGCAGACAAGATGTGCGACCTCATCAGTGACGCAGTACTGGATGCATACCTCACCAAGGACCCAGACGCAAAGGTAGCATGCGGTACGTGCGCATTTTGTATAACAAGTAACCTGTTAAGTTGGCAGCAAAACAAAGAAATCACAATAATAAAAAGTCAACAGCATAGAGCGAAATAATGTAATGTTTCCTTTTTTTAAATCTTTCCTCCTTTGCAGAATCGGTAGCAAAAACAGGCATGATTCTTCTTGCCGGCGAGATTAGCTCTATTCACACGATCGACTACCAGAGGGTTGTTCGAGATACCATCAAGTACATCGGATACGACGATTCCTCTAAAGGTACGTTTCATATGCTTCATATACCCCGATTGCACCCACCACAAAGCAGTAAAGTTATAGAAGAATATCGGGTGGTACCTAACATCAGTTCTTCATGTGAAATGATTGGTTTGTTCTGATTCGATGGCCCAAGGGCAGCTTGGTCAAAAGGCACCTATACTTCATATGAACATGGGATCTCCGTGAAACAGTACATGAGGTGTACAAATACTTGTTTCTCACTCTATTATAGGATAAAAAAAAATTATGGGCTTTTACGTGCCAAAACCACTTTCTGATTATGAGGCACGCCGTAGTGGAGGACTCCGAAAATTTCGACTACCTGGGGTTCTTTAACGTGCACCTAAATCTAAGTATACGGGTGTTTTCGCATTTCGCCCCCATCGAAATGCGGCCGCCATGGCCGGGATTCGATCCCGCCACCTCGTGCTCAGCAGCCCCACACCATAGCCACTTAGCAACCACGACGGGTATTATTATAGGATAGTACTTCAGGAATTTCTATTTTGTTTATGTGCAAAGATATCTGGTTGAAGAAGAAGAATTACTACCGAATTACTGCGCAAGGTTGTTCACCCATGACGGTCTTCCAAAATGGCTACGAGAATACAAGGCACAATAATGGCTGTGTTATTCTGAGCATCGTGTATATGTGTGTGTCTGCGTCGGATGGCTGCACGTTGAGCCTCCTCTACAAAAAGGCAGGCAGATATGCATGAGCGCTCAGGTGCGCTTCGTTTGTGAATTGACGTAATTGTGCTCATTAGTCTCGCTATTTATTGCTGCTTTTTGAAAATGACCGATGAAGCTTGTGGCTTGAAGCGATTGAACGGACAATGCTCACCTAAACGTCATCAGCTATTCAACGCTGATGCCAGCTTCCCTGATTTCCATTACTTCCGCAATGCAAAGGGTTCGACGGACATTGCTTTCACCGTGGCTCATAATCACGGAGGTAAATAAAATTTTCGAGGGTGGTAGCCGATATGGCTATATAATATGTGCCAGTGATTATGGAGATCTATAGAAGCAGTCACTGCGCCTTGTCTTCAAAGCGGCAATGTGTCGTAAACCGTACCTGTTCTTTACGAACTACAATGTCAATCCTTCAATACAGAACAATTATTAATGCGGTTTCAACGAACAATATGAGGCTTGCTAGAAATGCGTACAGCAGCGATACAGGATAAAATAAAAGAGGAGCTGTACGAAGTAGTGGTATTCTCGTGCAGGTTTTGATTACAAGACGTGCAACGTAGTCGTCACGATCGAACAGCAGACGCAAGAGATCGCCAAGGGCGTTCATCACAACCGCGAAGAAGATGACCTCGGCGCAGGCGACCAGGTGAGCGCGCCGTGGACAGCTCAGGCTAAACGAGCTCTCCGTAAACGTCAGACACGTGTTTACGAGATGGGACCACGCGTGTTGCCGCACGAGCACACAATGAATGCAAATTATACACATATGCGAACGAGAAGAAAAGAAACCGACCTTTATCAGTCATATCATGAGAAGCCAACAAACAATGAAACCAAGAACAGCATAGGTGAAATAACTTGTAGTTATTGAATGAATCAAAGGAATGATAAATAAGTGGAAATTAAAGTGGATGAAAAGAAAGCAACTGGCCGCAGGTGGGATACGAACCCACGTCTTTGCATTATGTGTGCGATCCTCTATACCAGTTGAGTTACCGCGGTGCCCTTTTCCCATCCACTTTCTGGGGTATTTATGTTTGCCTACTAGAACAAACCCTAGGAGTGTTAGCCAGCGTAGGCCAGCACTCAGGGCCTTGGCGTCGGATGTGGGGCATCCTTTCCGCCGCAGGCGTCACGTCTACGTGAACTTTTTGCGTGATGGTTTTTCTTTTTTTCTATGGGGGGGGGGGGGGGGGGGGGAATGTTTTTTCGTCCGCTTTCATTTCCATGTAGTTATCATTTTTTAATTCAATTAAGAACTACAAGCAATTTCCCCTATGCTGTCCTTGGTGTCATTGTTCGTGGGCTTCTTGTGATATGACTATATATATAGACCATGAGTAGGGCTAAGAATTTTTGGCTTCAAATCATTTTGTTTACCGTACTTCTGTTCTTTCGATTTGAGGACTTACGCGTTTTTCCCGGCGACTATTGCATTTATATGAATGTTAAGCGGCGCTTTCTGGCGACTTAACCCTTTCAGTGTATGGTTTTTTCAAAGGTGACGCACCCGTAGCATTGGATTTTTTTCTCAGATATTTTTGGTTATGGACGAGGCGAAAAATGACACGGTAGATGGTAACGGATCTCTTGGCATGGCCCTCGTATTCCTCTGTGACAAAAGGAGTAAAACCCACAGCAGGCTCAGCAACACCATCGTTATCAGCACTTTTTCACGGTGTCAGGGTCGAGAATTCAACGCGGTTCAAGTTGCGTCTTCCCCACGCGCATGACAAGCTGTCATCGTAATTTTGAGTCTGAGCTTGGCTCGTATGTGGAGTCTGTGAAGAGCCGCCGCTCCAATCAACAGTTGAACGTGCCGCGCGAGCAGCCATCTGAAAGCGATGCCGTGGCCACACTCAAGGAAGCGGCGCTTTCGTTTATTCGAACTCGACCAGACAAAGCAGGTAGAGAAACAGATCGAAAAGATACAACAGAGGGCAGATCCGTCCTGGGGAAAGCGCGCCAACGAAAGGAGCGTCCTTGTCTCAGGAAATAAGGCGAGCTGCAGTGGAGATAGCGCGAGACGGGAAAAAAAAATGACAACCATTCCACTCTGTGAAGATGGAATGGCAGCGAAAGCTGACGACAGTCAGAGCTCTCAAACGAAAAGCAAACTGCTTTCGCTGCCATTCCATCTTCACAGAGTGGAATGGTTGTCATTTTTTGCGTTGCGAGTCTGGAGTAGTTGCTCATTCGGAGGTTCCGGGGCTCGCGATTGTCGTTTTCGTTCAGCATCGCGGGAACGTTCTTCATCGGTGGTCGTTTCGCGTTGGCGCTGTTTACATTCTCGTTGCTGTTCCCTCCGGCGCTCCTCGTACGCATGTTGTTCTCCAGGTGTACTAACTATAAGTGCCCGCCCCCTCTATAACGCAGATGTCTTTAGCGCCGATACCTCTCCTGCTTATATACTGTGATAACCTTGACGTCACGCTATTGTCCACGGCGAGCGTTCTAATCTGTTCCGCATTTTGACATCGGTGCCACCGCACTGCACCCGTATGGGTTTGTTAGAAATCGCTAAGTCCGTTTCTTTTGCCGGACGCCGAAAACCTACGGAAGGTCAGTCATATACAGCTTTCACTATAAAAATAAGAAGAAATGTCGTATAAACATACGACACATTGCAGAAACACCCAGGAATCGTGGCCTTGCGCTACAGCGCGAATATTTGTAGAGAGAATCGCCGCCGTAGCGATGTACTAAGTTCGGGAGTTACCCCTCCTATTTGCTGCCGCACGCGCTCTGAGCGGTGCAACTACATCCACGTATGGGTTTGTTCTGAGCCGCCAAGAAAAGCCCCGACTGAGCAAACCCAGAATGAGGAGAAAATATGCTTCTAGAAATATACAACAGATGGCGGAACCACCTCGGAGCTCGCCAACTTCGTGTTACTGCAAACATCCGAGTTGACAACGTACGAGTACGTCACTGGCATGGCGTGATATGAACGCTGAAACGCACCAGTACGTCAGTAACGCTGAAAGGGTTAATAGTTTACTTGTTTTCCCAGTAACATACAGTCAGCACAACGTGCTCTGATCGCCGGGTTTATTGCCCGTATTAACTGAGCATTACTGTATTTTTTGTCAGTGCAGAGAACGCGTATAGTTGGGAAATCATGTTGCTTAAAGGGAGCCGTACAAACTCAAACACAAAGAAGGAATGAAAAGGTGTTTGTTTTGACCTTTTTGTTCCTCCCTGTGTCCCTGTTTGTACGCCTGCCTTTCAGAAAAGTGGTTGGGGAACTTCCGTCATCATGCATGGTACATATACAAAAATATAGCCCATCCAGCAATTATGTAGCTGAGCCGTGCTAAGGAGTTAGCTGCAAGTATGCAAATTCGGTAGTTGCATTACACACGCTAAAGTATACGCCCATCCTTAAGAAGAGTGTGTTGTACGTCATAAAGCAATTTCACCCTGGTCGTAACCACATAATGACTGCAACAATTTCAAGAGAAAGATGAGAGAAATGCAGGGAGGTTAACCAGGCTAAGCCCGGTTGGTTACCCTGCACTGGGGAAAGTGGAGTGAAAGGTGAGAAAGAGAAGAAAATTTCACAGCACACAGGCACAAGCGTTCGCTGTTCAATCTATCACACGTTTTCAAATAGCCTGAGGGATCTTGGTAAACGCTGCACTGCTTTCATAGTCTTGCAGATCGTATACGCACGAGGCTACGGTCCCAGAATATTCTGTTTTTTAAAATGCCTGTCATCTACGAGGGACGTTCCGAAAGTAAGTTTCGTCATTTTTTTTAAAGAGAAGATGGTACACCAGGTGAAACAAACAATCGCCATAAGGGGGGGGGGGGGGGGGGATCCTTGCCCGTTGCTCGTTCAACGACGGGGGGAGCGTCAGCGGAAGAGGAATGACGCATGCGCAGAGCGCCGAAGAAGAGAGAGTAGCAGCAGACCCGCGTGCGCGAGGTTATTCGAGTACAAATCACGATGGCAGACAGACGTGTGCTCACAATGAGGTCGCCAATGGAAGTGCGCGCTGTTATCCGGTATGAATGGACACCTGTTCCCTGCATTGAAAGCCGCACTCTCGGGACGTCACTTCCAAAACAATGCTGAGGTGGATCAGGCTGTCCTACAATTCCTTGCATCGGAGGGCACCGAGTTTTACCAGAGTGGTTTCTTCAAACTGATTGCACGCTACGACAAATGTCTCAATGTCGGTGGCGACTATGTTGGAAAATGGTGCAAGGTGTATAGTTCATGATGCCATTGTGTATTCCCTTTTTTTTTTTGCTATAAAGTTTCCGTGCGAAAATAAATGACGAAACTTGCTTTCGGAACGTCCCTCGTAGTTTCCCGAAAGCATATTGAAGGGCATGCCTCTGATACTCACGCAACAGGTGCTTTACAATTTCTCATATGTCACAAATGCCACGATTGGTGCTACCCGTCATTCCCATTGAAATTAATAGGCGTTCGTATAAAAGCAACACCCATTTTGCCCTATTCAAATGCATCTCTTATGTTTTAGTCCTTAATGTCATTCAAATCTACTGCGCTTCCGTGCTATCCAACGTCTTTATTTATTCTTATTATTATTGAGCTGAAAATAAATATAGCTGTCTTTGTCGTGTATGCTGGCAACGGCTACACCTTTTCACCTGGTGAAAGTTGTAATTAAAAGAAAACGAATGCCTCCTGTTATTCAACTTCATATATACATAATCTTTGTCTGTGCTCTCCTTTTTTTCAAGTAACGCTCTTCGTACGTCACCCTCAAATGTAGACCTTTTTGGGGCTAAAATAAATGTTCGAGAATTAATTAGGTGTTCTTTGTCAGTGTGCAAAACGAAAAACGGAGCGCATGAGCTGGGCAAGTAACGCAGTCACATTTTTCTTTGTCCCTCTCATGTGCGCTGTTTATAGTCTTTCGTAACGACTATAAGTATGCCAACTGGTCAAACAACAAGCTCTTCTGTAGTTCTTCCATTTATTCAATGTTAATCGATAACGCTAATTATATAGTACGAGAGTGTCTGCCAAAGAGCAATTATTCTAAAAATTATTTCTTGCCCTTTTCTTTTAATCGGAAGATAGATAAAAACTCAGTTTGACAAAGGCTGTATGCGCATGGTTAGAGGCATCGGATGGGCGGAATGTACCGACCCCACCCAACTACCATTGTTCACGCTTCTCCACTTGTTGCACGTGAAAAAGAGGTGAACGAACTGAGCAAGTCGTAGCCGCTCACGTGCATTGAGGAAACCTAAGGTGCTCACAACTGTTGCAGTCATACAAGTCAATGCACAGACTGCACAATTATTTAACGTTCCCGAAGGGCCTTTCGAAAAGCGCCATTTTGGAACGTTGTCCCTCATAACTGAGCGAACGAACACAGCGAAGGATGAAAGCGAATGCGGAGCGCAGCAGGAGATGAAATAAAGTTCGCGAGGGTTGCAATGTGGGCTTGTTGGTAATGCATCTTCAAAGGGAGTACGGTAGCGCGATTAAAAGACGGGACAAAAGAAGACACATAGGGACACACATAGGGCTGTCCATATGTGTCTTCTTTTGTCCCGTCTTTCAATCGCGCTACCGTACTCCCCTTGAGGGAGATGAAAGACTGTGATAGCGAAGAGAGCGCGAGGAGGAAAGTGGAGGAGGAGAGTGCATCGGAATCATGAGGCAGAAAGCCGAGGAGGAGGGTATGGCGAAAGCGTGAGCAGCGTAGTGCCGCGCAAGAAGCGCTTTGGGGAACAATGGCTACGAGATGGCGCCAGAGCGGTGCGCGTCGTCTGTATGGAAACAAAGCGCTGTATGAACGGAGGTCTGTCTGTGGCGGCTGCGGTGAATCGCGCCCCAGTGTCACCCACGCGCCGCCTCTCGCGATCTCCCGATTAGTGAGGCAGTCGCACCCCACATCGCCCCGTTTGCAACGTGCCGCACGAGACATACTGTCCATGCCAGCCAATATACCGCGAAATGAAAACACGTATACAGCTGCTCTAAAATTTCGCATTAGGGAGTATCTATAACTATCGCCCGGTGTCGTTGTTGTGCACAGCTAGTAAGGTATTAGAACATTTTCTTTTCAAACATTTAAGCAGCTTCCTAGAAGGCAACAATTTTTTCATGAACAGCCAGCACGGATTCAGGCGTGGCCATTCAGCAGTGACACAGTTACTCCACATTACTAATGATTTGTTTGCAGTTCTTGATAATAGTGGCCAGGTCGACATAATCTTTCTAGACTTTGAAAAAGCCTTTGACCGCGTGTCGCATTCCAAAATGATATTAAAACTAAAGCATCTCTTTAGAAATGAGCGTATTCTGAGGTGGCTTGACTCTTACCTAACGCAACGCCAACAATATGTTCAAATAGGTGACTCTAAATCATCAATGCTTCCAGTCCTTTCAGGCGTTCCTCAAGGGTCCGTCCTTGGACGATTACTTTTTCTTGTTTATCTGAATGATCTCTCACTTGACACTGCTGTACAATGCCGATTTTTCGCGGATGACTGCGTTGTTTATCATGCCATTCAAACTAAAGATGATCAATTACTCTTAAGCAATTCTCTAACATCAATTTCTAACTGGTTCCAGACCTGGAAAATGAGCCTAAATATCCCTAAGTGCTCCCAAATGACCGTAACAAAAAAGAAGGGTCCACTATCGCATGCATACAAAATTAACGACGTTGGCGTTACTCTTGTCGATACGTTTAAATATCTGGGGATCGAAATATCTCGCGATTTAAGATGGAGTGCGCACATTAAAAACATAGTTTCGTCAGCCTCAAAAATACTATGATTACTTCGGCAACGTCTGAAGCACTGTACAAGCAAGACAAAACTAGTTGGTTATACTTCACTGGTGCGTCCTCTACTTGAATATGGGGATGTCGTTTGGGACCCGCACACTAAGACTGCTACAGATAGGCTGGAAAAAGTACAAAAAAGAGCACTCAGGTTTATTTTTAATGCCTACGGAAGACAAGTGTCACTATCTGACCTCCGTTCAAGGTCTGGTCTTCCAACACTGAAGGAACGCCGTAAGCTACACCGTCTGAAGATGCTTTACACGATAGTCAACGGCCAAACTAAAATGAATTTTGACAAATACTTGCAGTTTAACACGTGTAGAAGTACCCGCGGAAAGCACGAACTTACCCTTATTGTACCCCAGGCTAGAACTATCGCTTATCAATTTTCATTTTTTCCTAGAACGATAAGAGAATGGAACAGGCTTCCCCAAGAGGTAACGAACAAGCGTACTGTCGACTCTTTCTTATCGGCTATTTCTCAGTTGTGAGCGAAGCACGCAATTCCTATCGTACCGAATTTTTATTCAACTCGTGTCATTAGTTTTAGAGATATTGTTCTGCTCAGTAGCGTACAAGTATGATCTGTGTTGCACTGTGTGTGAGCTTGCTGTGTTTGAATTTTATTTTGACATTTTCTTTGCTTGTACAGTATCCCCTTTTATTTTCTATGTACCACTCCTGCTTTGGCTGCCAGAAAGCAGCTGGCAGTATTTTCAAATAAATAAATAAATCGTAATCGTCGGTGAATTTTCTTTCGCCTTGACTTTCCCCGATTCTCAACCTACGAAACAGAACGACGACAGCGACAATAAGCGAGGACAGGTACTGTCTGTGATTCATCAATGCCTCACGCTCATTGCAAAGATGTCGCTCTGATTACAGACAGTGTGGTCTTTCGACAGCGTTTGTACGCTTGCCCACAAGAGAAGTCGGAATGCGCCAACTGCGGAAAGCATAAATGCCTCACATTCGAGGCATACCGCCCGCGAGGCAACCAACACCAGACAACACGCTTAGACGGCGAAATGTTTTTTTTTTTTTAGTTTTCCCACGGTTTGAGTATTCCGGAAACCCTTGTCGGCACATTAAGGCGGGCAGCGAGCTGATTTATAAGAGAATTTTAGACAGAACTCACCCTAAAACAAGCTCCTGGCGTGCGCAATGCAAAACGCTCTCTAGTACGGAGGATCCCACGTACGAACGAGGCCGTTCGTTTCGTGCAGGGCATCATGTTCGGCTACGCTACCGACGAGACCCCCGAATGCATGCCGCTCACCGCTGTGTTGGCTCACAAGCTGAACGAACGGCTCGCCGAGCTTCGAAGGAACGGCACCTTCTGGTGGGCCAGGCCCGATTCCAAGTCTCAGGTGGGTCCGTGTCATAGGCGCTATGAGACTTTCTAACAATATATGTGATACAATAAAAGCAAACGCCAAGTGCGAACAGAGAAAACCATGTCCAGGGTCCAAACAGGTTCTATGCGAGAGTGAATAGCAAGAACAGACTAATGGGCTAGTTGATATACAGTGCATATGAGGGGTTATGCAGCTCAAAAGTTTAAAATGAAATTTGGCTAAGAAAGGACAGTGCAGAGGTTAACTTGCAACTAACATATTCATAAGCTGACTTTCTATCAAATTTAAGCGATTGGACAAACGATCAATTAAACCATGGCAAAGCCGCAATATATAGGTGCACTTGTCACCCATCAAATGACTCCGAACGACATTCAACCGCCATGACCGTGAGTATTGCCACGGTTTTTGTGCTCAGCTTTTGTGCTCAGCTAATTACTTGAATATGTGTATAGATTTCTCGTGCAAGTAATGTCCGCCTCTCTGAATAATCCAACTCAAGGACTAGAATTATGCTATCTGGAACAAGCGCTTTCTAAAAATTCCATAAAACTTACAAAAGATCACCCTGTTATAATGAGCAACAGCTGCGATTTTAACAACGCAGATAAATGAATTCTTTCGCCAAAAGACGTTGCTAAAATGCATGAACAGTGTGTTATTGATAGTTATTGCAAAATCTTTCGCATAATCGGCTAGCCAACAACTGTAAAGCAATCGATAGCACCACCAGTAGCGAACGTTGGCGTCTTATATCGTAATATTTTATCCTAACTATATCGTCTTTTTCCACTACTTCAATAACTGTCGCGATACTATCGACAGTCAACTCACCAGATGGTCCCCGACGTGCCCCGCGGCCCTCTCGCTCGCAGGTGACATGCGAGTACGTGTTTCGACACGGCGCCACCGTTCCGAGGCGCGTGCACACGGTCGTGGTCTCCACGCAACACTCGGGCGAGGTTTCGCTCGGCGAGATCCGGGAGCAGGTCATGGAGCAAGTGATTCGGGCCGTTGTGCCCGAGAAGTACCTGGACGACGAGACCGTGTTCCACATCAACCCTTGCGGCAGCTTCACCGAAGGCGGACCCATGGTGGGTGTCCGACGCTCTTCCCATTTTTCCGTCCATGGGCGGTGCCATGTTGAAAACGACGGACCAGTGTTACTCTGTGTGAATCTCAAGCGTATTACTAATTCTTGCGCTCAAGCTTTCTTCGTGTTCCTTCTCTATGTGTTGTCCGTTACCCGTCTCGCGTAATTAGTATCAGTCCTGAATAATGAACCAACTAGGCCCGCAAGATCTTCTGCTTATACTAATTTAGATAACGCACTCTAACTAGTGGTTGACGAATACACAATATCCGCGTCTGAATAACCACGTCTGACGAATATTTTCTGTGATTTAACTGGCTCTAGGGGCCCTGCGAAACTTTTCGAACATCGTAAATAAACCATCCTAGTCGCCAGACAATGTTTCCGTGAACGCTTGCGCGAACTATTTATTACCCACCCTGCATGCAGCAGGAAGCCTACACTATCGAACTGAAGGTCATTCGAGCTTCTCCAATGGTTTTATGAAATTCTCGTTAACTATCACATAGGTGCAGTATATATATGAAGGTCATTCACAAATTATTGAATCATATTATTGGCCCGGTTCCTATTGTGACCACGACTGATCAGTGAGATAACAGGTGGTAAAAGCAATCGCTAAACAGCAGGCAAATGCTAGCCAAGGGGGTCTAAAACGTACGACGGAGCGCAAGCTATCGCTCGACTTTGGCGATGATCCCCGATGGTTTCTGCCCAATTTTTACCTTTCGTAACACCTGTACCTGTAAAAAAAACGCTTGCCGGAAGAGATTCCCGAAGTAATGTCCCTCAACGCGTTCCTCAACTTTGTTATCAAGTGCTACGGCCCCTTTTAGACACTTTATGTTGGCACAGTAAAAATATATTCTCGTACTAAGGCGTCAATTCGATTTTAGTAAAGTACCCTAACGCTGGAGGGAAGTTTCACAAATTACGTTGTCATTGTTTGTCGTCGTCCTGAACTTGAATTTGAACGCTGGCCACAAATACAGTGATGTAACCACACAAGACACATTTCTTCTTTGGTGACGAGCAAAATGGAGGAATGTGCACAGCATGCCAGCCACACGCCACTTCAAAACAGGTAATGTAGAACTGTCCAAAACACGAGACAATCTGCAAACGCATAATGGATGAATACCGCAATAAATCAAGCCAGTCGCATTGGTCGAATGGGTTCCACCTCGCCACAGCAAAAAGGAAGTTCTCCTGATGTGGTCGGATCTCTCCGAATTTGTCTACAATAAGACGGACCAGCTAGCTCACTGCCTCCACGGGAACCACCCAAGAAGATACGAACAAACATGGCCCCCGCAAGGGGTTTCCGCATACTCATTTAATGCCTAAAGCAATTGGTTTTGTTGGGATCGCAATTCGTATGGACACTGAAGGCGCGTTCGCGCCGCCGCCGTGCTGCCCCGGTATCGATGGTCCAAGCGCGGCTCACACGTTGAGGGTTAGGAGGTCTCCAGAGAAGCGGTAGACGCGGAGAGCGTTTGCCTGCAAAAACGACGAAGCCAAGTGGTCGTACGCTCCGCTCAATCTGCTCTGAAGCGGGGCCACTCTGCCTTTCGCTGCTGTGCAAATGTGCCAACACCAGAACGTGGTGCGTACATTTATTTGTCCGAGCAGAGCGGACAGTAGACGCTTCAAGCTACCATACCCGGACGGTTCTCCTTCTGTCCCACCTCGATCGTATCCAGATGCGACGCCTGCAACGCGGTTAGCGGCGCTCCTAATCAAGCCAGCGTTGTGAGACGCCAAATAGTTTAAGTAAGGTGTGAGGTCGGGTTGCTTGGTAATCCATGATGTGCACAGCGGCCACAGCAGAGAAGGGACGGAAAGGCACGACGGACATGCCCCGAGCGCCGACTTCTAACTAAACTTCATTTTCACGAAACACACATATATATATACGCCCACGTGATCCCCTTATCTGAAAAAGAATTCGTTTACCTGGAATGCGCAGGAGGTCGTACGCCACGTTAATCTACGTAAAGATCAGAGCCAAGCATGGTTCGGCACTTTCGGTTGTGATCGCGTGAGCATATACTATATATATATATATATATATATATATATATATATATATATATATATATATATCATATCCAATTATAGGAGGGCGATGACAACACAGCGGAAATTACTTGTGCTTACAAGTGAATGAAAGAAATGATAAATTAATAGAAATGAAAGCGGATGAAAAAACAACTTGCCGCAGGTGGGGAATGATCCCACGTCTTCGCATTACGCGCGCGTTGCTCTACCAATTGAGCTACCGCGGTCCCGTTTTCCCATCCACTTTATGGGGTATTTATGTGTTACTACTAGAACTAACCCTGGGAGTGTTAGCCAGCGGCACTACTGACAAACCTTGGCGGCAGATGTGGGACGCAGGAGTCACGAGTACGTGAACTTTTGAATGAAGGCAACTGGTCAATAAACTCACGCATGCTACCTTACGGCATCAATGTTGCGGGATTCGAGAACCTCGTTATGTAACGAACGAGAAGAAAGGGAGTTAACCGAGGGGCACGATTGTTATTAAACATATCATAAGAAGCCAACAAACAAAGACACCGAGGACAACACAGGGGAAATTACTTGTACTACCTAACTGAATTAAAGAAATGATTTCCCCCGTGTTTTTCTTAGTGTCTATGTTGGCTTCTTATGACATGATTAATAAAAATCGGGCCCCTCGGTTAACCCCTTTCTTCTCATTCACTATATATATATATATATATATATATATATATATATATATATATATATATATATATATATATATATTAATTATTTGTACTTACTAACTGAATTAAAGAAATGATAAGTTAATGGAAATGAAACTAGATCAAAAACAACTTGCCGCAGGTGGGGAACAATCCCACGTCTTCGCATTACACGTGCGACGCTCTACCGTGCAGTGCTATCTATCTATCTATCTATCTATCTATCTATCTATCTATCTATCTATCTATCTATCTATCTATCTATCTATCTATCTATCTATCTATCTATCTATCTATCTATCTATCTATCTATCTATCTATCTATCTATCTATCTATCTATCTATCTATCTATCTATCTATCTATCTATCTATCTATCTATCTATCTATCTATCTATCTATCTATCTATCTATCTATCTATCTATCTATCTATCTATCTATCTATCTATCTATCTATCTATCTATCTATCTATCTATCTATCTATCTATCTATCTATCTATCTATCTATCTATCTATCTATCTATCTATCTATCTATCTATCTATCTATCTATCTATCTATCTATCTATCTATCTATCTATCTATCTATCTATCTATCTATCTATCTATCTATCTATCTATCTATCTATCTATCTATCTATCTATCTATCTATCTATCTATCTATCTATCTATCTATCTATCTATCTATCTATCTATCTATCTATCTATCTATCTATCTATCTATCTATCTATCTATCTATCTATCTATCTATCTATCTATCTATCTATCTATCTATCTATCTATCTATCTATCTATCTATCTATCTATCTATCTATCTATCTATCTATCTATCTATCTATCTATCTATCTATCTATCTATCTATCTATCTATCTATCTATCTATCTATCTATCTATCTATCTATCTATCTATCTATCTATCTATCTATCTATCTATCTATCTATCTATCTATCTATCTATCTATCTATCTATCTATCTATCTATCTATCTATCTATCTATCTATCTATCTATCTATCTATCTATCTATCTATCTATCTATCTATCTATCGTGTGTTGCACGAAAATAAAGTAGTTGGATGCCAGCGCTTGTGTCCGTTGTGCCTTTCCGTCCTTTGTATGCTGTCGCGCTGTGCACATGATGCCTAATAGTTGCCAGGGCGCTGATTCTACTGCGTTGCAGCACTTGCGTTGCGCGTTGTGTTTGGTTTAATAAGAGGCTAAAAATTTAAATCCAGAAATATAGCGAGAGGTACTTAAAATATCCATTCTTGTATAGTAGACCTATCCGCGTCATGTCGGCCACTCCTGTGCGAAAAAAAAAGTGCTGAAATGTGGAAGTTACACGACACCTTTGGCACAGGGTGACGCAGGCCTGACAGGCCGCAAGATCATCGTGGACACGTACGGAGGATGGGGGGCGCACGGGGGCGGCGCCTTCTCCGGAAAGGACCCGACCAAAGTGGACCGCTCGGCCGCGTACGCCGCCCGCTGGGTGGCGAAATCGCTCGTCGTGGCCGGCCTGTGCAAGCGCTGCCTCGTACAGGTGAGCCATTCTCTTCTGCACTATGCGCTTCATTCTTGAAGTGTGCGCGGTGTTTGTGAGCGAGGGGAACCGAGGCTCGATATTTACTAACAACCATATGAAGCCAATATGCATTGCAGCCAAGGAAAGCATAGGGGAAATTGAGTTATGATTATTGAACTGTGGAATTCATTGCATGTGATAGTTAATTTGGCGGTAATCATTAAAAAGAAGAAAATGAAAATGCAAGAAATTGCAACTTTTGCTGGCTGATACGCGGAAACCACAGCAGGTAAACGCGCTAATAAACTAGGTGGTAAATGCCTTAATAATCATACAAAAAAAAACATGAAGGAGGATTGGAATGGAATGTATGGAATGGAATCTATGCAAAAGATCTTGGGCTTCGAGCCCACGATCCCGTGCTTAGCGAGCAGGACTCTTTGAGGAACTATCAGACATTGTTTGGGATATCATCGGCCTTAGAACTGGTGAGGCTTATACAGTGCTGACTAACGGTCATGTCCTCTGCAATAGAGGTCTCCCAGATAAGAAGCAATACGGGGTAGGATTCCTAATCCATAAGGGCATAGTGGGCAACATAGACGAATTCTACAGCATTAATGAGAGGGTAGCCACAGTCGTAATCAAACTTAATAAGAAGTATAGATTAAAGGTAGTACAAGCCTACGCTCCAACATCCAGTCATGATGATGATAAAGTAGATCAATTTTATGAAGATGTTGAGTTAGCGATGAGAAAAGTGCAAACTCAGTATACTGTAGTAATGAGTGACTTCAATGCAGAGATGGGGAAAAGGCAAGCTGGTGAGCAAGCAATTGGCAACTACAGCGTGGATTCTAGGAACACTCGAGGAGAGATGTTGGTGGAATTCGCGGAAAGGAATAAGCTGCGAATAATGAACACCTTCTTCAGGAAGCGTAGCAACAGAAAGTGGACCTGGAAAAGGCCTAATGGTGGAATAAGAAAAAAAATTGATTTCATGCTTTCTGCCGATCCCAGCATAGTGCAGGATGTAGAAGTGTTAGGGTCAAGTGCAGTGATCATAGGTTAGTGAGGGCTAGGATTCACCTCAATTTGAGAAGAGAAAGAGTGAAATTGGTCAAGAAAAACAGGCCAACCTAGATGCAGTAAAGGTAAAAGCAGACCAGTTCAGGCTGCTACTTGTAAACAAATATGCAGCCTTAGAACAGAGAGATGAAAATGACACAGAGGTAATGAATGAACCCGTAAGTAGGCTGGCTTCACAAGCAGCAATTGAAGTGAGAGGTAACGCACCAAGGAAACCAGTAGCTAAGCTATCCCAAATAACAAAGGACCTAATAAAAAAATGACAAAGAATGAAAGTGTCCAACTCCAGAGATCATATAGAATTCGCGGAACTGTCAAAACTGATCAACAAGGAGAAAATACGGGATATTCGAAATTACAACGTGAGAAAGACTGAGGAAGCAGTAAAAAAATGGACGCAGCATGAAATCATTGAAAAGGAAACTTGGCGTAGGACAAACCAAGATCTATGCACTGAAAGATAAGCAGGCTAATATCATCAGCAATGTCGAAGATATAATAAAAGCAGCGGAAAAATTCCATACTGACCTGTACATTACCCAGAGGAGCCACGATACCTCGATTCGAAGCAGTAATGAACAGGTTGCAGAGACTCCTTTTAAAACTAGCGATGAGGTTAAAAGGGCCTTGCAAGACATGAAACAGGGAAAAGCGGCAGGAGAAGATGGAATAACAGTCGATTTAATCAAAGATGGAGGAGACATAATGCTTGAAAAACTGGCGGCTCTTTATACGAAGTGTCTATCGACTTCAAGGGTCCCAGAAAACTGGAAGAATGCAAATATTATACCAATCCACAAAAAAAGGAGATGTTAAAGAATCGAAAAATTATAGGCCCATTAGCTTACTCCCAGTATTATATAAAATATTCACCAAGATAATTTACAAAAAAATAAGGGCAACACTTCACTTCAGTCAACCAAGGGCTGGCTTCAAGAAGGGATACTCTACAATGGATCACATCCATGTCATTAATCAGGTAATCGAGAAATCTGCCGAGTACAATCAGCCTCTCTACATGGCTTTCATGTCAAAGGTTAAGGTCGCCTACCATTTTTAAAACATTTTTCAAGGTGCGCCCACACGTGTGCGATAACACCAGGAAACTGCTAACAGGGACGATACGATGGGTCTCCCGAATGAACAAGCACGTATCAACTCGCTGTGAATCCTTACACATACAGGATTTTCTCTTGGCACTCGTAAGGAGGTGCGTGAATCATCGGTTGTTTGACTAAGCGCATTTGTCACGTGCAGGAATGTCGGATCGCAGTCATGCACACTTTTCACTGTAGTTTTCCAGGTGGGGCCGTATGCGCAGATGTCGCCCCTTGTTTGCATAAAATCGGAGCTAGCATCACTTCTAGCTTGCACGTGTCACTGCACAGTCTTTAATTTAGAAACGCGGCACGTAAGCGAGGCTCCACTTCACTACGTTCTCGTGTTGTGGGCCAGCCGTGAGAACTCTTCGATGGCGGCGACCCCGACTGGGCCCCGCCGCAACACTTTTGCCGCCAGCGCTGGCGTACACGAATGCTACTATATCTATAGATACTTCCGAGTACGCGAATTCTTTTTCAATTCAGGTTAACCGCTCCCAAACATTTGTTGAGTGCTCCACGGCGGGTGCATTGAGCGCATGCCCCATGTGTTGCAACGAAGCCCACTTGGGGTTGCAATTATCGAAGAGTTCAGACGGGTAGGCTACAAAACGAAAACGTAGTAAAGTGGAGCTTAGTTTACACGCCGCGTTTTCATAAGAAAGACTATGCAGCAACACGTGCAAGCTTGAAGTGATAACAGCGCCGTTCTATATAAACATGCAGGGCGCTACATCTGCTCATACGGTCCTGCCTGGAAAGCCACAGTGAAAAATGTGCTTGACCGCGATCCGACCCTCCTTCACGGTACAAATACGCGTAGTCAAATAACCGATGATTCATGTACCTCCCAAAAAGTGCCGAAAAAAATCCTTGTATGTGTAAGGATTCACAGCGACTGTATCTGCGCATGTTGGTACGGGAGATCTATCGCATCGTCGCTAGTCGGAAAGTTATCTATTTTTATCGCATAGCTTAGAAAATGCTACAAATAATTGCTGGCTCCCCCGTAGTCGAGAGTAGATTAATAAATTATGGGGTTTTACGTGCCAAAACCACTTTCTGATTATGAGGCACGCCGTAGTGGAGGACTCCGGAAATTTCGACTACCTGGGGTTCTTTAACGTGCACCTAAATCTAAGTACACGGGTGTTTTCGCATTGCGCCCCCATCGAAATGCCGTCGTCGTGACCGGGATTCGATCCCGCGACCTCTTGTTCAGCAGCCCAATGCCATAGCCACTGAGCAACCACGGCGGGTTCGAGAGTAGATGTAAGCATGAAATGACGACCAGCAAAGCAGATTGGTGGGAGATGATACTAGCCACAATACTGCACGTTCGCAACGGCCCACCTCACCACACCACACCGCCCCACGCCATACTGTGCACTAGTCCAATATGGACGCTGCCCAGCTAGAAGAAAACCGGCTGAAGGCGGCTCGACAGGCAGCGAAAGACGCCAGGGAGACAAAGCGCCAGCTAGAAGAATGAATTCCGGGGTTTTACTTGCCAAAACCACGACTTGATTATGAGGCACGCCGTAGTGGGGGACTACGGACTAATTTTGACCACCAAGAGATCTTTAACGTGCCTTCAATGCACGGAACACGGGCGCTTTTGCATTTCGCCTCCATCGAAATAAGGCCGCAGCGGCGGGATTTGATCCCGCGACCACGTGCTGAGCAGCGGAACACCATAGCAGCTAAGCCTCCGCGGCAGGCAATAGCGTCTGGAGGAGGCGCCACGTAACGTGGCGTCATCTCTCGAGCCGACGCAAAACCCGCGCCGCGCAACTCACGGACCGCTGGCGTTCAAAATAGCGCTCAGCGCCAAAAGATGACAGTGAAGTTTATGGTGCCCTGTATCTGGCCTTTCGAACGTCGCTATTGGAAATGACAAGTAAAACTCAAGCGTACTAGAAGTTACAGCTTGAGTGATATTGTGAATAGACATCAGGAAGAGTTCGGAAGCAATAGTTTTTGTAACTTGTTTGGGCAGTAACTAGCGTATGTAATGCTGTCATGTACAAAGGGTTGGGGGCCAGAGACCGCATTTTCTTAAGTTTTGACTAGTTGCACGGATGATCTCGCTTTGTTCTTGCAACTTGCCTGGATGTTCTCATTTGAGTGCCCGGATAACGGCTCTGGCTTTTGGCTCAAGGTTACTTGAAGATCGCCGACAACAGGAGCTAAAATCATTTCATGCTTTAAAAAACTGTGTTTACGTACCAAAGCCCGAATCTGGCTACGAGATATGCCGTAGTTGGGGGCTCCGAATTAACTTTTAGAGCTATAGTCCTTTTGCACAGGTTGAGTTTGTACGGGATTGCGAGTTGTGCACACGCAAGTGATGCGGGGAGCCCGTAGAGCAACTTCTGTAAATGAGTTTAGAGCAGAAGGAATCGCTAAAGCTGCTGGTTCATGTTTTGTTTTGTAAACTGGGTTTGGGTTGAGTGCTGTAATTTATCGCCGGTACAGTCGCCACACGTTAGCTAGCTATTGCAGAGGAAGAACGAGCCTCGAGGGGACAAATGCTCTCCCCGTCTTCCGGCGGGAGCAGCGAATTCACTCTGCTTCTGCAAGCGCTACTGGTCTGCTTCACTACATTTTATTTATTTTAGCATTTCACCTATATGGGAATGCGGCCGTCGTTCTGAGGTGATGACTTCTCATTTCTTGAACAAACGATAAGAAAGACAAAACGTAGCCGCTATCATTTTGCTAAGTGCCCAATTAAAGCTGAACGTGTCATCGTTGTTTCCACAGATCTTTCCACAAATAATAGTATCACCAGTGGTACAGTCGTACGAAGTTATTCCTCCACGTAAGATTCTGTGGTTCAATACGGCTATAGTGCATTCCTTCAGCACTGACATTACGCAAAGCTCGCCTCTATAGAGGCAGGCTTCGCGTAATGTCAGTGCTCTAAAATTTGCTGCTATGTATGAAACATAGTGAGCCGCAAACCACAGGCCATGTATCGCTTTTAGCAAACACTGCGTTCACCTTCAGATAGGGAATTTGCCCAAGGACGTATTCTAACGTAGCGCTGGATGCTGCGACTTTCCGCTGGCGTGTGCGACGCACCGTCCGATGAAATGTAGCCAGTCTGTGCGCTTTGACTTCCTTTTAGAACACGTACGGCGTGTCTAAACCGGTTGTAGCGCATCTTCCGCGCCGAGGCGGCAGTTTTTGGCTAACAGCCTTTTCTTACTGGTTCACGTCAACCCGCAATACGAAGTGCATAGCCTGGATTTCAAGAACATTAGCAGACTTAAGCGATTCCTTCTGCACTGAACTCATTTTTCGCGAAAGCAGTAACTGTCCCCATTTTCCCTACATGTGAGCGAAATTCATGCAGTCCTGCAACTTCTCCTAACGGTGTGCAGCGACAGCACGACGTTGACGACACGATGACGGCGGCGGCATGACATGCCGCTGCGCTATGGAATGGACGGACGGAGCAAACCTTGATTCTAGATATGTTGTCGCAGTGAAATGTCGAATGTGGTATCGGTACATACGTTATACTAATTAACGCTGCATTGATCACGGCGCGACGACGCACGCCACTGTGTAACGGAACCGACGGGCAGGCCAAGCCCTTTTTCAATCGCGTATCTGCTTTCAATAATAATAATAATAATAATAATAATAATAATAATAATAATAATAATAATAATAACTTCAGGGACTCCGATTCTTTTGACTACCCAACGTAACGAACGCTTGAAATATTTAACCTGCCTGCATGCCTCCTCCACACAGATATGATCAGCCCGCTTCTTCTTGCTCATAACAGCCGTTTCTTTTCGAGTTTCGACAGCCTGGCGTTTCTGTCCAGAAAATCACCCCCTCCCCGTCCCCCGCGCAGAGCGTTTCCGACATTACGAGCCTCCACGCGGCATTACAGGTGCGATTGTTGCTAATGGGCCGAACAGGCACGTTCAGCAACCCCCTATTTCATAGTTCGTAACTGCAATTCGCAGCAAAATTAAACCGTCTGCGCTCATTTCCTTTCTGTATTTCCCGCACGAAGCGTCATGCTGCAGCGAAACGCGGTGCAGGGCGTCGGCGCGGTGGCGCAGGTGACGACGCGGCCAATTGAACGCAGGCGGACGCGTTCAAACCATTTTCTATACCATAAATGCTGTTCGGAATAAAATTTAAAAAAAAAATAATACCGACAAAGAACAACTTGCGTCTCGCGTGAAATCGTATTATTCCCTGCTGCGGGTGAAGCGAGATATCTGGCTTGCATGTTGATGACATGACAGCGACTAGGCGGCTTACTTGCCAGTTTCATAAAGTGTTGCACAGCCCTTTTAAGCAAAATGAAGGTATACTATCACACATCCCCAAATACAAGCATGGTTGGCATTCGTAATAACCTGCCGCATTCGCTCGCAGCTGTCTTATGCCATAGGCATCGCCCAGCCAGTTTCCATATCCATCTTCACCTACGGTACTGCGACCAAGACACCTCGGGAGCTGCACCACATCGTGAAGGAGAATTTTGACCTCAGACCTGGCAAAATCATCAAGTAAGTAGTGGGGAGGTTGAGCAAACTGATACGTCTACAAGCAAAAAAAAGTAATAATAAATTAGTTAATCAATAAAAAGGCCGCGTTACGCGGCAAGAGTAAACGAGACTAACCCCTACTTGTAGACAATTTCCATGACAGAGACGATTTATATAGTACGCACTGAAACAATATCTGTGCTATGGCGAAGGACGGCAGAAACATTAAGCCACTACTATTGAGTCATATCTTGTTTCAAATGACTCTGCTGGCGCAGGATGCACTTTTGCAGCTCGTTGTTACACGAGGGTGATGTAGAGAAGTAAATTTTTTGCACGATAACCCACTCGTCGGATAAAGTCCGCCTCTTTCTTAACTCGCCTGCGGATATGTTAACTCGATCTAGCGAAATATTTATGTAACCATATGAACCAATGATGAACCGCCATGTTCTGAGCGTACGGGCTTCTGATGGCGTCTCTGGATGTTTCGCTATCACGCATACCATCGAGGGCTCGTCCTGTGTCCTTCCTTTTTGTGATGCCGTCCTTCTCCGCGCCGATTCAAAAAATGCATCATTTACAACTCGCCCAGCTTCCCACCTTACTGTAATATCGGGCACAAATGAAACGCGAACAGCGCCGCGCGTGCCCGATCGAAGCAACTGAGGGTGCGCGCCAATGACCAGTCATGCTTGTCCACACGCGCGCGGATACGATTTTCACGTAGAGTGCGGGGCCGCTGGCCTTACTGCGAGCGATACTCGATATTGTTCGGCCTCGTCCGACCCGCCGCAGCGCCATTCCCACCACGTTATGGTGGCTAGCTGTAGCGTCGCTCGTGCAGTGAGATATATTCCTGGCGCTGTACACGCTTACGTTTACACGCTGTAAGCTCTTCGTAGCAAAAAACAAAGCTATACAGGTTAGGAAACCGAGCACACATCGGCCATTTATCGCGCTGCACCAGCGACGACGGCGCTATATAGCCACCATAACGGCATAACGGCGCTGCAGCGGATCGGACGAAGAATGAAGCGCTATCAGGGCGAGCAGCACCGCACTCTGCGCGAAAACCACGTGCGCGCGCATGTGATTGTGGACAAGGATGACTGCCCGCGGCGCACACTTGTACTTTCAGTTGTGTTTCACGTAACTAGAAGCAAACTTTAAAAATACCACGATTAGACGAATTTAGACCAACGGCATATTGTTGGTAGTCGTCTTGAATTACTCAAAATATTTCTAGAAGTTCGATTAGTTAACTAATTAGTTAGGTTTATTTATGCTAAATTTTAAATATTTGTTTGAACCATTAGGGGATAAGTGGACAAGTTGTTTCTAGACGCTGTCGTTTAGGTGGTTGATTTTTCCGTGCTCTGAAGAATCCCGCTACATATGAAAAGAAAGACGTCTGTGCGCGCTTGCAGGAGGCGCGCTTGCTATCCAGAGGCGCATGCACCTCTGGATAGCAGCACGCTCAATCATGTTTCAAAAGAACGAAGCCCGCAATGCCCGTCGAAAGCCCAAGTGTGTTTGCATCCGTGTTCAGCAGCTGCCTATAACGTTTATCATTTGGGACCGTGGCGGATTTCGATCTCCACGACGGCGGTGGGGACGTAACCTTGGACGACGTTGACAATAGCTTTCTCTCTTTGCAATTGACAAGCGGGCTCCGTTCTTTCCAAACACGACTGAGAGCGCTGCCATACAGATGCGCAAAAGCGCAGTGACGTCATTTTTTAAATATATATTTCGCGCGCTTCCATGAGAGCTCGGAAAAGAAGAACCACGGAAATTTGAGATAACGTCGCGGAGAAAACTTTATTAGGTGTTCTCAGCACGCTCTAGAACTTTTAAAATACGACTTATGCCCTAAAGCGAATATTTCAAATTTTGCATGATTAAACGTAATTAAATAACTAGTTGCTCTTTAAAAAAATAGTAACTCAAGAAGACAGCAAACAATACGCTGTTGGTCTCATTCGTATGATGTACACCACTATTTTTAAATTTCATTCTAGTTACGTGTAGAGGTATGCGCCGTGTCGGTTTCGACCGGCGGCGGCGTGGTGGTCGATTTCGTCTAGGGTGGTCTAGGGTGCCTCGATGCGCGCGCCCCCCTCTGCCGCTCCCGGCAGAGGGGGGCGCGCGCATCGAGGCACCCTAGGCCCGTGCCCTAGGCATAGAGTTTCCAACAAAAATTACTAGAGGGAACTCTGGCGCTAGTGTCTACGGGGGCTGCAATGGGAGCGGTTTCCCAGCATGGGAATTATGGGAAGTACATGGATTTGCCTAAACTTCGTTCTTTTGGCTTCAAACGGCTTTGTGACTTTGTAAACTCATTTTCAACAGTATATTGCGCAATAAATAATTAAACATCATTAAAATTGCCCGACGGCAGGATCCGAACACAGGGACTCTAGCACAGAAGCCTGATATTGAAACCATTAAGCCACGGACGCATGTATTGACACGTGAATGAAACGCCCTTATGAATTTATCACGGGCATGCCAGTGCCTCGAGACGCTTGGCGCGTTTCGATTTGGCCACCTGGACAAGCTCAATCGTTGCAATTAATAGCAATTGTACGCGTTCCCGGCGTCTTCTGCACTTCGAAGAATATAGATTGCTCTAAAATACACGACAATAAGATTTATATAGCGCAATATACAAAGCCACAAGAACGTCTGAATCCACAAGCACGAAGATCAGACAAATCCATGTATTTCCCATTATTCCCATCAATTCCCATGGTAGGACAACGACTGCAGCGCCAGAGTTCCCTCTAGTAATTTTTGTAGGAAACTATGACCCTAGACACCACTAGGCACCCTAATTTCGTCGCCGGCGCGGCGCTGGGTATTCATCGGCGGCGGCGCACGGCAATTTTTCGTTGGCGGCGTGGAAACCGAAACCACAAATTAAAAAAAAGCTGCTTCGCTACACCCTCCTTTGCTAAACTGGTTGAAATTCTGGCCTTTTCACACTAAGGGTTGAGAGTCGTTTGCTTTTCAGCCTGCCCCCCCCCCCCCCCCCCCCGAAAAAAAAAAAAGGGCACCTTTCTAAAAGAGTCTACGTTGAGTGTTTGTACATTCCATCCTGCCCTAATATGCAGAGCCTTGCTGGTTTTGCTCCAGTGATCGAGCAAAGTCAGTGAATTCGTCTCACCGACGCACGTGACACTATCTAGATACGATAACCTTGCTCCCACTTGTCCGGAATGAGATTAAGTTTATACAAGTTGCCCTACGCAAAAAAAAAAAAAAAACAAAAAAAAAAAAAACAGACCTCTGCTGTGACCAACTTTTGTTGGGTTCAGCCCGTAAGCTGTTAACCAATCAGCAGTAGTTATAACGCACATTCCCGACTGGACAGTCAGTGAAATCACTTGTTCTGAATATTAATAACCATTTGCTTATGTAACTTTTCTTATAGTCCTTTTTCCCTGAAGAAAAAGAACTTTTTTTTCTGCAACAGGTCAACATTTTTTTCAGCTGAGGTAGGATGCGGTAGAAAACAAATGTGCTCAATTTGTTAACTCGTCACCACGTTGAATGAATGAAGTGTGGATTAGTAGAAATGCAGGCATTTCTCGAATGCACAATTATTCCCGAAAATAAAAAGAAAGTTTTTTTTTTTCGTCTGCACGTTGAAACTGTTTTATAGTTCAGTGTAGCTATCGGTATCAGTTGCATGCAATTATTTATGTGAATGCTACAAAGGAACAGCACCATGCAGTAGACATGTTAAATATTTTTTACATGTAGAAACTCCTTCGAATGCAACGGCCAGAATAATGCGAAAACTTCCAACCGGCACCTTAAGCCCATCGCGACCAGAAATTTCTATCTTCCTACAAGTTGCATCTCTCGCGTTGATGCCGCTTTCAGACATCGCCGATTCTACCCGCAACTACAGTTTCCACGACCCTCAAGTTGAGATTCCAACGTTCCGAGGTCGCTGTTTATACGCGTTACGCTATATTGCGCTTTTGAAGGAGTTTCAGAATCTCACGTTGCACTGAATTGTGACGACACGCATGCACAGACGCGTGGAGAGCAGGGTCACTTGTTTTTATTGTGTTGCTTCATTGCTCCCCTGCTTGACATGATTCTATGCTTGAGACAGGCAGAAGAATTAAACAGGACAACACAAGATCTCAAACGAAGCTGGATTGACTTAGAAATCTTCATTACTATTTAAATGGCGCACTGATGTCGCCGACAAGAAACATCGGCGGCAGCGCACCGACGTCTGGGCGAATACCTCTAATTACATGAAACACCCGGTATATCGCGACGTAACTTGCATCTTGTCCTCCCCTTATACATTTCATCCATCAATAATTATCAAATATTCTATATTATTATTTTATTTTGCGAAAATTCATATTTGATGTTGTTCAAAAGGTTCCCGAAGAAAGTTAGACATAGGGTGCCTCGATGCCCGCACATCGAGGCACCCCAGGTAGAAAGGAAAAGCAGTACCGGTGGCAATTCATCTCATGGTGGTGGCCAACAGTGCGCTATAAACGTCGTGTTGCGTAACGCTCATTTGGCAAAAAGAAATAAAGACACAGAAAAAGGCATAAATTGTGAAGATTATACCGCTACCGACACCACTATATTAGCAGATACAAGATAACGCGATCACGAAACGTGAAGAACTTGACCAAGTGGAAGGACACAGCGCGAGAGCTTGGCCAACTCGAAAAAGAAACCTAGCGGGTTTACCAACGTCATAGAGCTTAATCGTTTCCGCAACATTAAGTAAGCATTGTGGAGAAGGCGCGGCCCCGAAACCTAGGCCTACAAACACGAAGGAGAGAAACTGAGAAGTGCGTGATGGCAAGCAGTGTTTTCAAGCCACTCCACTCGGCGCTCGAACCGCATGCCTGCAGTCGTGCGGAAAACTGCACACAAGTGCCAAATTTAGGTTTACACTGGTTCCACACAAGCAGTGTAAACTGAAATTCGTGCACCTGTGTGCCACACGTGCAGTTTTACGCACGACCACAGGCATGTAGTGTGGAGTGCGGTTTGAACGTAAGTCTGCCCACTTCTTTGCTGCGCTGCTGCAAAGGCAACAATGTTTCCAGTTATCGATGCCAAGAATGCATCAAATGCGGCAAGCAGAAAGCAAGCGGCACGGCCTGGAGAAGGCGGCGGAAACTCCAGCCGCCTGCGGCGCCCAAACCTGCCACGAACTAAGCCACGTACGAAGTGCTGCTCCCAGGATTGAATGCGGGATGCGAGCATGGTTTCCATGATTTACCCGAGTGAATAAGTGGGACAGAACGGCGTCAGAAGCTGCCTTGCGAAGGTTGACTGCCTGACGTCATGATCCCTCCTGCATGCCAGACGATGCCACTGAGACTGCACACCGTTGCCCGCTGTTGCGTCAGCATTTGGCCAGTACCGTGCCGCGCTGTGCCGAATGTTGGGCTCATCTTGGGGTACAAGCTTCTCCATGCCCGCTAAGAGCGCGCCTTGTTTTCTGCCCGAACATTACACCATGCTCATTATGCATGCATAAGCGTTCTTGCTGAATTTGAACCCCTCTGCACCACCGCCTCGAAGCCGTTGCACCGAACTGGTCTCGTAATTCGCAAACCCGTGCCTTTTTTTAACGAAAGATGGCTTTCACGCAAAGCTTACGCTTGGTAGGCGAGCTCACCCCACTTGCAAAAGCGAAATCGGTAAATATATATATATATATGTATATATATCTCGCGTTATATTCGTGAGAATATGGTATTACTTTTAGGAATCGCGGTCATTTGTCGGGCTAAGCTTTCGTCGTTACAGATTTTAGATGCCAAGCAGTGTCGATGTATGCAACTTTCTTTCTGGGACACCACATACTACTGTCAACTTTTCCACGAGCAAAATTTTTCCTTGTTCCATTCAATTTTGATATTCCGAAATTATTGGCAAGACAATATATTTTATGACGTGGGTAGATATCTAATTTCATTATTCAACATTCACATTATTTGTGGGACCCATTTTTTTCCAACTGCAGGTAATTTGCAAATTGCACAAGAAATAGGCCTTTGCAAGCAATGTCTACAGCACACACACAAAAAAAAATATACTCTGCTACAAGCATCATTAGCAACAAACAATTATAACCTACAATACAGGAATGTTGAGCCTACCTTTACAGGATGTTGCTATGTACGATTCTGTAAAATGATCAGCAGCTAAGTGTCTGCAGAAGCTTCGTCTAAAAAAAAAAAAAAAGGAAGAACTTGGAGGAACTCACACGAATTGTTATGTTACAGAGACCTGAAGCTAAAGGAGCCCATCTACCGGAGAACCAGCGCATATGGACATTTTGGTCGGTCTGAGTTCACATGGGAACAGCCAAAAAAGCTGATCATCTGAGATGGAGCATCACAAGCTACTTGTTCATGGCTTTTGCTGCAAAAGACAACTTGTAGTTTGATGCAATGTGGTTGTGGATCTTTATGCACACAAGGCCACAGTTCTCCAACTTTCAATAGATGGCTCCCATGGAGCTCACTTCATGGTTATTAACTAATTAATGCTGGCACATTACAGTACTGAAGACATGTCCTGAAGCTGCCCTTCACAACACCAAGCCCAGAAAACTGTGCTATACACAGTACAAAGCCATTTACATGTTAACACACCATTTTTCACATGAGCCCTTTACCCCAAAAGCTTCAACACTTGAGGGTAGTTTTAAGGTAATTGGGGTAAAAAGTGCTTGGATTACTTTTGAATGGCTATGCGATGGTTCTCAGCGGTTCTAAGCCAACTCTTGGTGGTAAGTTCCAACATTAGCTAGAACTGTTCAACCTTCACAAACTTGAGTCACAACATCAACTGCTTTCATTTTTATTGTGGGCAATATAACTAGTGAACACAGGGAACGTAGGTGTTCATGGCTTTAAAACATCAATAAATTTTGTGGCAATTTAGCACATATACATTGCAAACAAAGCAAGGCTAAATGATGCAAATTATAACACACATCTGCAAACTGTAATGTACAATATGCACACATTTCATTTCTTTCAACTTGCTAGCATATGAAGCTTTCACAGAAAGCAAATAAAAAGATGGCATAAACAAAGTCAAATAACAATGGGAAACATTGTATATTTACGATGCTATAACAGTAAATTTTCTGTACACCCTTGAAACATGCTGCTGTATGAGAACTGCAGTCCAAACACTAGCCGCTGAACAGACCCCAAAAGCTGGAAACCTCCAGACTTTAATGGTTTCATGCAAACCTATTGTGCCATCCAATCTATTTTTTAAGACTCTTTTGCCCCATAAGCTCAGTAACTAATGCTATTTCACATTTCCACAGACAAAGAGCAGCTGCTACACAAATAGTACAAAAAAAGAAGCAATATACGGAGCCGAAATTCATTAGTGGTTGATGCCAGCTTAATTAAAATTAAAAGTATATTTTTATGCATGTGCACAAGCTTTTGAATAAATATTCAAAGTTCTTTGCCTTGCTTCTTCACTGGGACGGCCACACGAGATAAAAGACGTGACTGGCACAGGGCCTTGGCCAGCTGGTGCCAGGAGTGCCTTTCTCGTACCAAAAGTTGCCTAAGGACACATATTACATCTGCAGACATTTAGTAAGTAGTAATCACGACAAGTGTATAAATATAAGAACAACAGCATTGCCAAAAAATACTGCAAGTAGAAACTCAGATGGGTGGCATTTGTGCAGGCAGGATTTCATACAACTGCTGTGGCTAGCACTTCTGAGCCAGTGAAAAAAACAATTGACAAGCTTTTTCATTTTGATGAACAGACGTCAGCCTGCCTCATAAAGCAAAAGAAAAGCCAAGCAGATGGTCTTGAACCACTGTCACTTCGCTTTTTTAGTTTTTTGTTCTTGCTGTGGCCTCATGTTTTAAAACAATCTGCAGCCTTTTAATGAACGCATTTCTCTAACTCTCTACAGTACATAATTAGACAAAAGTCAACAAGAACAAACAGTAAGACATTACACACATCAATCATTAAATTAGGCAAACAGAAATTCCACCAGCCTTTCAATCTACCCTGAGATAGACAAACCCAAACCACCAAGTATGACATTACCATATGTTTATAACTGTACTAAAAAAAAGGCAAAGACACAAAATCACTTCCATTGCAAACACTTCTGTATTACGCAGAAAATAATGCACATTAATATGAACACAATAGACAAGAAATATCTATTGCCTTCTATTCTGAATTGAAAGAGCTTCTAGCACCATGCAATAAAATACTAAAACCACGTCAAGCCAGACAAAAGAAACTAACAGACCTGTAGACAATCTAATTGAATGACAGATTGTCACGAGTCAAGAACAGACATGACTTGATACAGAGGAGGAAGGCGTCGTAGAGGGAGGGAAAAATTCTGGAAGATGAGGCACATAAAACAGCTTCACTGGCAGTTCAAAGTATGGCACTTCTGTCGCAAATGTCACCCTGAAAGACTAGTGGTTTGTTAGTGAATGCGGGGTTCATGAATGCACCCAGCAGGGAGATGCAGCACACCGCTTGTGCTTTACCATTACAGGTAATGAGCTGCGATTCCTTGCATCTGCTCGTTAGCAAATCATATGCACCATCACTGATAGCACTGTGCATGCCATGCTGCCAACACGCTCACTCCAAAGAGGCAGAAGACTGGATTCTTGCTTTCAGGCACTAGCTGCTGGAAAATGGATGAATCCCAGCACACCACTTGATTTGCTGCCACTCACTTTACGATTATACAGGTCAAGAACACAAACTCCCTTGCTGCACTACACACAGCCTTCAGGAACAAAAAAACAGCATACTATCTATGACACATTTCATTCAGCATGGCACAGTTCAGAAAGTGTAAATGTACAGCTTTTGTGTACAATATCCCAGCCTTCTACCCATGCATCATATCAGGTATATAAGCAAAAGACGCACACTTAAGAGTTTATTTGTAGAGCTGTGGCCTCTGGTTTCCTGGTTCAACTAAACAAAATAAAAAGCATTCTTGGAATAATTTCTTTATCAGCTGAATAGGGCTGCAAAGCAAGAATGTTCTTGTAAAGTTAACAAAAAAGAAAACTGGTAAGAAGCTTGGAGCAAAGATAATCAGGTCATGTTGTCATGGACCTAAGATGTATTTGCAACGTGCGAATAAACTGGATGGTTAATACTTTGTCAAATATGAACTGCTAAACATCAGACACAGGTTACAATGGCAAGAAAAAAGAAAGCTGCCTCAAATTAAGGTGGCTTCTGATTATGTTCATAAAGTATCTGCTGCATGGTAGAAAGAATGAAATTGCTTCCTTTTAAACATTGTTGATTAGGGCTCACAGTTCTTGAATGGCATTATTCAAAGCACACTGGTGGCCTGTGCTGCCCTCTAAAAGGAGAATGGCATAAGATAGGAAGCCTATCATCAGTCGCAGGATAAGAATGCAGCGGCAAATACACCTCAAATACATTCAATCATCAGTCAGTCATGCTACACTGACTTAAGTGACCATGAGTTTAAGTGACCACATGTGATCAAGATGGCATAAGCATGGCATGAGCATGTCTGACTGCAGCTGGCTGCCAATAGTGAACAGTTCAAAAAAGCTTCTCTTTGCCTTTTTATGCCAGCACAAAGGACCTGCGCCATAATAAAACCTTGTTTCACATTGCAACGTCAAGCTTTAGAATGCTTTGGAGAGCTGCTGCAGTTGCAGAAGGGTACATGAACACTGAATTGTGTACTAGTAATGCATGCGTACATGCACTTTCCTGTTTAAAGCAGTCTAACTTTAATATGTAGCAGACTGACGGCACTTGTGATAATTTCTAACACAGTATTCCTACTTCACCATACACAAGCTATTGTCACGGTCAATGCTGAAGTTGCAGCAAAATTTTGTAGGGCAAATGAGTGGTATGACATCTGGCACTATAAATGTTCAAAACATGCCATTTCCTCTGGTAGGAGTTTGGCCTACTTATCCTATGATGGCAGAGCCACATGTCCACCAGCCAGGTGGCTCATAATGCATTCACGCATAGAACTTCAATTTTATTGATTGGAATATTTCAGTTTACTATTGTACAAAACCGCAGTAATTTGGGCCTGTTGGTATACAATGACAAGGGATTTTGAATAGCGCACGCACATGAGTAGAATACAAGGACAGGTCTGTCTTTCCTTGTAGTCTACTCACGTACTATCACTATTCAAAATCCTTTATTATTGTAGTTCTTTTTGTGCAAGAGCACAGAAAGCTTCTTTCTGAAAACAACTACATACTAAGCACGTGGGTGGCCTAATATGCTTTGCAGAAGCAGCTTTTCCACTCCAAAATCTTGAGTTGTTTGCGACTATAGCGAGGATCTCTGGCCAGTAGCATGCGTTTGGTTTGTTTTTCTTTACATGAGGCAGGGAACATAATGCAGTGAACCTGAGATGATTAATTATTTGACAAAGTGATTTTATGTGCAGCTATGTGAATAGCAGCTGTACGCTGAATGCTGATGGCAGTGCCACCAAACTAAGTACACGGCTGTTTGCTAGGGGAGAGGCTAGTAGAAAAAGGCAGCCAGCCCATTTTTGAATAGTAAATGATATATTCGTAAATTTCAGCAACTGCTGACTATCTCATCCCCATAAACATAAATGGCCATGTTAAGGGACACTAGTGACCTTAAAACACTGCTACCGAATGTCACTACTGGCAAGGGAAGGAACTAAAAAAGTCTTCATTTACTGTGCAAGAATTGTTTACTATGGTCATCTCTCACAAAGCGCAAAGGAAAGTCCAAATTCCGGAGGCTTCTTGGGTAGTCACCAGCATTTAGCTCATGTGATAATGAGACAGTTTTCTCTCCAATAAAAGTTCTCGGGCTGTTGTCTGATCCAAGTAAACTGGAGAGGCCCCATGTGCATCATCGTGCAAGAAAACAGTATTTAAGGGTTCATTTTTGGAAAATGTAGCTTTACAACATTATGAAATGTGCCCACTGAGAGCAATACATTTTATCTTTTCTATTTCATGAGGTGCAGTTGCATTGGCCATTAAGGTGCACAAAAGGAAATGCAAGTACCGATTATAAACACAGTTAAAAAAAAAAACTACTTTATTGCAGCAGAATTGTTTATGCCATATATTAGGAGCACCAACAACAAAATTGGAGACAGTTTTCCTTCCTTAAATTACTAATTTGAATTAAAAGATAAAGAAATATCACTACAGAAACAGAGGAAAAATTTTAGATGTTGAGATTTGTTATGTGAGGACAGCCCTCACACTTTTCCCACAACCAAGTCCTCAGAAAGTTGCCCTCAAGCTTGAATACCAACCATATCCTTAATCATCCCAATTAAATAACACAGTTGTTGAAGTACCCATAGCTGCATGAACCAGCAAAAGCGTAAGAAACTATGCATCAAACAAAAATAGCAGCTAGTTCTGACATATCACTCTTAAGAAACCATTATAATGTTGAGAATGTGTATTCCATACTGTGGAAGTAATTATATCACCATCCAGGTCATGTAGCCTGTCAGTAATTCTTTCTTTTTATTGCTTTCACAAATGCAATCTGTTCTTTCTCCATGATTCACTAGAAAGCAACGTGTTTTGCTCTTCTGTTGCCACCACACATTTAGGTTGCACAGCTACCCTGGCTTGCTCCAACAGATTCAGTGGTGCCATGGTACAACCAGTAGGAAAGTTACTGGCAGCCTCTGCCTGTGTATTAGATGCCAACAACATGAGCAAAGCAACAGATCATAACTAACCCCAATATTACCCCAGTGCTCCACGATAATATGGGACCCATGCAAGTGTATGACAAGATCAACTTTACGAGACCACACACGCGACAGAAAAACATAATATCAATGACACAAACATTAACAAAAATGAATACATGTACATGACTATTTTTCTCCACAACTCCATTTAAGTAGTTCATGAAAGCAGGTCACTAACTCCAATGTACTTCTTTGTCAATAACTTTCCCCACTTTTGTTTACCAAAAGTAGAACCTCGCTGACATGTACAGAATTTTTGGGGTTCACAGGCACATAATAGGGCATGCCAAAATACCCCTATTTCTTTGCCTGTCCCTATGATCCTGATGACACAATTTCCAAATTTCCCCAAATGTTGATTAGATGGTATGTTCCAGGAGTGACAGATGGCATGTTTTACTGTGCCACTTATAACAGCCCCCTTTAAGTGAATTTTCACTTAATAAAAAGAAGTCTTCTTTAACCAAAAATCTCTGTAAGGAGCCTACTACAGACTGCCCCCCCCCCCCCCGCCTCCATACAATGACACGACTGCTGTGCCAGTTCGGATAAAACAGGCAGACAAAACTGCGGCACAATTTCATCACAACTACCCAACGTGCAAATCAAGGGGTGTGAAGGAAGCCCTCCTAGCTTGTGCACTTGAAAATGAGAGGAAAAGCATGTTAAGTGCACTGGGCGGGGGGGTCTGGAGGTAGGGGGTGTCCTAAACACACTAGAGATTGTTTGAACTTTCATGGTTGCCTTCCTTGCACGCTGAATGTTTAGAGGGACAACACGAGCACAGACAAGACTGTGCTCGTGCAGTCTAATCTTGTCCCACAGTTTCACACTGTCCCCAAGCATTCGAGTAGATATGTACCAACTAGTTCACAGCAGTGATAGCCTAGTGGTAGTGCATCTGCCTTGAATGGGTTCAAACCCTGGTGCCAGTGGAAACCCAGTGGTTTTTCTAATGGGTAGAGATGTCCCCCAGTCTGGTGCGCGGCTACCTGTGGGGGTTCGCATCTCGAAAAGGGGCGTATAGGGATCATGTGGATGGTCTGCGAGTGCCCTTTGTCTAATCCCAGACAGCCTTGTTGAAGGGCATCCACTGGAGCTGTGGGAGGCAGAATAGTGCTGCCGCTGGGTACATACTGGTAAAATAGGCACAAGTGCGCTCCTGGCTAGGTGCTTGGAAATTAGGGGACCTCAATGCTTGAAAAGGGGAGTTTGTCCCAACACAAGGGCATCCCCACCTAAGAGGTGCCTTGAGATGCCACATGGGAAATGGCTGCCATAGGAGTGGCCCAAACCTCCTTTTTTTGTGTGCTCGCGAAGGTTTCGACAGGAATTTAGGGGGCAGGCTCCGTTCCCAAGCGTATCACCCCTGAAGAATGCCGAACGTGAGGCTGGGGTATGCTTGTGCCCATTTAAACCAGTGGCTGTCTGGTTGCGGTGGGAATGAACCCACAACATTTCTAATCTGTAGTGAACTCTTTTGCTGCCATGCACGCCTATTCTAACTGATCGCTGGTGATTGAAGAATTCAATCACAGATTTCAGTATGTTACTGTTCTTGGAACATTTGTTGTTGAAACTTATATTCTGAATATCTTTTGACATATTTTGTTGATATATATATATATATATATATATATAGAGAGAGAGAGAGAGAGAGAGAGAGATTTTTAAGTGGCTATGAATATGCTGGCTTCATAAATGTTTTTTCATTACTTACTACAGGTTTCTTTCTTGCAGGTTATGGAAAACAACTAGATTTATACAATTTATCATACAACATTATATGCTGTAACCTTGTCTATGGAGACAAAAAAAAAAAGAAGAGAAGCTTTTTTTCTTGGTTCCTGAAAAATGGTCATTTTTCTATGCTAACAAGAATTAAGCATGTTTTAAAGCAAAAGAATTAACATAAGCAATGTAATACCATAAGCAAAAAAATAACGTTTTTGGCAAAAGATCACTCTGTGCATTATTTTCACATGTGAAACAATCATACAATCTAACAACTCCCTCAAGGGTTGTTTTAACACCACGAAGCCGTACATAATCATTTTTGATATGCTGAATTTGATGCCTAAAGGCTCTGATTTAAGTGCTGGAATCTTGACGTAGAGCCCATACTGGCATTTCTGATATGCTGAAGGGAGTTTTCAGTTGTAGATTGTTATGCAAATCAATGACTCATTAATTAACTGTAATTAATAATTAACCAATATATTTTCCATGGCCAGAAATAAATGTGGACAAGTTGATTTAATTTTCTTTGATGTGGAGTGGTGTTCGTGTTTTGTTGGGTCAAGGGCAAGTGCAATGAACCTCTCTTATAGCAAACATTTCTTGTGACCCAAAGCAGCGTAAGTTGGCTTAATTGTAAGAAAGTTATCAACATCCCAGAGCACAACCCTAAAGTTTGGCAGAAATCATGTCAGAGATGCAAGAAGGTGAAGTCTTCTATTGCAATGACAGTGGCAGGAAAGAAGTTACTGCAGCAGCTGCTCTCACTCAGGCAGTTGCAGGTTTTGACAGCTGTGTAGTTTCTTGCACGCTAAGGATGGCAGACCATATTCATGGCCTCTTAAAACAAACTCTCCTCTCAACAAGTTGGAACATGTGCCTGTAGAAGGTAACCAATATATTTTGAATGAGTGAAGACATCATTAACCCTAGTACTATTCTGAAGTGCATCCTGAACTGTAGCACATGCTTGCATTCATTTAAATGACGCCTGGCAAGAACGTGCTCAAGACACTGGCGGTGCTGTATTAGGCACAATCACGACGTGCATTATTTAGTTCAAATCAAGCATCGGCTTAAATATGTATTTCTGAATGCAGTCGAACCCACTTATAACGATACCGGTTTTAACAATAGGGTATATTGCATATAACAATGAGCAGTCAATGCACCGTCAAGTTTTGTATGTGTTCTATGGTAAAATAAACCGCTTATTACAATGCTCTCATGCCACTTTGTCGGTTATAACCATTAAATCTGGCTACTGGGTGTGTGCGCCGAAAGGAAATGGAATGCAAAATTCTTGCAAAAGGAAAAGCACAAAAAGTGCGAGTCGCTTTTTCACACTCACCTTTGAGCTGCGCATCCCGTATGGCATGCGTCATATTGCCGACATCGCATGCACCTCTCCAGTCTAATTTTCACCCTATAGCTGACTTCAGAGGGGTGGAAGGGAGACAAGAGAGCACTGACAATAACATGCCGTGCAGGGTGCGTGGCACAAACGTGCAGACTCCAAGTAGCCAGATTAAATTGTTATAGCCAATAATGCGGCATGAGAACAAGCGGTTTATTTAACCATAGGACACACAAAAGTTGAAGGTACAGCTGCTGCTCATTGTTACACCTGAGTAATGTTAAAACTGGTTAGGTTATTTGCACGCCCATAAATTATCACCCTGGTTTTTGAAAAAAAAACGAAAAAAACTTACTAGTGTATTTTGTGCTCCCTGTCCTGCCCCGCAGCAGCCCATCAGCACAAGCTCGTAAGCAGCCAGCAGTATCGGCATGATACGACTACCCACGTGAAACCAGAAACCTAACGACATATGCGTGAGAAGTCCTGTGTGCTCGCGTGCATACAAAGCTCTGAACTGCATGTGTTAACACGCGTATCCGACACAATCTGCAGGCCTTCCGGTGGGTAATGGGTTCGATTCTTGCACATGCTCTCGTGCCTTCTATACGTGCTAGGGGGGTATTCTCGGGCTTTTGCTTTTGGATATAGTTTCACTCGCGCGAGACTCGGCACTGGACACCCAAGACATGTTGAAGTGTGCGGCTGACAGTGTTCTTGGCGCTGTACGAAGTTAGCGAGCTTGGCACAGTGCTCAAAATACTGTCGGTTGTATACACGAATGCATCCGGTGACACGAGCAGGCACTGCTGAGAGAAAATGCCGAAACAGAGAATGTGCAACCAGGTGGCAAAGAAGGGGGAGGCAGTTGAGTGACGTAAAGAGAGGGAAGGGAAATGAACAGTGCGATGGCAGCGAATACGAGGGAAGGAAAAAAGGAGACAAGGAAGGAACCCATAAATCAGTCGGAGCTTTCCGCATGTGAAGGGGCACTCTCCCCTTCCTAATGGAGGGGACGGTGCTGTGAGGGAGCTGCTGGGAACTGGCGGAGCTTCTCATTCATTCAGTTTTGCAGTTTCGCATGGGTGGGGAGTTCACCGGGACTGCGTTAATCTCTCGTAAAACCAGGGACGTTGAAAATCCGAGGACGTATAACCGAGGGTACACTGTAGACATTTAGGACGTGTTTACAATATTTTCGCGTGATTTGTGCACCCCCTTTTCGAAGTGCTAAAGTAAGAAAAAAGGGTGCTGAAGTTATGCCAGTAAATATAGTACTTCTTTCTGTCTAGTTAAAATGCTTGAATGCTTGCCACCTGTTTCTTTTGTACATCCCGATTATAACAATTACCAGTTATAACAATGTGATTTTCTTGGCATATAAGTATGATATAAATGGGTTAAACTACCTGTGTCAATTAGCCGATATTCTAGTTGACATTAGGAGAAGAAAATAGAGTTTGGCAGTCTGTGTAACGTGCAAGGCAAATAACCAGTGGACCATTAGAGTTATAGAATGGGTGCCAAGGGATGGGAAGTGCAGTTGAGGATGACAGAAAATTAGGTGGGGTGACAAAGTTAGGCAAATTTGCAGGTGCAAGTTGAAATCAGCTAGTGCAAGACAGGCATAATTGGAGATCACTGAGAGAGGCCTTCGTCCTGCAGTAGACCTAAAGATAGGTTGATGATAAGTGGGTTTGGCTGTACAGGGGTAAACACCCTTGTACTAGGTCTTAGCTCTATTATTCCTCTTAGTGGCTTCAAATCACATGCTTATCTGAATAATTTTTCTTAAACATCCTCCCCTCAGAAACATAGCAGCGAGGTTCTACTAGATACATTGTATATTTTTATTTTTATTCCAATGTAGGCATGTTTTGACTGTATTGTGCTCAATAAAGCACATATAGCTTCGAATAGCTCTTTGATTTCAAATTGAGTCACATGAAACATAAAGCATTAACTGCAAAGTTAACTGCAAAATTGCTGCAGTGAGTAGTGCAATGCATACGTCGTTGGAGTGTGTAATTTGAGTAGAAGGCAAAACACAATAACTATAGAAAAGAGAGTTTGATCTGCAAAATGCTTGTGAATGTTTCTGCAAAACTAAAGCGACATAGCAAAATATTTACATATATGGACTACAAGTTCGACATCTTTTGTATGTACATTTTTTTTTCAACCACCGCACAGACAAAAGAAATGTCAATCGGAATATACCCATAAAATATTATGAAAATAAATTGGCTCAGTACGGCTTTCAGGCTATTACAGCATCCACATATACATATGACACTGAAGTTGCTTTCTGTCTCAGCTCCACAATTTCTCATTACTTAATCCAGTCTGATGCTAAAAGACTGACGTAATTTATATAAACTGAGCATAAATGTACATGTAACAGTAAAAGAAAGAAAAGGTAACATATTGCTCCAGGTTTTCAATACTTAGGAGCAAACCATGTTTGAGCCACCTATGAAAAGCCATCTGCAAAGCGAAGCCAACTAACTGGCAGAAGAGGAACACCCAGTGAGCAAAGGTGTTTTCCCACTGTGTATATAAAATGTCTGCAAGGAGAATCACACACTTCAGGACACATGGCATGCGTCCAAAAAATATCAGCAGCAATCAGTTGCCCTAGCTGGCACAGCATTCACAAATGGAGCACACGGCACAGAGGTACAAACAACATCAATGTTCCACCAGGCGCTGCTGGTCTCAAGGCCTTTGGCAAGGAGCATCAGCAATTTCTTTTGTGAGAGAGGTGCCAGTGCACCACACATTTAGTTAGGCTAAAGTGGACACTCCTGCTCCTAATGGCAAGCCCACAGACATTTCTTGTATACGAGAACCTATACGAACAATTTAGTCCTTATAAAATGCAGGGACATCAGGACCCAAACTTTTCACAGACAATAGGTAGTTGTTACGAAAAGAGGATTTACGCTACTCAAAGCACCAAACTTTCTCAACTTATGTGTGAATAGAGCTCGGCATAATGATAAGCTACTTATGAAAATCTCAACTTAAGAATACCAGGGCGACTGCTGAATGGTGCATTAATGAAGTCTGAACACCAATTATACCAAGGTGAGAACTTAAAGAATAAAAAAGTGCAAAGAGCAGATGCAGACATAAATGTCAGCTGATTATAGCAACTGCACCTCTCCTTCAGCAATGCTGAATCAGGGAGGAAGCCATTCCTTCCTTTTTTTTCACCCTTTCCAAAAATACTGAAAAAGTATGTGCTCTTTCTTTCCACTTCAAAAACAAAGACCAAGTGGCAAATGGCCCAAGAATAAGACCCTGGTCTATTTCATGAAGAAATTTCCGTATAGCATCTTAGTTTATACAGCGTCATGAAAACTCCTGGTAAATGTCAGGATGACATGGAGCGCAAAAGACCTCTGTGCCTCTTTTCTATTAATTTCCACAAGGCAGTCAAGCTTGCTGGCACAAGTGGTACTATGGCACAGTGTTCCATGATGCATTGCTAGGCCAGGGGAAGAGCCTGACTTTGTCATGCCCTTTAATAAGGGCAAAAATGGCAAACAGAAGAAGCAAACAGACTCATCCCCGTGAAAGGTCTTCTTTGAGCCAATGGGGCTGAGGTTGCCTGAGGTTGTTGAACAGCTTGGAGAGAGCCACATTGTGTGACAGGTAGTAGGCCTTGAGGAACTTCTCAGCCCGAATGTCCATGGCTGGATAAAGGCGCCCTTTGCCCTGTCCCAAGCACTTGGTGCGGTTGTTCTGGGAGAGCACTTTGCAGAAGAAGCCTTTGTGGGGGTCGAACCTGCAAGATGTCACCAGCATTGCACAATGTCTCCCACTTCAGCCACCCCAACCACTGCAACTGATACAGGGCTGCTTTCCAGTGGATCCAGTAAAAGGGTTAAAGTGTAGAAAACTGTGTTCTCTGTACTACACACACTCAAAGTTTGCAACGTGTTGCAACTTGATCACAAGATTTTTGCACCTTGTCTCAGTTAAGATTTTTTGTGTGTGGAAAAAAAAAATACTTATGTTGGAAAAGTAGTTACTATTCTGCTGTGCAGAAGGATTTTTATGCGTAATATAAAAATCTAAGTGAAAATGAAAAATATTTGGGGCCTGTTTTGTGACTGTCCTCATTTGAACATACACAGCTGGCTCATCCACTGCAGTGGCACCATTGTGCTTTCCTACTGGGCTAGTGCATCGTTAATGTACACAGAGAGCATTTCAGATAGCAGACTTAATTAGAGATCAATGCCAGAAACAGGTTTCCCCGACTAGTCTTAAAAGAACTTGCTGTACGTACACACTCTCGTGTGCTTGCTGCCTCAAAGTACCATAGTAGGAATACGAATGCAGGAGCCCTGAAAACTCAAGCTCAACTCATTTCATGGCTAAAAAGAGGCCAAGAAGAAACAATCCGAGTCGCACTCCTTTACAACAACAACATGAATGAGTTCAGAATTCAGCATGAGCTTGATTTTTATTTTATTATTAGAATGAGACATGTCGTAAGAATGACCATGCATGGTCTTAAAATAGGCTCAATTTTCTCACTTAAAATAATATAATGCAAATAAAATAATGCAACATGTTTTTGCAGTACTAGATTTACCAGCCTTGGGTGGGTATTCTATAGAATTTTTATAAAAATTTGCAATGATTATTTCTTTTACGATATCTCTAAAATGTTGCAATTGTTGCTATATTTTCAATTTTGGCATTTTATAACGAAATAAATATGGGGTGTAGTTGCATACTTTAGTTTGCGAGAAAGCTTTTGAAGACGTCAGAAACGTTTTTCAGCTTTTGCCTTAGCTAAAATAGCCCCAAGAAACCCCCGATTTTCGAGGTCAGTCAGAGACAGTTGCTCAAAAGCCAAATTTGGAAATTTTTCAAAAACATACTCTGGGTCACATAAATTTGACTTGATGGGGGCCAATAGTACTAGCGTTGTAAATTTACTGAAAAATTTTGGCAGGGTACAATGATTTAGTTTTAGAGTGATAGGACTTTGAATTTGTAAAATCTGCAAGTCATTAAAATCTTCTTTTCCATCTTTAATGCAAAATCTTTTTCAGAAAATCCGCGTCAAGTTTCGCAAAACGAAGGTTAATTCCTTTCTAAAGAGACACTTTCCCACTTCATACAAAAATGTCGCTGAAAACTAAAAATAGTCGGGACCCCTCTTAGTCTGCCTTTAACAATGGTTATGTATTCACTCTCCTAGTCATTTTGATGTACACCGCTGCCTGTCATGAGAATCCCTAAGTGATTTGTGAAAGTTTATGAATTAAAAAAAATTCAGTGGTGATTTGGGGGCAAATGCGAGAGAAATGCGTTAACATTATGTCGTACTTATTTAGACTCCCTGATCCATGATTTAAACTGCACCCACCAGATTGCAAAGTGTTGCTCAGACGTTCACTCGGCACATGTCTTAAAGGGCCCCTCACTAGGCCCCATAGCAAATTTTGGTTATACGCTGAAGGTTATTGTGTGTCCTCTAGGAAGTGTTTTGTTGCAAAATTTTTCGAATTGGCTCATTAATAGCTGAAATATAAATACTTCAGGGCCGGGAACCAATGCTTTTACAAGGCGAGCTCCACCGTATAGCGAGACACTCTCTCCACTTGACCCATCTAGCCTATGCAATGAAATTCCTTCTCTGCGTTCTCCCATACTAGAACTTGAGGATAGCGTCACGCCTACGTCACGCGATCATATGGCCTTCATTTTTTTTTTCCTCCTCGTCTTTTTCTTTTTCCCGGCGCTGCGCGCGACCTGTAGTGAACTTTAGTTTAGTGCAGCGTAGGATTTTGCGCACTGTGCACAAGGACACATGACTAGCGGTATAATTCAGTGCTACACAAATACTGAGGCAGAACAAGCAGATCGCAGAGCATGATAACGCGCTGGAAGACGGTAGAAAATGGCATAGTTTCAGTACCTGCGCACGTGACTGAACAACCGTGGGAACAAGCAGACGAAGCAGAAGTACATCTTTCTTGCTTTGGTGCGAAATAAAACAAAAAACATGCAGACAGTCCGTTTGTGTGTTTTATTATTTCTCTAAACTTCAATTTGTCCATTCAAGCCACAGATCACACAAATAACAGATTTTGCCTTGAATAATTCTCGAAGTCACGTGCCACCACGAGCGATGTCGCACTGCAGGCCCGACTACATAGGCGCATGGACGTGACTACGTCACCGTCCGGCATGGAGCGTGTTCGCAACGAGAGAAAGAGAAAACAGCGTTTGGATTGAAATTTTAGACCTTTCCGCAGAGCGTAGCAATATAATTCTTTGCAAACACGATCGTTAGCGCACATTGTATGCTCTGCGCTTGTCAGCTCGAAATGGCCAGACCTGGTGAGGGGCCCTTTAAAGGGACACTAAAGGCAAATACTAAGTTGACGTGGACTGACTGTTTAAAGGGACACTAAAGCGAAACAATAAATCAGTTTAGACAAATGAAGCATTGTTTGAGAACCCTGCAGGCAGTCATTTCAAAAATATAGTTTGATTATTAGATGAGAAATTGAAGGTCTAAGTATCAGTGTTTGAATTTCGCGCCGAAACCCCAGCGCCAGTACTTCAGCGTGACGTCAGGAATTCTAAAGTATGTTTTCGCATTTGGGCCACATTGGCTGCATAAAGGTTCCCGAAACTTGCCATGTTTAATATTCGGTTCCTTTAGAACACAATGTAGTCAATCTGTACCCTTATATATAATTAGTAGGCCCTAGAAGATGCCATCAAAATCCAAGACGTCACAGCCCCCAGGTGCGGGAACTTAAGTAGGCATCGCCACCCGTATTTCTTGCACTTTTTGTGGCTTACCAAACGTCTTATCGTCCTAAGAGTGGTGTTTTTGGTGTTGTACAACGGTAATTTGCATATGCAGAAGAAATCATTTTTCACTTTAGTGTCCCTTTAAACACCTTTCCAGAAACCTCGCAATGCTTATTTTGTACCAAGAAAAAACAGTTTACGTGAAAATTGCATCTGAAGGGTCCAAATAGCTTTCTTAAAATTCAAATGTCCCGCCACCCTATCGGAGAGTGGTGATGTTGCATATGCCATCACCACCCTTTGCTGCCGTTGGTGAGTAAAGCGGCGCCCGACAGATGGCAGCACCGAGCCAAGACAGAGAGGCGGATTCGCCACTGCAGCTGTTTTTTGGTCAAGTGGCGTAGACCGTTTGGGAATCCCACGACATCATATGGAAGTTGAATTCTCTGCTACTTGCAGTTTGTGCGAGTTTCGTGCACCAGCAAAACCAGTGCAGCACTACGCAATCAGGAAAGTACTGAAACGCGAAAGTGTGGGTGGCGCAGAGTTGAACGAAAACAAAACCTTTCAACTGCTCGCGTCGTCAGCGGTAAATTCAATTAGTTCTTTTTTCTAAACACGAAATGGAGCTGGACAAGTAGCATTTTATTTCATCTTATTATACAATACGAGGATGTTTTTTGCAACATGTAGTTGAGTACTGGTGACAGAATTTACCTGAGGAGTGCTTTCGTCATCGGGCAAGTGCTTGAATGTCCTGGGGGAGTCTCTAATCATGTCCTGCATTTACCTCGATTTCTTGATTATTAAGGCTCTGTTCGCGATAATATTGACGCCTTAGAGATTCTTGAGCACTAATCTATCACTTTAGCTTGACTTAGTATTTGCCTTTAGTGTCCCTTTAACTGAACACACTGATTACAAGGAACTGCACATACTATACACACATGCAAAAATTACGAGGACGCTCGTAACGATGAGCTGGCTCATTATCAGCAGGTTAAGGGCTATTATTCATATTTTGGCATACTCCACAACTTTTATAAACATCAATAAACTTCAATATTTATTTGTTCAGAATGAAAAAGGTATTCATGAATAGCATGAACACTCATCAAAATACAGTGAGCACTGTTTGTGTAAAGCCTTCCATTATTTTTAAAATTCTAGGCAACATTTACTAGTTTGGAGAGCCATTATGCTGAGAGTTTCATGAATAGCTATGGTTAAGGACCCAAACTATGGTGTACACATGACGCTCTATAACATCAGGGGACATCTGCACTCATACATATGACAATATGTTTCCAGTGAAAGCCCGGTAATGAAATGCCCAGGCAAGCAAATGATATCCCCTGGTTTGAGCTTCAAGAAATGAGTAGCATATAATATTGTTAGATGATGTAATATAATATCTCATATAAGTAAAACCTCATTAAACCGTACCCGCTTAAAGAGTAGTTTCATTTTAAAAGTAGTAAAGTCAAATCCCCGACTCAGCGGCCATTGAAGATAACGTGTTTTGTATCTGCATAAACCGTACCACCTTATTGCGTACGCATCAGTTAAAACGTAGCGTTTCCACTTTTCGTCGTGCAAACATGGCGGCGCGTCGTCTCCATCGGGCAGCCCGGCAGAACAACAAGCCTCAGAGATCGGAACAACGGCCTCCAGGCGCCCTGTACGTTTGCGCGTGAAGCCACATCAACATCAACATCATTTTGGCGCTGTGCCAGAGAACGTTCTGGCATGTTCTGGCGTCGGGCAAGCCAGGACTCGCGTCATGTTGAAGCTTGGATAAAAAGGACGCCGGGCGCTCAGCATAGAAGAAAAATTAGACATCATCCGTGCTATCAAACGTGACACAAAGAAGTCTGCGCTGGCATGCGACAGGGATCTGTTGTTGACTGCGGTGTGTGGCATCTGGAATGCAAAGAAGTTGCTCGGCAGCGCTGCTGCAACCGCGAAGAGATGTCGACTACGAGGTTCGACTTTTCGCCATCGTTACCTCTGTTGTTGCCAAAGTGTCGACTAGCGACAGTGATGAGGACGACACGGAAAGCGACAGCACTGGCGATTCAGGCCCGACAGTGGCAGAAGCGTTACGTCAGCCTCATGAAATCAATTGTCGCGACGAGGACAGCACCCAGCAATGAAAAAGGCACCCCGGGACTTCTGCAGCTCTACCGCGTGCGTGCACAGAGAATACGTAACACCAACGAGGAATCTGCCATGCGAGTGTTTGCTGAGAAGAGGGGGCTGGCTGAAAAGCTGGCACGCAGGTTCATTAAGTTTGAGGCCGCTGTGGTCGTGCTAGGCCGCCGCGGCATCAAACGAAAATAACATTTTGTAGCGCGAAGTGAATAAATACTACATGTTTTTATCCCCTTTCATCGCCCTCTCTCTGATTTCAGTGTTCCGTTTTCTACAGGTAAGTGAGCGATCTCATGCTATTTCAGTTAAACAGTACTACCGTTTAGTACGTACTTTTTCCGAGCTACAACCAACTACAGTTTAACGAGGTTTCACTGTAGATGGAAATAATAATAAAAATGAGGCATAACTTCACAATGGCTTAAACAGCAGGTTGTGTAGTGGCAAAGTGTGCCTAGGGCACTGATAATGTGGATAACAGTGGAAGCATACAGAGATTAAATTTTAGCCACTGAATGCTTAGGGTTCAAAAGATGGAGACTCACCTCAGTGATCCACTGTAATCGAAGAATGGGGTGATGGCAAGGAATGTTTGGAGCTTGTTCATAACACGTACTGGATCAGACTTCAGTTCTTCTCCATCAATAATCATAAGCTGGAAAAAAAAGCACGAAGTTCTTTCACTTACAGATTATTAACTGACAATAACCAAGTGGTTTTTTGCACCAAACCTGTGTAAACATCCACAAAAACAAATACAGAGGAAACAATACTATTTTAATACAATTTTACTTTACCAACTAGCATGTTAACTTATTGGCTGTCAAAGCCGGTGAACTGCTGGACATAAGAACAGAAACCATATTGCCAAAGGTGACGATTTGTCGAGAGAGAGGTATTTTTGGCTTAAAAAGTTATTTGTAGATGCCACAACAGCCAATATAGGCTGGACATGTTCAGAAATGCTGTGCATAGATGATACTAGGTGTCCACTCCAGCGCAGTGGGCTCATTTCCTACGTCAGATTCCGCCAAACCCTCGCAAACAAAATGTACCACGGCAGTGCAAAGTGTGCAGTAAAAAAAAATGAAAAAAAAAATTGTGACAGCACGCGAGAGGAAAAATGTGCGGTGGTGCTCTCTATACAAAGATGAATCTGTGACTGGCAGATAAGTTCTGAAATGAGATGTGCTGCTTCATATTATAAATAAAACTCATTCCCATTTTATCAGCATTTATTACTGCAGAGCATTGTATTAAGAATGATAGAGCAGAAGTTTGCATAGCCTGTGCACGGGGCAAAAATAATTGCAATCGCAGGCTGTGCTGCGCATATAATATTTAGTAGCCAATGGGTTTTTCATTTTTCTCAGTGCAGCCGTGCCACTGTAACAATATTTGCTTAATGTTTTGGTGCCCAAGTGGTCCACATTCCTCATAATGTAACCTGTTGCTCGTCACCGTGATGTAGCAAGGTTAAGTTGTAAGCAAACTGACTGCCCACTGCCACAGTGTTGCACAAATTCCCCTGGCAGCTTGTGACAATGTGTGTTTTTTTCATTACGCCTATTCAGCGCACAAGCGAATTTGCTGCTAGTTGTGGGCCACAAACTGGAAAGCCATTTCTGATATACCACCACTGCCAGCCAAGTGCTAACTCAGCATGCTGACAGAACCAGCAGTGCTAGGCGACAACAATCATTGTGCTTGCCGCTATAAAACTTTTGGCTTCTGTAGCTTGAAATTATGTAGCCACTTAAAAATCTTCGAAACCTTGATGCCACGAGCACTCAAGGTGTGTTGTTATTTCGATCAAAATCACCTAGCTATTAGGCCGAATGACCAAATGGCACTTGGAAAGCCAAGAAAACATCCTGCCACAAAAAAATGCAGCCAGTTCCATCATTTCCAATGGTGATATTTGGGATCTTAACTGAACTAATCATGCTGCATCCAAATTTTTAGCCAGTGTGTTAGACATTGGCCCTGTGCTCTGAAGAGGCAATGGCCACAAGGTAGAGCTACAACAAAGTCCTAATACTTGATAGTATCTTAAAAATTGGAGTCCGAAAAATCAGTTTGCTTTTGTGCTTACATTCACACATCAGACACAAAGCCAAAAAGAAAAAGCAACCATGCATAAAACATAGTATTAACACTCTGTGTACCTGTTGTGGTGGGTAGAAACTGAGCCAACGTTCTAGGTGCTGTGCGTAAAGACCAGGGTTGAGACACCTATTACGTAACTCCCGTAGAGGCTTGGGGGAGTGGTCATTGGCTGTGATCACATCATAGAAAGTAAAGTTGAGGGCAACTGTGTCACCGTGGGACCGCTGGTGCTGTTCCAAAGAAATTACAATTATAATTACAAAATTACAAATTACAATTACAATTGCACTTCATTGTGACTCTCGGAAATGTGCAACATGTACTAAGCATCAATATCTTTTCACAAAATACTGTTGCAGCATACACCCTAAAATAAAGAATAAAATAAAAATAAAACGAATACCTTTCGAAGCAGCATTGAAATGTTTTTCTCACGTAGCAATTAGCTACACTTTTTAACAAAATGTAAAATCGTCGTCGTCTTTCTTGTGTGTGTTATTTTTTGGCGCAATATCTTTTCAGTATGAAACACAAAACATTTACATTCGGTGGAAGTGAACCAGAAAAAAGAATAAGAGGGTCTTCAAGGGTTCTCTTAGGAAAATGTGTCTGAAACACAGATGGCATCAGTAAGACTAACAGGCTATCAAGGCTACTTTATTATAGTTTGTTTGCATGTTTATGACTGTTTGGCATGTGATGTCCCAGAAATGTTGAGAAAACATTTTTGAGTGTATACCTGGAGATAACAGAAAAACAATGAACTCAAAAGGCAGTATGTGGTTAGAAACGTAACTTATTGTACATAGTTGCCATGCTAGGATTAACTGTGGCTGCATCTAAGCTAGAACTACAGTGTGCCATGCAGACACGAGTAATAATAGCAGCACTCATGTAACAGTTGCTACCATTCCCCAAGTGCTGCCACATCGAATGCCAAACTTCACCACAGAAGCCAACTCAAAAGCTGCAATATGTATGGTGCGCTGGTTTCAGTGCTGCTGAGAGCATCAACACTTGAATTACTGTTTGCCACATTCACTTATGCCAAGGTGTTCTTGCTTTGGGGTTTGCAGCAGTACTATACACATTTGTTTTCTCTTATGTACTATTGCCTTGTTTCCAGCGTAATTTAGCACAGAGATGAATACTGCAAGCAAGCTTTCTCTAAAATTATTTTACATTTAATTACTGTATTTGCATGTTCTGTTCAAAAGAAACATGTATACTGATAATGGGGAGTCATAACCAATGAAAACTTCTGCGCAAAGGTTAGTCATGCCATCTGTTGCCAAGTAAAGACACCATTGTGGCCAAGGTATTTGCCTCTGTAGCATGTGCTTTGCAGTGTTTTTTCGTCAAAACACCGTTTTTAAGGAGGCAAATTTCATGCGACCAGTCAATAAATGTTATATGAGCCTCACTATAACAGTAGTGATGCAGAATAAAGTGCTGAAGATTCTATTGACACATTAGCCTGTCTCCTGCAAGCTCGAGGAGTAGATTTCCCACATAAAGAAGGTTGCAAGATGGCAGACCTCCACACAACTCTGCTCCCTGTAGGAGCATACTGAGTGTTTTCGAACTTGAATGAAGCTTTAATAAAATGTGACATATCTCAGGTGAATGAGACTCAATGCACGCTCTTTGCAGTCTACTTGAGTTACTCAGACTATTTTTTTGGAAATTTGATTAGTTAGCTAATTTACCAAGCTCGCTCATGCAAATTCTTAAATATGTAGGGCATACATTTGATTGTACAAGTTGTAGGGCAAGCTCAGAAACACCGAATAAAGTTGTCCTCGTGACATCTTTCATGAGATTCTTTTTTTCAGTCTCTGAAGAAAGCCCACGAAATACTAAATATATGATGCTGCTACTTGCAAATCTGGCTTGCAGCACTGTCAACCATGATTTCCAAAGCATGGCCACATGTCCATTGTAAATAGAAGTGATTGGCCTTGGCACCAGGCATCTAAGTCAGCACCATTGTCGTGAAGATGGAAATCTGCCACAGTCCAAAAATATAAGTGATAGACCACTGCTGAAGGTGGATCAAAACACTTGTTCGCCTCTTTAACAACTTACATGCAGGCTTCGTTCTTTGTAAACGAGGTTGAGAACGCTGCAAACCAGATGTGCAATTGTGCCGTGACAGTGCTATTTTTGAGGTTTCACTGGCTTTTTCCAGGTATTAGAAAAAATAACCACGTAAAGAGCAATCTTTTAAAAGCAACTTCACTGTGTGTTTCTGAGCACTCCCTACAATTTTACAATCAAATTTATGCCTAAAAAATATTGAAAATTTGCTTCATTGAAATTACTTATTTGCTAATTGCACTTCAAAAAATAGTTTGAGTAAATCAAGTTTACTACAAACAATAAGCTGTTGGTCTCACTCGCCTTAGGTGAGCCACTTTTTATCAAAGTAAAGAAATTAATTTGAAATCAAAATAGACTATTTCCAAAATACTTTTCTGCAAAAATTACTTGAATACGTTCAGCAGAAGAGGAGTTATTGGCAATCAAAGGTCACCTATGATCCCCTTCGAGGTGTTCCTGCTCCTTCTTCGATGCCTTGCACTGTGAAGGCTATGGTGGACTGAGGCGCATCCACAATGCTCCGCCTACTGAACATCCCCATGGTGCGCAGTCAAAATTTGATTTTGGATGTTCATGTAGACACCACTATTTACGATTTTGGTGCCTACGGCGAGCAAGACCCGGTTGTTCTCAGTGAGGAAACTCCTCACAGCACCCCGTGATGGCCACGAGTATCGACACTACATAGCAGACTGTAGCTACATGTAATGGTTGTGCGTATTCCCAGCATTTGTTTTGTGCATGACAGGGCTGGAGTGTGCACTCATGTGCTCCAGTCTAGCCGTGCAATGTGATGTGGACAGGCTTTGTCCTGCACCGGTTTGATAAATGGGTAGTAGCCACATTCAAATTGTGCATTTTGAAGCGCTGTCAATGGCTCAATACGAAGCAAAGTATGCCCAGATGTCTAGCCAGGAGCAGCCAGGAGTGAGCGCGTGCTAGCAAGAGTGCGTGTGGTCTGACCTTAAGTTTCACGTGGTTCAAGTCTAGTTGAGTGTTCAAACCTAATCGAAATTAGCGAGACCTGACAGCTACGACACAAATGAGCAGTCTGACCAAAGGTTAGTTCTTATGCGGGCAGCCACGGCCGAGCATGAGCAGACGATAGTCGGCTTCTTGCAGACGTACGCAGAATTCTTATAGAAATTCGGAAGAAAATTTTTACTCACTTCAAACTATTTACTAAACTGCATCAATAAGTACTATACACAGTAACAGTAGGAAGAAGTGCACTGATCCAAACACCCTTCTTGGTTGATGTCAGCTATTGGCCAATATAGCAGCCACATATGGGAACATGCTATATGACAAAATATAGCATTCGAAAAGAGTGAGGAGAAGGCTTCTGTTGAAAAGAGAGTGTTTGAGAAAAAGGTGACTACGTGCTCTGCTTGTGATTTCCAGGCATCATGGACGACTGCTCGAAACACATGAAAGCTTGGTTCAAGTGACGTGAAACACCCAGTATATACGGGAACACTAAGTTTTGGAGGTCAAAAGCGCCATCAATCTTATGAAAGCAGCAATTTCAAGCTACAGCTACAAATTTAAGTTAAAAGGCCCTCGAAATGGTTTTTGTTGTATGACTAAATGCAAAGGGCATCTCTCAAGAAATGCTTTCTCTCAAGAATTTCTTGTCAGCACGCTATAACAACACAAGTATGAGTACTTAAGCATTACCCTCCCCTCAAGCCATGGAGTCTCCCCTCAACTTTTACACTGTCCATCCATCTATATGTCCCGCCTCCTTCATGCAGTGACGGAAGTTTTGTCTACTTCTGGTCGATTTGAACTGAGTGTGCTCCCATGTCACAGTTTTTCTCATTAAGCCTGGGCTACATGAGCAAAATTTCAAGATAATTTCGTGCGGCGGATGAAGACGTCGCAGCACCATGTGCAATGTTTCCTGGCTTGCAGTGCATGAAGCAAAAAGCAACATATGCCACCACAGGCATTCGCTGCATATCTGCGAGCATATATGCAATGTACGAACTACAGAGTAGCTGTTTCCGGTATTATTTCAGTTTGATAATTGCCTAATAACATGTAAATATCTAACAATAAGTACGCTTATGATTGCCTTTATATTATGCTGACAAGATTTCTGTGGAAAAATATAAGCACTGCCGCAGCTAGGCTAGAGCCGTCACTAACTTGTGAATGCGGTGAAATGGACTATTTGTAACGTTTCCTGAACTCTATAATAATAATAATAATAATAATAATAATAATAATAATAATAATAATAATAATAATAATAATAATAATAAGAGATGGTACCACTCAGTTTCTAACTAATTTTTTTCGTTACAGTTCACCGAAAACGGTTATGTTCAGGTTAACTCCAGAGGGGAAAAATAATGGTTCAAACCGGTTTGAACTATTCAAGTTCATTTGCATAACCAAAGAATAATTACAGAAAAACAGCACAAATTTATTACATATAAAAGCTCGAAGCTGCTGTTAAGTTTCACTGAAAAATTACGCTTGTTCATTACGTCACACATAGTTACAAAAAAGTTATGCAGATCCAACACCAATGCTGGAATCTATGTAAAGCAAAGCTTTACTGAGAGTGAGAGAGAGGAGAATATATCAAGGAAATGCACAGAGGTCCTCTAGTCTGCTACTCAGCTCAAGGGGAAACGGTAGAGGAGAAAAATAGGGGACTGAGGAGTAATGATGAAGACAGGCAGTATGATGCAATTATTTTCACATCTGCGTTTGAAGGGCCCCTTTACAGCTTAATATTCTAAGAGAACCTTGATGGATATGTCCGATCAGTGGCCCAGTAACGCTTTTTGACTGAATGGCCTCTTGTTAAGTGGCACTAAGAAATTGATCGATGCCTGCCGGTCACAGTTAAATTACGGGGTTTTACGTGCCAAAACCCCTTTCTGATTATGAGGCACGCCGTAGTGGACGACTCCGGAAATTTCGATCCCCTGGGGTTCTTTAACGTGCACCTAAATCTAAGTACACGGGTGTTTTCGCATTTCGCCCCCATCGAAATGTGGCCGCCGTGGCCGGGATTCGATCCCGCGACCTCGTGCTCAGCAGCCCAACAGCATAGCCACTGAGCAACCACGGCTGGTTGCCGGTCACAGTCACACTGGGGACAAGCAACAAGTACCAAATAGATTCGTGTAAGGGACGTGCTTTTTTTATTTCCACAATTCTGACGCGATGTGACCCTTACACAAGGGACCGAACCTTTTGCTCAAAATGGTGCTGCTATGACCAGCGACTTGTGCACACCCCAGATTCCTGGATGTACCATTGCATCAGAGGTCAACGTGTAGCTCTCACCATCTAGTAGCGGCACGCAGAAGTACACAGCACACGAAAATTTGTCGATGCAAGCTCGCAGTATCGGGGCACCGAACATGATTCCTTCTCCACTGGAAATTTTTTCTCCCAAAATTTTGGGCTGCCAAGCTTGGGGTGCGGCCCTTACAAATGTGTGGCCCTTACACGAGTCTATGTGGTCTGTGTGCTCAACTGTCTTGGGTACTTTACAGATACGACAGTCTGGCGAGTCTGCTACCGGAATAAGAAATTGAATGTGTGCCGGCATTTTCATGGGGCATGGGCAGGCGAATATTGCAGGGAAGCTGCCACGGCAGGTGGCTACTGCTCTCGATTGTGTGTGCCTTGTGCCTTTTCTTGTTCTCATGGGGTCTAGCAGCTGGAAAACGTATCATACGATCGCAGTTTGGCAATGTACTGAACGGTGGTGCCAAAAGATTGTGTTTCCTAGTAATGTGTCAATAGGTAAAAAAGAAGCGTGACTGTACTGGGCCATTTTTTATGTGTTCTCGATCGCAAATGTTGGAACCAGGAAATTGTACAAGACAACATTGGATCGACAAGGTTCTACTGTACATGGGTCTACATGATTTGAACAGAGGTATGGACATTTTCAGTTAAGAAGTCGGGTGTACACAGCCTCTAATCAAGCCACTGTGGTAAAATAATACTGCTCACAGAACTGCAGGTAGCTCATCAGTTCAAAAAAGCTTGCGCATTATTTCTGGTGGAGGCCCCAATTTGCACGTTTACTGTCTTACGAGATTAACAAAACTATGTCACTAAAACCTTGTTATAATGAAATGAGTTATAACAGACTAATGAACATAAAGTAATCGTAATTCCCCTTGAAATTCCTATAGAAATTCATGCATTTGAAATCTCACTTCAATGAAGCTTTTCTTATGGATATACTAACAAACTTTTTTTTTTTACAGTTAGGAATGAAAATTTACTGATAATTTTGTGGCAATTAGGCCAAAATCTGGCTGTCAACTGCCAACGCTGTCAACTTCCACACTCTCCTGCACTCTGTGCACAGAGCATGCTGCCCCTTTGTTTGTGGCTAACCGCGGCTGTGATTAAATAAATGTTTGTTCTCTCTTCCCCATAAATTTCTCTAAGTAAAAGGTGCTACATGCACATTAGGCATGCAGCAAAATCCCAGTGTGCTACTCCTAAATTAATTAAATATAATTTCTCAACAAGACATTATGTGCTCTGACTGCCTGAAGCAGGATAGCCATTGTGCTGTGTAGTGAAGTCGTGGTGCGAAACTACAAGTACAGTAAAACTTCGATAATTCAAACTCACTTAATTCAAAATTTCAGTTCATTAGAAAAATTTGAGCGGTCCCATCATTTTCAACGCAAAATTATACTGGATAATTTGAAGAGCTTGCGCGGCCCTATCAGGATAATTTGTAGTTTCCAGCCGACAGCAACGTGCGACTCTTAGGTTAGGGTGTGACATATAGTTGCCGACCGATTATACAAATTTGATTAGGCTTAGAGTGGCTTAAAAAATCTCTAATGATGCCCTGCCTCATACTATGCTTGGAGGTGATCAGATTTGCTTGGATTTGCACAAAAGTGACATTGTCTCCGTATACACTCAACAAAAGCGTCAACACGCTGGCAATCTCTGCTAACGGAGTTAACCACGGAGATCGAAGAAACGAGCTTCGCACCATGTTCTGCCTCCTACTATGCTTGGAGGGATCAGACTTGCTTGGAAGAGTGACGTCCTCCGTATACACTCACCAAGAGCGTCACCGCGTTGGCAATCTCCGCTAACGGAGTTCACCATGGAGATAGAAGAAACGAGCTTCGCACTACTTGGCTCTCACGAAAGCACAGGAGGTGGCACCGATCACACAAATGCGAAGCCGCACACACCCCCACAAAGATGCGACGTCTCCAAGACACACCTACTCAGTGGACACGACATGTGCGAAATCGCAACCAAAAGTTTAGTGTGTGTGTGTGTGTACATATATACATATATATTAAAAAAAAAAAAAAAAACAGATCACACATTAAGCGATTATGACGATAGTGCTGACCGAAAAATGAAAGAAAAAAGAAAAAGTGCTGTCTTCTGGAGCGTTTTGTGAGCCAAAGAAGAGCGGGCACGGCCTCCGAGATTGGATGGCATGCGCTCTTTATTGAGTAGTGTGCACATCCCAATCTGGGAGGCTATAGAGCGGGCCACTGGAAGCCAAGCAAGTGAAAAATCCAACATAGCGGCCTCCAAGAATGCATAGCATGGCTCAGAATGTGCAATTTAGTCCGGTATATTGAACTTTGGGCCTTCAATTCGTCCGAAAAATTAGCCCCGAAAATGCATTAGCTAAATGGGAACCCTGACGGTGCAATTATGAAGTCTAGAATATCCATCAAGTCTGAATTTTTGGAGTCAAGCGCCCACTTCAGCGGCGGTTATCGATTCTGTGAATGTTGCCTGCAGCTTTGTTGAGTGCAGCGATGTGGTATGGTAAAACTTTATTCTGGTCCTTCAGTATGCGCATTAGCAAGTAGCGGGCCACTCACACGTCGGCACAGGGTGGTGATATTTTATATGCTATGTGTTGTGAGCCAGCTGGGAAACAAGGAACTAAGGCAAAATACCGTGCCAAACAATCTTGCATCAGTGATTACTTCAATCATTCTTGGACATGGAAAATAAAGGTGATTTCTTTTTGCGGCAAGTTCTTCCTTTTCTTTTTTTCTTCTTCTTTTTGGTTAATTCAAAAATCTGCTTAAGTCGAAGAATTTTCATGGTCTGGCGGCCTTCGAATTATCAAGGTTTTACTGTTTGTCAACTGTGTAAAACACGCCAAAATATTTCATTCTGGGATTTTCCATGCCAAAATCACAAATATGATTATGAAGCATGCCGTCCTGGGAGATTCCAGATTAATTTTGATCACCTGGGGTTCTTTAATGTGCCCCCAATGCCCATTACACAAGCGCTTTTTGCATTCTTCACTTCTTAGAATGAGGCCACTGTAGCCTGGATTGAACCAGCGACCTTGCGCTCAGCAGCACGTCATAGCCATTGAGCTATCACAGCGGGTGACTGTGGTAGAGAGGCCAACTTGCCAGACTTCAAAAATTCATATTTGCTTAAACCAAAAATCGAAATTTGATAATAATGGAAATGGAATGCCAACCAACAGGCCTACCTAATGCAGTTTGTGTCATACCACCTCAATGTGCAAATTATGGCTGAGAATGGATAACTACTGACATTTTGGTATGTTCGTCATTTTTTTTTTTCACAAAATATGTAAAATATACTGGTGCAAGGAAATTTTTCCAGTAAAAATGCAGCTCTGGGACAGTCCAGTGTAAGTGGTCATTGTAGCAGATTTGATACAAAACTAAAGAAATTTGGACCCTTTCCGTACCAAGGTTGCCCCTAGTACACATTACTATAATTAAAGTTCAATCTTTATAGGTTCTACAAGCAAGGTTGTGAAGTGCCACAGAACAAATTAGCTTTTAGGTAATCTTGCAACACTGTGTTTCACATACATTAGCAAACCATCACTTGATAAGAAATTTTTTTTCAGCAATAATAATTTCTGAAAGGCTGCGTGCAGCGAGCAAAACACAATTGCATTTTAAAAAAAAATCTAAGATAGTTGAGGGAGACATCTGGGACACTTGGCATGGAATGACCCTATTTTTATAGAATAACAAGTAATGTAAATAAGCCTTTTTTTACGGCATTGATACTACACGATCTTTCAATTTGTTTATATAAATAACAAAATATTTGGAATCAAATTGATATTCGAGGGTCATTTTTACCCAAATATTCATAAGCAATCCAGCAACTTCACCCCTAGGCAACAGCTGAAAAACTGTAATGTAATGTAAAGACAGAATACACATTTTATGTAATATAAGAGGCATCTTCACACCTGATACCAGGAATACGCCCGTTTTGTGGGGCTGATGAGGATGGTCACCAGCTTGGCACGAGGCAGGAGGGCATGGGCACGCTGAGGCACCAGCTCCCCATCGAAGTAATTCGCACTCTTCTCAAAGAGAAAGGGTGCACTTCCATTCTTAGGTGCTGGGAAAAAGCTTTGGTACCTAAGGAAGCAAAGGAAGATGGGGCACACATTAACCCCTTTTGCGGCTAGGTGTCTCATCCACCAATCTATAAAGAAAGGCTAGTTCCACAAAAGAAACAAAGTGTATCCGTGGGCAAGCCAAGTGCCTGGGTTGCCTCGAAAACAGAATTCCCTCTTTATCGTAAACTTATACACTTTCCACTAGAAACTCTTACAATGTGCATTGTTCGAGACGTTTTGTTTTTGTGTGTGCATTTAAGCGCAGAGGAAAACTCAAAACAGAGCACATAGTTGGTTCTACACTTAACTGAGGTAAAGTCTTCACCTTACATATTGTTTGGGAGAGTCATGAAAATTTATAAAGGTTGAAGACAGGCTTGATGAAAAGCCATATTTCATTTACTCGACAAACTTGGTAAAAATTGCATGGTTTGCAGCAATCAATAGGCAACCAAAATCGTATAATAAATGCCACAAGAAAGAGCACAAGCTTTAGTTGCCATATTCAACATTGCCTAGAGAAGTACTCTAAACTCTAGATAGCAAAAGCACCACTAAGAAACTAAAAATGCAATGGCACTAGAAAATGAAAAACATTGACTAACTAGAGGAACATGAAGCTGGGTGCAAGAATCTGGCAGCAATTGAGTAGACATACTGCAGAACTACAGCATCATCTGCACTAGCCTTATATTAGTACTGGTAAAAAAAAGTTATGTTGAGATACTTGCGCCATTCATGTTAATCAGTACACATCATGTCTTTGACCAAGTACTAATGGCAAACAAAGGTAGAAACGTGTTTTTAATGCAGTAATCCCTCGTTATAATGAAGTCAGTGGGGCGGCAAAAAAACTTGTTATAAGCGGTAATTTGATATAAGCGAACACTCGATAAAACCCAAAGCAGTAGAGCTTCAATTGCGCCACAATTGCGAGAAAATCAAAATACAATATATTCAGTGAAACAAAACTTCACTCAGGCGCAAAAAAGGCAGTGAGCTCTGGCAGTTCTTACTGAACGCAAGCAACCCCTGCTCTAATTTGGCCAAGCTTTGCACGAGGCCGTGGTCGCCGCCCACGCATTTAATCTTATTTCACAGCAGGCGTAGGTAGTTGGCACTTCACTTGGTTCTTCATCCACCAGCTCTTCGTCCTTATCGGGGCCACCAACAGTGTCAATTAGTACCTCCGCATCCATCGCTGGGGCGACCACGGGAGCAGCAGCATCAGCCAATGTCTCGAATTTGCCTTCTACCTCTTTGCCAGCAATTTTATGAACAGCCTCGTACAGATCGCTGCAAGTCCGGTCATCGTCTGGCTCATCATCGTCAGGGTCGCTGATGACGGCTCGGGAAAAGCCGGCATGCACAACGCAGTTGGCGACCTTTGAAGGTGTGAGTTCTTTCCATGAAAAGTTCAGCAAATAGATCACACCAAGCAAATCAATGTTGTACCTCTTGCTGGCATCATACTCTGTGAGCATGCGCTGCAAAAGAGCCTTGCAGAACAGCTTCCGGGTGGTCTCAATGATGCCCTGATCCATCGGTTGCAATACCGCGGTTGTGTTTCCTGAAAAAGATTCCACAGTGATTGCCTTGAGGTTGTCAGTCTTCCTGTTGCTTGGACAATTGTCAATTATGGAAAGCGATTGCCTCTTCTTTGTGTCAAACTGTCTATCCAGAAGGCACACATAGTCTTAAAAAATAGCAGCAGTCATCCATGCTCGCTTGTTACTTCTGCAGATGCATTCCTTGGGAATAGTTGCATTTTGGAAGCATCGCGGCTTCTCTGCCTTCCTCTGTATCAACAAGGGAAGCTTGTCCTCACCTCTTGCATTGGCACCAAACGGCACCATGACACGCTCCTTGCTCAGTTTCCTCCAGATGAAAATCCAACAGCGGCAGTGATCATGCAATTCGGTAGCATCTTGTAGAAAAATGCAGCCTCATCTAGGTTGTAGATGTCTTTGTCTTGATACTTTTCAAGTAGAGCTTGGAACCGATGTTGGCGCCATATGTCTACAGTGTCATGATTCACGTCATGGCCAACGATCGACTTCGAGGTCACGCTGTGTCGTTTCTTGAACCGCTCAATTCAGCCATTGCTGCACTTGAAATCTTTAAGCCCATTCGGACGGTGAGAGCTTCAGCTTTTGCAGTAAGTGCAGGTCAATGTACGGGGAGATTTGCACTCCTGGCATTCTTCAGCCACTGTATAAGCCTCCCAGATCTAAATAGACCGATGTTGGAAACATATCCGGTTCGTCATCCCCATGCCCAGAGCTATTTAGTCAAAACATCAAGTGTAATGTATGCTTTCTTATGGAATGCGTATCACAATGGAAGGCCTTTTACTTTCTTGAAGCAGCATGGCGATCTGCTCTTGCTGATAACAAACAGCCGCTTGCAGTGACACGCATCCTGCATATTTTTTATCTGTAGCATGTACTGCCCTTCAGATTCAATGTCTTGTTTGACAGCATCTGCAAAGAACTGCCATTTCATTGGTATTGAATGTTTTTGATGGCACGAGTATACATATAAACGTTGCACACAAGAAGTGTTTGTGGCCTTGTTAGAAGTGCACTTGCAGGGGAGCAGTGTGGTGCGATGCAATGCAACACACATAGCATCCAATAACTGTATATAGAAAATTGCAATTAACGAAAGTTCAATATACCCTGTTGGCTGTGCGCCCCACAATGTATGGTACAGCGCTATACTTTTGCATAGGATATTCAAGGGGATGTTACGGCTGTTCTATATACACAACAATTCGATATATCCAGGTTTGAGATATTCGGGATTGATTGTAGAGTCACATAAGACAGTCAAACATTACCAATGCTTACAACCACTTACCAGTCAAGACCCCTGTAATAATTTTTCCCATTGAAGAACTGCACTTCCTCAAATGTGTCTGGGCTGGGGTGATTGCTTGCTATTGTTGGATGTAAGGTCAAGAAAGTATACAGTGCAGTTGTACCTGCAAAAATTTTTTTTATCAAGATGACATACACACATTATATACAACATTGACGTATTTGTTCAAATATAAGCAGAGGTTTTTCCCCCAGAAGCTTTAGCCTTGAAGTAACCCCCCTGCCATATACGCGAATTTTGCCTTAAAGTGTGGCTTCACGGCAGCGTGGCTTTCGCCTTGTAGTGTGGCTTTATGGCAGCGCGCACCGCGATGCCGTGAAATCACACCATAAGGATATTTTTTTACTGGGTCCTCCAACTGGCACCCTCGCCTCATAATCGAATAAATACAGTATCTCTATTATAATTATAGATAATAACTATAGTCAGATAAGATATAATGCAGTGATACAATGCAAACACAAAGTATGTTTTCATGTTTCAACAACTCAAATACGAACTTCCCATGCTTTCTATGCACCCCTATGGCCTAAAAATAAACACTTGAAAATAATATTTGCCTCATTCATGCTTCCTACATTTCGTTGCAACTGTTAAAAAAAATGTTTAGACATTTTTTTTAATGTTCGAAAACCTACCAACAGGTTAATTCTGCATGGAGTTCACTAAAAGGGCCAACAAATAGGCTACAATTTGTTATACAATAGCATATGCTGTGATTAGTATGTTTCTATATAAACATTAATACAGTAGACCTCTGTTGATATGGCTCCAATTAATTAGACTTTATGGTTAATTCGATCCTGACCAAAGGTCCCTATTTGCACCCATACAATTCTACGAGTCAAAGCTATTGTTATTTTGATTCTGAAATTTTCCCTCATTGGATAATTTGAACTTGACTGCTCAGCAATGCTCGCATGCGCCTGACTCCAACGGTGACCTCAATGGCTACACCATTCATCTAGGTGGTACTTCTAGGACATTGAATGCACTGAAGACACTTTATCTCCTGCCAAAAATGTAGAAATTCGGACTGCCTCTGGCCAACTTCTAAGCAAAAACAGCAACAGCTAATTTACCCGACTTTCACGCCCGCCTTTTTTCCTAAAAAAATTTATCAGAAATATATCTATGTTTTATCCAAACTGAATTCACGGCATTAGCAACAGTCCACCATCAGAGCCAGTGCAAGATGACATGCTGCTTTCAGGTTTTATTTATGAAAGCTCCTTCAAAAGATAAGTTATTTTACATCCTAACAAAAGCAATGGAGTCGCGTCATGTGTTTTCTGCGCTCCGGAGACTTGCATGCATTGCAATATAAACTGGTAAAGTGGTCTAGTCTAGGCATGGGCGAATATCCAATTTGCAATCGTAGCAGAGTGGTTCGAGAAATGCAGAATATCAAACACAATGGACTGCAAGGAAGACAACATGTTATGGTCACAACAATAGTCATTCAGTGTAAACAAATTCCCATTCTACGAAAGCCAAGTGTGCAGGTTTCAACTTATTTCGGATTGCCAGAATTAAAAAAGGAGAGAGAAAGAAAAATCGGATACACATTAGAACCGTATCAGAAATACTGCTAAATAAAACAGTGGTGTGTTTGGACACCTTTTTTCCTTAATTCAACCCACCAGATAATCTTATCAATTTCATTGATCTAGTCAAAGTCAAATTAACAAAAGTAAACTGTACATAAAATAGCTGGAAACGTCTTGCCCCTGCAAGGAGAAAGTTAAATGTTCAACAGTGCAACAACAGTAGGTTGGCAAATGTATGATAATGACTTTTAATGCATTCTCCTCTCTTGCTATTCTTCTTTGAGCCACCATTTACAACTCAAAGCTTTTGACCTTGCTTGAATTTGGGCACGAAGAAGAAGCAGAAGAAAGCGGATGTGCCCCGCATCGGCTCCGTCTTTTTGAATGATTCTGCAGGCACCTTTGGCAGGACCACGCATTGAAGCTCACCATCGGATTCGTGAGGTTAACCCGAATCGCTGGATACCTTTGGACAAGGTGGGCCAGCATTTTTTGGACTTCTACAGCCTCTTTTCTGTGCATCGCGCGTGGGCGCCACGCTGGGCCTAACGCCACGTAGGTCTAGCGAGCCCGCCAAGCCGGCATGGCCGATATGCGCATGGACGACGAACTCTCCTCGGAGACGGAAGACGGCGAGGAAAGAATGGGTTGGCAGGTGGTCACCAACCGAAGATCACGATCTGCGAAAAAGACCTGGGGAGCTGGTGGAGCCGCCAATTCGATCCAAGAATCACAAGGAAAGCAGATCGCCAACAAAGGTGCTGCCGGGGCCGACAAGCTCAAGCGCCGGATTGTGAAGGCGTCAAGAATGCCGCAACTGCCGGAGGAGCACAGGAAAATCATCGTTAGGCCTCGCGGAGGCCTCAACCTGAACAAGGTCAGCACAGCTATTGGAGAAGCGATCGTCGAGGCAGCCGGACTTACAGCAGACCAAGCGAGGGAAGACATCGTCTGCCCCAACTTCACACAGAATATTGTGGTGGTTAGTACACCGGACTCCTCTCATGCTGAAAGGTATGTGAGAATCAAGTCCATTACGATCATGGAGGCAGAATATGAAGTGAGCGCTTATGAAACAGCCCCCCACTCTACGTGCAAGGGGGTTATTAGAAGAGTGAACCTCAATGACAGTCAGAGTGTGATCACGAAAAAGATTGTGCATGAATACAACCCAACGGCGTTGGCTGCACAACGTATCAAAGCTACGGGATCGGTTATTGTCCTTTTCGACGGATTCAGGGTGCCCAACTTCATCAAATATGGGTCAACCCTCGTGAGGTGCTATCTGTACAGGAAGCAATTTGACGTGTGTTACGCATGTGGAAGAATCGGACACAGATCAGACGTTTGTCCAACACCTGATGTTGTGCAGTGCAGAGGATGCGGTATGCAAGACCCAGGGGAGGCTCATATCTGCTCTCCCAAATGCAAGTTCTGCGGTGAAGATCACCCCACAGGTGACAGGGCGTGCAAGCAGCGGTACCAAATACCATATGTAGTAAGAGTAAGAAGAAGACAACGCTCCAAAGTGGAGACCGAGATGGAATCGGCCCAACCGACAAAGGAAACCCCTCCAGGCGCCGGAAGGCGCTCACGCTCGAGAAGCACATCAAGATCAAGACAGCGCTCAACATCGAGGGGAAGAAACCGTTCCAGGTCTCGGGAGGCGCAGGTGCGCTTCGAGGAGCAGGAGCTGAAGACAAACAAGAAAAAGGAACCAGGAGCGACCTGGGCCGAGAAAGTCAAAGGTACTGTGAAAGTCACAGGTGCGCTAGCCTCGCAGGAACAAAGTAATGATGCCAGAGTAGAACAGCTGATCAGAGAGGTTATATCACTAAAGAAAGCAAATGAAGAACTTAAGCAGCAGATTCAGGAAATGAAAAAAGGGTTGAGGACAGAAAGCGGCAGTGTGGCAATAGCTAAGCCGGTGTGTATAAGTAACAGCCAGGAAGAAGACACACCGGCGCCCAAAAAGAGAGCTGTAGTTCCGGAGGCAGAATCGATGTGCTCGGTTCTGGAGGAGATTAGGAATGCGATTAGGGATCTAAAGGACACGGTAGACAGCGTTAACCTTAAGGTGGATAAAACATGGAAGTGGAAGTTAATAGCCGAGAAAAGGTTGAAAAAGCTAGAGGCCCAAGGAGAAGATGAAGAATATATGCCCTTGGAAGCCGAAAGCGCTAGAACACCCCCAGGAGCGGCAGGTGGTACAGTCAAGCGAACAGTGACAGGGGGTAGCAAGTCAGGGGGCAACGACAATAATAATGGATAACAGAAATATACTTAGTGTGTGGCAGTGGAACTGCAGAGGATTTCAGCAAAAAAGAGCGTCACTAGCACAGATAATCAAAACGGTTGAAAATAGGCCGAAATTAATAATGTTGCAGGAAACTCTAGCGGAGGAGATCGGGCTGTCCGGCTTCAACTCGGTCTGCAAAGGCAAAGAACCAGGCAGAGGAATTGCCACCCTAATTGACAAGAAAATTCCTTACATAGAGCACGATCTAAAATTAGGGGCGAGTAAAATTGAATACATATTTATAGAAATGGTCCTAAAACGGCACAGAGGTAAAGCGCAAAGCTTGTTCTGCCTCAACATATATAGCAGTCCCAGAGAGATGAGACAGAGCTTCAGAGCCATTTTTAATAAGGCCATGAGGGTAGCCAAAACTGCGCCACTCATAATAGGAGGGGATTTCAACGCCCCACACCAATCTTGGGGTTACCGCTGGAGTAGTAAGAAAGGGGATGGAATCTGGCATCTCGCCACAGATTTAGGCCTTTCTCTTATCACGGACCCAGCCTTTCCTACCAGGTGTGGCAGTTCCACGTGTAGGGACACTACCCCGGACTTATCCTTCACTTATAACTTACCCAGGGCAGACTGGATCAACTCTGGCACGGACCTAGGAAGCGACCATTATATACTACACATAATGGTAGAAACGACGGGGGGGGATGTAAAGCATTTCACTTACATAGACTGGGATCACTTTAGAAAAATCAGAAAAGACAGAGCAGACACAGATAGAAAGGGGCGCATCAGACTACAAGAGTGGGTGGCTCAGCTTAGGGACGACTTGAATGCAGCAACTAAGGCTATAGAGACAGAGGAAGAGGTCGAACAAATTGATAGTAGATTGGCGCATTTGATCGAAGCCAAGCAATCGATTTTACAAAGATGGAAATCACAACGCTTAAACAGGAGACTTAGGAAGCGAATTGCTCAGCTCAATAAGAATATAGAGGAACACGCACGATATTTGCAGAAACAAAAATGGGATGAGGTGTGTAAATGTGTAGACGGAAGGATAAAACGTGGAGGCAATTGGAGTCTGCTCAGGCATCTGCTCAACGAAAAAGGCACTAAATCGAATAGACGTACGGCAGTGGCGAAACTGGTACACCAGGAAAGTCAGACTGCAAGCGCAGAGAGCATAATGGAGCGACTGGCTGCTAAATACTTGCCTCTCAGGAAAGAAGATCAGAATGTGAGTTATCCCCATTACTTAGGGTTAGAGTGCAAATATATGGATCAGGAATTCACCGAAAGTGAGGTACGCACGGCACTGTATGATCTAAATAGTAGGTCAGCAGCTGGCCCGGATGGCATCTCTAACAGATTGCTTAAGAATTTGGACGACGAATCAATAAAATATGTGACCACATACATTAATGAGCTATGGAAAGATGGGGTATATCCAGAAGAATGGAGGACGGCCAGTACTATCTTAATACCAAAGCCGGGCAAGCAACTCAACTTGGATAACCTGAGGCCAATTTCGTTAACATCATGTCTAGGGAAGACAATGGAGCATGTCATATTGAACAGGTTAACGAAATATGTGGAGGACAATGACATCCTACCGTACAATCTGATTGGTTTCAGATCAGGCTTGTCCACACAAGATGCCATGTTGTTAATCAAACATCAACTGCTATTGGCTAAACCAAAAAACACTCGAGCTCTCTTGGGGTTGGATGTCGAAAAAGCTTTTGACAGAATTAAGCATAGAGCAATACTTGAAGTGATTTCCGAACTGGGATTGGGGAGAAAACTCTATGAAGTGGTCAAAGCCTTTCTTGGCAATCGTTCAGCTCACCTTAGATTCGGGGATATTAAATCAAAGAAGATTGATCTCGGTGACAGAGGGACACCACAAGGGTCGGTCTTGTCACCTATGCTTTTCAACCTGGCCATGTCAAAAGTGGCAAAGGGACTAAAAGGGATAGAGGGCATTCACTTTACCATTTATGCAGACGATGTGACTATATGGACCGCTGAAGGAAGTATGGGACATGCGGAAAGCAGACTTCAGAAGAGCATTTATGAGGTAGAGTCTATTTTAGAAGACATGGGACTCAAATGCTCTGCTAATAAGTCTGAACTCCTTGTACTCAAGAACAGAAGAAGGGGTAGAAGACCGAGGGGATACGTTCCCGAGGAAGAACCCAGGTTAGTACTAACCACGAAGGCAGGCAAATCTATTAAGCAAGTAGAATCCATAAGAGTCTTAGGGTTATTCCTGGAGGCAAACGGGGCAAATGGAAGAACAATACGACACATCACTAGCAAGACTGTGGAGGTAATAAGACTTCTAAGGAGAATCAGTAACAGACACAGAGGGCTGGGAGAGGAAAGCGCCATGAGATTGGTCCACGCTTTCGCCTTGTGCCACTTCTCATATGTAGCTGGGATGCTCAGTTGGACACAGACAGAGCTAAACAAGTTGAACAGATTAATTAAAAGGCTAGTCAAAACAACAGTGGGGTTACCGATTAACACCCCGGATAACAAATTAATGAAACTGGGGCTCCACAACACAATAGACGAGATAATAGAAGCTCAGCAAATTGCCCACAGAGAGAGGCTCTCTGGAACAAGGCCAGGTAGAGCAATACTAGAAGAGGTAGGATGGTGTCCAACCGAATCCAAAATGTCAGGTGAAGGCACAGTAGAACTAAAAGATAGCATAAGAGAGATAATCAAGACGACTCCTTTCCCCAGAAATATGCACCCGGTGCACAACCTGGAAAGACGAAAGGCAAGGGCCAAAGCTCTCCTGCAAGAGATAGAACACGACAGAGAACATGCGGCATTTGTAGATGCTGCGTGGGTCAGAGGAAAGAAAGCCTTTACGGCAGTAGTAGTAGATGCAGATGGTCTCACTCGGGATGCTATTACAATCATGACTAAAGACACGACAGTCGCGGAACAAGTAGCGATAGCATTGGCTTTAAGGAATAATAAGTGGACGAAGATTTACAGTGACTCTAAGATGGCTATTAGACACTTTACCAATGGCTTTGTAACCAAAAGGGCTGCCCAGCTGATCGGTGAGTTGGACAGCCAAGAGATCGAAATCCGCTGGTTTCCTGCGCACATGGGGTCTGTCGATCCATCTCGGAAGAATTTAAACGAGATGGCTAACGCAGCTGCACGAGGACTTACTATCCGTGCACTACGCGACCAGGACCTTAATAATATACAGGAGGAGAACAGGGACCAATTACTTACATATAATGAAATCACGAGGCATTACTACATGAACAGAAGGGAATTCCCAGTGCCACACGCTAAGCTCAATAGAGCTCAAGCGGTGACTCTGAGATTGTTGCAAACAAGAACTTATCCAAGTCCAAACTTTATTAACAAGATATATCCTGAAAGAGAGATACCAATCAATTGCGAGAAGTGTAATGGCATCATTACTCTGGATCACATGCTTTGGCAGTGTCCTGTGACTTTCACAGACTGTGTCAAGGAGAGAGACTGGTGGCGGCGAGTCTTACACAGTGGAGTCCTTTCCGATCAAGTACAGGCCGTCCAGAAGGCCCATGATACGGCGGTAAGGTTAAACCTTACTGTCCCGACGTGGGAGCCGCCTGCGTCAACCTAAGGGTTGATCTTCAGCACATTAAATAAAGTTCCTCATACCATACCATACCATAAGCCAAACAGCAACTTCAGAATGAAAATTCCTTCATGTCAAAAGGTTGCACAAATGATGTTCTGACAATCTTCCCTCTTTTTGTCTCTGCTGTAAAATTTACTATTACTTACCAGTTTTCTGGGGACCAATGACTAGAAATTTTGGCAGTTGTTCACATGACTTGCTTGATGACCAGATTGACAGATGGCGTTTGTCTTCACAAGGATTCTAAAAAAAATTGCTAAATTTAGTGCAAGCTCTTCTTTTATCAAATATGTTAACAAAATGAGACACCATACTTAGATATAATCTTCAAAAACATCAAGATGGACTTGTTGGTGGTTCATATAAGTACTGTAGCAGAAACACAGGTCACAAAGATACAGGCAACACAGTGGCTTGTTTGCACATAACTTTCTCATTTGTGTTGCTGCTTGTAGTGACAAAATGCACTGTAGCTTGCAAGCATACTACTACTCTCAGAAGCCAGTATAAAACCGAAATAGTAGAAGGGTAAAAGCAATGCTCAAACAAGGACAAGGTTAAAGTAACTCCCTTTTTAATATTGCCATCATGTGACATACAAGTTACTTTAGGTTCCTTTTTAAAGCTAGTGCAATGGCAGTAGTGTACCCACTGAAATGCTGCTTTACAAATGTGGCAGCACTCTTCACATGATACAGCATAAATACACTCACTGTCGTCAAACTTAAAATCCATTTTCATTAATAATTACATCAAAACCTTTAATTAGCATGGGAGCTTCGCAGAGCCTTTGCAATACTGTGAATCAGAAATATTAAAAAGCAAGATTTCTTATCCAATCTGTCCATGCATAATACATAATAATAAACTGCAGCATATACGTTAGTCCTTCAGCCACTCACCATCCAGATAGGGTCTGTCTCATCAGGGTACATCTGGAAATACTTCTCCGCCAACTGAAGTGGTGGAATGGTGCTCAACTTCAAGTTAGTCCAGCATTTTATGAACTTCAAGACAGTTTCAAAGGTATACAAAGAGAGACGATCATTTCCATAGTTTGACAGGTGGGTCATAAAGATGTTGATCTAGAAATAAAAGAAGGAGCCCTTCAGGTTATTGGTGTGTAAATAATTGCCATATATTCTTGTGCAAGGACATTCTCACCCTTAGGCCTAATGTTTAAAGAAAAAAAGGTGAAGTTATTCATGTCTCGGCCTTGTCTCCCTTTCTAGTGCACCTTGTCAGCAGCAGCTGTACATCACATGCGGCTCTACCTCTAAACCATCTATAGAGGCATATTGGGCTTCCCTAAAAGTAATTCTTGGTGGTAGGAGTCACTTCCTACCAAATGAGGCAACAAATCTGGCCCAGTTTACGCAAAGTATTGACACATGGCGAGGTATAAGAACTGAAAAATTCTCAGTAGCAGTGATGTCTGCTAGACAATGAATTGTGTACTGCTATTAGAGCAAAGAATGTTCAGCAACATATATTTCACTCTGAGGCTGGGTATTAATTAACCATTTTTTATAACATTAATTGGAACATTTAACAGATAAAACCCGCCACAGTGACTATGGTGTTGTGCTACTGAGCACAATTGCACATTTGATTCCTGGCCACCATGGTCACATTCCAATGAGAACAGAATGCAAAAATGCTCGCTTTGGGTGCACTTTAAAGAACCTCAGGTGATAAATCCAAATCCAGAGCCCTCCACTATGGTGTCCCTCATGACCCACTGGGCAGTTTTAAGACAATAAAATCCTATAATTTAATTTCTTTAATTGATAAATTATTTAAATTTGTGAATTTTCGCATGCGAGCTAAAAAATTTTAACTGGCAATTCATGTACATAAACTTTGAAAAAGAAACCATGCTACAAATCGAGGTTTGCCTTTGACATCCCATCAGCAACCTTTTGTGCATGCGTGTAGAAACATCAAGCATATCAAGCTCACACAGACAATCAAATTCCACAGCAGAGACAAAAAAGCTTGTTAATGTTCCCTAAAAGTCTCATCACTGGATGTTTACGCCTTCTTAACATGCTGCCAAACGTTCGTTCATCACCCACGTACCAGCAGCAGAAGCTAGAGACAGTATTCCCTCTGCCAGCTCGACATGCCGAGAGCATGGGTGGTTTGTATATATGTATTCACAAATGCGCCTCAGCTCAAGCTACTGAAGTTTTAACCATCCTCCACAGTGATCCCTGTGGTTAGAAGTTGCTTGACAAACACCTTTCCATTATCTCAGGTACAGTCAAATCTCGATATAACGAATCATGTGGGACTGCCGAAAATCGTTCACTATATTGAAATTTTGTTGGAATGAAAAACTTGCGGTTACAAGCCAGTGGACAGATCTAGGAATGAAAATGACGTACCTTGGCAGTAGACACGCATGCAGACAAGCATACTCTCAAATAAAAATGTTTCACTGACTTCAAGGTTGCTTTATTTGAAGAAATCATTATTTTCTCCTGGCGCACACAGCACGCACGACCGATTAGGAATGCATCTACATCTTCCACTTTGCGCTACCTCGTACCTCATCGGGTACGTCATTGCACCGAGCGATGAAAGTGCGGACTTTTCGTGTGCACTAAAACGTCAATGTTTGACACGATCTCATCTTCAGTGTTCGATGACCACATGCAGTTGTCTACCTTCGGGTCGTCATCATCAATGGAGACGTCGCAAACGCAGTTAACAATCTCTTCGGTTGTCAGGTCCGCCAGCGTTAGTGCTGTGCTGTCGCTCTCCACATAGTTGTAGAAGGAAAACAGCGGGCAGCAGTTCCGCAACCTCGGTCCACAGGTCTCCTGGGTTGTTGTCGGTCACCTCCAGGTCATCTTCAAGCTGCACAGGCGCTTTGACAAGCTCTGCTTTTCGCCAGCAGTTGCGAATGGTGGACGCCTTCAAGTTCCACTAAGCTCCTGTGAGCACTTCGGCTGCCTGACGAATATTGATTGCAGTTGGCTGCTTTAGGCACAAATTGATAATAAACTGCTGCGCAAGGCGCCTACGAAATTCTGCTTTCACACTCTTTATAATGCCCTGGTCTAGGGGTTGCAACAAGGACGTGCATTTGGCAGCAGATATTCCAAGCAAACATGCATCAAGCAACATTCACAATGTCAGCAGTTGTTGACAAACAGTAGAATTCTTCGGCCATCCCTCCTCATTTGGTCGTCAAGTTTGATGAGCCACTCGGAAAAGAGTTCTCTGGTCATCCAGGCTCGTTTGTTGGCACGGTAGTCATACGGTAATGACATGACATTTTTCATGCAGCGAGGCTTCGCGTACTTGCCGATGACGAGCGGTTTAATTTTCTTCGTGCCTGTTGCATTGAAGCAGAGCAGGACTGTCACGCAAAGATGCAACTTCCTCCCTCCTTTGGCCCTTTGAAGTGCATCGTCTGGTCTGGCAGGAGCTGATAAAAACATGCGGCCTCATCCGCGTTGAAAATATAGTCTTCAGAGTACAATTCAGCCACCTCTAGAAAACAATAATTGCACCAGGAATCCGCGCCTTCTCTGTCAGCAGCCTTTTTCTCGCCCGAGACTACCTGCTAAGTTATTCCGTTCCTTTGGCGGAAACGAAAAGGCCAACCCACACTGGCGTCGAACGCAGTTATTTCAAGTGCATCAGCAAATTCACAGGCTTTTTCTTGGAGCATTGGGCCAGACACGGGAACGTTTTGCAGTCTGGCATCTTTAAACCACGCGAGAACAGCTTGGTCCACATTTTTGAAAGTTTCCCAGTCACAGCCGTTTCCTCGTAGGAGCGAGTTGCAATTCTAGGTGAAGCTTGACAATCTTGTCTCGGTCTTTCAAAATAGCCGCGACGGTCAATGGGGCAATGCCATGCTGTCTGCACACGTCAATTTGCTTTTTCCTTGTGCCGATTTCCGGCAATAAGTCCAATTTGTCCTGCAGCGAAAACTGCTTTCGCTTCTTCTTGATGCAGTCGCTAGCTGCATTCATCATTGAATCTCGCGCGAACATCGCCAAAGCTTTGTCATGAAGTTTTTGGTGAAGTTTGTGGTGAAGCAGTTGGCACTCGACGTGGTGATGATGATAGCTACTGTGGCATGGTGATGGTGATAGCTACTGCACTTCCTGTTTCTGTTTCACGCGAGAGTTGTGGCGCTGTTACTTTTAGCCGAATTCGTAATACTGATGTTCCTCGGTTACAAACGGGAAAATAAACTATGTGCGTTATTCTGAAATATGCGCTGTGTTGAAATTCGTTGTACTGAAATACATTTACATAGAAGAAATAGGCAATCTGGCGGGGATCCCTAAAAATATTCGTAAATTTGAGAAATTAGTTAATGTGGGTTTGTAGTAACGAGATATGACTGTACATGCTTAAAGGGACCGACAATTGGCCAGAATGTGTTCAGAGGCGTTCATGGAAATGAAATGACCATGATTTATAGTGAGAGAATCCAGCACGCTGTTCTGTGATTTAAGTAGGAATTATAATCTTAAATTGGCAAAGAATGTCTCAAAAACCAGTAAGTGGTGTGGCTGGCGGTGAAGTCTTGGTACTTTGGATGTAGTGTATGAAATTACTGCACCTAAGCTGGCTGTTATTAAGCCCATCATACTTATTGGTTGAAATTGCAGTTCACATATTATTAGGCTTTTGCACTTTATTCTATGGTTATTACAAAGTAAAAGAAGTGCACGCTAATGAGTGACGCTGCTTTTGTGGTAATGAGTGGAGCATCAGAGCGGGCAGAGCTGTTCAATGCATTGCAGCGCACATGAGGGCTGTTGTACGTGCTAGAGACTGAAAGGTCAAGTTACCACTGTATGATTGGACACTCGGTCCTGTAAGCTTTCCATTGCACTAAAAAAATGGGTACCATAAAAAATGGCTGTCAGCCCCTTTAAAGCACCTGATTACACTAAAATGTTCAGTGACCCCTTGAGCTGAGGGGTGGCAGTACCCTCACCACAGTGGAAATGAAGGAAGAGCTTCACATCAAGGGCTACGATATTTACTCATGTAAGGCTTGCACTTCTTTTCTGGATGTTTTACAGGGTGTGGGCCTAACACGAGGCAGGCTTATGGCTATTTACTGAAGCCTCAAACTGCGATCAGACTGCTATGCAGAATAATGCAACCACTAGCAGTCGACTATGAAGACTTTTGTTAAGTCGTCTTCGTCTTTGACAAGCTCATCTCATCAGCATTCTCACGAAACTGGTCGTCCTCTGTGCTGTCCATTACTATTCGAGATTACCATCACCTTGAAGTTCTTGATGACAGTCTCAAACGAAACCACACACCACATATTAAAAATCCATGTGCACAATTCTATGCAGAGATGCGCTCTTAAGCCTGTTTCACATGCAAGCGAAAATGCTCATGAATCCTGCCGCCGCGCCGCAGAAATCTGTTTCGAGCGGCGGCGGCGGCACTAGCGGCGAGGTTCGGGCAAGTTGGAATTTCATCGCAGTGGCAGAGCGGCCGCACCGCTTCCGAACGGCCCGCCTTGACACGTGACCAGTGGAGGACTAGTGGGGGAAAGCCTGCGCATAGGATGATGTTTATTTACTTGCTGCACGTCGTACGGGCAACATGCCAAGAGAGGTTTTCAACGAATTGCTAATTGCTAAGCGCAGGATATGTATTTATAACATAAAAATTTGAGAGGCAGGGACAAAGCAATGCTTGTGTTGGTAGTCGCAAACTACCGAAACTGGCTGAAAGTCCCGTGTTTTTTGCCAGCAACATTGCTATTCACAGCGGCGGAAAACGCGCGGTGGCAATGCATGTGAAACGAAACCTTGCGAAAAGCTCCGCAGCGCCGCGCCGCTGTTCGCTCCATTCGCTCAATCGCTTGCATGTGAAACAGGCTATACTGTACTCGAAAACATGAAGCTGCTGAATGTTTTACAAGGTGTGGGCCTAACACGAGGCAGGCTTATGGCTATTTACTGAAGCCTCAAACTATGCTCAGACTGCCATGCAGAATAACGCAACCACTAGCAGTCGACTATGAAGACTTTTGTTAAGTTGTCTTCGTCTTTGACAGGCTCGCCTCATCAGCATTCTCCCAAAGCTGGTCGTCCTCTGTGCTGTCCATTACTATTCGAGATTACCATCACCTTGAAGTTCTTGATGATAGTCTTAAACGAAACCACATGCCACATATTCAAAATCCATGAGCACAATTCTTTGAAGAGATGCACTCTTACTGTCCTCGAAAACATGAAGCTGCTAAACCTGCTAAACAATGCACCTGAACACAGCAGATAAAGTACACAGGATGCTGGATCTATGCCACGTTCGCTACATGATTGCGATCCAGCAGGATACGGCAACAATGATGATGGCATCATTGGCAGGACAGTAACTAGTACGGTCAAACATAAAATTTTACAGAACACGAAATCTGGGGGAAAGCTTAATATCTGTGCAGCCTCACAATGCAGCCTAGTATTCGTATTTACAGCATTTATCAGTACATGTGAACAACATAGTGATTTCAGTTTTACTGACTACTGCTACAAGCTGCTCGGAAACTGAACGTTTTCCGAAGATCCTACGGTCCGTAAACTTTTGTGGTTGACTGTACCATTTAGTAGCAGCTTATTAAAATTGACCAGCATGCAACACAACCTCCGAGATTGCAACAGTGCACCAGTGCAATCTAGGAGGCCATGCTGTGAATACTTTTTTTTTTCTTTTTTTCACATTTTTGCGCTCTAAAGTGGCAATGCAGGACTTACACGAGAGCGGGTCTTACCTGAGTAGTTACAGTATTCTCGCTGATGAGTGGCAAAAGTAGTGCAGTTGTCATGCAACAGATACTTCGCCGCAAATAGTCACTGAAGTCAAAAAGCTAAGGCAGGCATTCACCATATATTACCATGTTAGCACTGCATCCCTAAATTAGGCCCTAAATATTCCAGAAAAAAGGCCACACCCCTTTTTCCCACGAGTGTGCCTCGTCAGACAGAGCTGTGCAATCTCCACATGTTACCGACATGGTATAAATACGGACAGTGAAACATGTGGCCGAACGTACAGTTTGCGCCATCTGCCAGTGATCTTCAGACAAAGCAATGCATATCTGGTTTGGCTGCTGGAAACGAAGATGCACACCCAACAGGGACAATTGGACTTCTGTTTTCTTTCATGCTCATTGTCTCACTCAACCTCTGAAATTCCTGCACAACGCAATGCTTCCATCGATCATTACTGATGTCGCTGCTTGCTAGTGTGGGTGAGGCAAGCAGGCTTGGAATAAAAAAACAAAAGCCACAATATTTCTCTTGAGCATGCATCCTCGCTTCCAGCAGCCAAACCGGATATGTGTTGCTCCGACTGACGATAACTGGCAAACAGCACATACTGCACCTTCAGCCAGATGCTCCACTGTTCACATTTGAGTTGACGCCGATACCATTTATAGGGAAGAACAGGCTATAACGGGGCCCCTTCCCATTCCCATTTAGCCTCCCATAGAACTTCCTGTATACCTATACTGCTTATAGTGCAGCTGCACAAGACGAAGTAGTAGTTATAACGCGGTTTTCGCTGGAAAATTCCACAGACAAGCGCAGTAACAAGTTCACTTCTCAACGAGGTGTGCCCGCCAATGGCAGGGTAGAGCAGGAGGCGCTTCAAAAAAGAAAAAAAAAAAAGAGGATGAAAGAAAGAAAGAAAGAAAGAAAGAAAAAGAAAGGAACGAAGAAAAGCAGCTGCAGTGCGCTGGGGGCGCGTGGTGGTTGCCTAAGTGATGGAGCAGCCTTTGCTTGGCCACTTATTAGTGGCATGCACGACGGCTTCAGCTTGTGTGCACCCATTGCGATACACATGATCGTGAACTGCAGATATCACGCGTAGGACCTTGACTGTCAGTTTAAGCGGTGTTCTGCGAATTTAGTTAGAGCTTTTAGGCTTGATGTCCGCATGCAAGCTTCTGCCATTCCTACCAGTACATGCACATACAAACTTAGTTGGTGTTCACAGTAGTTGCCGCAGCCGACTGCTTCAGAAACCAAACTCCGCTTCACACATGATGCCATCAGTTCAGCCCGCACACGTGATCGCTCGCCCAATCTCTATGTAATCATCTATGGGTACGAACATATCAAGGGCAAGCTTCCTGCAATGGCATGCCACCTGACACCCCAGCCAGCTGGGCCTAATCAGCACATCTCGCCAGGAATCCGTGACCAAAGTTGCGGTTTCATGCCGAGTCAACGAAACTAGTGGCAGTGGCTGTATGGCACATGGAAAGCAGAGGAACCAACTCGATAATGAAAGTAAGGGCACACAGGTGGCATGGGCAACACTCAATTGGCAGCAACTAGGTCCACGATCTTCATGTTTTCAACATCGTTCACACATGGATCAGTCTGAGAAATCAAACGAAACACTGTATGCCGTCCGAAATTTTGGTCACGATTCTACATTAGTTCTGTGGAGTTGGTGGCAGTGCATGGAATTTCTAATAATCCAGCAGGTCTGGAAAACCAGTGGGCAACTTTCTCCCCAATGTTGCTCTCTCTCTCTCTCTCTTTTCTGTTACTTTGTCTACTTTATGCAAAGACGGCAGGTCCTTGGTCATGAACTTTTCCATGATCGTAAACTTAGACGAATGCAACATCCCAATCGCATGCTCCAATTTTCAGATATGCGCAGCTACTTGGGCACGTTTTGCAAATGTGCAGCCTTCGAAAAATGTTTTGGTTATAGTGTGGTACCACTTATAGTGTTGATATCCGCGACTCTGGTGACTTATGTTATAAGCAGCCTATGCTGTAGTATCAAAACAGAAAAAGAAAAAACAAGAAAGAGGGACTGCACAAGCCATTTTCAAGCAAGGTACATTCCCAGAGAGCAGCTGTATAGTAATAAATGCTGCTGCATTCCCCAGGTAGTGTAATTTCCAACAGTAACATATATCTATAGTCTTGTTTCTTACCGGATTGTAAACAAACAAGTAGAACAGATCACCACCATGAATGCTTCTGTCCAATTTTTCTCTGCCACCTGGATATCGCTCAAGGAAGATGGTATGAGTATAAAGGCCACACGTCTGTCTTGGCAGTACCTGCAAGTTCAAGCACACAAACAAATTTGCCACGGTGCCAAGAAAGAAAAGGTGGGGGGGGGGGGGGGGGGGGGAGCCATACAACACAAAATCAGGGAGAGAATTTGCAATATACTGTCTATGTGCAAGACAACAGCACAGAACCTCTATTCGCTCTCAATAAATGTACCGTATATACTTGAATCTAACACGTACATTTTTCCCTATATAACAGGTCCAAAAATTGCATGCACATTAGAATCGAGTATGACCCTAAATCCGCATTACCATATCGCCACCGGCATTCAAAAAATGGCGCCTCGTACGCGCTTCTAGCCTAGCTGCAGTAGCTTCCTCCATGTGCATACCTCCATGTTGTACGTGTAACCAGGCGCTGGTGTAACCTAGTCTACCACCTGTCTTCCCGTTTTCTGCATTTATTCAATCAGCATGGAAGCGCCAACTGCGAGGACACGCTGAGTCCACCATGATGCTGCATTTAAAAGGAAAGTTATCATGTGCGCGGAGACGGATGGAAATCGGGCCGCATCAAGGGCGTTCGGAGTTAACGAAACTTGCTTGCGGGACTGGCGCAAACAGAAGGAGAATATTTTCGCCAGCAAAGCAACAAGGAAGGGTTTCAGTGGACCAAAGCAGGGCCGCTTCGCCGAAATAGAAGAGCTGCTCGCGGAATACGTGCAAGTGCAGCGAGCGGCACAGCGGCCTGTGATGACTGATCTGCTCAGAGTACGGGCGATGCAGTTAGCCCTACAGAAAGGGCTAAGGCCTTCAAAGCTATGAAATTTTATGCAAAGAAAAGGCTTTTCTCTTCGAAGGCGAACAGGGATATTCCAAAAATTACTCAAAGAATATGAAGAGAAATTACACAGTATTCAGTGGTACATTTTGAAGTTGCACCATAGAAATGGCTACCACTTCGGACAGATTGGAAATGCCGATCAGACGCCGCTCTACCTTAACATGCCTGCCACCACAACCGTTGAAAAGAAGGGGGCGAAGCAAGTGCGTGTTTTGTCTTCCGACCACGAAAAAACTAGAGTCACCGCAATGCTTTGTTGCACTGCAGATGGGCACAAGCTGTCCCCGTATCTTATCTTCAGACGGAAGACGCACCCGAAAGGAATCGTGTTTCTGAGTGGTGTGATTGTGCGCGCAAATGAAAAAGGTTGGATGACCACAGACTTGGTCACTGACTGGATTGATAACGTTTGGCGGAAGAGACCCGGTGGCAGTTTGGGTCGTGGGATGCTTGTGCTCGACACGTTCAGGTGCCACCTTGACCAGCGCATCAAGGACAAGCTGGCTGCATGCACCGGCGATCTTATCGCGATACTCGGCGGCATGACATCGCAGCTCCAGCTGCTCAATGTTTGTTTTAACAAGCCAATGAAAAAGAATTTAGGGACTCTACACCGAATAGGTTGTCAGTGGCTGTCACGAATTCACGCCCACCAATAAAATGAAGAGTGCCTCGCTGCAGGACTTTGTTGGATGGGTGAAAGATGCATGGAGCACGATCCCGTTTGCCATGGTCAATAAGGCCTTTAAAGAGTGCAGGATTTCGAATGCCATGGACGGCACCGAGGATGAAATGCTTTGGTCTGTTGATAGTGATAAGGAGTTGTCTGATAGCGACATCGAGTGATATCTATTGCCCCCCGCGACTCGTACCAGCGCAGTGAAAATCTTGGCGGCAAGGTACGCCGCTTCCATTTGCGTTTTTATTCATAGCAACTTTAGTGTATTGGGAATAAATCTGTTTTTTCCAAATTATAGAAAATAGTATTTCTATATGAAAGCACGAGGTGCACTGTATCGCACTCTTTTTTTTTTTTTGGGTCATGGAAAACGGGTGCATGTTACAATCGAGGTTCTCATTTTTTTAATTTTTTGGTCACGGAAAACGGGTGCACGTTACAATCGAGGGCGCATTAAAATTGAGTAAATACGGTAAGTATTTTAGTCCTGAAATCTGCTCTAGCCCTGGTTCCATGCAGGCGGCTACAGTGGCTCTTAGCATTAGCCACTAATGGAAAAACAAAAGACCTTGAATCTAGTGACTGATTCTCTTCAACTCAATTACCGCAAACAGCAGTCATGAGCCCTCGACTCCTCAATGTGTTTAATCCTCTATGGTGCCATATATAGGAAAAATAGGAGAAATTTATTGCTGGCCTACTGTTCCTACTAAATCATAATGCAAGAACGAATTTGTTTCTTAGAGAAATAAATTATAAATTGGTATGTTGTTGTTTGGTAGCATTGCGCCATAATGTAATGCAAATCTATGCTTGTCACCATTGCTAGGTGCCATATTTACATGAACTAACACGCAACCTCTATAAAAAAAATATGGGTCTGAAAAACTGTTTGTGTGTTACAATCAAATACGAAACCTACCGAGCTTACGGCATTGGAAACACCTACTGTTAGAGCCGTCAGACTCAGCATCATCGCCATCACAAAATTACAGCGGAGCACATTTCCTTGAAGGAAATGTCCTCTAAAAGTGATAGCAGCATCTGTAAAAGTGATCACTCAAAAATACCGCCTTGTGTACTTGGTATCTATGACCAATGAAATGCAAACTTCGACGATGACGCACTGCTTTCATTATGAAAGCATATTTAAAGGAAGCAGTTTCCCTACTGTGAAGGTAAATTCTGCTCATCTCATTTTTTTCTGATTGCAAATGTGAGGACATGCTATACAGTAAACTCTCAGGTGTAAGAACATCAGCTGAACAAATATTTCAGAATAAAGAACTTTTAGAAAATCCCCGGCAGTTTTTCTATGAATTCAATCCAAAACTCTTTCAGTTAAACAAATTTCTGAATAGTGAATATTTCAGTTGAGCAAACTTCATCAATGGAACCGGGCTCTTTTAAATCAGTTGAACGAAGTTTTGCAATCTGCAGCACTGGCGTAGCCGATGCCCGCCACCGCTTAATCACCCCTCCAGTGGCGGCTATGTGCAGTGTGACAGTGAGCTGGTTACCTGTGCTGAAATATCAGGTCTGGAAATTATTTCCAATGTTCGTCCTGAAGAAGAGTGCAACGAGGAAGATGCAATGGCAGAGACAGATTCAAATAGTGTAATCCTAGCCGAGGCTGTAGGATGCGTTGGAAAGTTGCGAGACTGTGTTTCAGCAAGAAGCTGTGCCAGAGGAAGTGTACGAAGACGTAGACTCTCTGGACAGCTTTGTTACTTCTTGTGCTTTAAGAGCACCAGTGCAAGTGAAAATTATATATATTTTTTTAAATGAGATAGGCAGCAATGCAACTGTTATGCACTTGGTATATATTGATGTGCATAACTCCATAAATTGCATTTCACACTTTTGACTCGATGTCTGCTGTGCCCTATGCTGTTCCATATTCTAGTGAACATTCAGTTTAGTGAACTTTCAGTTAAGTGAACTATTCCCTTGGGTCCCTTGAAGTTCACTCAAGTGAGAGTTCCCTGTATTTCTCTTTTAGAAATTGGGGACATATTAAATTCAGTGCATGTCACATTCAGGTGCATGTTGCATTCAGGTGTATGTTACACTGAGGTGCACTTTTATTTTCTTAGTCTAAGCTCCCAAAATTGGGTGTGCGTCAGATTTTGGGGCGTGTTAGAATCATGTCAATATGCTATGCACTGAACAGGTACTGTTGGCCATTTGTACCAAACTCATGCATTCAACTATATAAATACTTATGAAGAACCAGTCCCGGTTGCTATCAAAGAATGTGTTTAGCATGCTTTCAGAGGTGCTTATTTATGGCACTATGTTGCACTACGTCTTATAGGTGATGTTATGTGTTTTATGGGTGGAGTATGATAGGTGGATTATTTATTCATTGTGCATGCAGACACTGCACGGGGTTCTGAACCTGTCCTTGAGGAAATGGCACTCAAAGTAGCACCAGTTGTCTTCTGCTTTTGGGTCTGTGTTATTCTTCGGGGTTGGCCACTAAATAAATTAGACAATCACGCAAGATCAGGGCAAGTTCCCAGAGAATGCTAAACATATTAAAAAAATTGGACTCAGTTTATGCAGAGAATAGTGGGCCAAATTAGAACATTTCAGGAAAAAGTCCGAATGCTACAACCACTAACGCGGAATGTTATCAAGCAAACACAAAGCCAATGTGAGCGCCTCGTTATTGTGCGAGAAGCTACGCTATTAAAAATGTTCATGCCTGTATTTCGCATATATTGCCATCACATATAATTTTACAGAATGCCTGCGGCTAAGAGACATAAATTAGTGTGGGCATGTAAAAGAAAGAAATACAATAATATTGCCCAGCTCGCACTGCCAGGCTACACAAAAAGCTGGAAACATAAACCTCTGACAAAAGAAGACCAAATGTTACCCACTTTCGCGCCACGTTACCATACGGCCATGAACATGAATTGTAATGCTTCACGTTTGTAAGAAATGCCAAGAATTTAAAATAAGGATCACATGTCGGTCTTTCATTGCTCCTTAAGAACAATTTTATTGTTCATGCAGCTAGGACAAGCATAAAGACAGTTAACAAAAGCAAACTTGAAGAAAATTTGTCAATGAGCTCGCGTGCTTCTGCCTTGATGCAAAATTCGCAGGTGTTGCTTTCTGGAGGAGAAAGCCTGAACTAGGAACCTTGAAAGATGGGTACATTACAAAACAGCCGTTCAGCACATTAGTAAAATGATACTAGCTTGTGCATGAACTAGCTTGTGGGTCTCAGAGGCTGGGTAGAAAGTGGTACGTTACAAAACAATAACGCCGGCACATAGAAGGTTAAATACTCCCTCGTGAAATGATTAACAGGTACTCCTGAAAAACTAAGACAACTTCAGTACCACATGTAGAACTCCAGGAAATTTCTGAACAATAGCGACACTCAGTATTTTTTCCCAAATAGCTTCTCTAATTGCATGCAGACAATATGCACTACATTAATCTAAAGCACATTCTGCTTGTACACACTTCGAAAGCAGGTGTCCCTGCAGATTCTCATTACACATGGCCTGCAGCTGGCATGCAGCTGTAGATGCACTGTCCACAAAATCATCCATTGGCAAGCAGGTCAAGCAAGATGTGCAGTTAACAAGCCATCCACATGATGGCACGAATACATGCTCCATATTCCGAACACCATTAATTTTGATAAATCAATTGCAGTACTTACTCGAATCTAACGAGCACTTTTTTCTAATAAAACGGGTCCGAAAATTGAGTGCACATTACAATCGAGTACGACCTTAAATCTGTGTTACCATATCATCATCAGCATTTCAAAATGGCCGCCTCGTATGCGCTTCGAGCCTAGCTGCCGTAGCTTCCTCCATGTCCTGCAGTATGTGTGCTTAGGCAATGCTTCCTTAAGCTTAGGTTAGTGCACCGTCCGTCTTCCTGCTTACTGCGTTTGCTCTATCAGCATGGAAGTGCCGAGTGCAAGGACATGCCGAGTTCATCACGATACCAAAATTAAAAGGAAAGCGATCATATGTGCCGAGACAGACGAAAATCTGGCCGCATCACAGGCGTTCGGAGTTTCCGAAACTTGCATGGGGGACTGGCGCAAACAGGAGAGGCGTTCTACACTGGCGACTGCTACGTACGGCGCGGCCCCTATCTTGAAAGCGATCAGCGATAGAGACAAGGTCTATGCATCTAGGCGTATCGTGCTGTGTTCTCGTTGCTTAGTTCACATTGAATCAAGAGAGGCCACACAAAGGTCAATTCCCTCACTCCTGCTACCGCACTTCCTCGCTACAGCATTTTACAGAGTTTCTGCAGTCATTGAGCGAGACATGTTCATGTTTGCTTGCGCGTGCATGATACCATGCTTGTTAATTTAGCTAGTATGCTTCATACTTCGATGCTTCACCTTTCGGGCGAAACTATGACTTTATTAATTTATTGCAACTTTAGTGCATTGGGAGTAAATGTTAATTTTTTCCAAGTGAGAGAAAGTTGTATTTCTGTATGAAAGAATGAGGTGCACGGTACTGTAAAGGACTTTTCTTTTTTTTGGTCATGGAAAACGGGTGCGCATTAGAATCGAGGGCGCGTTAGAATCGAGTAAATAGAGTACTTTACTTATTCTGGACTTTCCAATGTGAGAAGATGATTTGAAAATGGAAGTATGCACAGTCAAATAAATACAGCAATCCCTCGTTATGATGCAATCACTTCACTCAAAATATCACTTTATTCAAGATTTCTTCCGGTCCCGTCCCAAACGCATGCATTTTAAGCCGCATTACTCGAAGTGCACGAAGAGTTTGACCCATTTAGAGCGAAGTGGCGAACGGAAGCATTGCCGCTGCCGAGTGGCAGCGGCCCTTTTGCACATGCAGTGTCAAATTAATACCGCCGACGAATTAGTTTCACGCAAGCACAGGACAGGCCACAAAAGTACCAAACCTACGACCAATGACTGCCTAGTAATGGGTACCAAGTGAGTGTGGTGCGCTTCCAGCTGTTTACTGCCGAGCGAATGAAAGCTGTCAAATTCCATGGTGCACCGCGCCCGAGCCATTAATATCGGTCGCAATCGCATCGCTGGTGTCCCCCATGATAGAATCCATACAATAATGAAGTTTTCCTGATGATTTGCCATGACAGAAAACCGCGGTCTCTTGTATGCCGAAAAGTGGCCAAAAGACTGCAGGCAGACTTGCGCCATAGCATTCCATGGGGTGCACTCAACGAGTTTTAGCACTTTAAAGAGAACTTCTAGTGCTGAAACATGCCGAAAAGCACAAAAGAAGTGTCCCTCCAATTATAAGTGCCATGTTTGATGTGAGGAGCAACATTAACAAATTGGGAAGACAACTTTGGGGAAGCCGGCCTAGAAATTTGCTCGCCATAATCGACCTGCATCGTAATAAACCCGCCCCTAGTTTCGTTGCACTTTTGACAGCGCCAATTGACCGATAACTTGCCAAAAACAAAAAAAAATATAAGCGTCGTCAGTTACGAGTCAGGCTGTCAACATGACAGGTCAACGCAAGATCGTGTTTTCCCGGTGATTTTCTCGAGCGGGTCATTCTCCATTTGTGCCATCCGACTGTAGACAAACGGTCTAAATGTATGGTAGGGTCATAGAATTTTGTTCCTAGACATTTATAAATGGCGACGCAGCGGTGTGTGAACACCGGCACTCGCACTGTAAAATTAGCACAGTTTTGTTGACAACGGTGCATCAAAAAACTCGTTTTGCAAGCTTCGCGGCTGCACACCTCACAAAAAATTGCCCAGTGATCATGCAAAGTGCAGCTACTGCAAAACTGTTCAGTTTTCACAATCGGCCTATGTACGCACAATGAGCGGCTAATCGTTTTTTGAGCACAACAAACACAACCTCAGACTCGAGCCACGGCATTTGCAGCACTTTCCAGCGTGATACTACTGTAGTCTTCCGTGACCTCTGTACCCCCCTATAAACGCGCCTTCCCCTCCTCATTCACTCTCCAGTCTGCAAGCCATTTGGATGCCAGTCACCCGTCTCCCTCGCCTTCATGTCAGCTCCTTTCCTTGCCTCCTCGCTGCCAGTTTCGACGTTGCTGCTCCTTCAAAGCTGCCCTCTTCCAGCCTGCCCTCCCGAGCACAATCTTCCACCAATGGGTGCCTTTCCATAGTTCCTGCTTCTTAGTCTCCACAACTGCAATTGCCTTTCTTCCGCTACATGTGAAGCCGATGCCAAGCCCACCATTGCAACCATCGCCATCACCAGTGCGCACTGACGAGGAAAGCGAGATGCGCTGACATTTTGAAGCTTCTGCCTTCTGCATCGCCCGCCGTGTTCAGTCACTTTGGCACAGGCAGCACATGCATTTGGATCCGTGCTGCAGGCCTTGTGATGTGTGTTATTTGGGGTGCTTCGATAGGCTTGCCTCGCGTGTGCTTTTCTGGTCCACAGTGATAAATGGCTCTGTCAGTCTCTGGGTGAAAGTGTCAGACTTTGGAGCTGAAAGTTCTGCCGATAAAAGAAGTGGAAAAAGGTGGCATGCAGAAAACTTACATCATGAAGGAATTTGGCATACCCCTGTCTGCTTTATCAACTGTATTGGAAAATAAGGAAGCTGTGCTGGATGACTTTGAGAAGAACTTCTTGGCGAAAAGGAAGAGGAATCACGATTCGAAATACTCCGAAGTAGAAGGTGTACTTCTACAATGGCTGAAGAACACCAGGAGTGCAAATCTCCATAGACATGGACCTGCACTTACTGCAAAAGCCGAAGCTCAAAGCCGAAGCATAAAGAACTCAAGTGCAGCAATGGCTAGCTTGAGCAGTTCAAAAAATGACAGGGCGTGATGTCGAAGTTGATCGTTGGCGAAAGCGCAGCCATGAACCGTGACACTGCAGACGTACGGCAACAACATCGGCTCCAAGCTCTATTTGAAAAGTATGAAGACAAAGACATCTACAACCTAGATGAGGCTGCATTTTTCTAAAAGATGCTCCCGAATGGCACGTTAATTACCACTGGCAGATCCTCATCTGGAGGAAAACAGAGCAAGGAACGTGTCATGGTGCTGTTTGGTGCTAATGCAACAGGGAAGGACAAGCTTCCCTTGTTGATACAGCGGAAGGCGGAGAAGCCACGGTGCTTCCGATATGCAACTATTCCCAAGAAATGCATCTAAAGAAGTAACAAGTGAGCATGGATGACTGCTGCTCTTTTTGAAGACTTCGTGGTGCTTTTCATAATTGACAATTGTCAAAGCCACGGGAAGATCAACAACCTCAAGGCGATCGCTTTGGAATTTTTGGCTGCGAACACAACCGCAGTATTTCAACCGATGGATCAGGGCATCACTGAGACCACCCGGAATCTGCACCACAAGGCTCTTTTGCAGCGTATGCTCACAGTGTATGACGCCAGCAAGAGGTACAACTATGATTTGCTTGGTGCAATCCATTTGCTGAACTTTTCATGGAAAGAACTCACACCTTCGAAGGTTGCCAACTGCTTTGGAATGCTGGCTTTTCCCCCACCATCGTCAACGGCCCTGATGATGACCAGACTTACAGCAATCTGCTGCACGTCTGGTTAAATTGGTAGCAACAAATTGCTGGCCAAGACGTAGAAGGGGACTTCAAAACATTCGAATTGGCTGACGCTGCTGCTCCTCTGTTCACCCCAGCGACAGATGCGGAGATACTGTTGTGATCGGCCGTTCGCCCTGCGAAACCCTTCGGTCACGGCTCGCACGATTATGGGGAACAGGCCGACGGCCTCGTCAAAATGGTTCTCGACACGGATTAATTATGACCAGCGCAGGAATACCTCGTTCAGGAGAGGTTTGAGCAATTAGCAATTATATGGCTGTCACCTGTCAGCTGCACTAATTGACGTGTCCAAGCAGGAGACGCGGTCAGTGAAATGATATGGCTGTCACCTGTCAGCAGCACAAACCGGCGAGTCCAAGCCAGAGACGCGGTCAGAGTGAAGATCCGGCCATCACCTGTCAGAATACGATCGAAGTCAGCATACGTTCCCCTCCCTTCCCTGTTTGTGCCGAGGATGTGCATGAGTTTCTGACCAAGGTCCCGTTTTAGGGAGGGGCAACCTACCTCTGGATTGGTGGGACCTGATGTCATCGGTCTCCTGACACCGGATTGGGGGAAGTGACTAAACAATGATCACACAAGGCATAAAAGGAGCTACGGACGGTGGGAGTGATTGGCAACTACCATTTCCTCATCAACATTTCTGTATTACTTTGCATTTTCTTCTACTTGTGTAAATATATACACGTTTGTCTAACGTCATGAATATAGGACCCAACCTCACGTTCACTTACCCCGCCATGAGGAAAGAGGATCCCATGTCTTCGAACCCCGAGTCGCAACAATACTAATTGACATTGTTGGTGGCCCCGACGAGAATGAAGAACTGGCAGACAAAGAGCCACGTGAAGTGCCGACTATGGTGCAGACGCGGGAGTACCTACGCCCGCTGCGAAATAAGGTTGAATGCACGGGCAGCAACCACGGCATTGTGTAATGCTTGGTCAAATCAGAGCAGGGTTGCTCGCGCACGGTAAGAACTTGAAACAGCCAAAGCTCACTGCATTCTTTTCACCTGAATAAACTTTTGCTTCACTGAATACATTGTATTTTGACTTCCTCACAGTTGAGGGACAATTAAAGATCAACTGCTTTAGCTTTTCTCGAGTGGTCGCTTCTAGCAAATTACCACTTATGACGAATTTTTTCGCCATCCCGCTGACTTCGGTATAACGAGGGATTACTGTACATTCATATGGATATCACAAAAAAGAGCCTGTGAGTTCGATATAGCATGTAATGCAATATGAAAGTCTTATAAATTCTGACAACTAAAACGTGTCTTCTTTTTTAAATATAGGAACTTGCTTCAGTGGGAAAAATGCTGATCAGCTATTAGGTGAACAAGCTGACACTGTGAAATTATATGCTCATTAACCGGTGCACATAGACCTAAACAGGTTGTGCGAGCTGATGTTTATGTACCCAAATTTTTTTGAGATGCTCTTGCCATTATTGAGTTTCCTACAATACTTACTAGAGAGAACTCTGGCACTAGTATTTATGGAAGCTGCAAGCCTGGCAGTTCAGCCAGCATGGGAATGATGGCTACTACATGGACCTGCCTAAACATAGTCCTGCTGGCTTCATACGGCTTTGCAACTTTGCAAATGAAATTGTTTTAAGAAAATATTGCATTACAAACAACAAATGGTGGTGATTATGCATATATGCCATCTTATCACCTTTTATGCTTAAAAAAGTAGGATTTCTTCGAAATTTAGACAATTAGAGGCAGATGAAGCATAGTAAATAAAGCCACAAGAATGTCTCAAGCCATAAGCAGGAAGAAACCATCATTCCCATAGTAGCTGAATGATCGCAGTTCCACAGTAACTTTAGCAAGAAACTCTACACTTTGCACAGCATGGCTTGTCTTGGTGTCTGCTGCAGCACTAAAGCATACAGGACACCATGGCAGAAGGAAAAAAAATTATTTTTTTCCTTCCTTCATTGCAGGCGAGGCAGTGGTGTGCAGAAATGCACCTTGCGAACTTCCTGCTTTCCTTACTGTACTTAGCCGAGTCTGGCACACACCACTCAATATAATCCGGTCTAAAATGCATACACCAGTCAGAGCCATGAAAAGCTTAGTGCATAAAACAATTTCTTCATGACGAGGATTTACTGTACTGTTTCAATATAAAAAATTCATGCTCAGTACGATTCTAAATACAATGTATCTAAAAGACTGGAAAACATAAGCTGCAAAATAATGCAACAACAAGAAGCATAAGCAGTCTCTGTCCTCATTTTCAAGATGCATAAGCAGTCTCTGTTCTCATTTGAAATGGCGACAAACTGCAATGAATATGATGCATGCTACTTCGTAACCAAGCTAGACAGCGGCCAGTGTCAGCCAACTCACCATTATGTTACGGTGGACAAATCCCCGGCGCAGCCTAGCTGGCCTAAGGTGTGGGTACTCTTCAGTGCTGGTTACACGTATGTTCCAGACCTTCTTCCAGGCATCGTATAAGGGCTCATGAACAGGGTACACACCGGAATGATGAGGTGCTACTGAATAGCCAGAGTCTGTCTGGATACGGTGCTTCTGTCAACAACATAGGGAAGCTGTCCTTTAGTCGACATTACTTCAAACAGCAGCATGCTGCACAGTTATAAATTACAATCTTAAATGCATGCCTTTATGCAAGAATTGGGATCTATGCAAAAGCAATTACGTTTTCCATATAGAACCTTATCAATGGAAAATCGCCATCCTTTTACCTTGGCAAACTCACGATTGAGCCTCATTTCAGTCTCTAGTAGTGTCACATTGTCATAAAGATGAGGCTGGCTATGGCTCCACATGTGACAAAACCACCAGAATTCGTGGGCATGAGCTAGGGTAAAAGCAAAACAGTCAACATTACAAACAAGTCTTGCTTGAAATAAAGGGGCTCAATATCAGTGAAGTGAACCTGCAACTCACAGAGCAGCATGTCATCGCCTTTATTTTCCTCGTGTGATCCACGATGGTAAAATTTGCCAGAAAAGCCAAGATTGAAGCGGAAGCCATGAATTAATTTCCGGAACTGTTGCTGTGCATCCAGTAGTGCCTAAAAAATTTTTAGACATGTTAAATACTGTGCATAGGCAAGCAAGTTGCAAAGAATTGCAGAAGCAAGTACACAGACATGCCAACCTTGAATTGGTAAAAGTACTAAGATCAAGGCTAGAAAACTACTGAAATTTGGATGCTGAAATAGTAAACATGTGAAATATACCAAAATATGCTTTAACATAGGCAATGTTGCCCTTCATTCTTCTTTTTGAGCAAGAAAATGCACCAATTTTGTATTTTAAAATATGCCACGAACCGGTGATTTTAACTGCGGAATGGTCTATTAAATTAAGCAAAAGATAAATATTTCATAGTTCTTTTTCGCTGTTGACAATGCCATTGGACCAATTCTTGCATTTCTTTGTACTGAAATGCAACAAGATTTCTACTAGGGTAGAAAACCTTAAAATCCCAGTGGTCCACATGACAAAACATGTATACTTATGTCCTTGCAGGACTTCATGCTGCATAAGAGATGTACAGATTAACAAAGAATAAACACAGAGTAAGAAGAAATAAACACTTGAAATTACTTTTCCAACATCCTGTCACTGAAACTCAGCAGCAACACACAAGGTGCCAGGTGCACTTAGCAAGAACAATGGTAGCCACTCTAACCATGATCAGGGATACAAAGCTAAATTCTATGTTAAGCAACACAGAAACAAATGTGCTGAAATTGGTAACCATGAGGTTAATTATTGGATGCAAGTGAAAAATGACAAATTGACTGGAATCATATATAGCAATTATGAATAAGTGCTAAACATCTGGAATTTAATAATAATATCATAATACTTGGCAGGTACGTATGCCAGGATAATACAGCATTTTTTCTAAACAGGAGCACTGATGTCTTGGAAGATCTCTGGGAGATGCTGCTGTCTTGCAGTGTAATTGGGCTGATATTTGTGTTTCAGCCAGCAAGTACAGGGAGTCCCTGATGAAAGCAAAACAAGGAACATGCAGCTAATGCTCCATTACTATGTTTTGCTGGCACCAAAAGTCTAAGTAGCCGTAAGACACGAAATGCAGTGCTGTACCCTGTCAACATATGACCAGCCAATGGTAGCAACTTGCATGCCTAATCTTTAGTGCATTTGCCAGTGCTTCTGATAGCCTAAAAAAAAATAAAAAATACTTCCAAATTGAAGAAATACCACATCATCAAGCAATAATGCCAGCCTGGAGCCCTTTGATGGTAAAATATAATTGTCCACGAGGTAATGCTAAAAACAGAAAAGAGGAATTAACCTGCACATCATGGGTCATCATGCGACTGCCCCGCTCAGCCACAAAGATGTCATCGATGTCTATGAGAAGGTAGCGCTGCAGGGGCAGACTCAGCTTGCCATGTGAGAGAAAGGAAATTGAATCCAAGAATAGCAATTTGTGCAACCAGAATCCAAAGCCATTTCCAAAAATAACCCTCTGGATGCCATCGAATCTCCCTATGTCCTGAAAAGCAAAGAGAAGAAAAAGAATGTAACCCACTTGATGAACCATATTTCAAGGCATTTGCTCCAAACTTGTTCCAATCAAAGTTAAAAACATTGATAACCATAACATAACATAACCTCCAATACTAAATGTGAAAATTTGCGAGGGCATTAAATACACTTCTTAGAAGACAACATTATTTTGCACAATGCATGATCTGAATGCCGAAAAGCAAGGAGGATACCGCAACCAGTTTACTCCCTTCATTTATTGCACATTAAGGGGATAATGACACCACAGAGGTCATGGTTAATATGGATTCTGGTATACAGTCCTCATGTTAAAATAAATGCCTCACATTGTACATGTCACATATGTCAGGAAAATGTCCCAGCAGTCGTGGCACAGCAATCTGATTGGGTACATTCCTTTTTGGAATAAAAAAAGAAAGCAATGATATGAACACATTAGGCAGAATACAAATGCAACTATTGAAGCAGTATCCTTTTTTGCCATCGCCAACAATATTCGCCACAAGATCGAACTACAGGTGGCAGCACCGTCACCACACTAGTGTGGATAGACAGTCAACGATACGCATTGAAATGTACATGCAGGCTGTGAACTATTTGGCCTGGTAATCTTGTAATGGGACATGCCAACTGCCATGAACTGATATTATATTGCCCTCAAATTGCAGATTTACTTTAAAGAAGCGCAAACTGTCATTGAGCAGTGGACTGGCACTCAGCCACACATTCTATTTTGGCACTTTCTTATGGATTTTCGTGTGTTCTGCCTATTCTGTTAATAGTGTTGTGCAAGTTAAATATTACTTAATTCTCTGCAAATCTTGCACTGCTTTCAAGAAGTCTGCATTCCTATACAGTGAAGGTAAAGTAGCAAGTTAATGGGTACTCTACATCATCAATTGTAACCACACATTTCCGTTTTTCTTTTCTTTTTTTTATTCTCTCTGAAATGCAAACAGTTAATGATTCCAATTAAGTAAGCTAGGCCACCATGAGTGACAGTAAATTAGTAGGATGATCACGTTGCTTCAGACGTGATTGTTTTTAGAGTCGTTGCACGCTTACGTGCACGACAGTGATACGACAAAGATGTAATTAATTGAGGAGCTAATATGATTAGTTTGTTTTTATTTGCAGGTAAAGGTGGCCACTGTGATAACAACGCCACAGTGAAGAGCAAAAGCAAATTGTAATAGCCGCCTTTCAACTCAGTGTTATGACATCCTGTGTTTACAGACTACCGTTTCAAACATGACCCTCATATAATGCCCTATATTAGCTTTCATTTTGTAGCAGCAAACCACAGTACAAAAGCCTATGTTTTAGTTGTGAGGCAGAATGAATTCACCATAGCGGTATCAAAACCACATATTAACCTTTTAAGGGTCAATGCCGTAAATATATGCTGCCGCAAACAAATTCCAAATCGCCAGTGCTGTATATTTGTGGCGCCTGTTATGCCTGTTATATTATGCATGTTTGAAAACTGCACCAATTTTTCAACTCTTTATTGCACAGCAAGCGCTGCCACCTTGTGTGGATACAAGGAATTTTTTTTTTTTTTTTTGCTGCACAGTCTATTGGTTTTCATTCCATGGCTTCTTCATGTTGACATTTCAGCAATTGCTAGTGCATCCACGCGTGCGAGGGCACGTGGCAGTTAGTTTTGGCCTTGTCCCGTGAGCTGTTTCCGTTCGTTGCGTTTGTAAAATATGACGTCTATCTGGTTTCGAATCTCTCAAAGGGTCACCACTAGATGGTTGTTTGTCTGTTGCTCACTGGGCTGCGTTTACATCTGTTCGCAGGTAGGTGCTGGTACCGTATTTACTCGCATAATGATCACAATTTTTTTTTTTTTACTTGACGCAAATTCAGGGGTGCGATCATTATGCGGGTTAAATTTCCCGCAGAAAGAAACATTCTTTTTCCTCTCGAATTTGCTGTGGGATGGCAATGGGTCAACAAGCAGGCGGCTGCCGCTGTCAGTGCGGGACACCAAAACAAAAATGGCGGCCGGCAGAGCAAGCCGAACACGCCGAACGCGATTATTTTTAGTCTTGTGAGTACATTACGCGCATTGAAACAGTTTCTTCTGTATCAGTAATGAATAATACCATTAATATCGGCAAGTTTGCGACAATAACGTAGCCATGTCCACTTTGAGGGGACAGAAACAGAGATGGGCGCACTTAGCTGCCAGTGACAGAAACCCATGGCAGGCATGCTGCGGAAACTGCAGCATTTGTCTTTACTGCTATCCTAATACGGCACGCTTCCGCTAAGGGTGGGCAAATATCTTAGCTGCATTACAAGCGTCGGCGTATGAATAGGGTACACTTCTAACGTATCGGTGTAAATGTGGCCACTATCATTGCCGCTTGCGATTTGTTGCGTGTCCATGAGTGCAGACAAGAAGAATCGAAAGGCGCCTTTTATGTTCTTGTTGTTGACCAACAGCATTATGAAGTCTAAAAATAATAAAGCCGAGGCAAGTTTGGTTGTAGTTTTTTTTTTTTCATGAAAGTACGGAAAGTGATGAAAGGAATGAAATGGGACATCTGCTTAAGAATGTTGGGTGCATGCAGACTGCTTGGTATGTCTTCAAGAGTCGTTCGTGTAGCATTCGACAGATTGTAAGCGCGATCATCATTAGCTAGACTTGGCACACGACATATCGCTGCGACAAGTTCGGGGTGCGATCATTACAGGGGAAAGAAAAAAAAATCGAATTTTGACGACAAAAATCAAGGGTGTGATCATTACGCAAGTGCAATCATTATGCAAGTAAATATGGTATATACAAATGATGCTGCCATACATGAACGATGCTGCCATGCCTGCGTTTCTTTTCTCGAGACTCGGGTCGTGAAAACTGGTTGCCAATCATTGGCGACAGAACGAAAGATTACTGAAAGTCTCTGACTCGTTTGGTTTTTCTGACGGGTGCACAACTATTGAGTTTTCTTGTAAGCGCTCACATAGACGGTTCGATTATGCTATGGGTGCGCATGCTGGTTGGTTGCTCTGCTGCAAGTGAGTCAAGTGGCGATTCCTCCGATGTGAACTACTAGTCTACTACCCAAGTGCCAAATCAGAATATCTCCTTGCTATATCTATTTCAAAGTATATCTACTTAATTTTTATTATAAGAAGTATTTATGGAAACTCATCTGTATTCATGAATAAACAACGCACGTTTACGTATGAAAAAACTTTCCTGTAACTTTATGGTGACTAAAAAAATTGCAGTGAATTTTTTTCTAAGTAGGTCCACCGTATGAAAATTTAAATCTGCAACAAAAATATTCAACCTTGGGGGGGGGTCGCAACCCTGGGGTCGCATTTGTCTAAAAAAAGAAACGACCCTCAGAGGGTTAACTGAACACCTCTGGTTGTGTAACACTGAGCAAGGGTCATGAAATTATTGAAACTGTTATAATACATGATTCATGATTATATGTTTATATGCACTATGTACGTCCACGTCCTGTCCTTTACGTTCGTCAGTATAACACTAAGCGCAATATAATCATGAACGTACACCAACCAGCCCCGTTTATTGCTTTACTAAATGTTATAATACAGTTATCGTATAATAAAGTGTATGACGCAATACGATATGAGTGCATGCTTACGATTCTTTTTTTTCTACTGCTGAGTGATGTCATGCCACCCCGTTCATGTTTCGTGGTGTCAGAGATTGTGGAAGGATCAACACATTATGACAAGTCACTAAAGTGCGACATTCTCGTCTCGCTGCTACCACTTCATTTAATTAAAAAGGAATAAAATGCTTTTCATTTTTTCGTGTACTCGAAACACAAAGCGATAATAAAATTGAGATATGATTGTGGCAAGCAGAGACTGCGACAATCACACATCATGTGCTCGACACAGACAGTCAATCACAGATCTTACTACAGCGCAAAGAAAGACGGCAGTGCAAGGCTAAATTATTTTGTACATCGTCAAAAAGTGCAGAGAAGCAGTTGCAACTATGCTACAACCACAGAAGAAGCTGTCTCTAAAGATATTCACGCCGCACATGCACATGTAAACACGGAGTGCCCAGTAGATGACGTGCGGTGCAACCCATACTATCCATGGTTCAGCCAGTGCCCGCCAGGCAGCAACTCTGCTCAATCTCACAGCCAATAGTGGTTAAGATGCATTTCCATAGACAACCTTTCAGCTTTAAGCCCTCTTCACTTTTTACTGGGCTCGTATCATGTTACACATAAAAACAACTGTTTCTTGATACAGATCAGTGCCAGCCAGTTTTCACATTCAAATCCTTGTTTGGAATGACAAGGGTATGGTGAATGCATGACATTCAAGAATGGAATTCGGAAACAAGTGAATTAGGTGTACCCATGAGCAAAGCAGCTCCTGTGACAGACTAGACAGAAAAGAAGGTGCGAACCATTAGTAAGCACTTGATAAGGGCTAGTTGGTTCATATTTAGAACTGAGGTTGAACAGCGTGAATAAAACAAGGACACAAAGAAACAAGTACCACAGACAAGCGCTGACTGCCAACTTGAAATTTATCTGAAATTCTCCAGCCATTTTATACCTTTTCCAGCATAGGTATGCGTAAACTAGTCGCATCTACATCTAAAAAATTAGCAACATCATAATCTTTCACGCAAGAAAGCTATTTCTTTTTCCGACAAAGCAAGAGAGGGAGCGCTTACACATTTATCTCCTTCCTTTGATATGTGATATGCCTCTATTATTTTCCTTTCCCTATTACCTTTTCCTTTCACTATGATTTTTTTTTTTTTTTTTTTCAAATATGGGAGTGCAAGGACACTTGTTACAATGTCCTGCTAAATGACTCCCACAGCCATTCTTTATGTTACTGCTATGCTGATGAGCTCTGTCATTGAAACACTGTCCCGTTTGTCCTTATATAAGTTTTTCCACAGCTCAGTGGTATGCGATAGATAATGTTGTGCCTGCAGTCAGTGAAACGAGATTTATGATTGGTGGTGCACAGGGGTCTTTTGAGCGTTTTCATACGATCGCATCAAGGAAAGCTTGCACGGGGCATCGAAAAGTAAATTAACATTATGTCCATTGGAAAGTTTTTTTAGATTGCGTGACAACTTGTGCAAGTACGGCACCACGTACGTGCGCTGGTATCTTGTCTTTATTCTTTTCCTTTGCGTGCTGGTTCCAATCTTATTATTCATTCTTTCTGCACGATGGCTTGAGCAAAGTGTGAATGAAGCGAAGTTTTTTTAAATCAGATACTAGCACGATTACAGAGTGCAAGGTTTTTCTCGTTCTGTCATCACTTCAGTATGCGAAGCCATCTTGCAGAAAGAAAAAGGATTGGAACCAGCACACAAAGAAACGAGTAAAAAGAAGACCAGCACATGTGCTTTCCAGAAAGTTTCCAATAGACATAATGTTGATTTACTTTTTGGTGCCCCATGCAAGCTTTCCTCGACATGCAATTGTATGAAAACACTCGAAAAGCCCCTACCCACCCAATCATAAATCTCATTTCACTGACTGCAGGCACAACATTATCTATCAGATACCGCTGAGCTGTGGAAAAACTTACAGGACAAATGGGACAGCGTTTCAATGACAGAGCTCATCAGCACAGCAGTAACATAAAGAATGGCTATGGGAGTGATTTAGCAGGACATTGTAACAAGTGTTCCTGCACTCCCATATTTGAAAAAACAAAATTCATAGGCAAAGGAAAACGTAAGAAAGGGAAATAATAGAGGCATATCACATTAGAAAGGAAAGAGACAAATGTGTAAGAGCTCCCTTTCTTGCTTTGTCAGCAAAATAAATAGCTTTCTTGCATGCAAAATAATGATATTGCTGATTTTGCAGATGTATACGAGACTGGTGTATGCATGCGTATGCTGGAAAAGGTATAAAATGGCTGGAGAATTTAAAATAACCTTCCAGTTGGCAGTCGGCACTTATCTGTGGTATTTGTTTATTGATGTCTTTTTCGACTGTTCAAACCTCAGTTCTAAATGTGAATTGTATTTTAAATGTAGATGAAAATTACCCAGAAACATGAGTCATTACTGATGGCCCTGTAAAATTCTGACTTCACTGAACAAAAGACCAAAAACGGCTGAGCAAAGTGTCTCAATTGCAAGTAGAAAAGAAACAAAAACAGGCCTTTGGTTTGCACAGTAAATTTCATTAGTAGCAAGAGTGTGTGGATATACAGTTGCATATAATATGAATTGCAACATGCTTCCCGTGGTCAAAACGGCTCTAAAACTGCATGGCGGTGCTGGGATATGAAAATTGAAGAAATAAATACTGTTCCAATTACTAGTATCTATTAAACCAATTTTTCGTATGTCCGAGCTGCCTTTGTCTTGGAGCCCCTTTTACCACGGGCACCATGTGGACGCTCATATTGAATGTGACTGTACATATTTTCTGCAACCATAAGAGGTAGGATAATTGAGATTGTACTGCATAATAACGAAGATAATTGCACATAATGTACTAGGATATTATTTTCGTCCCTTAGTAAAGGCATTTCTTCAGAGGTACTGACTAACTACAAAAAACAAACAAAAGATCTCTCTCATAAGTTATAAACAAGTATGAGCAAATTTACTTTTTCTTTTGCAGCTAGTAATTACCATGTCATCAAGGCATTGTTCATAGGACAAAAATACCAGAAAAACAATTACCTGTACAACAGTAGTGTGCGGCCCATTGCCATCAGCAATATCATCATGCTGTGACCTGGCCTGTGCCAAGGGAACAAAAGTAGAATGGTTGGGCTGAAACACTGTCCAATCTTCACCAGGTAAGTTGCCAGAAAATGTTTCTCCAGCCCGAGCAATCCTCAAAATTGATGACAAAGGGTTCAGCCGGTAGTCTTTCAGGGCCATGTTTGTGTGCATGTACAAAGGAAGACCTGTTCAAAAGACAGGAGGAGGATGACACCAATTACATGCAACAACTATGTGATACAAAGCATATTAAGTATTCTCTTCACTACCAAATCTGCAAGTAAAGCTCAAGAGATAATTAAAAAGGATAAATGTGGTATGTATTACGAAGGCTACCTTGCCAGCATCCCAACTGCTGACTTGAATAAGTGCCATCTTGCAGCTAGGATAGAGCTATGCAAACTAGAATGTGGAGCATGAAGGGTATCCCTGTGCAGCTGTCACTGAAAGCCAGCACTCATGGCACTCAGAACTTCACGCGTTACAAAGAGAATGAGAAACAGAGAATACCAAGGTAAAGATGCTTGGAAAGGAAGCTCAAAATGTATACTACAAGGGCGCAGTCAATGCATGTCAACCCAAGCATGTCAACATTCACACATCACTGCAGAATACCAGGGCATACGTATGACAAATATGCTACACATCCAAGAGCTGAGGAACAAAGGAAAGTAGACACATTATGCTAGGCAAGGTCCCTAAGCTAAGAAGCAAAACACTGTTTTATGAAAAGCTATATCAAAGAAGCATGCACCTAGTAGCCTAAAAATTAAATTCTGAGGTTTCACATGACAAACCCAAGATATGATTATGAGGCATTCCATAGTGGGGGACTCAGGATTAATTTTAATGTGCACCCAATTCACTGTACACGGGTGTTTTTGCATTTTGCCCCCATCGAAAAGCGGCCTCCACAGCTGGAATTTGATCCCACACCCTCAGGCTTAGCCACGCAACGTCATAGCCACTACGCCACCACGGCAGGTCCGCCTAGTAGCCTTTTGGTATCTTCTGTACATTATTCATCCCATCAAATATCTCCAATCAAACAGATTCGAACATTAACTGCTAGTTACTAATGCACAGACCTATAATTTCCTTGTCTGCCTAAGTGAGACAAGTGACGAGCCTGCCACTTACATTACAGCCCCGCAACAAACACATACTTTTTAAATAAAGAAACAAATAATAATTCACATAAAGCATGCTTTGGCATCTGCAAATTTATGAAAGTATGTTGACAAAAATGTACAATATTATCAATATCATGCACAATCTAACAGGATAGCATGGTGAAGGAAGTATAAATGTTAGTATTACGCATAGTTCTTTCCAAGAGGTCTAGCCAGTTCCAACATGAACAGAGTGTGAAAGAAGCCCGTAAATGCAGGCAAAATTGCTGCGCGACTGGCTGCTCAAGGCCCTTTGCATGTATTCGTGGGCTTCTTTCACACTCAGAGAAACACTCTTATGTAGCACATATTGAGCAACAGAAAGCTATATTGGGAGTTCTTCATGTTGCTCTACAATTTTCTCATTGACACTTTTCATCTAATTATAATATTTGATAAGTTGATTAATTAAGGCTAATTATCTAATTAAGTGTAATGAAAAACATAATTTGAGTATCTCCAAACGATGGCAAGCAACATTACCTTGGTTCTATCCAGCTACGTGGCATTCACATATTTTTAAACTCTGGCGAAAGTTAGCTGGGACATCTTGTATACATGCTCTCCCTACTCCTTCAACAACTCATAAAAACTTTACATAATTTTGCTAAAAACACAGAAGTGGCTTTAACAAAAGGAGGACAATACTGTGATTCCAAACCATGTTCAAAGAATCAAAGCATATTTGAAAACCTTTTTCCAAGCAACAGTACAGACTGACTCGGAGTATTAGTGCTGTGTTTTGATGCTGTAATAGTCACATTACATCACTTTATTACCTTTATACGGAGGTCTAAGATGCTTGAAGGGCCCCTCACCAAGCCGCATAGCAAATTTCGGTTATACTCTGGAAGTTGTTACATGCCCTTTAGGGAGATCAGTGCCGCGAACCCATGATTTCAGGAGGCAAGGGCCAATGACAAGAGTGACACTCTCTCCACTTGCCCCGTCAGCGTCCGCAAGCGAAATTCCTTCCCTACGTTCTCCCATACCAGAGCTCGAGGATCGTGTGACGTGTACGTCATGGGACCCGCCTTCATTTTCTTTTCCTCGCTTCTTTGATGCACAGCGCACTTCTGCTGACGCCGTCGCACGTGAGCTGTTGCATTTGTCTCGTTTAGCATAGCACACAATTTTGCACACTGCGCACGAGAAGATCTGACTAGTGGTATAAGTCAGTGTTACGCAAATACTGAGGCAGACACAAGCGGTTCATAGAGCATGATCGTGCGCTGGAACACAGTAGAAAATGACATACTTTCGTCGTCTGCATGCATGACTGCACGGCGTTAGAACAAGCAGACAATACAAAAGTACATCTCTCTTGCTGTGGTGCGAAGCAAAACAAGAACATGCAGACATTAGGTTTGTGTCTTTATTATTTCTCTAAGCTTTAATTTGTCTATTGAAGCAACAAATTACACAAATAACAGATGTTGCCTTGAATAATTCTCGAAGACACGTGTCACTACACGCGACGTCACAGCAGTGCGATGTACGTAGGGCGCACTTGTGCGATATATATCGACTCACCAGCTCGGAGTGCGGCGCCCCCGAGGAAAAGGGCAAACAGCATTCGGTCTGAAATTTCAGCTCTTTCTGCGGCACGTAGCGATGCAATACTTAGCAGACATGATCGTTAATGCACATTGTATGCACGGCGCTTGTCAGCTCAAAATGGCCAGACCTGGTGAGGGGCCCTTTAAATAAGCCTCTTAAAGGGGCCCTGAACCAATCTTTATTGAAGTCGAGACATGCGTTGAAAGTTAAAATCGGCTATTTCGGAAATACTTTGCCGTGAAAAGTACTTCAATGTGTTCAGCAAAAGCGGAGTTATTGGAAATAAACAGCCACTTCGTGGTGCTTCCACTCCTTCTTCAAGGATTTGTACTGTGAAGGCTACGGCATAGCGGGGCGTGCCCACAATACTCCGCCTATTGAATGTCACCGTGGCACTGTTCAAATTTGATTTTAGATGTACACATAGACGCCACTACTTTGGACTTTCGTGCCTACAACGTGCCAAACACAGTTATCCTCAGTGAACCACAGTGCGTGCAGCCAGCGGACTCGTCGTGGCCCCCCACAGCGGCTGTGACATCTACACTACGTAGCAGACCGCAGCTACATGTCATTGTAGTGCGTATGCGCAATGTTTGCTTTGTGCACAAAAGCGCTTGCCTTGAGTAGGCTTGAGCGCATGCTCACGCGCTCCAATCTGGCCGTTCTATGCAGTGCAGACCGCCTTTGTTCTGCACCAGCTTGATCGTCGAATAGTAGCCACATACAACTTATGCATTTTGAAGCACTATCAATAGCTCAATACGAAGTGAAATCTGTCAAGGCATCTAACCAAGAGCGGCCACGAGTGAGCATGTGTTTGCAAGCATGCGTCTGGTATGACCTTAAGTTTTGCAATGTTCGAGGCTAGTTGAGTGCTTCAAAACAAGTAGAAATTTGCGAGACCTGATGGCTACAACACCGATAAGCAGGGTGGCCAAAATTTAATTTCTACGCATGCAGCCACGGCCTAGCGTGAGCAGACGGTAGTTCGCTTCTTCCGGAAGTACGTAATTATATTATCGAAATCAGATTACTGCTTAATTCAGCCTGTTTATTAAATTGCATCAATAAATATACACAGTAACAATACGAAGAAGTGCACTGATCCAAACACCCTTCTTGATTAAATGAACTGACAACCAATTTTCATGGTACCCATTTTTTTTAGTGCTATGAAAAGCTTACCGGTCAAAGTGTCTAATCATGAACTGCTAATGCGGAAGTCGCGGTGGAACATTTTTTATCAGAATTCTTCAATCTGCAGTGAGGATGTAGTCATTCACTGGAAGCATGCTGAGAACGGTGTAGGTGAGCGCAAGAGTGATTATATGCTGGCATTGGTGGGAGGCAGATGACAAGTGTGGTCATAGCTGTTAAAAAGTATGATGCTATTGATCATGTCGATGTTCCTGCGATTCATGTTTTCTGAATTGTTAAATTTGGCTGAGATGTTCATAGCACCGTATGCTACCCGCAGGCTGTGTTTTTTTACCAAGCCCGAGGGGTGGTTCAGGACCCCTTTAAGAAAAAATAAAGGCAATAAGCATGAGCTAGCAGAATAAAAACATGCACATGCATGTGCACATTACCGTAAGTATATATGACTGCCTTCACCATGACATGGCCCTGAAAATTTTCAAAAAGATATGGATAACTAGGAAATTAGTCGTATCAACAATGATGAAGACAGTTTAAAACCCATTTTCTCAGTGGCTGTCGAAGTGATATAAGCTTGCAAAGCATACAATTAACAGTACAGCGAACCATTCCAGAAAACAGTACTACTATGCCAAATTAAATTCAATACAGGAGAAACATTTTAAATGTGTTAACTCGAGGGAGGCAAAACACAAAAGCAATAGCAAAATTTTAAGGTGGATACGCCAATCCATGACTATGCCAAATTATGCGTGGACACATCCATTTCATTAAGAGGAACTAAAATTGCAGCTGTATTCAAACTCTACTGTTTTTTTCACTTACCAGAGAGCTGTGCACCTGTATAGGTGTCCTCGCGTGGTCGAATGAAGCCAATAATGCCGACGCTGTACTCTCGGCAGTACTTGTCAATGAGCTCCCTATTCCACTTGTGCATGGCGAGGTATTTTTCAAAGTTCTCAAAGACAATCACGGCAAACTTGCCCTTGTCCAGGTTTGTGAGCACCGGCAGCGTCTTGCCCGTTGTCTCCACTTTGAAGCGGAAGCGGCTTCCCTCAAGGATCTCACAGATCTGCTTGCCCAGCTTGGAGAATTGTGTTTCCACAAACACCAGTACGCGAGGGTCAAGGCGGAGCTGCGCACTGGAGGCATGTACATTGGCAGCACTTTGCTCGCGAGGTCCACTGTCATCAAGCTGAGAGCGGCATTGGAAGGTGGGGCGTGGTGGCACGGGTGACCGCAGGAAACCCCGGAACGAGTTGTGGTTGATGACATAGACAGACAAGAGTAGAGAGCAGAGGCCCAGGGCCAGTGCCCCGAGCATGCAGCGCCGGATGCTGAGTTGGCTGGCATGGCACCAGGGAGACACGGCACTCAGGCTTTCCAGAAGCATGGCTCAGCCGCCAGGAGCCATGCTCCAGGTGGCACCCGCCAGCTGTGCCTTTCACATCCTGTTCCAAAAGATGCACACCCCATTATGACTCTCACGGATGTCCACAACAAGGGCCTATCATGCACAGGCCAATGCAAACAAGTCCAAACAACCCCACCATTCCCATTTAAAGTAGACACTTGAAAAAGACAACATTCATCCAGGCTGGACAGAAACAGGGATAAAGGTGATGCATCACCGTAGCTCTTGCACTACTATAACAGTTTTACACAAGATCGCTTGGCATCGAGAGCTGCTTCAAGACAGAGCCTATTTTTTACTTCAATGTTAAAACAGGCCACTTTATACCTGCACGCCAGGAGCATCCAATAGTGCTTGTTGTCATGCTATCTGGTCTTAAATAAAGGCCAATTTTGTAGCAAAGCTCCCCTTTAGAATAAACTACAAGCAAACGTACAGCCTACAAGGGAATGCAGATGAGCTAAAAAAGCTGTATGAGCAGTGATTTATGTATAATGGTGGCACATCTAAATGGAAGTTGCTGGGTGAACAAGATGGAGTGTAAACAATGATTATGACTTGCATCAAATGATTGAGAACTACAACCAGCAAAGTCTGAGGATTGATGATTAATATGCAGAAAACTAAAACAATGTTTGTGATGATGTTGATTGTGTCGCCGCAGAAAGAAGGATCGCATGGCCACAAGAAAGCTGTGTGCCGTGCAAGGAAGTGACCCTCAAGAACTGTAACAGCAGCTAACTGACTGGCGGTTACAGAGCTCACAGCCATAGGGTACCGGGTGTCCTGCTTGCTGTGTGGACCTGATGGCCAATGTACCAGCGGACTAATACAGCTCATGGCCTGTGGACCTGGTGGCCAGCTGTTATTGCAGCCTGGTGTACTGCTGCCTGCCCTGCAGACCAGGTGCTTTGCTGTCATAGCAACCTGGTGTCCAGACCGCTGTTTGAAATGGATGGTCCGATGTGCTACTGGACTGCTACTCATGAAGCCAAGGCAACTGGCTAATCGCTTGCCAGTTGACAGCTGCGACCTAGCATTTTGCCAGCCTGCTGTCCGCCTGCCCTACTGCCTTGCCTTGGTTGAGTAGTACCAAGGTGCTCTACCAGTGCATGCACATGGTCAAAAGAGCGGACATCAATGTTCAAGCCACTTCAAGAAGGGGTCTGCAGACCTCTGGACAAATAGCTGCTTGTCCACAATGATCATAGTGACAATCCTTCGGGCGAGTAGGACAGTTACAGGTGCTTAAGTGCACCTGGATGTTTTGAACTCGGAACCATAGTTCCTTATGTGTTGGCGCAATTCTTTGTAGTGTGCCATCTTAACGTGTAACAGAATATAGAGACTGTTGTGTGTACAAGCCCTTGACTGCTGTGTCATTCATTAAAGCGATCCTGGGCCCAACATTCCATCACAATGTTCAAGAGCCTGGCAAGGAAACTAGAGTTCATGACTGCCAATCGGCCTTTTGAATCTATGAAGGAAGTCTTCAGATGCATGAAAATGGGTAGAGCCCACATGACAGGCATTCTCAAGTTATAATGAGCAGCTCACCAGTATCCAAAAGAAAGTCAGACAATCAGTGCAATGTGTAAACACTAACCTATGGTGTTGAAACATTGTGGAAAACAAATCAACTTGAAAGAAAAAAAAAAAATAAACCTTAGGAGCACACAACGGGTGATGAAACTGAAAATGACATGCTAAGATAAAAAGACAGGAAGGCAGCATCATAGATTAGAAAGCAAACATAAGTAGGTAGTATTCAAGAGGAAGTGGAGTTGGGTAGGTTGCGCAATGCACAGAACAGATAATCAGTGCACTATTACAATAACAGGATAGGTGCCAAGTGAGCAAAATAAGGCCAAAGTGAGCAGAGGATAAGGTAGTCTGGTTAATCAGTCAATGGTATTGCTGAGGACAGGAGTTCTGTGAAAACCAACATGGGAATGGAAACAAGCTGCTCCTCTCAAGCTAGCCCGAGAGGGGAAAGGAGAAGCAACAACTTCATTTTGGTGAGTTCTCCAGGAAACTTCTCCAGGAAAGGTGAAGTTCGTAGGTAATGTGTAAACTAGATAATAATGGGCACAAGGCTGTGAGTAGTAGGCTGTGTGACAATACTTGGTGTAGAGACGGTGCCACTTTCCAGCAAAAGCTCCCTGTAGTTACATGGCCAACAAAAATGGTAGGCGACCCTAATCTTTGACTTAGGTGTCTCTTAGTGGCACTCGCACCTTGGCATTGGTGTTCTTTACATTAACTTTAGTCGAATGCAATGCACAAACTGACTTCGGAGGCAACTGTTTTGCATTAATTAGCCAGTTAAATATCATGCCACCTTCTTGTGTGCGATGTCATTAATGACATCATTACTTCTGCTTTCTACTTCTGGGTTTGCAGGAATTTCACCAAAGTTGTGCTCATGTGGAAGGTCTCTAAAGTCTACAATTCTGTGCTTTGGTGTGCGGTAATCAGTGATTTCTAATTAATTCTAATTATTCCAGACACTTCAATAACTCAACTTGTAACTAAACTTATGCTTTGATATCATATCTATAATGAAACCTATGAATCTTGTACCATATTATTTTATATATATCTTTTTCGATTTATTTTGAATTTTCTCTTCGGTCGTCTCAGGAGGTGAACCGGAAGTTCTGCGCAAGAAACAAGTGTGTCACTCGATGCTTGTGCCACTAAAGAAGTCAGGTGCAAATGCCCCACTGCTAGTAGCAAAGAAATGAATTCTGAAGGACAGAGTATACTTGGCAGCAGCTAAGGTACACAAATTTGTGTTATGCCCCATGACATGGAAGCCTACTTATGATGTTTAACCACTCTGTGTTAACTCATGTAATCCTCTTGCAAGTTTCTGCATCAAATCAAAAATATAATTCCTCATTTAAGGAATAAATTTATACTTGCTTCTATCATTAAGACAATCTCTGGGAATTAAAAATGCTTTTTTTTTAATGTGACCATATAGATAGCAACTTTTGGCAAACCTAGACTGGCCATAGCACAAATAACTAGCAGCAGATGCTAAATAATAGAAATGCTTTGTATTTTTACTAATTTGCACGAAAGCAGTACACATAATGTCATGAGTGTCTCTGAATTCCTCAATGTTTCACGCCTGGCTCAGAGCTTTCCTCTCATATGCTTTGCCTCCTTTTAGCCAATTGCCCTAACAATATGGCATTTGTTTTTTTCAGCAGCCTTTGACAAGTGCATAAAAAGCAACATGCCACATATGACATCATATTGTGTCAGCTAATTAATATGTGCAACTTCCTGTCATTCCCATTCACTGTGTTTGGAACACAAAAACCTTTAAATATTGGAATGTTTATGGTACTGCACATGGTTCCTTCCAAGGGAAACTAAATAAAAGCACTAGATCAATTTAGACTTGATAAAGAAGTCTTTCACGGCTGTTCTTTTTTTTTTTTTTTAGTTTCGTAACAACAGGTTCATTCCTAGAAGAGAAAGTGAAGGATAAATTCGCATTCTTTCAATTTCATGCAAGTACCCTAATGCCAGTATGTCAGTGTGACATCATGGATTACAAAGCATTTTCTCGTGTTTGGGCTACTGTGGCACAGTAAAAGTTAGTAAAAATAAGTGCAGTCCTTAGGTTCCTTAAAATACAATGTTGTCCATCTTTACCAATAACCGATTAACTAGGCCCAATGAGATGCCGTCAAAATACCGGACACCATAGCGAGCTGCTACAGAAACCTCAATGCAGTTTGCCACCTGTCTTTCGTTTTTACATGTTTTCTGGCTTATCAAGCCTGCTGTCATGGTAAGAGAGTTCCTTTTTGATATTGCTGAAATGTGACATACTAACACAGCTCAGTAATATAGGTCCTCAAGCTGTCAAGTTTATCACAGATTTCAGCTATTAGTCTTTAAAGAGTTTACTGTGTTCCAGCACTAGTTTACAGATCCGATTTGGCGTGAAAGACTAAAGGCTAATCTTTCTTCAATAAATGTCTGCTTAGAGCATAACATTAGGCGCTCTTGCCAGGCAAAGTATAAGAAATGGTGGAAGTAATTTTGTTTGTATACTATTTATGCGTTCATTCTGTCAACTATACTGTACACATTGCCTAGCCTTGCAACTGTTAGCACCCCTTCTGAATTTAGCGGTGAGCTTCAAACATTCTGTGAAAATGCAGGCATTACACTAGACGTTTTCAAGGCACAGATCTGGCAGTATTTATGCCATAAACTACAGAAGGGAGTACACCAGCCAGCTGGCTACTCCAAACTTCAACTTCACTGCTCTTGGCACCTCTACAACCAACATAAGATGTTTTGCACTTTTTGCTGCAGTTAAAAGGCAGTTCTAGCAAGCATTCTCATGTCTAGCATACCCCACTTCTTTTCACACGCACATATTTGTAATAAAACAACGGTACAATGAAGCATTGCCTAAGAGTTACAGTTATAACCTTATGTAAACTGTAACTATTCAAAAATATTTTACTGTGCCTTCGTTTTGTTTCAACTACAAGCTGACCCATTGAACCCCTCTTCATGCTCCCCCCCCTCCACACACACACACACACACGTGCGTATGCAAGCACACACACCTGCAGTGAAACAGCAGTTCAATGAACTTTGTCCAGACCTTCCACTTAAGTTTAACTTCAGGAAAACAGAAACGAAGTTCCACAATAATATAAACAAGGTGAGCATAAGAAACAAGCAACATCAATTAAGCTTTCATGTTTTGTTGATTTTTGGATCGCTTCTCACCTTTTTAGAAAGATAATCATCTGAGGCAAGGAAGGGTAGCAGAAGTTGACAGTGAGTAAACCTCTGTCAAAATGTGTTGCTCCACACTACAAACAAGAAACATAATTCATAGAGGAAACATTACCTTTCACAAACCATACGCACATGTGTAAATGTCTTATATCTGAACACTCAACACATAATTAAGCTCTCGCACAGGTCTTGGCGACTGTGGTTGACACACTTACAATATTGTGGCAATAATGATCAGAAAAAGCGGAATGCACATTGTAATGATGAGCTTTTCACAGAAAGAATTTCACAGCTTTGATTATCAACTGCTCAGTCAGAAAACTGCAACACAGGTTTAAGTGACTGGCTGTACATTTTATGTATTTGACACTAACCAAACTTGACAATCACCGAAACTTTAATTTATCATTGCACACAAGCAATTTTAAGAAATAGTATGCATACAATTAGTTTCACATAGGTTACTTTTTTACCACCGCAGTAAATTTTAGTAATCATTAAGATTACCCAGCTCCTTACTTAGCCCTACAAAGCCATTTGATGTGATAGTATCTGTGCACTACCACATTGATTTTTCTTCATGCATTCTTCGTGAAGATCCCCTGGGATTGTCTTTTCCACAATATGTACTGTGGATAAAGGATCTGTGGTGTTCAAATGTCTGCCAATGTATAGTGGTTATGCACTGCACAAATGCTGTATAATTTAATTTGCTCCATGGTTATGATGTGTAGCACCTTTAAGGCAAATAACAGTAATCACAAAAAGTAAACAAAACTACAGGATCACAATGAAGAAGTGGACAGGTTCATAAAAGAACAGCAAAAAGAAAATATGTTCTAAAGGGCACTTTAGCACATACACTGTTGGTAACAAGAAGGCACATATTTCCTCCTGTATATAACCTAAGCTGCTCCCACTGATTTAAATAGCAGCAGCAGAGACACTGACTCCTGGTTACTAACACCAGTTCATATTCCCTTGTTGCATGGTTCTTTCCCACAAGGTTATCTATTTAAAGGTTAATAATGATGATTAGTGGGATTTAAAAATTGTCAACACAACTCATTCTTTTACTGCTATCGCATCAAGAAGTAAATGCTGCAGGGTGGTTGCCTGTTCCACATCTTGCATGTCAATTTGAGCTTGTACAACCCACCTCCTCATGCTGCTTGTAGAGCTTTTCTTTTTCTGGTAAAGAATGGCTATCGACATATTTCTATTTTCACAAGTACTTTCACTGACTAGTCTTTCTAATTGGGTACGCAAGAAAACAAGGTCAACTTTTGACATGCTTTCAAGGGTTGAAAAAAAATTTATAAGCCCTTACATGAACATTCATTGGTGTGCATTTTTTTTTTTTTTTGAAGTTAAGGCTTACAGAATGCATAAGTGACTCAGCTTGCATAGGTAAATCATTGCTTCAAAATCGAAGAAGACAAGCTAGCCACATTTATGCCCTCAACTGCTTCAGGAGCACCTAGTACATGCTCTTGTGGAAGTTACTTTCTATATATATATTTATTCTATATATATAGTTATTTCTATATATATATATATATAACTATCCTTCTCCTTCCTCCTATCCTATCCTATCCTTCCTCATCATGTTTCAAATTTAACAGCTTTTCAGTATGAAAGAAACCACAAATTAAAATAGGATTGAGCCAAAATTAATATTGTGGGAGCATTGCTTCAGCGAGCAAGGCAGCTGATTTGCAAAAAACATTTCATCTATTCAATTAATTCTTTTATGCTCCCAACATTAGCTTGCCTGAATTAGTGCATAAGAAAGGTTACTGCATGGCATGGAAACTAGCTTTCCTAAGCTCACATTACGGTGGAGAAACAGAAATGAGAAAACTAAATTTTCAGAAGTATCCCACTTCATTTCTTGTGGATTCGTACTTCTTTACATGTAGTATTAACACATTATGTGCTTTCTACATTTTAGCTTCTCTCACGGCAATAACTTTGAGCTTTGTAAAATTTATATTCCACTGCAACTGTACATCAAAAACAATGGACCTCTTATTATATGCACAGGTTAGCAGCATGTGTGACGTGGGTGCTAGTCAACATTCAAGCTTTGCCAGGGCTGCTTACAGCCATTCTTGCCATTAGCTCATCATCACGTCGATTGCCTTCAGTAAAGGCTGTAGCGGTCAGCCACTTCAGCAATCTGAAGTGCGCCAGGGAAGGGCCCCCAAGAAGAAGGCTGCAGCCTATCAGATGGGTGCCAGCATTCTCCTCAGCTAACCATTGCCACGATCAATTTGTTGGAGCCCCACTTTGAGCTGCCACTCCCGTAATTTCAGCAACAAGGAATCTAGGTTAGTTAACAGAGCTTGAGGCACCCCTCAAGCTCAATAGCACAATCAAGGAGTTTAGGTATAAGGCCTTCATTTATGTATTACCACCTTATCCAGTAAGGCACTTAAGCTTTTTCCTGCTTAGCCCTCACCTATATGATCACCTCAAAGCTGCTGTGCTTGCTCTCTGCAGAGTCACCTTCCACATGCTTGCATTCTCCACTCAGGCTGCTTCTTCTATAGGTGCACTAAGCCTCTGCAACACACCTATGGTTCAGATATTCATTCTATTTGATCCAACCACTAACACATCAGGGCCAGCTGCTGCACCTGGGCCACTATCTTATACATTTTCGAAAATCCGACATTCAGTTTCGCCTCATGCGATTGTCCAGGCTGTGCCAATATCAGGCCGTGCCAATATCGTGGCCTAGGCCATGATATTGGCAGTCTGCCAGAAGGTCTCAGACTGCAGAGACTGCTATGTCAACCCAGCAGCACTTCTCAAATGATAACCATGAGCATGAAAAAGCTGCTTAAGTGCCTACGCTTGCGTACGCTTTCCACAGGTCAGCTGTCGTGCCTGTGCATTCAATGAGTGAACCAGCCATGCCAAACCAGTGCAGCCAATCTCTTTGATCACTTGTACATTGCCTAGCGCGCCGTCAGCCAGCACTTCCACACCCACAACACCCACTTCTGTGTCTTCAAATAAATGGCTGCCGCATCCCCACACTGCTTTCTCTTAAGCACCCACTCACAGTGTTACAACTGAGAGCTCATCCAGACACTCTGACAAGCCAGACACCTACTGTGTCAACTGCAGGATAAAATGTAGCACTGTGCACCAAAGCCCCTTGTCACTAGCCTCTTCAATGGAATCCCCTACCACTCAATTGCGCAGTGTCTCTCAGACGAGTCACACTATGATAAGACAAAAGAAGACACACAGTGTTGTCTTCCTTTTTTCTGTCATGTCTTGTGTGCACTGCTTCAACTAAAGATGACTCACACAGCCTTTATCGCAAGCACAGCACACAAAGTGTGGTGTGACCACAACGGCCCATCTCACACCTAAACATAGTCACTCCCATATACATTGTCTACTGCCTTAGTCTTGGAATTTGTCTCTAGCTTGTGTAAGCATGCTGCCCTCAAATTAAAATTCTGAGAACTGCACAGACAGTGCCACTACCTACTGTAGCGCACTAGTTTTTTTATGTCATTAGCAATGTCGCAGCATATGTTTAGATCATTCGATCTGGAGAGCTTGAGCATTCAACTTTGGTCTAAGCATGCTGGTCAACCACCAAGAACTTTCTAAACCCTTTTATGATATCAACTGTTCATGTATTTTATTCCGTAGCACGTCTTCCAAGGAGTTCCATGCTGACAAATACTTTTTCTATGCACACATTCTCACCAATCTCAACTTCTATGCACCTGCCAGCCAAGGCCCCTGAAATTCTTACCTGCTCGACAGAAATTGCCTTAAGGACTTTTCTAAATGCAGGTCCATGCTGTTTACATGTGTATAATAAATCTTATACATAGCTTAAACAGACCTGCAAATATTTTGCTTGCAACTTAGTGTGGCTAATAAGGCTGCCCTTCACACTAATAATAAAAACAGCAGGTAGCATCATGGTTAGAAAGGAAAAATGAGCCTGACCCAATGATTTCTGCCACACAGAGGAAGAGGGAAATTTACCAATTTTCATTTAATGGTTACAATGCTACCATGGAAGTTGAGCAAGAAAAGAATGGTAGTCTGTGCAATTACTAATACTGCCTCAAGGTTCCCAATGCAATTATTTTGAATACCACACAATTAAAGGCAATGCAATCAAAAGGCAAGTGTGTGCACTAGAAACTACCGTATTCACACTATTATAATGAGTTTTTTTTTTCATAAATAATTTTGAGAATGTCCTTTTTTTTTGCCCTCTCGACTATGGCTGCCCTTAGAAGTCCTGAGCTCGCATTATATCCATAATACTAATTTTTTTCTTCTTTTTCTTAAAGGTGCCAACTCTCCCCTCGCACTATTTTTGTAGTCACATTATACTCGTGTAAATATGGCATATTTATCACAATGGTGACTATGTTAACTGCACAGAACACACCTAATACATTGGATAAACTATCCTTACAAGTCAGAAACATGAATACACACGAGGAGTCAGAACAAGCAATTCTCAGAACGCTACAGTCAGAGCTATTTCCTCATCGCATGTGTCGCACGAAAACACTCATCCGCCAAATGGCTGTTGCTGCCCATCTTATCTTGAAGTATGACAATCAAAAAAGGAAGGAGCGGCATTCTCGGTCATTGACACTGAAAGCAACAGCAGCAGTCTCAAAACAGGAGGAGAAGTACCTACATTTCAGCTTGATGTGCTCGCCCCTTCCCCATCCCCCCCCACCTTTTTTTTTTTTTTGCTTTGCTGTATTTTATTTGACAGTGCAAAAAAAAAAAAACAAAAAGCAGTAGACAAAGACATCCTTGCTCACTCCATGTGTCTGCAGCATTTTACTTACTGCTTGGTGTTGTGCCTTGCAAACCTTGAAGGCTATGCTTTCAAGCTTTACAAGGCTCTATTTAGAAATAACAAATCCATTTATCTAACACTCCATGAATAACACAATTTGTATGGAGGAAAACATACACAACTGTATTTTACATCTACAACTCCACACAATGCTACACATCACACTTATCACTGGTAAATAGTGCAGTAAAATATGCCAGTATTAGGCAAAGATAACAAGCCAAAAATGCTTATGATCTAAAATGCCATTGATTAGATAGCCGCTCATGTCATCTCACAGCAAGCACAATTACCAAACATTGAATCTATATTGGAACCTTGGTGGGTGTGTTTACTGCAACATGACCATGGCAAGCCAAAAAAATTCAGGTAAGGAAACCACCATAACTGCTCTACCTGTGAGAAGAGTAACCATAGTAGAATGTGTCCCATATAACACTGTACCAGTGTCACAGCAGAAGAACCAAATGCAAAAAACATCTGTGACCTGGCTTGTACCTATATTTACCATGCTTATTGGCTACTACAAGCCACATCCTTACTTGTAACCATGAAGGAAATTGCACACCATGAGGGGGGCTGTGAATAGGCCAAAATGTGTAGCTATGTATCTTTTTAGGGACAGATGAATAAAGCTTACACTAATGAACCTCTTTGGAACTCTGAATAAAAGAATTTATGAGTAATCAAACCAGGTCTGATTATACATGTCAGCTGACACATAAACACGCATGAGGCAGCACATTTATGGAGCAATAAACACACACATGAAGCAAACATATTGAATTAAGCAGCAAACATGTAGTCATCCCAATGCTAAACAGCCTTTTTATTGTTGGCAATAGTGAAAATAGACCAACATATAAGCTTCTATTAGTATAGGTAGTAGAAGTTCAACTCGTCTAAAACAATGTTTAACTTCAACGGCACCTTACCATGGCGATGAGTTGTGCTGCTTGGTTTCATGATTAATATTTGAAAGCTTGTATTTAGCGACCAGACTGAAGCACTCTAGCAGTTATAAACGTGCTGTACCCGATTATGCCTTAACTGGCTTACTTGGCGAGTACAAACCCTATAACACAGCTCAGCATATAGAAGAAAGAAGCAGTCACATCTACACAATGGATAAATCTGCTTCTGCATGCTGAAACTCGCGAGAAATACCTGTGCCCCTTGGTAGTCTACACAACACAGGTCAACATTTTATACACCTCACAGTTTTATCTTGGATCAAAGACATCAAATAACAAGACGTGTATAGATCTAACACACATAAATAATATTTGTGAGGAATGGACCACGTCTATTTCCAACAAGAATAAGTGAACACGATCAAGTGTGTTAGTTGTACACATAGCTTTCGGGGTGCGGTTTTGTACTTATGCAGGCCCACAACAAGCCATTTTGCTTTACTATTAAAACTACCATACATTAACTACAAAAGGCAGATACACCCAACTACAACCATGCGACAGGAATTTGCTCCAAATGCACGCCCTGAACCTCTACAGACAAACGAAGCGGTGCGAAAGCAAATAACGCAGTGATAAGCCGCCTACTGTTAGACGCAGGCAACCACGCAAGTCGCCTAGAAAAGAATAAAGAACAGAATGACACGACCGGCCAATTGCCGTCTCATTCTGTTGGGTACATCTCAAGAAGGCAAGCACAGTTTACGATGGCAGGGTAGGATTGCAGGCACGGGGCACACACAACTACAGAGTTTTTCGGAAGGTCTACGACTATGCGAGACCAGTACCTACAATCTGGTTGCGCTCAAGCGAACGTGACGCGCACCGACGCTGTCGCACTTTATTCAAAGCAACAGCCAATGCTAGTAGTGCGAGGTTCTCGGACATCCGCAAGTATCTGCAAGAAACATCCAGCGCGCGCGGAGAAAGCACCGTAATAACGCCGAGACGCTCTTGATTATTCCTTTGGATGCAGACCAAAACCACCAGCAGCGGAGTGAAGTGCCACAGATGGCACACGCCCTTGGACACGTACCCATCTTCACGAACCAATCTACCGTCACATACAATCTACCGACATATCTGCCGTCACCATTCTGCAATATCTGCAAGCCAGGAGCACGAACGATATCGGTCGGGAAACCTTGGTGTAAAAGAAATACTAACGGTTTGTTTTGAACTGGTCGTGTCCAGCAGCTAAATTTGTGACCGACCATTATTACGCATTACTTGCGAAAAGAAAAAACGGGTGTTATGAATGAGATACGTGGATGCGCTCCCGAAAAATATAACTTAGGCTTAAATGCCTGCATCCGAACGGGAGTAACAAATGTGAAAGAGGCTCACATGATAGCGGTAACGGCGATTTCACATTTCAGCAGCTGCTTTCACTCACAACTCTGCATTTGCAGCCAAACAAGATAGCCACGCAAAGCAAAAGTGAACGAGTAAGTGAACGAGCAACCGCAGACACATTCGTCACAAGCGTCACTGCGGTATCAACAGTGTTGCCAAGATCTTAACGAAAAACCGCTGTAGAGACAAGAAAACTGAGGCAAAATGCGATTGGTGCATTAGTTTTGGAGGGAATTTCAAACGGTGTCCGGCTGGTAAGTGTACGGACGGACGGCAAAAACTTTAATGGGAAAATTACCTGCGAGGTTGCCAGCCCGGCACTACACGACCGGCCAATTGCCGTCTCATTCTGTTGGATACATCTCAAGAAGACAAGCACAGTTTACGATGGCACGGTAGGATTGCGAGGTTGCAACCTCCAGATGATTTTCGATTGCCTCCACCGCCCCTTGAAGTCTCCATATCGCCCTCGCTTGCGTCCTTCGTGGTGCAAATCGTAATGTCGTCGGCATAAACGGTGTGATTAATGCCTTCTATTCGCTCCAGTTTTTCCGATGGTCCGATCATGACGAGGTTGAAGAGCAGGCACGTATACGCACCCGGGCATTATGTGCGGTGACGCATAGCCTTTCCACCGCTGCCCGGGCCCGCTGGATAGCCCATAATTGGTCGTGTAGTTCCGAGCTAGTCAGAGCGCTTAGCCATCGCTCCTCGAGAAGGTTCGGTTCTATCTTGTCCTCTACATATAGTGATCTGATCTGTGTGCACTTCCGTAAGATGTGTGCCATGTCTGCTTGTTCGTGCTTGCACAGCTTGCAGCTCGCGTCTGGGTATTGTGTTGAATTTATTCTGTTTAAGTGTACTGGGCTTCGGAACGTTCTGGTTTGCAACCTTCTCCAATCTGTTTATTGAGACCTGTCGAATTGTTTGTGGGGTTGTGGGTCTAGTACACTATAGTTGTGGGTATGCTTCTCTTTGTTTCGTGTAGTGTGTCAGTATGTCGTGGTACGTGACCAGTCTGTTGTTGTTGTTGTAGCCTGTGGTGCGTGTGGCTCCTACCCACGATGGGGGATTGGCCAAGAAATTGGTGGATTATTCGAAATTATTATGGAGCATAAATTTCCTAATAGCTATTGAAATAGCATTGAATAGCGCAGAATTACCTGTTAAATAAGACCAGGAAGGTCATATTGAATGAGTAATAATTAATTTAAAAGTAAAACAAAAAGAAAGGAATATAGCAGGGCATTCCTTTAGATTCCGTAAGGAATGTTCGGACAGCGAAGCATGCATCCCTGTGGCTGAATCCCAAAGTGGACGCTCCGAACGAAATAATTGCAGGTTCTGTCAAGTCCAGGCCAATTCTTCGAAAAGGTATTTCCAACCATCTTTTTCTCACCGCAGTAAAGAGGCGACAAGATAGAAGAAAGTGGTGTATCATCTCTTCCTCATTACAAAAAGAACAGAGGGGGAGGGAACCAAACCCGACCTGTGTAAATAGAAATTCAGCGAGGGTATGCGGCAGCGTAATTTGGTGAGGCAGACCTCAAGCATCTTTGTGTCACAGGATTCGCTATGCCAGGGAAATGCCAGGTGCTTATACTCTGTAGAAGCAGTCAAATGTGGGTTTGATAAGGCTAATCTTATTGATCGCATCCGAAATCTTGCCGCCGTGATCTGTGCTGTCACTGGTAGGATAGGAAGAACAGGGCCGGATAGTGATGCATTTGCCAGTGAATCAGCAGTTTCATTAAAAAACAAACCTTTATGCCCTGGCACCCAAATCAAATGAACACATTGCACATGGGCTGGGACTAGTAAGTGGAAGAGTTTTAGCATGGGTGACTCATTAGCAGCGGTAAGGCAAGAGCATACAGAAAGGGAGTCAGTCAGAATTGCAGCCGCTGTAATCATTGGGTCTAATTTACGTAAAGCTAGGATTACTGCTAACAACTCGGCCAGAAAAATAGGCACAAAATCAGGCAACCTTAAAGAAAAAGACCAGTCGAGTGCAGGACAAAATATTTCAATGCCAGCTTTTTCCTCGCACTGTGAGGCATCTGTTGCAATGATAACGTTTGTTTCTAGGGTGCTTAGGTGGTCTTGCAACACTGCGTTTAAAATGCCGTAAGGGAGTAGTTTAGCGTGGTTTGGGAAAATGTCATCGAACCTGATCTCTGGGTAATTTGAATGCGTATTATCATGAAGCACTTCGCGAATTTGCACATTTAGTGGTTCAAGTAATGTTTGCACAAATATAATCTGTGGTCTATGAAATCTGGGCCAATGAATAGGAAAAAATAATTCTGGGTCAGAGAGGAAAATAATTTGAAGGCGGTTTAATGGGGATTCATACAGCCTTAAGAAAGTCTGAACAGAAGGTGAAATCGGCATAATATGGGTGGGATTCTTGCCTCCAGATATAATACGGCATTCGAAACGTATTTTGGGAGGCCTAAGCACAGACGTAGCGCCTCTCGTTCCAACAAAACTAGCGGCCGAAGCTTGTATGCTGGAACACCTGAGAATAATACGCATACAAATTCTAACACCGGACGAACATACATCTTATATACCATCAAGAGGGATTTTCTTCGCATACCTGTTCTTCGGTTGCTCAACTTGCGCAATATGCCCATTGAACGAGCTCCTTCTGTCGCAATATATTCAATATGCGGCCGCCAGTTGAGATTTCCGTTGTAAATACCTCCAAGGTATTTTAGTGACTCTACTTGTGGGATATCTTCGAGATGATAGTTAAGCGATATGTATACTGGGTCTTTAACGGGAAAAACAAGGATAGCACACTTATTAGCATTCAGGTTTAATTGTAAGCTATCCAGCCAGCCTTCCAGTTCCCTTAGATACGACTGCAGTATTTCGTAAAGAGAGTATATGTCGCTAGCCATACCAAAAAAAGGCAATGTCATCAGCATAAACGTATGTACTGACACCTGGGTGAACGGGGATTCTGCTCAGTAAAATATTAAATAATACTGGTGAAAGTACCGATCCCTGAGGCACACCTCTTGTTTGCTTATATTTACTGGAAGAATAGCCGCTTCGAAAGCAATAGAACTCCCTGTCTTTTAAAAATTCATGCACCCATGCTGCAATATAGCCTGGAAAGCAATGGCTCTGTAACCGATTCGTTAAAATTGTATGTTCAATGCTGTCATAGGCTTTACATATATCTAAGGTAACTAGAGCCGCGCATTGTTTTTTCTGTCTGGCGATGTTAATGCGACTTTCAAGGTCTACGTGCGCGTGCCATATTGAATAGCCAGATCGAAATCCAATTTGACACGGACTCAACAATCGATTGTCGTCAATAAACTCTATTATATGTCCGAGAAGCACTCTTTCAATAAGTTTCCCTATGTTTGATGTCAACGCAATTGGTCTGATGTTGTCGATAGTATACCCTACCCCTTGTTTTTTAAGTAACGGAATAATTTTGGCGATCTTCCATTCTTGTGGAATCCATGCGTTACTAACAGAGTAGTTTAGCAACTTCAGAAGCTCACGTGGAGCTTCTTGAAAGAAAATCTTTAACATTGCATTTGTTATGCCGTCCGGGCCAGGCGCTGTAATTGGCAACTGTAACATAACCTTTGCTACTTCCGAATGGGATATCACCTTGTAGCCCGAGAATGCAGGAGAAAAAACAGAAGTTTGAAGGCGCGTTGCGAACCGGCTCTCCAGTCCTTTAGCCAGTAGTTCTAAGGACTCCTACATTTCCTGTGTGGTATAGACGCTTGAGTCTTCATTAATGCTCATTGGGAGTTTGTTTCTAAAACGAAGGTAATTAAATAAAGCACGTTTGTTTTTGGATTTGGATAGATAATCAAAATGGTTTTTATCGTACTCATCTTTTGCATGTTTAATAGTACGTTTGAAGGTTGCCGAACTAAATTGATAATCTTTCCAATTTTGTGGGCTCTGATTATGTAGAAGTTTTTTCCAAGCAGCTTTCCTTCTATAAACTCGTGTGCACTCGCTGTTCCAACAAGGACTAGAGATGGGGAACGCTTAGCTGTCTGAATTACAAATTCAGACTTTTATCGGGACGTCTGTAACGCTGAACAATAGTCTGCATAAACGGTGTGATTAATGCCTTCTATTCGCTCCAGTTTTTCCGATAGTCCGATCATGACGAGGTTGAAAAGCAGGCACGTACGCAGGATTTTTTTTCGGGAAGGAGGGGGGGGCCGATTCTAGGTAACTTTTCTATGCAAATGAGGGGGAGGGTAGCTTTACTAGTACAAATGTGAATAATCCCACCATTCGCCATAAATACCAGTAAAGACGCAAAAGAGAATTGAAATAACGTGTATCCACAGGTACGCCTGTGAGATACACCTCTTCTTTACTTGGCAAACAGCGAACCACATCAATGGACTCGCGCATGAAAGATGGACAGGAAGAACCTTGCCAATAACAAGTTAACAAGTTAACAAGAGCGAAAGTGCAAAATAAAGATTTCTAGTAGCGTTTTTTGAATTAGCTCCGAAAGAATTACAGAGAAATGAATATTTTTGCAACAATCACAGTTCTTTTGGATCTCTCGTTTACTGCTCTACCAAGTGCCAAAATCTACTCGTGTTGTTATTTGGGAAGTTATGTAACGATACGTGGTCACGAGTCCCGTAAAACCGCGTAGAGAGCAGGACGCTGCGGTTCTAGACGCACTGCGCCCACCACGGAAGGTTAGAAAAACACCCCCATTAGCTCAACAGGGAAGGCTTCAGGGAAGGCTACGTCAGGCGGCTCGGTTGATAACTGTAGAAGTGTCATTCAAAACACACGGAATTATATTCTCCACATCCGGCGGCGCTTTCTCTACTTCCTTTTTAAATAAAAACATGTTGATTAATAAATATTTTTACAGACAGTTTTCGCTTTTCCTCCCTGTTTGCCTGTCACCTTGGCTCTCTCCCTTAGTATATCGCCTAATTTCTCATCTCCTTGCGACTCTTGTTTCCAGTTGCCAATTTTGCTCGAAAAGTGCTGTACAATTAGGGAAAAACCAGACGAGGTAACAGGTGGCAGTCATATTGCTCATGGTTTGAACGGTTATTGCAATGTCTGAAGTTAGACGCTGTTTCGCAATATTTTATTTTCCGCCTTATCTAACCCATCGCGGGTATATGCTTCCGAGGATCTGCCAGCGTCGCGGCGAGCCGTCACTCGAGGAAATAATGAAGCAAAAGGAAAAGTTAAACGCAATTGTCGTTTTCTCCAGCCACAACTCGTTCCACAAGCATACAGACCAGCTGACTATGAACCGAATCCCTTTCCTGGCCCTTGGACCAGTCTAAACAAAGAAGGTTGAACTAACGAAGCAACAGCGTTGCGCGTAATCGTTGAATAGATGGTGAAATAAAAAATGTGTTGGGCATTATAAATAAAATACTATAATTTAAACAATAAACTACGCCCTGCCTGCTGCAATAGATGGTGACAACTGAATTGATCTTGAGTTAATCGCGCGGGCACCGAATCGATGAGAAAACTGGCCTCCACACCCCAGAAGATGCCGATAACTACCGCCATCCAGAAGGAGTGAAAATATTGACAACTATTCTACTCTGTGAAGATGGAATGGCAGTGAAAGCTGACAGTCAACGCTCTCAAACGAAAAGCAAAGTGTTTCACATCCGCTGCGGGTCGGCCTGAAGATAGTGCAATATCGGGCCGACCCGTGGCAAAGGTGAAGCAAGCGTTAAGCACTCCCCATACGTGGACCGCTCCCGAAGAGAGTGCAACACCGGGCCGACCCCCGGCGGAGGTGAAGCAGGCATTAAAAACTCCCCATACGTAGGCCGATCACGAAGATATTGCAATACCGGGCCCACCCACGCCGGAGGTGAAGCAGGCGTTAAGCGCTCGCCATACGTGGATCCATCCCGAAGGTAGTGCAATGGAGGCCGACCCGCCGTGGAGGTGAAGCAGGCATTAACAACACCCCATACGTAGGCCGATGCCGAAGATATTGCATTACCGGGCCCACCCGCGGCGGAGGTGAAGCAGGCGTTAAGTGCTCCCCATACGTGCGCCCATCCCGAAGATTCCGAAGGGCGCGTTATAGGTTCCCGAGTCCACAGGGGTATGTGGCATTGATCTTGGACCCTTTTTGCACTAACCAGGATCGGCCCACATGAGGATTTTTTCTGTTAATGGACGCCGAAAAAAATCTACGGAAGTTAGTCATACACTGCTTTCGATGTAAAAGGCTGCAAAATGTTGACCGCCGAGTAGCTTGATTTGTCAGCGCTTTAGAAATGTGTGGGAGGGTGGTGAGCGGATAGGGGGCAGGGGGGGGATATGCCGCTTAATTTCGGGTGGGGAGGGGCGCCCCCCCCTCTGAGTACGTGCCTGTTGAAGAGCATCGGTGACACGACGACCCTTGCGGTGTGCCCGCGCTGCCCATGTCAACCTGGCTGCTCTCCTCTTCGTCCAGTCTGATTATGGCTGTTCTTTCCGTAAGAAAATTTCTGATATATTTATACGGTCGTTCGCCAAGGCCGAGTAGCGCGATTCTGTCGAGGATGGCCGTGTGCTCGACCCTGTGGAAGGCTTTCTTTAGATTGAGTCCGAGTATTGCCTTCAAGTCTCGCCCCGTGCAGTGGCGTAGCCAGAAGTTTCGTTCGGGTGGGGAGGGGGTGGGGCTCAGGTTGCAGTTCGGCCTCCTCCTTATAGAGTTTGTCGGGGGATCAAATACATGAATAATAACTGCATTGCCAACCTTGCATTGCCAATCTGCATTGCCAATAACTGCCAAAGATGCTGCCAACGAATTCTTGAACGCTTGAAGACAAGTAAAATATGTAATTTTCATAAAAGAATATGTCCCAAAAATTGTGCCCGAAATAACTGATATCAATGCTTCCATATTTTTTGTCTATTCAATAAGTAAAGAAAATATCCCACGAATTTTAGAACTATATCAGTTCGAAACCAGCAAAGCAATGCATGTCTGATATGAAAAATGTAAAGGCCATGAAATGAACAAGTTGAGGACAAATATTTTAATGAGACTTTGTCATCCAAGAACCCTGTTTACATTTTTGTACATATGCAACGGCCAGGGAAAAATCTCAATGACGCTGTCCTTTGTTCCAATGTATTACGCAGGAGCAGCTGTCACCGTTCGTGTATGGTGAGTAATTGCACTGAAATTATAGTAGTAACAGAGACCCCATATAGAAAGCAGGAGTTCTGCAAAGTATACGAGGGTGAGTCAAATGAAAGTGAGCCAATGCGAATATATGACAAACGGGGTACATTATTTAATAGTAGTCTCCAGGAGCATTTCGACATTTGTCCCACTGACTAACGAGTCGTGCAATTCCCGTCTCATAAAACTCCTCGGGTTGGTGCTTCAAGAAGTCTGTAACTGCCTCTTTCACGTTATCGTCCGACGCGAATCTGGTTCCCTTGAGCTGTCTTTTTTTTTTTTCCAATTGGCCCAAAATGTGGAAGTCGCAAGGCGCCAGGTCTGGGCTGTATGGCGGATGCTGCAGCGTTTCCCACTTGAACTTTGCCAGTCTTGTGTTAACCACATCAACGACGTGGGTACGGGCATTGTCGTGGAGCAAGATGACCCAATTCGTCAATTTTCCACGTCGTTTGTTCTTGATTGCGACACGCAGCCGATCCGGCGTTTTACAATATCGGAAACGGTTGATAGCCTCTCCAGGTTTAGCCAACTGGATGATTAATGGCCCCTGACGATCGAAGAAAAAAGTCAACACCTTTCCGGCGGAAATGACGGCCTTTGCTTTCTTTGGGGGTGGTGAATACGAATGTTTCCACTGTAAACTTTAAGCTTTACCGTCATGTTTCAGGCTCGTAGTCAGGCACATACCCAGCCCCCCCCCCTATTGCAAAAAGCAGCCTCTTCCAGTGTGAAACCACTGCAGCGCGTTTTTTGGCGCTGGGTCGCACTGGGTACGCTGGCGCTCGCTGGGACTCACTGGGACACCAGTGAGAACGCTGGATAAGAGCTGGGTCACACTGGAAAAGGCGCTGGTTCCACTGCCATGACGCTGGGGCGCACTGGTTTGTACTGTACAGGCGCTGGCTCTCGCTGCAGTTCGCTGGTTCCAGTACGCAAGGACGAGTGCTGCTGAATAATAAATGCTTTATACAATTTCATCGCTTGATACTAGTCTCTTGTCCTAAATAACGCTATATCTTCGGGTCATAAAACTCTATTTCGTGTCGCAGCTTAGAATAAAGGTGCGTGAGCTGCCCTGTTTATTCATGGACATTTGACACTGAAGATCACTTTCGTATTTATTTTCATTTTCCCTTTTGACTGGGCGGATAGCTAAATTCTTGAACGAAACCACGCAAACGCATAGGGCGCACGTAGTTCGCACGTAACATATGACTGGAAGTTGTCGCAGTGTTGTGGAGTGGACATGAAATGCAGTTGTTCACACGCTGTTAGCATCGGCCTGCAGGGGTACTGCTCTGCAAAGCTATCTCAGCCCGCTGCAGGTGCTTCGATCCATCCGCGGGCGCCCTACAGAGAACCAGCGAGAACATGCAGCGCTAACCAACCATGAACTTACTTCAGAGAACTGCGGACTACGGCAGCTCTGGAATTTAGAGGCGCTGGCTGGGGTCGGGCGTGACCACCTGGCTACGGGGACGCAAGACAATGGACACCACGACGGCCACGCTGCGGGGGTCAGCTCGGGGAATAAAAGGCACCTTTCCTGACACAAGCCCCGAGTTCTACGAAGTCCGTCTGACGTCGGCTCCGTACCGTGAACCTCGCGCAAGTAGGTGCGTGTGCAAACCGTCCCGCAGAGAGGCGACTTGTTTACGATGCCTGGACGAACGTTTTTGCCTCACGTAGGGATCTAGGGAACACGAAGTGGCTATAAGCGGCTGTTGTCGGCTGCTAGTGCTCGTGCTCGTCATCGTGCTCTGTTATCGTACTCGTGAGCTGTGTGCTCGTTTGCTGTATGCTTCGTCTTGCGGGCTCCATTTGGGAGTCACGCTAGACTGTGTAAATGTATCCCATGTTCAAATGTAAATACTGAAAATAAACCCTGCTCGCCTAGTCCTGTCGCCCCAAGTTCCTCCGATCGTCCTACAAGCCCGACTCCAAATCCTACAACTGAATGGCAGCGGTGAGATCGGCCTACGGCTCGTAGATCGGCCTACGGCTCGTAGATCGGCCTACGACTCTTAGACAGCAACGGCAGCTCACGGACTTTGGCACATGGTGACCGACCGGTATCCTGATCAAGTTGGAGGCGACTTGGGATTGACCACCTCTTGCAACTGACTGGATACGGCGGAGAAGGACTGATGATATAGTGCTACTTCAGTAGGTAAGCGTTTGGTTTTGGCTGTAAGATTCACCAAGCTTCAATTTGTCTGTGTTTGTGGATTTGATTCGCTGGGGATCTTTTACTTGTATTTTGATTTGCGTGGGTATCGCAGCAAGTATTGTGTGACAGCAGAGCCAAAGCTTAAAGTAGCGACCATGCTCCTATTGTGTTTGACGAGAGCTGACCTCTTGTGGTTGTGTGAAGAGCTCGTGGTAGACGTAGAGAAGGACTTGACGGAAGCAGAAATTCGTAAGACCATTCTGCAAAGTAACAATGATTTGAAGCTCATCGAAAAACTAGGTAACCGAATTCTAAGAAAAAGACAGGAACAGGAATCAATTATATATAGGCAAGAATGCCAAGAGCGCGAGCGAAAACGGAAAGAGCTTGAAAAATAAATGGCAACCCCGTCCATCTCAGAAGGATATATCCGGACATCTACTCAGATGATAACTGCAAATAATGCAACACTGCAGGGCTCACGCATCTCTTAGACACATTCTCTGGGAATGTGAAATTATATGCAAAGAAAATGCAGTTTCCCCAGATGAAGCTGCGGCGCGATTGACGGCCGCGTTGCGCAGCTCAAACCTCGAAAATCAACTATGGGCCATCCAGCAAGCCCGTGAGGCGGCGAGGAGACAGGATCTCCGGACCTCCTCGGGGGCGGCCTAGGCCCAGGCCACGAATTTGCCGGATTGTTAATAAAGTTGTTACCACCACCACCAGTGAACAAAGAGATACAAGATTTGCAGCAGTTAAACGCAGGAAGTCAACAGCGGCTTGAGAAATCTGTAGGCTGGACGCAGCGAAAGTGGAAAGAAATAGATAGCAGATTTTCGTCGAAAGCCGACAGAAGTAGTAGCACCTGCGAGATTAGCAGCACGTTCATAAGTGAACTTGAAGTGCTAGCAGCTAACGATGCCTTAGTGGCAATAGAGGCCGTTAAAGGCCGTAATGAGAGCGACGAGGTGCTGTGCCAACAGAGCACTGTAGAGACAGCTAGGCCAGCTGGGAATGAATTGGCACAGTCACCGCGCGTGTGCGTCGCGGGTAATGTTAGCGAGGTCGTTAGCGAGGTACAAAGTACTGCTGACGCGACAGACACGAGCACCTATGTCGAGTCAGATCTGCGTGCCGAAGTGAAGTGCGAGCTGGACGATGCAGTTGAGGGTAGTTCTCAGGATTGCGAGCTACGTAGCTCAAGGGAAGACCACTGCATTGTTCAGGGATCGGTGCAGCTCTCCGCCAGTCTAAGTAGCCAAGAGAGGGATGATTTAGTTAGGAATCATTCAGACTGTGCGCATGAGACAGCGATCGAGACCGATGGGCTATGTGCCGAGGCACAGCGTGAGCTGGGCGATGCAGTAGAGGGCGATTCGCAAGAGTGCGAGTTGCATAGCTCGAGTAAAGCCTGCTGCATTGTTCCAGAGTCGCTTGAGCTGTCCGCCAGTCGAGGCAGAGAGAGAGTAGATTTAAAGGATAATTTATTTTTATTTATTTATTTGATACTGTCAACCCCGTTGTTGGGGTCATTACAGGGAGGGTGATGTGTCAAGAATACATGATACATAATTTTCTTTCTATGTAACATACAAGTGCACTGGCGCTCTTGGAAGTTAACAAAAGCAAATAACAGTAGTTATACAAAGAAAAGTCAGCGAAAGTGCTCGCAGCAACAATTTAGTATACATTCTCGTAAAAGAAAGTATCCAACGCATTTTCAAATTCGGCAGAGCCCTCGTTGCTCACAACTGCATCAGGCAATCTGTTCCACATTTCAATTGTGTCAGGAAAAAAGGAGAAACGAAAAGCATCAGTACGTGTTAAATAAGGTTGAATAGCTCTGCTATTGTTTAGACGATCGCATCTCCGTCCTGGGGGTTGTAGATATAGATCCTTGTTTATTTTCGTTCGCCCACTCATGATTTTAAAAAGAAACTTTAGCCTATGCTTACTTCTGCGTTCCTCCAGAGGCTCTAGTTCACACGATTTTAACAAGGCTGTAACGGACTCCATGCGTCGGTATTTACCGCATATGAAACGGACTGCCAATCTTTGTATTCTTTCTATTTTTGCTTTCAGGACTTTCTGATGAGGGGACCACACAACGCAAGCGTACTCCAAGACTGGTCGTACAAAAGTTTTGTAGGCTGTTAATTTCACGTCCCGTGTAGCGCATTCCAGTTTTTTCTTTAAAAAGTATAGTTTTTGGTTTGCCTTAGAACATATATTATCAACGTGTGAGTGCCATTGCAATGTGTGCATAATACTGACTCCTAAGTATTTGAAAGAAGCTGCATTATTCAGAGGATGGTTTCCGATGTGGTATATGAAGGAAAATTTGCTCCTGCTTGAGTGAATATGCGTAAATGTTGTTTTGCTATAGTTTATTTCCATGTCCCATGTTAAACACCACTCGTCTAATGCCTGTAAGCATCTATTTAGATTAATTTGGTCATCTTCGCAACCTATTGGCGAATAAATCAAACAATCATCAGCAAAAAGTTTCATTTTAACAGGCGGTTCGACTAGTGCACCGATATTATTAACAAACAACAAAAAAAGTATTGGTCCCAAAACGGAACCTTGGGGAACCCCAGAGTACACACGCAATGGATTTGAAATGCAATCCTCAATCCTTACGGACTGTTGACGCATAGATAAATAGGCCTCTATCCATTGTATTACCTCTTTACCTATTCCTATTTTATCGAGCTTAAAAAGTAATTTACGGTGAGAAACCTTATCGAAAGCTTTCCTAAAATCAACGCTTATTACGTCTGTTTGTAGGTGTGCATCCATGTTCAGGTAGAAATCATGGAGTGTTTCTGTTAACTGTGTCACCGTAGAAAGACCGCTCCTAAATCCATGCTGAATTGTGGAAAGTAACTCGTTAGTGTCAAGAAAACTAATAATATGCTTTGCAATAACGTGTTCTAGAGCCTTGCAGCAAACTGACGTCAGGGATATGGGTCGGTAATTGTTTACTTGCATACGGTTGCCACCTTTAAAAACAGGGATTACTATTGCATTGCGCCAGTCTTGTGGAAGTGAACGAGTTTCAATTGACTTCGCATATATTATCTCTAAGTAAAAGGAAACCCATTCGGCGTATCGTTTCAAAAACTCAGTTGGTAGACCATCCGGTCCGCTTGCCTTCTTCGCGTCTACTTCAAGAAGCAATTGTAAAACACCTTCACGGCTGACAATAACTGATTCCATTGCGGTCCTCATGTCGCCGTTCATGTATTCGCCTATCTTATCACCTTTGTCTGTCGTATAAACAGATTGAAAGAAGCGATTGAAAGCATCAGCTAAGTCTTCAACTCGTGTCAGGACTTTCCCTTCATGTTCGATCTGTTCAACTTTTTCCTTTCTTTCACTGAAGTAACGCCAAAATTTATGTGGTGAACTTTTAAGAAAGTTGGCAAGCGTGTGATCAAAGAACTGTTTTTTCGATTTCACAAGAGCTTCTTTCATCTCAATTTTTATAGCTGCAACTTCCATCGCTCTCACTTTCTGTTTTCGTAGTCTTTTAATTTTCCGTTTCATATGGATAATGCTGCGTGTTATCCAGGGGTTTCGTTTGCGCGTTTTCTTAATACGAGTTGGAACGAAGTGCTCGACGCAAGCTATGATGCTACATTTAAATCTTTGCCACAGTTGTTCCACAGACTCGCTCTTCGATGCCTGCTCGAAGTAACTAAACTGTAATTCTAAAAAATCTATGATGGCGGTGTCATCTGCATTTTTAAAGTCTTTTACTTTTACCGGTAGAAACGGTCTCCCTATACTGCCCACATTGGTCTGTATGTCTAAAGACAACATTTTATGGTCTGATATGCCCTCCAATATATCTAATGTATAATCTATTATGTTGTGCGATAGGAAAACAAGATCCAATAATGACTTTGACTTTTCTGTAACTCTAGTTGGTTCTTGAACAATTTGTTCGAAGCCATGACAAAATTTTATTTCCAAGAGCTTTTCCGAGCTAGCTGTTTCTGTCTCGCCGGGCAATAAACTTTGCCAATTAATGTGCGGCAAATTAAAGTCCCCAGCCATTATCAGCCTCGTGTTCCTGTTAACATGGTCAACCAAGAATTCGCTTAGCAGTTCCAGAAACGCTGGCGAAGACGCAGGTGGTCTGTATACTACGCCAATGAAGTACGTTCTGTTTTCGAATGTAAGCTTACACCATACACTTTCGGGAACATTAGATTCAATCGTGGAAGCATGGACGGAATTTTTAACTATGATGGCAGCACCACCGCCTCGTGAATCTCTGTCCCACCTAAAGAATTTGTACCCGGAAGGAACAATGCAATCACTGCGTATTCCCTCACGCAGCCATGTTTCTGTAAGTAGTATTACATGGGGACTATGCGCCAGTAGAATATATTCTAGTTCTGTGACTTTATTAACGATGCTACGGGCAATTTGCACAAGAATTCGTAGCTATGAGTGGGGCGGTTTTCTTGAACTGCTGGCAGAACTATCCGAGTCAAAGGATTCGTGCCGGTCATGCGCACTTGCTGTTGGAGTTGTTACGTCTTTATCGATCTTGTCACTCCGGCTTTTATACAGACGCCGTTCATTTTTCTCTTGATCCCAAACAAACATGCGTCCATTTATCTTTAGTTTATCATACACGAGTGATACCCGTGCCCCCTTAGCTCGGTCCGGCGCACTACTTTCCCATAATTTCTTTCTGAGATCAACGGTCTCTTTTGAGTAGTCATTATTGATACTGAAAGAAGTGCCCTTTAGTTTTTTACAGTTGCGCATTACTTTCTCTTTTTCGCGATAATCCATGAACTTCATAATGACTGGTCTTACCCGACCTTCGCTTTGTTTACCAATGCGATGAATTCTTTCTATCGATTTAGTTTCTACCCCCAACAAGCTTCTGACAATGTTATCTACGACAACTTTCCGCAGATCTGTTTCCGTCTCAGTTCTGGCCTCGGGAACACCAAAAATTAGCAGATTATTTCTTCTGCTTCTATTTTCATAATCCACTAGTCGTTCAGCTTGTTGTTGGACTATGTTTTCTAGTCTCTCAATTTTCATTTGCATTTCCTGCATGGCCATGAGATGCCTGTTCATTCTTTCAGTCTTCATATTAAGTTCAGCGACTTCTTTTCTAATCGTGTTCATCTTGTCATCAGATTCCTTCTGATTATCCAAAGTTTGTTGTAACAATTCAGCTGTCTTCGGGCCCGGGTTTTCCTCTAAATCCCCTGAAGTTAACAATAGCAATAATGTCGACCAACAGTCCACCACAATAGACCAACACATACGAGGGCACGGCACTACAATCAAGAATCTGTTGTCGCTTTTGCAACAAACTGCATACGTTTGTACACCAACCTGCAAAGGTAGGAGCGGTGGTTTAGCCATCCTGCCAGCTTGACAAGTGCCGTGCCCTCTGCTGTGCCCATCGTCGTGTCGGTTCTTTAGTAGGCTTGTGGTTGCTGACGTCACCGTCGTCCATCGAAGATCATCCAATGAGCTGTCAGATGCCTTGTTTCCCAGATGATTCAGCAAGGGTGTAAACTGCTCGTGTACGTTGCTCGAAGAAATCACGGCAATAATCCACGGCCATGCCTGCAAAGGTAGGAGCGGTGGTTTAGCCATCCTGCCAGCTTGACAAGTGCCGTGCCCTCTGCTGTGCCCATCGTCGTGTCGGTTCTTTAGTAGGCTTGTGGTTGCTGACGTCACCGTCGTCCATCGAAGATCATCCAATGAGCTGTCAGATCAGAATAATCACTCAGACTGTGCGGGTAAGAGACCGATCCGGGCCGACGAGATGTGTACCGGCCAGCACGAGGCGCCAGAGGACGGCATGAAAGAGAGTTCGAGAAGAAAGCGCCGTAGAAAGAAGTGCGGTAAAGACCGAAAGGCGGTAAATAAGGTAGCGCAGCCAAAGTCGGCGACAGGCGCGAAAAGCCAGGGCGCGGAGAAAAGAAAGGTGCGGTCGTCGTTGACGATGTTGGCGCATCAAACCCGATCGAGCCACCGGTCAAAAAGATACCGAGAAGCATGTTCTGCACGGACGCGGACAAAGGGTACGGGGCAGTTACGTTCCTCGTCGTTCCGTCATTCTTCTCGGAGTGCAGCATGCAGGGCGAAGGAGCGCAAGGTGGCAAGACGAGACGAGGTCAGTCGAGTTGGGGGCCAAATTTGGGGGGCAAAATTTGGGGTTCCCAGTTGGGCGGCTTGCATGGAAAATTTTGTTAGGAAGCCTGGTGGGTTAACAGGTGAATCCGGGCGTTTGCACGCTGAGTGGTATTGTGTTGCGGGGATCGACTCTTCTGTGCCGGTTGTTGCGAGATGATTTAAGGCATTCCAAGGGCGCATTTGTTGCGGAGAGCTAAGCCGTATTCTTGCTCGCCAGCCATTCTCTTCCTGCCCAGCGGTTATCAGCACTGGCCAGTCGAGATTTTCCGGGTCATGGAGGAGCTGTTACGATCGGCCTGCAGGGGTACTGCTCTGCAAAGCTATTTCAGCCCGCTGCAGGTGCTTCGATCCATCCGCGGTGGGGGCTCCCTACAGAGAACCAGCGAGAACATGCAGCGCTAACCAACCACGAACTTACTTCAGAGAACTGCGGACTACGGCAGCTCTGGAATTTAGAGGCGTCGGCTGGGGTCGGGCGTGACCACCTCGCTACGGGGACGCAAGACAATGGACACCACGACGGACACGCTGGGGGGGTCAGCTCGGGGAATAAAAGGCACCTTTCCTGACACAAGCCCCGAGTTCTACGAAGTCCGTCTGACGTCGGCTCCAGACCGTGAACCTCGCGCAAGTAGGTGTGTGTGTAAACCGTACCGCAGAGAGGCGGCTTGTTTACGATGCCTGGACGAACGTTTTTGCCTCACCTAGGGATCTAGGGAACACGAAGTGGTTATAAGCGGTTGTTGTCGGCTGCTAGTGCTCGTGCTCGTCGTCGTGCTCTGTGATCGTACTCGTGAGCTGTGTGCTCGTTTGCTGTATGCTTCGTCTTGCGGGCTCCATTTGGGAGTCACGCTAGACTGTGTAAATGTATCCCATGTTCAAATGTAAATACTGTAAATAAACCCTGTTCACCTAGTTCCTCCCAAGTTCTTCTCTACGACTTTCAACCCTTAGAAATGGTGGCAGCGGCGAGAGCGTCCGACAACTCCTACAACTGTAGGCCAGTGGTGGGATCGTCCGACAAATCTTACAACGCGCGTGAACGGACCCCGAGTTCGAAGCCTATCGCTGACTGATATTATCGCACCTATAACAAAGCTGAGGTGATTCGCGCGCTTCCACTTTCCCTATTGTACTAAAAAAAGTTATGAGGCTCAAATACACACATTTTAGCTTTCGCCAGCTACCCGCGCCGAGATAGGTCCCCACCGAAGCTTAGGCCTAGCGTCAAGTAAAACTCTTGCTTGGGCTAGTTGGTTCATGCTTGAAGCAGTAAAGGCAAGGCGCAGAATACCAGGACTTCTTGAGTCCTGGTCTTCTGCGTCTTGCCTTTACTACTTCAAGCCTAGCGTATCCGCCGAGTCCGTCTTCACGCTATCGGCGCGTCTAGGCTCAGGAATCAAGAAGTCTAACAAGGATAAATCACTCTATGTTTCAGATTTCGCATCGTTGTTCTTAAATAAACAATTTTTTCATGTCTACAGTACCAGCACAAGAAGCGATGACCGCCGATGTGACGCGTCATAAACACAGGTATATGTGCTATCGCCGAAGGCTCCAAGCACTAGCCTGCGCTTCTCTGACGAAAATATATGACTAGACAGACGTGTTGACTGAAAGGCATCGCTGAACTAAGAAAACGTTGCATATCTATCGCGTGAAGAACAAGAAACGGCTATCGAAATCGGCAGTAACAGCCCATACAGCGTCCCGGGTCGGCGGTTCATTTAGGACTTTTTTCGAAGTTAAAATACCAATCGCAGGTGAAAATCGATGTTGTGGCACTTCCGAGCTGCTACTGAAAACGGACAGCAAATTTTCTTTGTAAAAAATTATGGGGTTTACGTGCCAAAACCACTTTCTGATTATGAGGCACGCCGTAGTGGAGGGCTCCGGAAATTTCGACCACCTGGGGTTCTTTAACGTGCACCTAAATCTAAGTACACGGGTGTTTTCGCATCTCGAAAAAAAAAAATTTTTTTTCTTTGTAGTACAGGCGTGAGTTTTAGTTGCTGGGCCATAGCGCATCTGCCATGTCTATGCGAGACGTAGTAAAAACTGCTTCTCGATTTTGACATGGCAAATTATCCCCGATTGTTCGTCTGCTGGCGTGGCGTAGTAATAGTACGTACGTGCATGTCCGCTTTCTAATACACCTTCAGTTTGGTTTTCCATGTAATAAAGAAAAAAAGAAAAGCTGGCGTGGCGTAGCGGTAGAGTGCCGGGCTTGGGATCTGCAGGTCGGACGTTCGAGTCCTGGTCGGAGCAGTTTTGTATTTTTTTCCCTTATTATTGCACTAAAACGCTCTTTGTTGCTTTCTGTATATATATATATACATATATATATATATATATATATACATATATATATATATACACACACATATATATATATATATATATATATATATATATATATACATATATATATATATACATATATATATATATATATATATATATACACACACACGGTGTCCAGGCACCGCATATTTAACGCGCTAGACCTGTTTTTCGCACGAGTAGCCAGCGCCTCCCAGTACGCCGCGCCATCCCAGCGCTCCAGCATCCAGCGCGCGGCGCTGGGCCCATAATCCGGCGCACTGGGTCCCAGTGGCACTGGGTTTTGTAATAGGGACCCGAAATTAGGCCGCATAACCCCTCCCGCCCGCCCGCCCACGCCATCCCTACTCACACACATTCCTAAAGCGCCGCCAAATCAATCTTGGATGGATGCATGTGTTGTTTAATGGCGCAAGGGCCAGGTATGGTCAAAGAGCGCCATGACTGATAATGCTGTGCTAAGCGCTGATTGGCGAGTTACGATGATGGGGTGTAACATGGCTGTAAAGTGCCCTAAAATAAATCGCTATTGTTGAAGCGTAAAACATATATAGTACCGTATTTACTCGATTCTAAGCACCCCCTTTTTTTCATGATCGCGATGGCCAAAGTGAGGGGGGGTGCTTAGATTCGAGAAATCTAGAATGACCCTTCCTCCCCCTTTTCGCTGTAACATCACGACGAGACGGGTGCGAGAAATAAAATTTTATTTTGCAAGCATCCAAAAGAGAAATGGGTGCTGACCGTGAGCCCACCGCTTGTGTCGGATGCTTAGTCACTATCACTGCCACTCACGAGTCCGCGCGGCTCTGCAGTCCGGCTGTGCGGCAAGATCGCGCCGCGGACGCCATTCCACCTCGGGACTCCGACGGCTCCGGCTCGATGACAGAGCGAGCAAGCGTGCTTGGCGGTCTTGGCTACGCGCTCTTCGTAAGAAATAGGGGGGTGCTTAGATTCGCATGCAAACGTTTTTCCCCAATATTTTCGCGAAAATAGAGGGGGGTGCTTAGAATCGGGGGGTGCTTAGAATCGGGGGGGTGCTTAGAATCGCGAAAATACGGTATAAAATTATGGCAGTGATACCTAGAGTGGTCTGTGGGTATAGTACGAATGACAAGTGATCCTGGGGCTGAAATGCAAGAATATGGAAATATCATATATGCCTCCTTAAGGCCTTTGAGCCCAAAGGCTGGCAGGCAGGTGCTTTCTTTTATTGCAGCTACCGCAGCAGAAACCTCTGTTTCTTTGCTAAACCTTTGCTTTGCTACGGATTTCCCGGGGCTGTAACATGAAAACTATGTATATATTTTAAAAATTGAAACGGGGGTTTATATTTAAAGAGAGGTTCTATACCTATCATTCAAGGATGGAGTGGAATTCGCTGCCGGTGTGGTAATGAAAAATGCTTTTTCCTATTTGTGTCTAATTCAGTGCATTGCATCAGGATGTGAAGCACGGTAAGTGGCTCACCACATTTATCACACGTGGGTGGATCACCACCGGACAAAAGGTATGCGTGTGTACTGTATGTGTGCCCTATCCTAAGTCTGCAAACTGTTACTTCCGTGCGCCGGTTCTTTGATAACGGCGGCCAGTTGCCAAAATATGGCTTGATGACATGTAGTTTATTTTCTGTTTCTTTATCCCACAACCGCTGCCAGTAAGCCCTGAGCGTTTTCCTTAGGGAGGGCTTGAGGTCCATTACAGGGACAGTCGTGGAAGAGTTGGAAGCGTTCGCGTGGACGGATGTGAATAGCTGGTCAGCCAACACGTTTCCTTCAATCTCTCGGTGCCCCGGCACTTAGCATGCCACGATATGCTGCTTAGACGCATAGGTGGTGCATAATACTGAGTAAAGAGATACAATTACAGGGTTTTGATATTTTTTCGACAGTTTTCAAAGCGTTTAAAACGCTCAGAGTGTGTATATAACTGCCTTTGGGATATTAAATTCTTTAATGTGCTGAACGGCGGCCAATATCGCGTAGGCCTCTGCTGTGAAAATACTTGTGCTAGGGTGCAGAACACCGGATTCCGAAAAAGACGGACCGACCGCTGCGTAAGACACGCCAGAATAACACTTCGATGCGTCCGGAAAAAAATTCAGGAGAGGAGTATTTGTTCTGTAATTCGAGGAAGTACATTCGGATATGTGCGACAGGCGCGCGCTTTGTAACACCTACGAAAGATGTATCACAGTGTATAGGTTGCCACTGCCAGGGCGGGGGCCGTATAACAGGGGGCATAAGGTGGTATTCAAGCAGTGGAACCCTTGTTTCTTCAGCTATGCCTCTAACACGCAGTGAAAAAGGTTGCGCCACTGTGGGCCGGTTGCGAAAATGTTGAGAACTGAACAAATCGTTTATAGTGGAATACGCGGGGTGTTTGCGTTCACTCTCACTGTTTGCGTTCACTCTCACTGTTTGCGTTCACTCTCAGAAAATACATGAAAGACGAATATGTTCTCTGCAGATGAAGTGATCACTCATCCGATTCAACGTAAAGGCTTTCCACTGGGCTTGTTCTAAAGGTTCCTGTTGATAGGCGAATTCCTAAGTGGTGGACAGGGTCTAACATCTTCAGAGCAGTTGGAGTAGCCGACTGGTAAACTATGGCTCCATAGTCTAGTCGTGTGCGTATGAGGCTTTTATACAAGTTCATGAGACATTTTCTATCACTGCCCCAGGTTGTGCGTGACAGCACCTTTAAGATATTCATTGTTTTCATACATTTGTTTTTAAGATACTTTATGTGCTGTATAAAGGTTAATTTTGCGTTTAAAATCATGCCTAAAAATTTATGTTCCCTGTTTACAGGCCGACGCTCGCCATGCAACACAATTTCCGGATCAGGGTGCAGGCCTCTTTTTCTAGAGAAAACGACACAGGTGCTTTTTTGTGGGTTCAGTCTGAATCCATTCTCATCAGCCCATTTGGAGACCTTGTTAAGTCCAAGCTGGACCTGTCGCTGACAGATTGCGACAGAACTTAATCTGCACATCGTCAACATATGTTGAATAGAAGATGTTACGTGGTATGTGTAGACGAAGAGAATTCATTTTTATTATAAAGAGCGTGCAGCTGAGCACCCCGCCCTGCGGCACTCCAGTTTCCTGTACAAATTTCCGTGACAGAACATTGCCCACTCGAACACGGAATGTGCGATTAGACAGATAACTTTCGATAACATTGAACATATTACCGTGTATACCTAACTGTGAGAGGTCTCTTAATATTCCAAACCGCCACGTAGTATCATAGGCTTTCTCCATATCTAGGAATACTGATAAGAAAAACTGCTTATGAACAAAAGCTTCACGGATACGTGCCTCGATACGTATGAGATGGTCACTGGTGGATCGACCCTCCCGAAACCCGCACTGGTATGGGTCGAGAAATTTGGTTGATTCGAGGAAGTGTAGTAGGCGACAGTTTATCATTTTTTCGAATACTTTGCAGAGGCAACTTGTTAATGCTATAGGTCTGTAACTTGATACAGAGAAAGGATCCTTTTCGTGCTTCAGAATTGGAATTATAATAGCCTCCTTCCAAACAGAGGGGATCTCGCCGGAAGGCTATATAACGTTGTAAAGGTAAAGGAGGGTTTTTTGTGTGTCGGAGGGTAGTTGTTTCAACATCTCATATTACGCGGTCTGAACCTGGGGCGGATGTATTGCAAAAGTTCAGTGCTGTCTGCCGTTCTGCTATGCAGAATGGTTCGTTGTATGCCACACTTTTAGCACATTTTCTTTCTAAGTTTTGCTGTTCTATTCGCATTTTGTACTTTAGGAAGGTTTCGGAGTAGTGCGAGGAGCTCGATATGTATACAAAATGTGCACCAAGAAAGTTGGCTTGATCTTCCAGGCTTTCTCCGTGGCTATTTACTAAAAGTAAGGAATACGTTTGTTGCCCATTAACTTTCTTCACTCTGTTCCAGACTTTTCTCTCATCTGTGTACGAGTTGGTGCTTGATATAAACTTTGCCCAACTCTCTAGTCTTGCTTGTTGGCGCGTTCTCCTTGCCTGGGATTTGAGATGCTTAAAGTTTTCCAGGTTTTCTGCTGTTGGCGAATCGCGAAGCAGCGCCCACGTTTTGTTCTGGTTCCTCCGTGCTTGCCTACATGCATCGTTCCACCAGGGAACACGCCGCTTGGAACCAGTGTCACTCGCTTGAGTAATACATTTAGAGGCAGCATCAAGTATATATAAAAGCTGTAAAATATGTGACAGCATCATCTATGGTTAAACCGGACATCTCAGTCCACGTCATGTGAGTAAGAGTTCGATACCGTTCCCAATAGGCTGAGTCAACCTTCCACCGAGGGACCTGCGGGGGAAGTTGATCTTGTTTCGTCGTACTTAGGATTATTGGGAAGTGGTCATTCCCATACGGGTTATTAAGCACACTCTATTTAAAATAGGGTAAAAGCGTCGGCGATAAAATGCTAAGATCTATGGCAGAATATGACTTGTTAGCCAGGTTAAAATATGTGGGCTCCTTCGTATTCGAGAGACATGCTCAAGAAGAAAAAAAACAGCTGTTCAATAACGCGACCTCGCGAATCACAGCGTGAATCGCCCCATAAACTACTGTGTGCTTTAAAATCACCAAGACTCAGATAGGGCTCCGGGAGCTCATCTATTAATGATTCTACGTCACGTCTGTGAAGGTGATAATGTGGTGGTATATACAAGGAGCAGATGGTAATGAGTTTATTTAAAAGTACGGCTCGAACGGCCACTGCCTCAAGGGCCGTTTGGAGCTTCAAATGCTGACACGCTACACTTCTATCAGCAATGATGACTACACTGCCAGATGATGCGACAGCATCCTCGCGGTCTTTCCGGAAAGTCATGTATTGTCGGAGTAAGTTGGTGTGCTTGGAAGTTAGATAGGTTTCTTGCGCACACAGCACTTTAGGGTTTAAACTTTCAGAGAATTTCTTGGACGTCATCTAGGTTTCTTAATAGTCCTCTAACATTCCACTGTATGATATTGTCCATGTCGAAAATAAAAAAAAATGTGCTGTGTGTCTCAAGAGGGAGGAGAATGACATTACTTTACAGAGACATTGTTAGGCCCTGTAATTAGTCTTTTGTCTTTTTTGGAGCGGTCAAGAGAACCTCGCCGCTCCTTCGACGCTACCTGCGCCGTTTGGCTTGGACTGGTGTCCATAGCCTCTTGCGAGGCACTGGACACCCGTTCCAGAGAGCGATGTGTGCGTCACGTAGACTTCATCTCAAGCAACGAAGTCTTCGTCCCCACAGGGCCGGAGGTTGACAGGACCCCTGTGGCCTCTGCGGTGCCCTGGCTGCTGCCGGAGCTTGAAGAGGCCACTGGTGTGGACACTTTGAGAGATGGCAGGGCAGCGTTGGCTGCTCCCACCGTAGGGGCGGGTGGCGTTAGCCACGGCACGCTAGGCGTGGTCCGTGCTGCCGCCAGAAGCCATTGTGGTGCCGCCCCCCGTTGCACCACTTCAGCGAAAGATGTTTTCAGTGAAAATAACGAGGAGACCCTTTGTCGTGCTTCACGGAATCTTATGTTCTCCTTATATTTTACAGTAATTATTTGCTTTTCTTTCTTTCAGGCTGGATAAGCTCTGGAGTGTGCAGGGTGACTGCCGTGGCAGTTCGCAGAATGTACCTCATCATTATTGCAGTCGTCAGCAGAGTGACCAGTTGTGCCGCACTTTGCGCACATAAGCTGCCCTCAGCAGCTCTGGGATGCGTGACCAAATCTCTGACATTTGAAGCAACGTCGCGGGTTCGGAATGTAGGGTCGAACATGAAGTTTCACATAGCCGGTTTCAAGAGTCTCGGGTAAAGTAGTTGAACTGAAAGTGAGTATTAAATGCTTTGTTGGGATTTCATTGTCATTCCGTCTGATTTTGATGCGCTGCACATGGATTACGCCTTGGTCCTTCCATCCTTCCAGGAGTTCTTCTTCATTCAATGCCATTAAGTCTTCATATGATACTACGCCTTTGACTGTGTCCATAGTTCGATGTGCGCTGACAGAAACAGGGATGTTACCAAAGGCTACGAGATGTGCGAGTCTATTGTACTGTTCCTTGTATTTTAGTTCTAGGAGCAAATCCCCACTTGCTATCTTTGTTACTTTATAACCAGCTCCAATGGTCTCTTTTAGGCACTTGGCCACAAGAAATGGTGAAATTGCTCTAGCTTTTGTAGATAATTGTTCACAGTGAAGGACGTGGAATTTCGGGAAAGTTTCTTAGTTTTTTTTAATGAATAACGAGGTTGCGTCGGTGCGTACCCTTTTCGAGGCACGATCAGGTGAAAACGGGTTCGAGGATCCCATAAAGAACACCTGTCGGGGCAGCGGCGTACATTGCGAGGAGGGGGTCTTCTGTGTTTGCCGCAAGATGGCTCAGCGTGTGCACCAAGCGCAGAAGAAATGTAGCGGAAACGTGCTTCGCTATTTGTTTAACTGCGACTTCTGTAATTTACATGCTCATAATTACCGATATACACCGCAGTATAACTTTCTACGGCACGTTTCTAAGGCAACATCGCATTCACTAGAGGCGCTTTTGTCTCGCTTTGAACCATCGAACTCATGGCTGAGGGAGAAAGAAGAAGACGGCGTTCCGAATGGTCGCTTTTTTCATAAGCAAAGGTAATACCTCTCCTTGGTGGAATTCGGATTGCACGCGGAATTATAGAAGACGAAAAGCCGCATGGAAGAAATTACTTTACAATCAGTGTCCGAGTAACTGGAGTGATTATAAATTCGCAGCTGCTGCGTTCAAGAGAACAGTATCGAATGCCAAATGCGAATATGACGAAAAACATCATGACTTCCTCTCTAAGCCCAGCAACAAAAAAGCTCTGTTCAGATTCCTGCGATACAGAAAATTCATACCGACACGACCGAATACTGAATCGATAATTTTTTCACCACGCGAGATATCTGCTTCATTAGAATTCATAGAAAAGGGCTTAGCTCAACTCTTAACATCACGTTTGCCGAATGGGCCACTAAGGCCCTCCACCGCCGATGACTTTCTGGAAGTCACAATGTCAGAACTGTCTAATGTCCTTGGGTCTCTGCCTGCCTCAGCTCCAGGTCCTGACGGCATTTCCAATGTCATGCTAAAATTATTTGAAATCTCTCCTGACGACATTCTGAATAGGGTAAATTATTCTCTACAAAATTCATGGATTCCACAAGAATGGAGGACAGCCAAAATTATTCCGTTGCTTAAAAAACAAGGAGCCGGCTACAATCTTGACAACATTAGGCCTATCTCTCTTACGTCAAATATGGTAAAACTAATTGAAAGAGTTTTATATGATCGTATGATGGATCATATATACCAAAATTCGTTACTGAGCACATGCCAAATAGGTTTCCGGCCCGGTCTGTCCATTTGGTGTGCGCATGTAGATTTAGAAAGCCACATCCAACTTGCTCAACATAGAAAGGAAGTTAGTGCTTTAGTGACTCTTGACATCGCAAAACCTTATGACAGCGTTGAGTACTCTCTACTGCTAGACAGATTACAGTCCTACAATTTTCCTAGATATATAACGGCATGGATTTTTGAATTTCTAAGAAACAGAAAATTTCATTGTTTTCAAAACGGTTTTTCTTCAAGGCAGTTCGATCAGACAAGAGGGGTGCCCCAGGGGGCTGTTCTGTCTCCTGTGCTATTTAACCTATTGATGAGTTCAGTTCCGCTGCACCACGATGTAAATCTGTATATCTATGCCCATGACATTGCATTTTTCGCGACTGCTAGAGACATCAATTCTCTTCACCTGTCTTTGCAAACGTACCTCTGTACTCTACAGACGTGGCTTCACGATCTGCATCTATCACTTAACGTAAACAAAAGTGCAGTCCTTGTTTTTCCGTTTTCCGGGCCGTTACAGTTATCATTAGTATATGAACAAAGAACCATTCCTCAGGTAGAGTCAATTAAATACTTGGGTATCACATATGACGGAAAACTTAACTGGCGTTCTCACATAGAGAATATTGGAACGAAGGGGACACGAGCCGTAGGTCTACTACGTAGAATTAGTAACCGACGTTCTGGTAAGCGAAGTGACACACTAATTATGATTTATCGTATGTATATACGACCGATTCTAGAATTTGGCTGTGTTTTATTCTCTGGAAGTGCAAAATATAAATTAAGGCCCCTTATTAATTCTGTTAGAAAGAGAAGCTCTTCGACTATGTTTAGGTCTCCCTAAATTCGTTGCTAATAATGTATTATACCAGGAAGCGCGCCTACCTACTCTTCACACGCGATTCCGCATGCTTACGGTTCAAACCTACTTAAGAGCTTATGAATCTTCGCTACGACGGGGACAATATGCATTTATTAGTGAACCAAATTCATTTTTTGAGAACACGTGGTCACGGTTGCATACCCCACAAGTTGTATTTGTGCAAGCACAATTAACACCTTTAAATGTTAGCCTTAGAGAAATAATTCCGCTTCATAGCTCTACAGGATCGCTCAAAATTGAATTTGCAGACATTTTTCCTAACAATGCAAAATTTCTGCCCACAACATATTTGAATGACCGTTTACAAGAATATTTGGCCCGTTTCAAAATAAATGTAATAGCGACTGATGCTTCTTCGTGTGAAGAGAAGGCAGGCGTGGGTATCTACTCACCATCCCTTGATTGGTCTTTTTCACTTCACCTACCAGATTACACATCAATTTTTCATGCCGTACTTCTGGGAATAGTTCTTGCCTTGAGGAAATTAACCCGTTGATACTACAAGAGTTATTATTGTCACAGATTCTCTATCTGTATGCAGCGCACTTACTGCGTCTACAAAATCGACAACATTGAACACGTTTTATTCATTAGCTCCGCCTCATTTAAGTTTAGTTCATATGGTATGGGTCCCAGGCCACCGAGACATTCATATTAATGAAATAGCCGATTCCTTGGCCCGAGCTTCTTTAACATGCCCTGTGCTATCTGTGCTGCCGGCAACGGCGCACGTCACTGCAGCCAGATATAGCCCCAACCTTAACGAGGCGGCACACGAGGCTGCGCGCGCGCTTACAGACCGCGCGGCTTCACCCGACCACTCGGAGAATAAGGACGCGCCCACTACATACAATGAAATCACTAAACACTACTACCTACAACGCAGACAATATAGCACGCCACACCGCACGCTCACTCGAGCTCAAGCGGTTACACTCAGAATGCTACAAACAGACACATACCCCACTCAAAACAGATTACACCATTACATGCCTGAGCTCTACGACAAGTCTTATTGCACCAATTGCAATACATCCCTTAACGTTTATCATTTACTCTGGCCGTGCTCGCAAGCTCACGTAAACTACGAACAGGACAAGCGCAAGTTTGAAGAAGCAATCCGGAGCGAAGAACTCGCTCCCCAACTCTGGGCCGTCCAGCAGGTCCACGACGCCGCCAGGAAACTCAACCTCCCGGTTCCGTCGTGGGAGACGCCCACTCCATAAGAGCCCAAAGCTCTCGTGGCCTGCAGGACCTGAATAAAGTTGATTTCCTTCCTTCCTAGACAATTTTCTTTGAGCGAAGAGAAAAAAGCCCTGTCATTAGCAAAATGTACAGATTTTTCGCACCTAAATTATTCTTGAAACCGGAAATGGTGTCCTAACCTGAAATTCGAAGTTTCATTTACTAGGCTGCGTTGCCGTATTCCAACACTTAATTTTTACTTGCACAGGTGTAGTCTCGCGGTATCCCCTCTATGCTACCTCTGCAATGAACCGGAATCTATAGATCATTTTTTATTATCTTGTCGGCGATTTTCTGTTCTCCGAAAACTATGTCTAGAAATCCTACTTCAAAATTTAGGATTGCCTTTAAACAGCACTACTATTCTCTCCCTTGGAGCAACAGTATTGGGATACACCCACAGGAACGTATGCCTAGCCATTTATAAATTTCTATGTGGCACAAAAAGAATGCCTTGTTAATAGTTCTTAGTTTCCACAATTGATTCACTTCTACTTCAGTCTACGAAATTCAAAAATATAAAAGCACAAATACACAGTTTAAATCCTTCTAGTATTGTTATTCAAAAATTTAGCTTACCCAAGTTAAAGTACATGTTTTTTTTTCTCATAATTTAGTATTCCTATCAACGCAAGGTTTACTATAGTATTGATCACTAGTTTTACTCATGTATTCACAGTTTATTTTTCATCTTGGATTATATATTTATTTTACTTTTTGTGTTAGTTATTTATTAACCAAATTCTTTTATTCATTCAATCATGTTACCACCCGATTCGTGACCTATCCCCCATAGTGGGTTTGTGCCATTTATTGACGATTCATCATCATCATCATGTTCTCCTCTCCAAAGGATTTATGGGCCCCTGGCCGAGGTGCTGCTCAGCCTTCAGCCAGCAGTAATGACTACCGTGTTGTGCTACCTCGTCTTCCTACCGGTAAGCTGGTTGTGGACTCCGTTTTCCTGCATGCTGACTAAAGTGGTCGACCGTACAGAGCCCAAGACTTCAGAGACGCCCTTCGGAACGTTATTGACCTGAAGGAAATAAGTTCCATCGGTCAATTTCAAATGTCGCACGTGTGGATGGTGACGTGCAAATCAGTAATGACAAAATCAAAGCTAGTCACGTGCGGAGAATTATCCGTAAAAGGTAGACGCTGCGTCGTTATTGACCCCGAGCCCACGGAAGTAAAAATGAAGCTTTTATGGCTTCCTGAGCGTTTGGAAGACGATTACATTCGAAATGCGCTCCAGGCTTACGGGAAAGTGGTCTATATCAGCAGAAAGCTGGAAAGTATCGGAAATGGAACAAATGCGTAACCTAAATCGTGACGTGGTGTTGACTCTTGCCGATGGAGTCGGCGTGGGCGACGTTCCACATCTGCTAGAGGTTTGTGGAGTGCAGAGCCTTGTATTGATTCCAGGCCGGTCCCCGCTTTGTCTCTGCTGTAACAAGGCTGGGTACATTCGTCGAAACTGCAGAATCGCACGTTGTGAAGCCTGCCGACGCTTTGGCCACACAGCTGAAGAATGTGTTGTGACATACGCCGACAAGTTACGACACAGGACAAGGCCTCCGGATGAAAGCTTGCAGGATCACATAATGGATATTACTGAGGTTCTCGACGAGACTGGAGACGTTCCCTCTTCCGGGGATACCAGCTGTGCCAGTAAGGCCCCTCTACATGTTAAAGACAATGGCATCGCAGAACTGCCCGTGGAAAAGGAAAGTAGCGAAGAGAAAGAAGCACCCGTTACCACGCAGCCAGTTGCTGCCCAGCCAGCGAATGAGACAGCCGCTGATTACTCACCTGCTACACCGAAGCATCTCAACACGTGCGCTATGCTGTCAGAAGACAGACGAAGTAGCGCGGATACGTCAATTCCGAAGCGCCGTGCGACTAACAGATCAGAATCAAGCGCGAACAGCGAGAGGACCAGTACCACAAGAAAAGCACGTCGCCGCAAAACATCGACATACTCAGGAAAGTGACGGCGATCACGGTCCAGGAGGCCTGGTGAGGGTTCGGAGGGAGCCTCACCGTTACTCTCTAGGACCGACCACATAGAGAATTAAGTCTAAATAGTGGGTAGTCACCATGGCCCTGTCCCAGCAACTTCTCTTCACAATTTTGAACGTGCGAGGCCTTAGGTCTTTGCAGAAACAGGCGCAGCTTCGCCGGATTTTGTCTAGGAAGCGCCTCGACTTCGTCGCCGTGCAGGAGACGAAAATTGAGAGTGATGACGAAACAGAAAGGGCTTTGCGAGCTTTTCTGTCTGAATATAATGTCTGCGTTTCACACGCTCTTGGTTTATCCGCGGGCTGTTTACTGTTTCTGAAAAAAGAGCCTACTTTGTTCAGCATTTAGTTACCATAGAGACACTGAAGGTCGATATATATGTTGTGATTTTGTGTTGCAGGGTGTGCCATGGCGAATAGTCATCGTCTATGCATTTAATGACGCCGCAAAATGAATGCTCTTATTTGATACTGTGCGTAGTCTAATGGACTGTGATCGTTGCACTATGTTAATGGGAGATTTCAATTGTGTATGTGATCCGTGCGATCGAAGCGGCATTAGCACTCAGCGGGACAGGAGTGGTGAAGTTTTATCTAACCTAATAGAAAATGCAGGGCTCATTGATACAGGATTGTCGAGACAGGGGACTCGCTCTTATACACGAATTCAAGGTCGCTCTTACGCCCGCCTTGATCGGATTTATGTTTCTTCATCACTCCTCTCCCGGGGACTGTCCTGTATTACTATCCCAGTTTCGTTCTCTGATCATTGCATGGTTACCACAAAGATTGGTGCGAAATCTGTAACAATTTCCGACCACAGTGGGCACTCTGGCACCTTAACTCTGAGCTCCTAAATGATCAGGAATTTATTAATCGCGTGCGCATTACCCTAAAAAATTCTCTTTCTACTGACTTGCCGTTATTTGCAGCTTGGGGACTCTTTAAACAAGAGGTTCGTACAGTGGCTACAGAAATTGGATCGCTGAAAGCATTCTACAGAAAGAATGAAGAAACAATACTTCTTAAGAGCCTACACAACATTTATCAGATGGAATGCGAAATGCCAGGCACTTACATTGTTGACATAGAAAATCTTAAATGTGAGTTGCAAAAGTATGACGCACTGCATTACAGAGGTGCGCGAGTTTTTGCAAAAGTTTTATCGAATAGATTGCAATTTGCGATGTCAATTCTCATTGGTTCCCACCAGACGTGTGGAATTAGAGGCCGATCCATTCAAACCAACATACATATCGCCCGTACACTTATTCAATACTGTTACGGTTCCACTGAGCAGCTTGCAATGGTCCAGGTAGACGTTGCTAAAGCTTTTGATCTCGAAATAGGCGTGCTCTGCAGTCTGAGCAACCAACACGTTAAGCTTTACTTGACGAGCGACGTCACGCTGTTTCCAAAGTAATTCCGGAAATATAGTCCGAAGGTAGTCTTCTAACAAATACGAATGACAATTTTTAAGTTCGAAACTTGCTACAGTGTGTTGTTTAGTGCCCGGCCCGATGATCACGATGCGAAAGTCTTAGAGAGTTTTGTGTCTCTCGTAAAACTTTTACAGGATGATGACTGTGCATTCATTAGTGATACCCTTACGGTACAAGAAATTAAGCTAGCTATTGATCAGCTGCCTCTGCCGAAAACACCCGGCCCTGATGGACTTTCCTGTGAATTTTACAAAGCTTTCAAATCAATTATCAGTCCCATATTATTGGACATTTTTATTACAAGTTTAGAGCTAGACGCCCTTCCGCAATCCTTTTGCAAAACCCACACAGTTTTAATTCCCAAAAGTTCAGATAAGGAGAAACTGCGTTCTGTTGAAAGCTACCGACCAATCACATTGTCAAGCGTGGATTATGAAATTTTTGCAAAAGTTTTATCGAATAGATTGCAATTTGCGATGTCAATTCTCATTGGTTCCCACCAGGCGTGTGGAATTAGAGGCCGATCCATTCAAACCAACATACATATCACCCGTACGCTTCTTCAATACTGTTACGGTTACACTGAGCAGCTTGCAATGCTCCAGGTAGACGTTGCTAAAGCTTTTGATCGTGTCAGTCACTCCTATTTATTTTCTCTTCTGGAGCATGCCAATGTTGGCTCCGTTGTGCTTAAAGACGTTAAGCTTTGCTATACGTGTTGTACTACTCGTTTAGTTATTAATGGCCAACTCTCTAAATCCGTTTCCATTTGCTCTTCGGTAAAACAAGGATGCCCGATGTCCCCATTACTATTCTCTCTTTATCTGGAACCGCTATGCTGAAGCGTAATTCAGTCGAGTTACATCCATGGCTTCAATATACTGGATAATGAAGTAAAAGTCTTAGCTTATGCAGATGATTTAGCGTTCTTCTGCACAGATAAGTCCAGTGTTGAAAAGGTAGTATCAACAATAGAGGAATTTGGCAGCGTATCAGGAGCACGAATGAACTCCAGAAAAAGCTTAGGCTTATGGTTTGGCTCATGGTGCTACACACCAGAACACATTGCAGGCGTTAAGTGGACCGGTGTCCCGCCAAAGTATCTTGGCGTGCCGCTAGAAGCATATAAATTAAGCGCGCACTATTGGAAAGAACGGGTCTCGGCACTGCAAAGTTACGCCCAGACATTCGTTCCACACCGACTTTCTATTTTTGGGAAAGCCGAGGCCTGCAATAAGTTCTTGGCAACAAAAATTTTCTATGTATTGTAAGTTATACATTGTGCCAGGCTCTACATCCAACGCTTTCACCGAATCTTTGCAACCTTCGTATGGTCTTCAACTTTTGAGCCCATGAGGCGAGACAACATTTTCAGGCCCCTTAGTGAAGGTGGGCTGGGTTTAGTACACCTTTATATGCGGCAAATAGTGTCTCGTTTCTTCTTTTCTCGCCATACATCGCGTCCTATAATTCGGTCATTCATGCAAGTCACACTTGTTAATGCGTTACCTGATTTAATTGTTTCTTCCAATTTTTCTTCGCGTTTATGCTTGTGGGGGTTCATGCAAGAAGTTTACTTGGCGGTTCGTTTCCTGACAGTTCGGTTTTCCACTGAATACTTGTACTCTGTGTTGCGTAAAACGTTATACAAAGATATTGTCCATGCTATTTCCGCCTCCATTTTACCGATCACTATACATTCGATGGCCAGGTCACGATGTACTAAAGCGAGTTCGTAAAATGTATATATCCCCTTACTGCAAAACATTCTTTTATAAACTTCATAGTGAAACCATACCGGTTAAAACATGGCTACAGAAAAAGGGTATTTTTGTTTCTTCTGTTAACTGTCGCCTTTGTGACGTGCCAGACACGATTGAACATTGTTTTATTAGATGCACCGACGCCATACTATTTTGGGATGCCCTCCAACGGGCTTTAAACAAAGACTGAGATTAACGCTCATACTGTGCGATACCTGCTGCCGACCTCTGATAATAGTGCACCTTTCGATATGTTTTTTCTCATCGGAATGCAGTTTGTGGAAAACGCGAATGATGGACCGAAACGCCGAAATGGTTGTACCTACAAGGGTACATTTCATCCAAATGACACTACACCTAAAGCAGGTTTATGATGGACTTGATACCCAGCCGCACTGGTACCCCATTTTGGTGAGGTGCCTATCCTTACCACCCTTCTAAAGTGAAACGAACATTTCTACCCACAGTATGAACGATGCCTTTTCTCTGAGTGACTTTCATTGTGCTCTCCATTCTCTGACTATGTATAACTGGTGAACGTCGGTTTGTTGCGACTGTAATAAACACCATGAAAGAAAGAAAAAAAAAAGAACTCGTGGCTTAGTGGTAGCGTCTCCCTCTCACACTCCGGAGAACCTGGTTCAATTCCCAGCCAGCCCATCTTGCAAGTTTCTTTATTTATGAATTGCCTTCCGGGATTTTTCGCTCACGGCCTACGCCGCCGACGCCGACGACACCGGCTTTTCTGCGACTGAGCTCCTTAACGCTGTCGCGTTAAAAGTGATTTGTTCGGCAACGGCGTCTGCCACCCACCACGGAGCCAAACAAGGGGACGTGGCAGAACACGTAAACAAGTCTGCACAGCGCCAGCAGTATGCCGTTACTTTAACCCAATATGGTATACCCAAGGTAGGACAGCCACAGCAGGTCAACCCTTGCCGCTAGGAAAAGTCGAAATGAATGTAAAAGATGAGAAGACAGGAAAGATAAAAAGTGGAAAAGAAAGACGAAGATGAGTACGGTAGAGAGAGACAGGAAAAGGCGACTGCCGGTTTCCTCCAGGTGGGTCAGTCTGGAGGTGCCGTCTATGTGAAGCAGAGGCCGAAGGGGTGTGTTGCCTCCGCCGGGGGGCCTTAAAGGTCCAAATACCCAGCATCGGCCCAACCCTCAGGATCCCCCTTTCCCCAGACATGGCTAAGCCGCGCACGGCTATATGCGGGAGGGTCCAACCCTCGTGCGCTCGGGTACGTGGTGTCGCAATTAACACACCAAGCGCCTGCTTACGCAGACGCCCCTGCGGGGCCAAATCAATCTTGAGCCTTGATGGCGGTCAATATTTTGCTGCCTTTTTCACTCCCTTTGAATGGCCGTAGTTATTGGCATCTCCTGGGGTGTGAAGGCGAATTTTCTCATCGATTCGATGCCCGCGCGATTAACTCGAGATGCGCTCAGTTGTCAGCATCTGTTCAACTGTCACGCGCATCGCTGTTGCTTCTTTAGTTCAACCTTCTTCGTTTAGACTGATCCAGGGACCAGGGAAGGGATTCTGTTCGTGATCAGCTGGTCTGTATGCACGTGGAACGAGTTGCAGCCAGAGACAATGCCAATTGCGTTTAACCTTTCTTTTTGTTTCATTATTTCCTCGAGTGACGGCTCGCCGCGACGCTGACAGATCCTCGGAACCATATAACCGTGATATGGGTTAGATAAGGTGGAACATAAAATAATGCGAGACGGCATCCATCATCAAACCCTGCAATAACCTGTAAACTCATAGGAAATATGACTATCACCCGTTAACTCGTCTGGTTTTTCCCTAATTGTACAGCTCCTTTTGTGCAAAATTGCCCACTGGAAACAAAAAATAAGAGTCGCAAGGATTTGAGAAATTAAGCGATCTACTAAGGGAGAGACCCAAGGCACAGAGCGTGACCCAAGGTAATAGCCAGGCAGGAAGGAAAAGCGAAAATTAACAAATTTAACCGTTGTTTATGAAAATATTTGTGGATCAACATCTTTTTATTTAAAGAGTAGAGAAAACGCCGCCGGAAGTGGAGTACAATTCGGTGTGTTCTGAATGACGCTTCTAAATTTATCATTCGAACCCCCTAACGTAACCACTTCTCTGCTGTGATTGTGTAGGTGTTTTTCTAACCTTCCGCGGTGGGCGCAGGATGTCTAGAACCGCAGCGTCCTGCGCTCTACGCGGTTGTACGGGACTGGTGGCCACGAATCGTTACGCAACTTTTTAAATAACAACACGAGTCGGTTTTGGCACTTAGTAGAGCTGTAAACGAAGGATACGAAAAAAACTGTGATTGTTCCGCAAATATATATTTCTCTATAATGCTTCCAGAGCTAATTTAAAAAAACGCTACTGGAAATCTTTGTTTTACACTTTCGCTTGTTTACTTGTTCTTCGCGGTGTTCTTCCTGCGCTTCTTTCATGCGCGAGACCATTTGATGTGGTTCCTTGCTTGTTTGCCAAGTAAAGGAGAGGTGTATCTCACAGGCATACCTATGAGATAAATCCTCTTTCATTTCTCTTTTGCGGGTTTACGCGTCTTTATGGCGATCAGTGGGCATTATTCAAATTTGTACTAGTAAAGGAACCTCCCTCCCCCCTCATTTGCATAGAAAAGTTATCTTGGCTTGGGCCCTCCCCGAAAAAAAAATCCTGCGTACGTGCCTGCTCGTAGTAGAGACACTATGATTTGTCCTCGGTCACAATTGTAGATAAGAAGTCGTCACCCTCATTGTGATACCGGATCAGATGAGTCAAAGCAGCGCCGAACCTCTCCGCCTTCTTGCGGTGGTTCAAAATCTTGGGCATCCATTGCGCACACAAGAGCGGATAACCGAGATGTTCATGAATTATGGTGTGAACCGAACCGTGACTGATGTTCACATGCTCTGCCAGCTCATCGCTGATTGTACTCCGTTGTTGTCTAATCAGCCCATCAACCTTTTTAATTGTGTTGGCGGTGATTGCACGTTGGCTTTGGCCCATTCTTGGATCGTCTTTGCAACTTTCACGTCCTTCTTTGAACCGTTTGTTCCAACGCTTCACAGCGGCCAATAAAATGCAATGTTCAACGTACACGGCAGCCATACGGCGACTAATTTCTTTTAGGGAAACACCTTCAGCTGTAAAAACCTCACGACACCGCGCTGTTCAACTTTTGGAGCGTCCATTATGACACGCAACCATGTTCAACTCAGTGTACGAGAGCATTATAGAACATTTATCCTCACACCTGCGTGTCACTTTGGTAAATGAGAGATGTCTGTGTGCTACGCGCATGCCTCGCAGATAATGAACAGAACCATTATTGCGCGGGGTTGGTTGGCTCATTTTCATTTGACTCGCCCTCGTACATTAGAAATGCGAAGATACAATGGAATATACAAATGCGAAGATACAGCTTAATAAAGGGCGAAAAAAAATGCCACTCGAAACAAAGTATAGTGCAGGTATACACAAAACCTCACCATAAGATTTTTAAGTATACGTGTAAGTCTAAAATAAATCTACGTATGCGGCGAGTACGCAAATAGACAGAGTGTGTCGATAGTTGGCATGAATCTAGAGGGTGACTGCAGAGTTAGGGGCACGGTAAAAACAGGGAAGGCGGAGGTGGCGGAGGAGGCTGCCTTAGCACTGGCAATAGCCTCCACGGAGGCTAACATCGTGGTAAGCGACTCCAAGACAGCCGTCAAGAACTTTTCAAAAGGAAGAATCTCGCCGGAAGCGCTGAGAATTTTAAACAACTTTCGTGAAAATCGCGACATCCACATTATATGGGCACCCGCACACTCCTCCCTTCCCGGGAACGAAATAGCGCACAACCTGACTCGAGAACTGACGGGCCGAGCAGGTGACACGCAACAAATACTGGGAACGGAGAGCGACCGGATGACCAGCTTTAACGAGATCACCAAACACTATAAATTGGGAAGGGCCCATTTCCCCCCGGCACACTCCTCGCTGAGTAGACGGCAAGCGACAACATGGCGCCTTTTAAAAACAGATACATATCCGAACCCGGTGGCCTACCACCGCTAGTGCCCGGACCTTTACACAGATAGATGTAGATTCTGTCAAGAAAGGGCGGACCTAACACACATGGTTTGGGCTTGTCCTCGGACACCCACACAGAATAAACAATAAAGACCAGAGAGCAGTGGGAGACCGCGTTGCTCAGCTATGCACCGGAAGACCAACTCAAGGCAATCCAGCCGGCCGAAGATGCCGCCAGGGCCCAAGGGCTCGAGGCCGTCATCTAGGTAGAGAGGCCAAGGTCTCAAATGTGCTGTGCACAAATAAAGTCTATTCCTCCTTTAAGAAAAAGCCACTGTATATAATGCGTCAAACAAGACAAATAAACATGCTGCGCCAATCACAGATTCACAGGTAGCGAGACCAAGAAAATTGAAGAGGCTCAATGTGTCCTCGCGAATATAGGTCAAAATAGAAAAATAAATAAGAACGTAGTTATCTTTGTTGGCTTTAGTCTCTTGCCATGGATGCTTTCGCGAGGGTGAAAAAAAAACGTTGATATCTTCTGTGACCTGACGACACAAATGAACCACCACAACGCATCGTAGGACCTCGCTGCTTGCTTTGTCAACTTGTCTGATAGTGTGTTGATTTGGCTGGTCTCGTTGTATGGTCCGATGTACGACTTTAGAAAATTTATTAAATTATGAGGTTTTACACGCAAAAACCACTTTCTGATTATGAGGCACGCCGTAGTGTGGGACTCCGGAAATTTGGACCACCTGGGGTTCTTTAACGTGCACGTAAATCTAAGTACACGGGTGTTCTCGCATTTCGCCCCCATCGAAATGCGGCCGCTGTGGCCGGGATTCGATCCCGCGACCTCGTGCTCAGCAGCCCAACACCATAGCCACTGAGCAATCACGGCGGGTTGACTTTAGAAAATTAATGCACCTTTGGCGTCAAATGTTTATAACAACATTAATCCCACAAAGTTCCGGAATTGAAAACCTAAACCACGACTTTGGAAATGTCCCTGCACCTTTCGCATCAAAAGCTTATGAGAACTTTATACCCATAAAGTTTCGGAATTGAAACCCATACGCTCCGTAGATTCCGCGGCCTCCGCGAGATGCCGCAACGAGCCCGCTCGCCACCAAAACGCCCTTGAAACTTTGTGATAGAATGGGGTTCCTGCGTTATGTGACTCCAGATGAATGAGCGTTGCCACTAAATCCAGCCCGAGTTCGCAATGTTCGCACCGAAACGTCTTTTCGAGCGTGTAAAGGACATTCTAGACAAAATCCAGAATGATTTCCGGCGCCAGGAATTGTTTTGGTCGGCGGTGCCTGACAGGAAGAAAAAATTTCGGGGGGGGGGGGCTGAAGCCCCATAAGTCCCCCCCCCCTCCTGGCTACGCCCCTGATCCAGTGGTGCCTATGATTTGCTCCTTGAGTTGTATCATGGCGTCTTGAGTAGACATCCCTCTTCTGAAGTCAATCGTGTTGCTGCGGTATATGCCGTTGGACTCCAGGTAGCCGTTAACTCTGCCCAGGCAGGCTTGCTCCATCACTTTACCTACGCAGTAAGTGAGGGAGATCGGCCGCATGTTCTGGATTTCTAGGGATTTTCCCGGCTTGGGGATGAGGATCACGTCGGGCCTCTTCCATTTGTTGGGTATCCTCCCGTCCCGCCAGCACTCGTTGATATAGTCTGTCAAGCGGCTCGTTGCCTGATCGTCCAGGTTCCAGAGCATCTTGTTGGTCACTTTGTCGGGGCATGGAGCCGACTTGGTCTCGATGGTCTGCAAGACCACCTTGATTTCTTGCTGGGAGAAGTCTCTGTCGAGGTCCTCGTTGGGATAGCTCGAGTAGTTCTGGTGTTCTACGGCTGGAGGCATAGGCGGAAAGTTTTCATTTTTCATTTTTGATTTTATATTGTATATATATATATATATATATATATATATATATAATTATTGCACTTGAAGAAACTTCGTGTGACCTCCAAGAATTGTTCACCGAAGGGACGGCCTTATATGAGAATTCACAAGGCTTCATAGCAGGAGACAGTTCAGTTTCGCAGCCTGAGTCCTCTCGCACCACCAAGAATCTGGCGTGTCTCGGTGGTGTAATCTTCCTTCGCGTAATTCTCGTATACTTCGCTGTCACTAATATTGCTTCGCCTTTCCGGCGAAACTGCAGCATCTCTCTCTCTCTTCTTTTTTTCTTTTTCTGCGAGTCCGAGTATAAGCGCTGCTGCGCATGACTGTTGTTGATTCTGAGTGAACCTGGCTTTGCCTCATTTCAGTTAACGAGTGAATTATACAGGGTACCCGTACTGTCACGCACCAAGACTTTAAAAAGAGCAGTTGCGCTACTCGAAGAAAAGCTAGTGCATATTGTTTCCAGTACAGCGGAGTAGCCACCAGTAATTCTTTCGTTATATGATATTTAATTCTGTAATTGCAATTAGTTATCTAACTCGAGAAGTACTGCAATATTTATCAAAGTGTCAATGAAGCATTTGTAGGTACCCACAAATGATATCTTACTGAGGTGTTTTCAGTGACGTACTAACTGCGTACAATTTTTTCCGACTGGCAAAGAAATATTATTAAATATGAAAAATACAACGTGACTGCGCTCCCACTCGCATCATACAGCAGCGCCCTCAAATATGTTTATTTGAGGTTTATTTATTGATTTCTTTCTGTACATCAGCAGAAATCGAAGCAAAAGCAAAAGGCTGACAGAGGCTTTTGCTCCGAGATACAGTTCAGCAAGCAGGCATAAGCAGACAAAAGATAATCATAGAACAATCTAAATTGTCTCTAGTTATAAAAAAACAAAAAAAAAATATAACAGAGTAAAGAAAACAAGCAGATCGACATTCATATAGTGTAACAAGCAGCAAAAAAAAAAAAAAAAGAAACAATGTGTGCTAAGAAATAAAACACAGTGTACATTGAGTAAGATAAAAAAGTCAATACACATGGAGGTTGTAATCAACACTTAAACAGTAATTAAACATATTCAATGCAATTTTCAAGAAGAATTTGTGTAAACCTATTTTTGGAAATTTGTTTATTTAGGTCTAAAATGTTGCCAAGATTATTAAGCAGACTGGGTATTTGATGCAGAATATGCTGCCGACCATAGGTAGTTCTAATTTTTGGTGTTCTTATACTTTGTGACCGGAGGCAATATTGAACACATATAGAAGAACTGTACGAGGGGTATAGCTTATTGTTTTGGATATGAAGAAAAAGCTTAAGATAATAGATTTGGTTAGCTTGCAATATGAAATGTTTAGTAAAAAGCGGACGCGTGCTGAGACCTTGAGGCTGACCATAATATCCCTCAAATATTCGTAGTACCTTTTTTTGTAATGTGAGTAATGTGGTATAGTTCTGTGCTGTCGTTGTGCCCCAAATCAACACGCAGTAACTAAGCCTGGAATAGAATAACGTATAATATAGCGCTTTCTTGAGCCAAAGTGGTAATAATCGGCTTAACCTGTACATACATCCAACACTTTTGCTTAATTCTAATGCTAATTTATTTACGTGTTCATTCCAAGACAAGTCTTCCTGGAACCATACGCCCCGAAATTTTTGAACCTTAACTTGCTGAAGCGTCTGGCCCTCAAAGTAAACATTTAAGCTTATATTCCGTGGCTTATTGATAGGTGCAAAGAATATGTATTTAGTTTTACTCACGTTTAGTCGTAACTTCTTGATTTTAAGCCAACAAGACAGCTTACTTAGATAGGCATTTACACTTCCTTCAAGGTTAGAAATTGAAGCATCAGTAAAAAAAATATTGTCATCGGCCTACATAATTATTTTAGGAGAATCCGGAATGCGACACAGGTCATTTACGTAAATTATAAATAACAGTGGACCGAGTATAGATCCTTGTGGGACACCTTTGTTGACCTTAGCATGCGAGGATGTTTCTTGATTAATAAGTACATGTTGGTAACGGTCTGTCAAGTAATTTTTAGTAATATATTGGCAATACCACGGACGCCGTAATTATTAAGTTTTTCTAGAAGAACGCTATGACACACGGTATCAAATGCTTTACGGAAATCTACAAACAGTCCCAGCGTGTAAAGCTTTGACTCGAAATTATTTAGTCATCATCATCATCATCATCAGCCTAGTTACGCCCACTGCAGGGCAAAGGCCTCTCCCATACTTCTCCAACTACCCCGGTCATGTACTAATTGTGGCCATGTTGTCCCTGCAAACGTCTTAATGTCATCTGCCCACCTAACTTTCTGCCGCCCCCTGCTACGCTTCCCTTCCCTTGGAATCCAGTCCGTAGCTCTTAGTGACCATCGGTTATCTTCCCTCCTCATTACATGTCCGGCCCATGCCCATTTCTTTTTCTTGATTTCAACTAAGATGTCGTTTACCCGCGTTTGTTGCCTCACCCAATCTGCTCTTTTCTTATCCCTTAGCGTTACACCCATCATTCTTCTTTCCATAGCTCGTTGCGTCGTCCTCAATTTCAGCAGAACCCTTTTCGTAAGCCTCCAGGTTTCTGCCCCATATGTGAGTACTGGTAACACACAGCTGTTGTACACTTTCCTTTTGAGGGATAGTGGCAACCTACTGTTCATGATTTGAGAATGCCTGCCAAACGCACCCCAACCCATTCTTATTCTTCTGGTTATTTCAGTCTCATGATCCGGATCCGTGGTCACTACCTGCCCTAAGTAGATGTATTCCCTTACCACTTCCAGTGTTTCGCTACCTATCGTAAACTGCTGTTCTCTTCCGAGACTGTTAAACAGTACTTTAGTTTTCTGCAGATTAATTTTCAGACCCACCCTTCTGCTTTGCCTCTCCAGGTCAGTGAGCATGCATTGCAATTGGTCTCCTGAGTTACTAAGCAAGGCAATATCATCAGCGAATCGCAAGTTGCTAAGGTATTCTCCATCAACTTTTATCCCCAATTCTTCCCACTCCAGGCCTCTGAATACCTCCTGTAAACATGCTGTGAATAGCATTGGAGATATCGTATCTCCCTGTCTGACGCCTTTCTTTATAGGGATTTTGTTGCTTTCTTTGTGGAGGACTACGGTGGCTGTGGAGCCGCTATAGATATCTTCCAGTATTTTTACATATGGCTCATCTACACCCTGATTCCGTAATGCCTCCATGACTGCTGAGGTTTCGACTGAATCAAACGCTTTCTCGTAATCAATGAAAGCTATATATAAGGGTTGGTTATATTCTGCACATTTCTCTATCACTTGATTGATAGTGTGAATATGGTCTATTGTTGAGTAGCCTTTACGGAATCCTGCCTGGTCCTTTGGTTGACAGAAGTCTAAGGTGTTCCTGATTCTATTTGCGATTACCTTAGTAAATACTTTGTAGGCAACGGACAGTAAGCTGATCGGTCTATAATTTTTCAAGTCTTTGGCGTCCCCTTTCTTATGGATTAGGATTATGTTAGCGTTCTTCCAAGATTCCGGTACGCTCGAGGTTATGAGGAATTGCGTATACAGGGTGGCCAGTTTCTCTAGAACAATCTGACCACCATCCTTCAACAAATCTGCTGTTACCTGATCCTCCCCAGCTGCCTTCCCCCTTTGCATAGCTCCTAAGGCTTTCTTTACTTCTTCTGGCGTTACCTGTGGGATTTCGAATTCCTCTAGGCTATTCTCTCTTCCACTATCGTCGTGGGTGCCACTGGTACTGTATAAATCTCTATAGAACTCCTCAGCCACTTGAACTATCTCATCCATATTAGTAACGATATTGCCGGCTTTGTCTCTTAACGCACACATCTGATTCTTGCCTATTCCTAGTTTCTTCTTCACTGTTTTTAGGCTTCCTCCGTTCCTGAGAGCCTGTTCAATTCTATCCATATTATAGTTCCTGATGTCCGCTGTCTTACGCTTGTTGATTAACTTAGAAAGTTCTGCCAGTTCTATTCTAGCTGTAGGATTAGAGGCTTTCATACATTGGCGTTTCTTGATCAGATCTTTCGTCTCCTGCGATAGCTTACTGGTTTCCTGTCTAACGGCGTTACCACCGACTTCTATTGCGCACTCCTTAATGATGCCCATGAGGTTGTCGTTCATTGCTTCAACACTAAGGTCCTCTTCCTGAGTTAAAGCCGAATACCTGTTCTGTAGTTTGATCCGGAATTCCTCTAGTTTCCCTCTTACCGCTAACTCATTGATTGGCTTCTTGTGTACCAGTTTCTTTCGTTCCCTCCTCAAGTCTAGGCTAATTCGAGTTCTTACCATCCTGTGGTCCCTGCAGCGTACCTTGCCGAGCACGTCTACATCTTGAATGATGCCAGGGTTCGCGCAGAGTATGAAGTCGATTTCATTTCTAGTCTCACCATTCGGGCTCCTCCACGTCCACTTTCGGCTAACCCGCTTGCGGAAAAAGGTATTCATTATCCGCATATTATTCTGTTCTGCAAACTCTACTAATAATTCTCCTCTGCTATTCCTAGAGCCTATGCCATATTCCCCCACTGACTTGTCTCCAGCCTGCTTCTTGCCTACCCTGGCATTGAAGTCGCCCATCAGTATAGTGTATTTTGTTTTGACTTTACTCATCGCCCATTCTACGTCTTCATAAAAGCTTTCGACTTCCTGGTCATCATGACTAGATGTAGGAGCGTAGACCTGTACAACCTTCATTTTGTACCTCTTATTAAGTTTCGAAATTATTTAGTATCTCACTTTTAATATCGAGTAATGCAAGCTTAGTGGATTTGCCTTTTTGAAAGCCAAACTGGGCCTCACTTAGGATATTATACTTCTTAAAAAAATTTTGTAATCTGATATTTATAGCACTTTCAAACACTTTCGACAGTATCGGAAGTACCGATATTGGCCGATTATTTGCAATTTCTTTGTCATTACCACCTTTGAAAACCGGACACACACGAGCTATTTTCAGTTGATCAGAAAAAACTCCAGTAGAGAAAGTTAGGTTAATAATGTATGAGAGCGCGGGCGATATCACATCAGCAACGTATTTTATTGGCATAGGTTTGATGTCATCATGTCCTGCCGCACAGTTGTTTTTAATCTTAGTTATTAATTCTTCAGTCTCACGACATGAAACAGAATGCAAAACTATGGAGTTAGGTAAGCCACGGTCATTTATCGATAATCTTGGATCATCGTCATCACATATCTCATCGTAACCACAACTAGTAATGAAGTAATCGTTCATTTCAGTTGCAACCTCTCTGTAGCCAAGGCCGCTAGAGTTAGCTAGAATGCTAGGGACGTGGTTTTGTTTTATTCGACCGGAAAGATTTGCAACTTCGTTCCAAATTTTCCTGGGATCATTACTTATTTTGCAAAATAAATTCTCATAATATCTGAACTTAGCACACCTTAGTTCACCATTTAGCTGGTTTCTGTACTTTTTAAACTCAATAAATAAATTTATGTCGCGTGTCTTTACAAATGCATGGTACATGCTATTCTTCTTTTTTATTTTTTTAAGTAAGATATTAGTTATCCAGACTTTTCTAATTTTCTGCCGTTTTACGTAAAAGCAACTGCATTGCCTGCCGCAAACCCGAAGAGACAGCGCATCACCTTGATAATGTCACAGAAGGAGCACGAACAGCTGGTTTCGCGGCTTCCCAGCTATTCCAAAGTAAATATACCTGGTAGTGAAGCTTAAGCCCATACGTTCAAATATGGCGGTTCATCGGCGGATGGATGGATGGAGGGATGTTATGAGCGTCCCCTTTGGAACGGGGCGGTGGGTTGCGCCACCAAGCATTTGCTATTACACTGCTTAATGTCCTACCTAGGTTAAACAATAAAAAAAAAAATACACTATGAACTTCCACAACCAAATTTTCGGATCCCCTATTGTGAACTGTGCTTTTGTACATCTCCGTTTTTTGTCGTTTCCCTACTTTTCTTCTATCAAACTTCTAATCGCCTCTTACTCATCTCTATTGCTCACATGTTTACTTTCCCCCTGCTCTCGCTGAGCCCAAGGGCTTCAAGGAGGCCAGTGGTGCCTAAATAGACCGCTGGGCAGATATTTTCACAATCTAATAAAACATGCTCCATCGTTTCTTTGTTGTTGTTGTTTCTATTTATTTTATTTCAGCATCAGACGAAAACGACTACGGCGTGGAAGAAGAAGACGACGGTCGCAAGCGCTAGGGTTCCATCTCGGCTCCTGCTCTCTTGAATGATTTCGGCAAGATTTTCGCCTCTAATCTCCATCATGTTGTGACCAACGCACGTCCAAGGGGAAGAGGATCACATCGATATCGGACTTTCTCCGGTGGGTGGCCTCTTCCATTTTATGAACGTTTTTGTGCTCGGACTACGTCGCCGCCTTTCTGGCCCTAACGACAAGCCTAGCCTGGCGTAGCGCCCATTGGCGTCACCAAGTGTAGCTGGAGCAAGAATTCTGAGATCTCAGTAACTATGCAGATGACGGTTGAAGGGGTGGATCTTCCCCCTGAAGAATTTTCAGCAGAATTTGGATGGCAGTCGGCAGTTTCGAAGCGTATGTCCGCCAAGGCGGACTCTGCCAACCGGCCTAGCGGCGGCATATGGTGGAATAGGCGTAACGCCGGCGCCTCATTCAGAACTCAGGAAAATGGAGATAAGCTCAAGAGCAAAATCATCAGGGCGTCACGGATGCCTCCCATGCCCAAGGAACATGCCAAAATTATCATACGACCCCGCGGAGGGCTGAATATTGCCAAGACAGGACCGACCGTGATCGGCAAGGCGATCGTGGAAGCGGCGGGTCTTACCCCTACGCAGATAAGCTCGGACATCATTTGTCCTAACATACTACAAAACATTCTGGTGGCCAGCACGCCCAACCGAGACAACGCTTCAAAATACACAAGAATCAGGGCAATTCATGTGGCTGGAAGAATGTTTGAAGTCAGTGCATACGAGGCCGCCCCCCACACCACGTGTAAAGGGGTAATCAGACACATCGACCTCAACGACAGTCCATCGGACCTGGAATGTAACATCGTCAACGAGAGAAACCCGCTGGCCTTGGCGGTCAAGAGAATTAAGAACACAGGCACAATCATCATTGCTTTCGACGGACTCAAGGTTCCGAACTTCGTACGCTATGGCCCAGTCCTTGTGAAATGCTTTCTTTATCGCAAACAAGTTGATATTTGCTACGCGTGCGGCAAACTCGGCCATCGGGCCGACGTTTGCCCGACTCCCGAAGAGTCCACCTGCAGAGGATGTGGGGCAGTCAACCCGGACGATCAACACCAGTGCACGCCAAAGTGTGGGTTGTGCGGGGGCCCACACCCTACGGCGGACAAAACGTGCAAGGAGAGATTCCAGGTCCCGTACATCGTCAGAAGGAGACGATGGGAGAGTGCGACGGTGGAAGCTTCAACAAGTGGGGCTTCGTCAACACCACATAGCAGCGAGATCAAGAATCACTTCGAGCAACTTCCACCGCAAGAGCCTAGGGGGCGCTCCCGATCCAGGGGACGCTCTGGCTCCAGAGGGAGCCCACGGAGTCGCTCTCAATCCAGAGGGCGCTCTTGTTCCAGAACCAGGGCCAGATCACGCTCCAGGGGTCGCTCCGGATCCCGACGCGGAGGCAGTCAAGTCCGGTTCAGGTCCTGCTCGAGGTCCTGCTCCAGGGATCGCCGACCCGAGTGCTCCCCAACCTGGGCCGACCGAGTTCGAGGAACGCCGGAAAAGGTAACGCGGGGCTCACCGCCAGGGCATGATAGAGGTAACAACAGACTAGCACAACTTGAGCGCGAAAACGAGATGATGAAGAACACGATAGCTCGACTGATGACAGAAATTGCCGAAATTAAGAAGGGCAGTCAACCCGTGATGGCTGACAAGCAGCCAGCCACTCCCCAGCCAATGGAAGTCCCCATGGTTGAGAAGCGCGATACGGATAAGCAACCGGCATCTCCCCAGCCAATGGAAGTCCCCATGGTTGAGATGATCGATACAGAGAGGCCCGCTAAGAAGAGGGCAATCGCTAACGAGCAAGAAAGAGCACCAGGCAGGGCCAAATCGGAGATTCGCGAGTTGCTCTCCGCTCTAAGTGACAGCATAAAGCAGATAAATGAAAAGTTCTCGCTCTTCCACAGCAACATGACGTCCATGGAGGAGCGCACTAATCAGCGGATCAGCAAAATTGAATCCTTCTTAGAAAACGTCGTAGCACCTGTGCTGGCACCTAAACCTCCTACACTCCCAGCAACAGCATCGACTAGTAAAAGCTCGGGGGCGATCGGCCCTACAAAGGTTAGCACAGCACCTCAAGAGCAATACGATGGCCACTCAAACTAGCTCATTCAGAATGTGGCAATGGAATTGCAGGGGTTTCCTTCCCAAGAGGGCTCCCCTGCAACAATATATTCGCTCACACGCAGAGAAGCCAAATGTTATCGTTTTACAAGAAACATTAACATCTAACGTCACGCTGTCTGGCTACAAGCCCGTAGCCAAACACGAAGAAGGACGGGGGATCGCCGTACTGATTAGCAACAAGCTGACCCACATCACTCACGACCTTAACATGACCGCAAGTAAAGTCGAATACTTGATGATAGAGATAATTCCTAGCCCAACTAACCGCGAAAGTATATTCATCCTGAATGTCTACAGCAGTCCCAAAGCTCCAAGACAACGCTTCAAAGCCCTAATCACCAAGGCCACGCAACTAGCGCGCGACTCCCCTTTGATCATAGCTGGTGATTTCAACGCGCCGTACCACACCTGGGGCTACCCATATAACACTAACAAGGGGGAGGAGCTCTGGCGTGAGGCTATAAACCTAAACTTGATGCTAGTCACGGACCCAGCGTTCCCCACCAGATGCGGAACATCGTCGAGCCGTGACACGACACCGGATCTCACCTTTGTCAGGAGCAATGCAGCCGTCAAGTGGACGAACCTCGGGGTAGACTTTGGTAGCGACCATTATATCTTGGCCACGCACCTCCAAGTCGAGCAGAAGAGACAGCGTATGTTCCAGTACACAGACTGGGACAAATTTCGCAAAATTAGGGAAGAGCGAATGGAGAGTGTGGAGAAGCCTAGCCTCGAACAATGGGTTGTGCAGGTTAGACAAGATATCAAAGCTACCACCAAAGAGGTTTGTACCGATCTTCCAGTGGAAAAGATGGACAGCCGTCTGGCTCACCTGTTGGAGGCCAAGCAGTCGCTCCTCGCCAGGTGGAAAGGACAACGGCTCAACCGCAGGCTAAGAAAAAAGATATCGGAAATCAACAGAACTATAGAGGAACACTGCAGAGCCCTCTCTAAACAACAGTGGGATGAGGTGTGTAACTCGATCGACGGGCAGCTGCGCAACGGGGGCACCTGGAACCTCCTAAAGCATCTCCTCGACGAGACGAACACTAAGACCAACCAACGCAACACACTGGCGCGCACTCTACACACAGCAAAGCGAGAATATTCGAGCAATGAAATGTTATCCATACTAGTGAAGAAGTACCTATCAGTCGCATCGGGCCCTACACCACCTTCCCCTGACTACGAAGGCTCCGACAACCCTGAGCTCGACGCAGAATTCGGGATTGAGGAGATCAGGCAGGCGCTCCATGCCCTCAACGGCAGATCGGCTCCGGGTCCGGACAAGATCACAAACAAAGCTCTACGGAACCTGGACGAGAAGTCCATCGAATACCTAACGGACATCGTTAACCAAACATGGAGCAGCGGTAAAGTCCCGGAAATGTGGAAATCGGCCAACACCATTCTCATCCCCAAGCCAGGCAAGCCGCCCAGCCTCGATAACCTCCGCCCAATTTCGCTCACATCGTGCGTGGGGAAGGTTGCTGAGCACGCAATCCTAAACAGGCTTTCACGCTACCTGGAGGACCACGACATTTACCCACACAATATGATCGGCTTCAGGGTCGGACTCTCGACGCAGGACGCGATGAAGCTCATCAAGCATCACATCATTGACTGTAATACGCGGGATACGAGAGCCATACTAGGTCTAGATCTGGAAAAGGCCTTCGATAACGTTCTTCACTCGTTCGTTTTGAACACCATCTCGAGTCTCAACCTGGGGAAGCACTTTCATTCCTACACGAGATCTTTCCTGTCAAACAGAGAAGCCACCCTTAAGATCGGGGACCTGACTTCAGACATGATCAAGCTGGGGTCTAAGGGCACGCCACAAGGGGCAGTCATATCCCCAACCCTCTTTAACCTCGTCATGATTGGACTATCCAGGAAACTCTCTGCTATCGACGGTATCAGTCATACCATATACGCAGATGACGTTACCATCTGGTGTAGGGGAGGTAGTGACGGACAGGTAGAGACGGCCCTGCAAGAGGCGATTGATGCTACCGAGAGATACCTTGCGTCCACGGGCCTTCGGTGCTCACCGCACAAGTCGGAACTGCTACTTTATCGACCTAAGCGCAGAGGCCCGAAACCAAAGGGGTGGAAACCACTCGCCGAATGCGACATAAAACTGCGCACAAACGACGGAGGATATATTCCGAGGGTGGATGCTATCCGGATTCTCGGCATGATGGTAGAGTCGAATGGTTCAAACAACCAGACAGTGCTGCGACTCACTAAGAAGACGGACAATGCCATCAGACTAATCAGAAGAGTGGCCAACCGGCAGCAAGGCCTCGGAGAAGATAACCTCGTGAGATTGGTACATGCGTTCGTAATGTGTCATTTCACTTACGTCGCGGCTATGCACAACTGGCAAAGATCGGAGCGGGATAAGCTCAACGCATTAATCAGGAAGGCAATCAAGAGAGCTCTCGGCCTCCCCATATACACTCACACGGAACGCTTACTTCAACTTGGCATGCATAACACGCTAGAGGAAATAGCGGAAGCACAGGAGAGGGCCCAGTTCGTCAGGCTATCTACCACACAAGCTGGAAGACACATTTTACAGGAGCTGGGCGTTCCCCCAACAGTAATCAAAACAAAGTTCTGTAGCATCCCTCGAGAGCAGCGGGACCGCATCATTGTCGCCCCGATCCCACGAAACGTCCATCCAGAGCACAACGTGGGAAGACGTCGGGCGCGCGCGAAGGCTCTCCTGGACAAGGCTCGTGAACGGGCTTCGGAGAACAGTTTCGTAGACGCAGCGCGCTACGCCGACGGACAGGCCTTCGCTGTAGTTAGCGTAGATCATGAAAGGCAGATAACGAACGCAATCTCGATTCGGACGACGTCCTCTGAGATTGCAGAGCAGGCTGCAATAGCGATGGCCTTATTGGACAACAAGAGGACATCAATCTACAGTGACTCCATATCAGCTGTTAGGGCATTTGCCAAAGGAACCATATCCGAGCTGGCCCTAAGGATACTAGGAAGCAAGGAGATCAAGCCACACACATTGATCTGGTTTCCAGCACACATGGGACAGATCGAGAGTGCCCCGCCCAACCTCAACGAGTCGGCACACGGAGCTGCGCGAGGGATCATCAACCGCGTAGCTACCGGGCAGCGTGACGCTGGGGGTACTGACAATCGGGACTCTCCTTCCACGTACACCGAAATTACTAAGCACTTTTACTTGGCTCGGAGGATCTACCCCCTCCCACATTGCAAACTCAATAGACCTCAGGCTTTGACACTAAGGCTTCTACAGACGGGGGCTTACCCAAACCCCCTACTTCTTCACCAGGTGTACCCCGAAATTCAGACAACAAATGCATGTGCACTATGCAATGATTTAGCGAATTTACCTCACATGCTCTGGCGATGTCCCGCGTTACACAGCGATGAAAACAACACTTCTTCACGTTGGGATGCGGTCCTACACAGCCCCAACCTCGAAGAACAGTTATGGGCTGTCCAACGGGCCCGCGACGCGGCGGAGAGACTCGGCCTCTCTGTCCCGACGTGGGAGCGGCCCGCTGCGCGCTAGTGCGCGCCCTAAAGGACCCTAATAAAGTTTTTCATCCATCCATCCATCAGACGAAAACAGAGCCTGATTCAGGGACAGAAGCTAAAGGCTGATGGAGCCTGACGAGGCCTCTGACCCTAAACAGTCTACAGCGGTTACAGATACAACACAAATCTTAGAAACAAAGGAAATAAAGTAAAAAAAAAACGCAGCATTTGACACCTGTACACAAACGTATTGCATATACTGTTGCACACAAATGACACATAAGAAATCATACATAATGGGACGCTAAGCAATTTACTTGAATAAATCAGCACAAACAGCTGTTGTACAAAAACATACAAATAAAATATAATTGTCAGTGAAACTGAATGATGTTGCTTGAAACGACACAAAAGTAAGATATGAGCAATTTCTAGAGTCATTTTGTGTTATATAGAGTTTTATGTATCCTTTGTGAGAAGACAGTAAAATATGAAAAACACTTCAATTTTGGCTATAGTTAAATTGGCAAGATAACAATAGCTCCTAAGGTGGCTTTTAAATGCTTTTAATTTGCATTCAAAGTTTAGCTTAGCTTCAAATTTGTTTAAGATCGCAGGTATTCGATACGCCATTGTTTGCCTTCCATAATTTGTTCGGATTTTTGGTGTTCGGTGTTTTCGGTGCCTCAAAAGGTATTCAGCGTTTTCAGAGTCCATAATTCCGTATAGTTTCTTCTGATGGATTTCTTGCAGCGCTTTTAAATAATATAACTGGTCTGCCTTTAGGATGCCGTGTTTCTTAAACAGAGGAGCGGTTCTTAAGTCCTTGCATTACCACAATAAGATTGAAAACAGCGTAGAATTTTCTTCTGCAAAGTAATAAGTTTAGTATAATTGTATTGCGTAGTAGTGCCCCAAACCATTAAGCCATTGGTTAATTTGGGATAAAAAAGTGAATAATAAATGTTCTTTTTTAGCCAGAGCGGTATGAGCGCAGATATCCTGTACAGACATCCAACTGTGCGGGCAAGATCTACACTTAGGTTTCTAACGTGCACTGACCAGCTCAAGTCTTTCTGAAACCAAACCCCGAGAAATTTTTGTGTCTGAACTTGTTTTATAAGGGTGTTTTCAAATTTCACGTTAAGTTTTTGGTGTAGAGGTTTGTTGGGAGGACGAAATATGACATATGTTGTTTTTGAGGCATTTAATCTTAACTTGTTTCTGCTTAACCAGTTTGAAAGATGCACTAGGTAGTCATTTACAGAGGATTCAAGTGTCAGTAGGTTATGCGAAGAGAAAAAGACATTGGTATCATCAGCATACATTATGGTTTCAGCAGAACTATCAATTTTGACAATGTCATTGATATAGACAAGAAATAGTAATGGGCCCAATATTGATCCGTGTGGTACTCCTTGTTTTAGCTTCGCGAGTGTTGATACCGCATCCTTAATTTTCACCAACTGATAACGATCATTCAGATAACCATCTAGAAGATCTAGTACAATACCTCGGACACCGTATCTTGATAACTTGTTAAGTAATAAATCGAACTGTATGGAATCAAAAGCTTTCTGAATGTCTAAAAACAAACCTAGTGTAGATATTCTACATTCCATGTTTTCAATTATCCTGTCTTTGATGTGTACGAGAGCGTGTTCTGTCGACCGATGCTTGCGAAAGCCATATTGACATTGAGTTATCACCTGATGCTTTTCTAAAAATGAAACTAGCCTCTCATGAATGACGCATTCAAATATTTTAGATATTGTAGGAAGTACTGAAATAGGTCGGTAGTTAGATAAATTGTTTGTATCACCTCCTTTGAAAATTGCGGTGACTTTGGCGATTTTTAATAGCTTAGAAAATACGCCTGTTGTTAGAGTGAGGTTAATTATGTAGCTAATAACTTCACATATTAAAGGGGATATTAATTTTATTTCATTTGGACGACGTTCATCCACCCCTGGAGATGTATTATTTTTTAGCTTGCCAATTATACTTGAAATTTCACTAGGATCAGTAGGTTTCAGGAAAAGAGAGTGATTCAATATGGTGTCTAGTGGCATACTGTCGTCGCGGAAAGTTTCGCTCATGGTATTGTAGAAGCCAGCATCCACAAAATGTGTGTTCATTGTATTAGCTAGTCGTTCACCGATGAGTGTTTTACCATCAACTACGAGCTGCGTAATCCTATCCCTAGCTTTTGTTCTTGAAGTAAGCGAGTTTACAACCTCGCATATTCGTCGATGATTATTATATATGCTCTCAAAAAGATTCTGATAGTAGTACTGTTTTGCTTTTCGTAACTCAGTCGTTAAAGCATTCCGATACTTCTTGAACTCTGTGAATGTATTTGGATCCCGTGAACGGATAAAATCATGGAATAACTTATTTTTTATTTTGATACGGTGATAAAGCTCTGAATTAATCCAAGGTTTCTTGTGTTTTCTTCTATTACGACCGGACGGCTGTAATACAGGAAATGCGGCATTGTATGAAGCGTGTAGTAAAGAAAAGAATTTCTCGTAAGCGCTGTCTGCATTCTCGTCATTGTAAACCTCACTCCAGTCAATCAGACTGACCAAGTGGAAAAATTCTTTTTGGCTTGGAAGGTTTATGGCTCGTCTACCTTCTCTGTTAATATAGGGGTTGTCATAGTGTTTAGTAATTGAAAAAAGCAAAAAAACTGGCAGATGGTCACTAAGAGCATATGAAAATATTCCGCTGGAGATGTCTCGTGGACTGAAGTTTGTTATGCAAACATCCAAAACAGTGGCAGTTTGTTTTCTAAGTCTTGTAGGTTTATTTATATGGTTTGCGAAGGCATACGTAGATAACAGTGTCTCAAAATTTTCTACGTGAGCATCATTGGAACTTAAGTCGATATTGATGTCCCCCATAATAATGCAAGATGCGTTTGAAAAGACAGGGGAAGCCAACAGTAAGTCCACAAACTCTGCGAAACGACCTTTGTGCCCTAGCGGAGGGCGGTAAAGAGCGACTACCACTATTTTGTCGATACGCAAGCACAAACATTCAAAATTGGCATTCATTACCGAGAAATCAGTAACAGTTCATAAGAAAAGGTATTCTTAAAGTAGATAGCCAGCCCTCCACCCTTTTTTTGCCTACGACAAAGATGATCAGACCGATAACCTGGAAAGTTTGGTTTTGTGTCATTATCTGAAAGCCATGTTTCAGTAAAGGTTAGACTATCGAAGTCAACTGATAACGAATGCAAAAAAACAGAAATGTCGTCTGCCTTTGGTCGAATGCTTCTACAGTTTGCATGTAATGCAGAAAAAAACTTTCCACAAGAAAACTCACGATTAAAAACGTCAACTGTGTAGTATCTGCTGTTCTCCTCTGGGTTCATCATCATGAACAGGAAAGGCAATTAAATCACATTCAATTTAGCCTTCAACAATTGATTTTATCTAAGTCTCCTTCATGAGCAATGCGAATTATGTCGGAGTCTTCATCTTTACGTACAAGCACCTTGCCTCCAGTCGTCCAGGCAAATTTCCATTTGGCAGCCTTTTTCTTCTTAATCGCATCTGAAAGCAGTGCTTTGTTTTTTGGAGTCAAGTGTTCGTTCACAAAAACCGGGGTTGTTCCTTCAAGACCAAGCATAGAGCTGTCTATCTTCTTTTTTCTGCACTTTGATAACAGCTCATTCCGCTGATTTCGTCTGACAAAGCGAACAACTATGTTCTTGACATCAGCATTGAATGTACGCACATAGTGACACGTGTCAATGTCAACCATGGTGTCAGTGGTTACCGCTACACTTTCGCCTATTTTGCTTATTATTGCAAGCGGGTCCTTTCCATCCGGGACGCCCTTAATCTCGAGGCTGTTGAGGCGCTGGTATTGTTCGAGCTCTTCACATCTTTGTGATAATCGGGCGTTTTCGCCTTTGAGTTCAGTGTTCGGTTTGAGCAATTCCTGCATTTCAAGCCTCAAGTTTTTGATCTCATTAGTAGTATCTTTGACATCATTGCAAATATCAGTGCAGTAAGACACACTTTTCTTAAGCTCCCACATTTCTTCACGGAAATCACGCCTCAAATTCTCGAGAGCCCTTGTCATCTCACGCAAATCTTTTGTCGCGTCCGGTTCCGAAGGCACGCCGCCCCCTTTTACAGTGCTCTTTCCAGTATCTTTTCCCGCCATTAGACACGAAAGCACATGCACAATACAGCACAGACAACAACAGTAGATTGTTCGGCAGCAGTGCACTACAAGGATTTACAACATCTGTGGCACAAAATTCCTCCCCTGCGAAGGCAAAGAATGAATGGCGATCAGATCCGTGCTGTGCGTGCACCGCTGCCGAACTGTGCAATGCAGCCTGTGTGGCCTCTTTTATAGCGTGCGTTGTCTTCGGGGCGTTGCTGTTGAGGTAGTCACGGGACCAAGGTTTCAGCGCAGGCGCACCGTCCGATGAATGCGTGGCAGTCTTCGGCGAAGATGGGCCTTGATAATCTGATGCGATCTGTAGCACTTGTCCTGTGTGGCCGTGGCACAGCGTTTCCCTAGCTTTACCGCAGCAAGCACATGCTTCTACTTCCTTCTTATATCTCGCTTTATAAGTGCGTGTTCTAAGGCATCCCGAACTTGCTTCGAAAAGTAATGAGCTTACCTTTGAGTTATCATAAATTGTTTCTTTCCTGAATTCGTTTTTTCCTGTTAAGTAGTTACTCATGACAGGTTTCTTTTCCATTGCCGCCACCCATGAGATTATTTCAGCTTCTCTGACTTTCCGCTTGACGTTCTTTGTTGCTGTGTTGCTCATTCTACAGGCCACGTACTTGCTGGTAAGCTTCCTAGTTCTTTTCCTCTACTGTGAATCAATGTTCTTTTTTGTACAAATACCTCAACACTCTCCCAGCCCATTTACTTTCTTCTATATTCCTCAGTCGTTCTTCATAATCAATTTTACGGTGAGCTCACTTCGAACCTTGTCCAGTCCATATCACCCTGTACAGCATCATTTGTAGTCTTCCCGTGAGTGCCCAATTCGAGGCCTCCCACTAACCTTTGGTCGCCATCGAGTCCTGATTGTACCCCTAATTTCAGGCAAGCAACAGCATTTCCAAATGCGAGTCCAGGAACCATTGCACCTTTCCACATAGCCCGGAGCACCTCGTACCTATTGTATCCCCATAGTGCTCTGTGCTTCATTATGGCTGCATTTCACTTCCCCTTTACTGATATTGTTTTTTCTTGTGTTTCCATATATCTGTTGCCTTCGTTTATCCATATACCAAGATATTTATATGCTTTTACCCGAGGTATTTCCTGGCCCTGTATTTGCTACTGTCTGTTCACTGTTTTCATCGAATACCATAACACCTGATTTTCTAACGATAAATTTAATACCTAAGTTGTCACCTTCCTGTCCACAGATATTAGCCAGACGTTGCAAATCACTCTGCTTGTTAGCTAGCAGCACAATGTCTTCCGCATAAAATAAACCTGGTAGCTGCTGCTCTACTACTGTACACACCTGTTTGTATGAGAGATTAAACCCGATATTGCTTCCTTCTAGCGCGCTCTCCATCCTCACCACGTACATGATAAACAGCAGTGGGGATAAAGGGCAGCCCTATCTAGGTCCCTTGTTGATGTCAACTTTCTCCTCGCTCCTCATCCCTTCCAATTCAACGCAAACGGTATTTTCTAGGTAAATCTCTCTTAAAAGCTGTAGACAATCGTCGTCTAAGCCTTCCCCTTTCAGAATATCATACAAAATGTGGCGGTTTACGTTGGTATACGCTCCTGCATAGGCGGAAAGTTTTCATTTGTCCGGGGGGGGGGGGGGGGGGGGGGTCTGGCGCCCGACCAGCTTTTCGAACCCCATGCATATATATACAGGGTGTCCTACAACATAACTTGAGTCAAGAATTTAAAAATGAAAGGCGCGTTAGAAGCGAATTGAGCCGAACGCATACTATTCGCAAGAGCCTATATTAACTCAGACAATTTTTCCCCCGTAATTCACTAATTAATTGAGTTTAATTACCTAACATATTAAATATTGGCTGGGGACCCCAAGTATGATACGCAGATTTGTAGAGCACCTTCAGATACCACCGATCGAGTTGTTTCCATTACAATACGTCTCACGTAGTCCTTTTTTCCGGTTTGTAAAGAAAGCCCGCGAAATATGAAAAAAGCCACGTGATGGAGCGTTTGCGCAGTGGTATCGTGCTGCTCTCAAGCGTGCGTTCGGTGAACAAGGCCGACTGCATCGTGACTGGCGACGAGGAAGCGGCAGGGCGTTCTATAAGTCATCGGCAGCGCTCGGCCAGCAGCCTAGATTTTTGGCGGCATCCGACGGGAGCAGACTTTGTTCACCGAACGCACACTTGTGAGCGGCACGATACCACTGCGTAAGCGCTCCGTCACGTGGATTTTTTCATATCTCGCGGGCTTTCTTTGCAACCCGGAAAGAAGGAATACGTGAGACGTATCGTAAAGGAAACAACTCGATCGGTGGTGTCTGAAGGTGCTTTACAAATCTGCGTATCATACTGGGGGTCCTCACCCAATAATTAAGTTGTTGGGTAATCAAACTTAATTAGTGAATTCTGGGGAAGATAAAAAAGATTGTCTAAGTTATAATAAGCTATTGCGAATAGTAGGCGTTCGATTCAATTCGCTTCCGACGCGCCTTTCATTTTTAAATTCTTGGCTCAAGTTATGTGGAACACCCTGTATATACGAGAACTGTTTATTGAAGTGACGGCCTTATAACAACCTTTACAAGACCTCATAGCACTAGACAGTTAAATTTCACAGCCTGAGTCCTCTCCCACCACCAAGAATCTGGCGTCTCTCTGTGGTGTAATCTTCCTTCGTGTAATTGTTGTATACTTCGCTATCACTAATATTGCTTCGCCTTTCCGGCGAAACTGAGCCTTTCTCTTCCTTTTCTTTTTTTTTTTACTTTCTCTGTGAGTCCGAGTATAAGCGCTCCTCCGCATGACTGCTGTTGATTCTGATTTCGAGTGAATCCGACTTGGCCTCATTTCGGTTACTGAGTGAATTATATGGGGTGCCCCAACTATCATGCACCATGACTTAAAAAAAGAGCAGTTGCGTTACTCGAAGAAAATTTAGTGCATATTGTTTCCAGTACAGTGGCGTAGCCGCCAGTAATTCTTTCGTTCCTGAAATTTAATTCAAGAAATCGAGAAGTACTGTCCTAATTATCAAATGGCCAATGAAGCATTTGTAGGCACCCCCAGACACCCTCAAATGACATCTAATTGCTCTGTTTTCAGCGACGTACTAATTGCGTGCGATTTTCTTTAGGCTGGCAAACAAACATCACGAAATATGAGAGAAGGCTTTCGACAACGTGCTCCACACCTTCATCGTCAAGACCATTTCAGACCTGGGCCTCGGTTCCAGATTCCACAGCTACGTCAGCTCTTTTCTAACTGACAGTAAGGCCAAGCTTCGCATTGGAGACTTTCGCTCTGAAGATGTGCCCCTCGGAGGGCGGGGCACTCCTCAGGGCGCCGTCATCTCCCCAACACTGTTTAACATCTGTATGATTGCTCTTTCTGAGAGGTTGGCGCGCGTCGAGGACGTCAAGCACACCATCTACGCCGATGACATCACCATGTGGTGCTCCGGCTGCTGCGAGGGCAGAGTCGAAGAAGCCATGCAGGAGGCGATCGACGTGATCGAGGAGTATCTCCGCCCCACCGGACTTCGATGCTCCCCCGCCAAGTCAGAGCTCCTTCTTTACAGAAAAGAGAAGGGAGGCAGACCCAAAGATTGGAAGCCAGTCTCGGAAAGCAGCATCAGACTTCGCACTTGTGACGGGGGGGGGGTGATATCCAGGGTCGACGTTATTCGGGTCTTGGGCATGTTTGTCGAATTCAACGGCGGGAACGGAACTGCTCTCCGCAAGATCATCGCAAAGACGGACAACGCTTTCCGCCTCGTACGCAGAATCGCAAATCGGCATCGAGGCATGAAAGAAAACAATCTTCTCAGGCTGATCAATGCCTTCGTACTCTGCTACCTCACGTACACAATTTCTATGCACAACTGGCTCAGAGCGGAGCGAGACAAGCTCAACGTTCTCATCCGCAAGGTAGTCAAGAGGGCTCTCGGGCTACCCATCAGGACCCATACCGAGGATCTCTTGAAGTTGGGGGTACATAACACCGCCGAGAAGATTGCCGAAGCCCAAGAACGCGCGCAACTCAGTCGCCTGACCACCACAGCGGCAGCTAAACGCATCCTCGAGGAGCTGGGTTACCACCCTGCGGAATTCCCGATGGTCAGTACCCCGATCCCTAGGTGCATTCGAGACAAGTTCGTAGTAGCCCATGTGCCCCGAAACGTTCATCCCGTCCACAACGAGGGCAGACGCAAGACCAGAGCAGCAGCTATCCTCAAACAGATCAAGCAACACGACATTAGAGTAAGCTTCGTCGACGCCGCGGAGTACAGTGACGGGAAGACCTTTGCCGTCGTTGTGGTCGACTCGAGCGGCAAGATTTCCAATAGCGCCTCGATTCACACTTCAGACCCCGGAGTCGCCGAGCAAGTCGCCATCGCCCTCGCCCTGCTAGACGGTCGTGGGTCCGAAATCTATAGTGATTCCAAAACGGCAGTTAGAGCTTTTCAGAAGGGTTGCATCGCCAAGGAAGCTGTTCGTCTTCTTAGCGGCTCGAGTCCATATGCTCTCACAAACCATTCAATTCACTGGTTTCCGGCTCATGTAGGGTCGGTCGAGAGTGCTCCCCCGAACCTCAATGAGTCTGCTCACGAGGCTGCGCGTGACCTCACCGACCGCGCTTCCTCTATAAGAAGCACTGACTCCCCTCCTCTCTACGATCACAGGGACGCTCCCGCTACTCACAACGAGATTATTATATATTTCTACATGTCCAGAAGGGTCTTTCCACCCCCTCACCCCAAGTTGAATAGGGCGCAAGCCGTTTCGCTTAGGCTTCTACAGACCAGCACATATCCGTGTCTGTCCGCTCTCCACGAGGCTTACCCCGACGTGTATAGCGACGACGCCTGCCCGTCCTGCGGCCAGACCTCCACTATGGGGAACCAGCGCTGGAGTTTTCACGACGCCTGCAGCGCCGCCCTGGCGGTCAGAACGTGCACAATGCAGCCGCTCCCGCGGACGAAAAGGGCTACTGGTAGTGGCGTTGCGTGCCCTGAAAGTCGAAGGAAAACAAAAGGACGCTGACGATACTGTTGCGTATACAAGTGCCACAACTACGTCGAGATGAGGGAGGATGTATCCTTCTGCGTCTTTCCATCTAAACCCTTCGAACAAGAACGGAGGCGGCGTTGGATCCAAGCAGTCAGGCGGGCGGAGTAAGTTCCCGTCTTGTCGGCCTGTCAAGTGGTGTCGGGCTGGTTTTTAAATCGAATTTCGCGTGTGTGCTTGGTTTATTCGATAATGAAGACAGTCAGCCATGGCAGACAGTACCAAATAGCAGAATCTGCAGTCGGCATTTCGTCGGAAACAAAATGAGCAATAGCACGCACCATCCGGCATATGTACCAACCATTTTTCCTTCACAATACCACCGCCAAGCCCCTTCCAACGCCACCGCACCAAGCGAACGATACGAAAGGTAAATATTATCCATTCATTGGCAAGAATTATGTGGGAGGGAAGCTGCCTTGTAATACGAGTTGTGTGCGCATACTGCCGGCGCACGCGGACTAAGCCGCCTATGTGTTTTTAAAAATGCGCATGCGGATGAGGACTCGGCGCTGAGATGCATCCGGTAAATTTATGTAATTAGTGCTAAATGTTGCCAGCGTTGTCACGGATCCAGCAGCGGAGCACTCAAACCTTTGCTTGCGCGAGTCAGCTGATGCGATAAAGCTTTCTTCTCCATTGACTGCTGAGGCGAAGTAATATCAGAATTTGTTATGTCTAGCCAGAGAAATATGTTATGTCTTCAGGCCAACTAATACTTCCGAAACCATAGCGCAGCACGACCGGAGCCATAGCTGCTAGATTTGCAAGGCAGGCTGCCACACAAGCATGGCAACGGCACACGGCACAACCACTAAAGAAACACACGTGCTCGCCGCGACACACTGAAAAATACATAAAGCCTAAAAAGCTTCTTTCGTCATTTCTTCACTTGATCGCGCTAGCTTCTTTACGAAAACTGTCCACTTGAAGCGGCGCGAAAACGGAAACATACGAAATATAATACGGCCGCGCACGTGTGTGTCGTCTGGTCGAACGGCTGGAATATGCCGCGTTTCGTCGCCAGGGCGGCGTGCAACGCACTCTTTTCAACGCGCCGCCTATCCAGCGCTGGTTCCCCATACCTCACATGCTCTGGGAGTGCGGGTCGACATACCCCAAGTTCATCAAGGAGGAGTGGGACTCGCTTCTGCGTAGCCCCGCTCTAGAAAAGCAAATCCTGGCCGTCCAGCGTGCCCGCGACCGGGCCGGTGGGCTAGACCTGCCGGTCCCGACGTGGGACTAGCCGGGTGCGCGACGAGTTCGCGTCCTCGTCGGACCTGCAATAAAGTTTATTCACTCACTCGCTCACTCATACCACGTGACTGCGCTCCCACTCGCATCCAAAAAGCAGCCACCTCAATTAAACTGGTTGAAAGCAACTGCATTGCCTGTCGCAAACACGAAGAGACAGCGCATCACCTTGATACCTGTACGGAAGGAGCACCAACCGCAGGTTTCGCAGCTTCGCAGCTATTCATGGCTATTCCTTCCTCTCATTTGTACGTCACACTTACTGTCCTTCTCTCAAGGCCGACTGATCCCATTGATAACAAAAGCCCCTTGATAATGCGGCTAAAGCGCCGGATGAAGTGCGAAAAGCAATGTAATCGGCATAGCATGTTTCAAAATCCCGGCTTTTCTTGCACCGCATCGACAGAGTGCGCGCGCAGATATTGGGGGCGAGCTCCACCACTGGAAAATCTGGTGCCACCGTCGGCGTGACACGTGGCATGAGGGATCACGTGGACACAGAGGCCGCGTCTGCTGCTTCGGAAGCGCCGAAGCGAGCTGGAAACGAAAGCTTAAAAGTCCCACCTGCGCCGCGGTTCTGATTAAGTGGTGAAGCTTTACCGCCTTGGGTGTCTGCTTGACAACATTTGAAGGTACTAGTGGCTGCCTTTGGAGGCGTGCAGCATGGTAGGCTACTGCTCGGTGCCGCAGTGCCGGACGTACGCAACGGAGCCCGGTGTCAGCCTTATTCACACGTAGCCGCGAGGCAAGGAGCTGCATGAAGCTTGGCTGGCGAAACTTATAACCGGCAGACAGCCATCGGCTACAACTCGGATATGCAGCAAGCACAGACGCGAGGAGCATTTCTGCTACTGCACCGGGGCTGCGCGATGTTCGGTGAGTAGCAGAAAACGCGCACTGAGGCGCTCGCCCGCGCCCGCTGCCCGGCTAATGTCATGACGGTTTGGTCTACGAACGTGTTGATGCTAGATACTGGCAAGTTCACTGGAACGGAACGGGAGCGGTAAGACGCACATTAAAAAAAAGGCACGGCATATGGTCATCTTTGTGTTATGAATTAATGCACTGGATTACGAAAAACAAGCAGAGGGAAATCGCACGCTGAGAACACCGATAAACATACATTGCGACGCAACTTGAGGAGTAATATTGAAATGTAAAAGAATTTAGAAGACAAAAAACAACAACAAAAAAAGATTGAATCGTCGCGACGGCACATCACAGTCGCCGTAGCTAGGCGTCGAAGTCTCTATAACGGAATTATTTTTGAACAGTTCTGATAGCGTCCACGCAACAATGGTTGTTATTGTACTGTCAAATGCTCATGTGCTGCGGCCTAGCAGGTGCGAAAACGCGCTCACAGCGAAAGCGAAACATTGTGCGCGGACATGCATGCAGACGCGCAGTCGGTCGCTGCGAACCCGTGCGATCGCTGGATTGAGGCTCCATTCTGTTATGCCCGATTTGGTTATACAGACAGCCCACTATAGAACATAGAACAAAATATAGAACAAAAATGGATGCCTACGAAGATAATGACCGCAGATCAAACCTTCTATTTTATGGCATAACCGACAACCCGGAAGAAACTTGGAACAAAGCCGAGGGTTTGGTGATTGAACTCTGCAAAACGAAGCTCAACGTTGATTTGCAGCCAGTTGACATTGAACGCGCTCACAGGATTGGCTCTTTTGATGTAAACAAAACAAGACCTATAATTGCCAAGTTCGCGCACTTCAAAGTTAAAGAGCGCATTCTGTCAAACTCGGGTAAACTGAAAGATACTGATTTCAGTGTATCACCAGACTATTCACCAAACACGCGGCTCGCACGCAAAAAACTTGTTGCATTTGCAAAACCTCAAGGCAAACATAAGCTTCGTCACAACAGGTTAATAATGGACAGCTCCACCTATGTATATTATCATTCCACGGACAAAGTAATCCAACGACCATCATAGCTAAAAAATTATCCTGGTGAACAACAAAGAAAATGCCTTCTTTAGATTTTATATACCAACATTAGAAGCATTCTGCCAAAGCTCGACTCGGTTTCTAACATTATTTCCACCACAGATAGCAACGTTCTTATTATAACGGAAACTTGGTTAAACACAACCACTGACAACACCGAAATTCAGATTGCCTTAACCGACTTCGATATATTCCGTTACGATCGTGATGTGAGGCGAGGAGGAGGAGTGTTAATAGCCACTAACCGCAACCTTCATTGTTTCAAAATTGATATCTCCTCTCCATTGGAAATACTGTTTGTGTGCACTAAAAATTCTCATCCACCCTCAATATTCGGATCTTGTTACCGTCCTCCTGATGCCGATTCAAACTTTGTTGCATGCTTCCATGAGGCACTTTGCACTCTGGCACATTCTTTTCCTAACGCGCCAATCATTCTGTCCGGCGATTTCAACTTTCCAACAATAGTATGGTCTGACATAGCACAAACATTATCGGAGCGCAATGCAGAAAGTCAATTTCTTGACACGTGTCTTACGTTCGGCTTATCTCAGCTCATCTTCAATCCAACAAGGCATATAAATCAGTCGTCCAGCTTGCTCGACCTCTTGTTTGCCACGCATCCTGACAACTTTTCTGAGATAAAATTTTTGCCCGGGCTTAGTGCTCATGCTGTAATTCACGCTACTTATAAATTTCATATAGCATATCCCCCCAAATTAAGAAAGATCATAACGCTCTACGACAGAGGGGATTATGTCGCGTTCAATGAAAAGTTAACTCAGTTCAGTTACTCCTTTCTTGAAACGTTCACTTGTCGTTCCGTTGAAGATAACTGCTTAATGTTTAAATCCAAAATGCAAGAACTAACGAAAGCCCATATTCCTACCATCACTGTAACTGAACGGCCCTCATCCCCTTGGTTTAAGAACGCATTAAAACGCCTGAACAATAAAAAGAAAAGGCTTTATCGTATCGCCAAGCAATCTAACATGTCACGCGCATGGGAAAAGTACCGCTGCATTGACAAAATGTTTCAGTCACAATCTAACAAAACTAAGCGATCATTCTTTTCAACCTCACTTCCCGATATGCTACGTAATAACCCTCGTCAATTCTGGAAGGTTGTCAATCCATGCCCAAAGAAATCGATAATAATACTTTACCAAAATGGCATCCCTATCCCTGATACTGAACTTGCAACAACACTTAATTCAACATTCTGTTCAGTTTTTACAAAAGAATCCGAAGGCAGTCTACCTTATTTCCCTAACCCTCAATATTGTCACGTGGTGGTGACGTTCAAGAACACAGTAGCAATACTGTGAAGAACAAACCTAACTTTTATTGGGCGAACCTGTGCCCACAAAACAGGCTACACTTAAGCACAACGATAGCGGCGAACACGGTCGGCGATCGTCGAAAATCTGATCAGCGGGTCAAGTGCGTCGGCTTTTATAGAGCAGTCGTCGAATGTTCCAGACTAATCGTTTGGACCCGCGTGCCTTCCACAAAGTTCTACACCATTCGCGGTACGCGATGAAATCAGATAACACAAGGTTCGGCGACAACAGACAGCCGGGTAGAAGCATCGATAACTTTCCAGAAACGTCGGATACATGCAGGCGCGTCCGTCGCTGTGCGATTACAGTTGTTAAGCGGCGAAACGTGGTCGCCCGATAAAGATAAGTACACGTGTCAATACCCCCCTCTTAAAAAGCATCGACCCGATGCTGCAAACAAACGAAGTGAATAAACAAAAGCACTCGTAGCAAAGAAAAGAACAAAAATGACGAAGTTCGTCAGCGTCCGTAAAAGGGTTTAAGGCGCACCACGTGGACCACTTCAGATCGTGCGCGGCGCCGCTGTGAATGCGAAATGCCGTCTGGCACGACCTCATAGTCCAGAGCGCCAATACGTCGGATGACCTTGTAAGGTCCGAAATAGCGTCGGAGTAGTTTCTCACTGAGTCCTCGTCGGCGTATCGGGGTCCAGACCCAAACACGGTCGCCGGGCTGGTACTCGACGAAGCGTCGTCGGAGGTTGTAGTGTCGGCTGTTGGTCCTCTGTTGGCTCTTGATCCGTAGGCGGGCGAGCTGTCGGGCTTCTTCGGCGCGCTGGAGATAGCTAGCGACGTCAACATTATCTTCGTCAGTGACGTGGGGCAGCATGGCGTCGAGCGTCGTCGTCGGGTTCCTGCCGTAAACCAGCTTAAACGGCGTGATCTGTGTTGTTTCTTGCACCGCCGTGTTGTACGCAAAGGTTACGTAAGGCAGGACCGCGTCCCACGTCTTGTGCTCGACGTCGACGTACATTGCTAGCATGTCGGCGAGGGTCTTGTTCAGGCGCTCCGTGAGACCATTCGTCTGCGGATGGTAGGCAGTTGTCCTCCTGTGGCTTGTCTGGCTGTACTGCAGAATGGCTTGGGTGAGCTCTGCTGTAAAAGCCGTTCCTCTGTCGGTGATGAGGACTTCTGGGGCACCATGTCGCAGCAGGATGTTCTCGACGAAAAATTTCGCCACTTCGGCTGCGCTGCCTTTTGGTAGAGCTTTAGTTTCAGCAAAGCGGGTGAGATAGTCCGTCGCCACGACGATCCACTTATTCCCGGATGTTGATATCGGAAACGGCCCCAACAAATCCATCCCAATCTGCTGGAATGGTCGGCGAGGAGGTTCGATCGGCTGTAGTAATCCTGCTGGCCTTGTCGGTGGTGTCTTGCGTCGTTGGCAGTCTCGGCATGTCTTGACGTAACGGGCGACGTCGGCGGTCAGACGCGGCCAGTAATACCTTTCCTGTAGTCCTGGTGAAGAAAAAGGACGGAACCCTACGCTTCTGCGTCGATTATCGTCGATTGAACAAGATCACGAAGAAGGATGTGTACCCCCTTCCACGGATAGACGACGCATTGGATCGGCTCTGCAACGCTAAATACTTCTCGTCGATGGACCTCAAGTCTGGCTACTGGCAAATAGAAGTCGACGAGAGAGATCGCGAAAAGACTGCCTTCATCACGCCAGACGGCCTCTACGAGTTCAAGGTCATGCCATTCGGACTGTGCTCGGCGCCTGCAACGTTTCAGCGCGTCATGGACACGGTGTTAGCCGGACTGAAGTGGCAGACGTGCCTTGTTTACCTGGATGACGTCGTTGTCTTCGCCGGAAATTTCGACGATCACCTTAGGCGGCTTGCGACAGTGTTAGAAGCCATCAAGTCATCAGGGCTCGCTCTGAAGCCGGAAAAATGCCGCTTCGCTTACGATGAGCTTTTGTTCCTAGGCCACGTGATCAGCAAATCAGGAGTACGCCCCGACCCACAGAAGACAGCTGCCATCGCAAAGTTCCCGCAGCCAACCGACAAGAAGGCAGTGCGCAGATTCCTTGGCATGTGTGCCTACTATAGGCGCTTTGTCAAGGACTTTCTCAAGGACTCATGCCAGCCATCACGTTTGAATCTGATGGCATTTGCAGACTAATAGAATCTTTGAAGCTAACTTCATCGGCTGGCATTGACGAAATTAACGTGAAAGTGCTTAAAAATACAAAAGATGTCACTAGTGTCATCTTATCACACATTTTTCAACAGTCACTCTCGTCTGGAGTGGTGCCGCAGGACTGGAAGACAGGCAAGATCATTCCAGTCCCCAAAGAAGCTTCTTCAACGTCATGTCTTGACTACCGGCCAATTTTTATTACCAGCGTTTGTTCCAAACTGATGGAGCATGTCCTCTTTTCCCACATCATGAGATTTCTAATTTCTAACAACTTTTTTCATCATAGTCAGCACGGATTTTATAAGAATTTATCTTGCGATACTCAACTTGCACTCTTTATAAATGACATCAGTTCCCAATTAGACCTTAATGTACCCGTAGACTCATTGTTTTTAGACTTCGAGAAAGATTTTGATAAGGTACCCCACAACCGTCTTTTCTTGAAACTTTCAGTCCTTAATCTCAATCCCCTAATTTATAATTGGTTGCGCAGCTTTCTGACCGGCCGGCAACAGCTCGTTTTTGCAAATAACTTTTCATCCCCTCTGTCTCCTGTGCTTTCTGGGGTTCCTCAAGGTTCTGTTCTTGGCTCCCTCCTCTTCTTAATCTACATTAATGACCTTCCTAATGACATATCTTCTAACATACGCCTATTTGCGGACGACTGTGTTATTTACCGACTAGCTCAGATATCCCTGTCCTGCAGCGTGACTTACAAACAGTTGAAAAATGGTGTAAGACATGGTTAATGTCACTAAATGTAACTAAAACCTCATTAATCTCTTTCAATCGTCGGCATTCTTATGTAGCACCCTCATATTTCTTAGGTAATTCCATAATATCATCTGTGACCTGTTATAAATACTTAGGGCTTATCTTAACGCAAGATCTTTCATGGTCCTCTCACATCGCTAGTACCTACATCAATGTCCAGGAGGGCTGCCACGTGGTGTTTTTATTGAGCGCCATAAGCGAAACCTATGAGGAGCGCGCCGCGTGATCCCTCATACTACGCAACGGAGGCGCTTCCGACAGATGGCGACTCCGCAACTCCTCGCCACCAATATTTCGTGCCAGAAGCTTGTTTCGGACCAAAGCCAAATTAAAGTGACGGTTTTAGTTTTCATGAGAATGTATACGTGCTGCAAAAACAGGTTCATGACATAAAATAAAAGCGAAATAAACTGACCGGGAGTGACCGACGCGTTCAGAAAAGGCAAAGCCGATGCGTTCAAGAAGGTAAATAACCACTTCTAAATGAGCAGAATTGGCAGTCGGGACGCCTGCACACACAAAAAAAGAACTGCATCATATTTCAGTGTGCCCTTATTATATAGGAATTCGTAACGCCGTTGAACACCAGCTGCTGCCTAGAGGGCGTCTTCGAATAAGTCTCCTTCTGCAGATACGCAGTACTGGGTCCGCTTTATCACATCTTCAGTGGCTTTCTTGATGACTGACGCTCGAATTCTACGGCAGACATCCGTTATCCTTGTCTTGAACTAATCTGACATCCATCTCGATCATGCAAGCATGATCTTTCGCATAGTCCCAAAGAAAGAAACCGAGTGGAGAGAGGTCAGGTGACCTAGCCGGCGAATTTGCAGACCCGTGCCTTCCATTCTATTGCGCATGAAAAGTCGCATTCAGCCAGTTCCATGCTCGCCTGCTGCTGTGAGCGGGTGCCATATCTTGCTGATACCACACAAGTGGAAGACGTGACAGCGGGACTTCGCTGAGAAACACATCCACCACTCCGTCAAGGATTCCGTCCACATAACGCTGTCACGTCAGTGTGTGATCGAAGAAGATGGGACCGATTATAGCACCGGCGTAAATTCCGAAGCCGACATTGAACGACCACTGGTACTGGTGCGAGTGTGCTTTACCCAATGTGGATTGTTGTCACCCCAGTAGTGTGCATTATGCAAATTTACTTGGCCGTTTCTGCAAAAATTGGCTTCATTTGTGTACATGATGTTGCCCAAGAAGTCTGGTGACGCATCGGCCTTTGTGAGGAGCCAATTCAAGAAATCTAGACGATTCTGCAGGTCCCTATCTTCCAAGCATTGGTTGGTGCAGATTAAGGTGGTACGGGTGAAAGGTCGACTGATTTAAAATCCTCCAATCTGATGACTTGGAAATTGGTACATGGGCGGCGACGTCCCGCACGCTAGCATGAGGGTTTGAGGCCATAAATGCTAGAACATCCGTGCGTAGGCTAGAACTCAAAGATGGAGTCCTCTCCGCTGTTTCTGGAAGCTGCCGGTTTGTCTCATGTTTGCGTAATTTCTGATGATAATAGATGCGTTCGGTCTACCGCCTCACTTCCATGACTGATATATATTTGCGGCGTTCCTTTTGTTGCTATTTGCAGCTCACAAGGAAAGGATCACGTTTTCCTTCTGCTCATTAGAGAAAGACATGACGACTGGGACGAAACAAAACGTACCTTTAAGCATTTGTATTGACGTTGTCAATTCGCTTTTGACCCGCCGTGGTTGCTCAGTGTCTATGGTGTTGGGCTGCTGAGCACGAGGTCGCGGGATCGAATCCCGGCCACGGCGGCGGCATTTCGTTGGAGGCGAAATGCGAAAACACCCTTGTACTCATATTTAGGTGCATGTAAACAACCCCAGGTGGTCAAAATTTCCAGAGTCCTCCCCTACGGCATGCCTCCTAATTAGAAAGTGGTTTTGGCATATAAAATCCGACAATCTAATTTTAATTCGCTTTTGTGGTGATAGGTTTTGTGACAAAAAGAGAAAAAAAAAATACCATACGTGCACTTTACGCAAAGACAACAGCTATCACAGCTTGTTTCCAACTAACACCAAACGGGACGTGTTACTTAAGCCGGGGCGCGGCAGATAAGGAACTAGCCCGATCACGATGTTTTTTCTTTATTTCCTTTATTTCGTTCTCGCTAACTCAGAGGGAGCTTGTTTTAGGGCGCTGCTTTATGATGCGGGTGGGTACATCGCTGAAAATACTGCAATTAGATGTCCCTTGGCTGTGCCTAGTAATGCCTCATTGACACTTTGATAATGAGTGCAGTACGTCTCGAGTTATATAATGAAATACAATTATAGCTAATTAAATCTCAGTAACGAAAAAAATTACTGGCAGCTACTCTACTGTACCGGAAACAACATGCACTAGGTTTTCTTTGAGTAACGCAATTGCTCTTTGTTAAACTCTGGGTGCATGATAGTTAATTGGGACACCTTATATATATATATTTACGACCGCTGCGTGCAAGGGCCGGTGTTTCCATCCCTAATAAATGTCGTAACTTATTAGAAAAGTTTTTTTTTCATTACTCGTTAGCACTGCTTACTGGAAAGAGATGCTATTCCGAGACACAGATCATTCACGTGCATTTCACACGCCATTGATAAATGACTCTACCACAGGGGTCATTGAAGATTGCAGGTTTTTTTTTTCAAGGTCAAGAAAGCACGCAAGGCAATTTGAAGCGAGGTGAACTTACAGCAACATACTCATTCTCTAGGCATAGGCTATCCATACCTTTAGAAATAATTTTTCATCGGCTACCTCCTTCCCTTTCAACAATATAATAAAATTTGTCCTGTGTGTATATTAAAATATATTGTATGTGTGCATGCTGTTTACGGTGGAAATTGAAAACAATGTTGAACTGAGAAAATACGGATGAGGCAGCCGCCGCTAGTTCTTTTTATGCGCTTGTCCTCCTATTGTCAGGATTTGCAGGAATAAAACGAAAGTATGAATTAAAAGCCGCGCACGTGCGCGCCAACAATGATGTAAATTATTAGCCACAATAAAATGTTATGTGAATAGGTCCAGGCAAGTCAAAGGAAACCTCAAATGATGTGGGTAGCAAAACTCTGGTAATGACCTTTTAGGTGTGTGTGTGGGGAGTGTGGGTAGGCGTCGGCGAGGGAGGGGGGCTCTGCCCCCCCCCCCTCCGCAAAACTCCGGAGGGGGCCCGGGCCCCTGAGCCCCCACGTAGTCGGCGCCTATGGTGTCGGCTGCTCATCTCTTTAAAAGAAGAGGTAAAATAACTACTAAGCATGGAACCACGTTGCCCCATCAGAGCAGCTCGACAATCTAACCATTGGCCTGCAATCGCACGTATATACTTCAATCGTGCCAGCGCCAACTAGCTTATTGAGATGATCGCCGAGTGTGTCACATTTCGTAGCAACGGGTGCGCGAGAGCACATACGCCTGCCAGTTGCCTTTACGCCAAACATGCAGGAATAAAATGGGCAAACTTATAGCGTTTGATTAACCGCTTCACGCAAGCTTCACTTCACATAGGGCCCTATAACGTAAAACTATTTCATTCTGATTTTATTCCGATCTTGGGACGTCATGTTTACGCAACCGCCGACGCAAGCATCGAGTGGTGACCCGTAGTGTTGTTAGCCCAATGGAACGCTCTCCCCCGTTTTAAGAGTTCACTTTTGTTTCCTTTCAAAGTAATCGGTTAGCATTGCCTACCTTTACATGTGTTTCTCATCTAATTGGCTGACAAGAGGCGAGCGCGCAGAGGTAGAGAGGGTTTTGGTGGGGCCGAACTAGCGCAGTGAAAGTATATAACCCGGTGAGGAGTGGTGCTGGCGTCTGCGATTGGTCCGCTTCCCCTAGCTTATCTTGCGGCCGCTGGTCAAAAAATCGCGGCGGCGTGCAACGGGGAGATAATTTAGATGTTTACACGGCCTATAAAACTACTATTCTTACTTGGTATAGCTGTGTACTAATTTGCTATCGCAATCGATGCTTCGCCTTTCGGGCGAAACTGCGACTTTTTTTCAGCCCGACGAGGCTACATGCGAGGCTGAATCCACGTGACTCCAACTGAAGCTAAATAAGCTAGTACATCTTCCAGCGGTGTACGTTGGACCCTGTAAGCCTTAGTGAAGACGTGTAAACAAACGGCTTAGGTCGTTTTAACGAACGTTTGCAAATCTAACTTGTCAGGTAACAAACTTCGTAACCAATTTTTCGTGAAAAGTACTTTTCAGAAAATGTATTCAAATAATTACTACAGTGGTTGGCGTTCAACGTGGCAAATGATGTGCAAGCTTTTGTGAGGCATACTTCTCTAGCACAAGCATGCACGTGCTTTCATTTACGAAGCGTTTGTCCCAACAACTATAGCCTTTGCCGACACAAAGCGAACAATTGGTGCAATGAAAGCAAGCAAAACTAAGCAGCATTTCAGGGTAGTTCATGTGCAACACAGAATTCACAAGAAGTGCCATTCAGCGAGACGATTTTTGACTCTCATAAATGCCCCGCCCCTACTTCAGTCGGCATAGATAACATGTTCAATAAACGGCTGTATCAGCTTCAGATACGAGTGATACATATGTAAGGATCTTCTTGCAAAATTTAAATAAAACAATTAACGCCTACCTTTGGCACACACACACACGCACACACACACACACACACACTTCATTCTAGGTCGCCGAGTTTAATTGCCGCCCCGTCGCGTGCCAACAATTCAACCCGTTGCATATAGGCTAGCTGACAATTTGTCTCGACACGCAAGTTTTTGTCAGGATGAGGCAGAGATGGACACATTGGAATATGGCAGATAGCATGTGCTTTAAAAAAATACCAAGTACACAAATTTATTGCAGTGTCGTCATATCCTTTACGTTTGTCCTTTCCATTAATCTATATTGAATACGTACAAGCTGTAAGGCAAGAAGTCAAATATAATCGCGTGCCATCAGATAATTATTTTGCAAACTTGAAAAACTCATGATTTTAAGTAAATTACCGTGCGGCTTCCCCTTCCTGCATCGCAATAAAAAATTGCAATTCAGTGATTACACATGTGCAGGCATTGAAAAATTTCATGTCCGATAAATAAAAATTAAAGGACAATAGAACAAAACTGATACGTACGTAGCACGCATGCACAAAGATTAAGTGACGAATTTTTTCTAAAAAATGACGTAGTCTTGAACATGCATGAAAACTGCCTAATTGAAATGTACCACCGATATTCAAAAATCAACGAATAAACATTCAGCGGGATCAGTTCCGGTAGACCTGAAAGTAATTCGCATGAATTACCTCCCTGAAAGTTTTGCCCTTAATTCGCCAGCACGCCCAAGCGAAGCTCGTCTCTTGCAGACGAAGGGCGGGCCTCCAGGCGAAGACTGCCTCATATGCAAAACAAAATGTCACTCGGATTCTCAAGAAAATGCCTCAAATCGAACCATGCCACTTCCTAACTATGATTCACGAGAGCGCTGCACATATCAGGCTCACCGTCTTGCATTCGTAGCCGTCGGATTGAGGTCGCGCTGGCCGCTGTGAATTTCGAAGTTCCCGTCGCTCCGCAGGACAAAGAGTACCACTTATGACACACTAACTTGCCATATATGTGTACGCGCAAATGGTCGGTGCATTTCTGTGGCGTTCACACTTTTTTGTCTCACGAGCCGAACACCAACACGTTTCAAGCGCAGCCGCGCATGCGTCCCTGCAGCGTGCGTCGTGCAGGATGCACGTCCCGCTGTCCGCAGGGCAACAAGAGAAGGGTCGGGTGAGCAACAAGCATGTATTCATCCGTGACCCAGCCGATCTCGCGTGTCGTTTGACAGCCAGAGGTATACCGTGCATGCAGTAAGGAAGTGACGACGTTCCTTCTATGCAGCAGTGTTATGCGAGGTTAAAGAAGACGCACTGCTACCCCTGCTACTTCCAGTTTTCCCTCCCCGAGTGCACCAAATGTTCTGCGTGTTCCCTGGCGAGCGCCAAGTTATACTTGTTTTCTAGTTTTCGCAGTCAAGCTGCACTTTCTTTCTTTTTAGGTTCAACACGACAATTCCGCGAAGACCCTTGAGCAACGTTCCCGCAAAGTTCAGCTTTAAATTCGAAGGCGAGATGGAATTCCGCAGGCCATGAAAACCCTGATGTCGTGCAAGCAAAGAAAATCGCAATGCTAACTTACAAAATGCTTGTTGTACAACGAGTAGACTCAGAGAAAATGGTACTCGGGGCAATTACAAATGTTTCATTGTTACACATTTCAGTTAGGAGAATGAGACAAACATCTTTAACAATTGCGCTATTAAAAAAATACGAGGGCTGTTAACACGATTCTAGCATTAAAAAAAAATTAAGAGTAGAAGGTAATGGTGCTCTGCTTTAGTTTTCACGGCCTCCTTTTGAACAGGATACCATGAACATACATACACACATGTCTAGATGCCAGCTAGCTCAGTTTAATGAGATTTTGCAATATTACTAAAGATGTTAGAATGATAAAATTTCCGAATCGAATCAAATACGAATATTCGAGGAAGATGCAGCCACCGAATATCAAGGCGAATATCGAATATTTTCGCATTTCTAAATCAACACGAAGTATGAAGTTTGTGTGGAGTACGTGTTAAAAAGAAGAAACCAGAGTTATATATAGTGGCACATGCCATGCAAATACGTAGTTCACAATCACACGTCCGGACAGGAGGAGGAAATAAAGATAGAAGGTTGGGATGTTAACCATAAATGCGCCTGGTTGGCTACCGTACTCAGGGGGACAGACGAGAGGGAATAGAAAGATGAGATCATCTTATCTCACACGTCCGCACAACTTGGTATATTGGTATACAGGCTGCCTCAAAGCGGGCCATTCTTATTGAATAATTGAGAATTTTTGAACAGGTGATAACTGTTTCGTGCTTTTGCTCAGGAACTGGTGCTACTGTGCAACAATCGCAGCTATCCTAAGGCAAAATCATGCGGAACAGTCCTAACATCCGTCGTTTTGTCTTCCTCCAGATTTCTTCAATAGGTGCGCTTTATCCCTTATGCATTCGAAAGAAACGATTACTCGACAACTTCGAAGAGCAAATTCTCGAACCGAATCGAATAAAAGGGACTATTAGATTCGTATCCAAAATTTCGAATATTCGCACACCCCCACATATTGCATACACTTTCATGTGTAAAAAGTAAGTTGGTGGTTACTTGCTCGCACGTCAGCAGAGTGGTCACTGCCTTAATTCTGTTCTCCTTAGACTACTTTTTGAGCCTGTTTCTAGAAGCAATATGCTAGTTACAGGATTTGTCAAGGAAATGATTACTGACATTACTGTAGAACGGCTGTCCGTGCAGACAACACGAACACGAATACAAGGACACTCGATGCAAGCTTGCTTCCTGGGAGCGCTAATGGTGGAAAAGGAACCTGCCACCTGTAAGTAGAGAGGCATAGTCACAAATAAGACCTTCATCCTCTACGAGCGATGGTTCAAAAGTGCGCGCGCTGCAAGCGGTACAAAGAGAGATAAGAGAAGAAAAAGAGCGTACCGTTGCAACAGTGTGGCAAACCTCGATAACTGCTCCAAGAGCAGCGGTTCCATAGTTCCCGTCTAATAATGTGTTGTAGTGGGCCAGTTGGTTCTGTGACATGATGGCACACTGCGCTGCGAAGCATATACTATGGACGGGGACGTGCAGTCATGTGTGTCTATACAGCGTCCTATGGTTCTTCACGTCTCTGTTAACAGTATTGCTTCGCGGAGCAATGTTCCACAATGTTGCCGTTTCACTTTCGACGTGCTTCGCACTAGGAACCAAGATGCAGACGAGCCCAGGCATTTAACGCCTATCTGTCGTGCGACAGGGTTACTTGGAGATCGAAGGGAGATGCCTTTGTCCTGCAGTAGACATAAAAGAATAATAATAATAATATGATTACGTCGTGCGCTGGGCAGCGCAGAGCCAGAAAACTGCGGCTCCTGGCCGAACGCAAGCAGTATTCGTGGGAACAGTATGTGCGCCAGGACTGCTACCATGGAACGTCGTGGTATGTTGTTTTTGACCTTAAAAGTGAGTAAAGTTTCTGGAAGCGTACGTGATTGTCTTTGTTGTCAGCAGTCACTCAATTTTTTTTCGACCTATCATTCCTGCTTGAAACTTTGTACACCTTTACGGTAGCCTCTACATAGGCGCAGAATCAACGGTTCAAAGTATATTGCGTTTATTTGATAGCGTCATTTGAAAGTACTCGCGCACTCAACGCCGTCAGCGCAGGCGCAACAATCTGTGCAGCAGTCCACGGAGGCGGTGCATGGTGTTACGATCGGCCTGCAGGGGCTGGCGATCTTCGGAAAAGCGACCTCCGAACCCTTCCCAGCCCGCTGCGACGACTCGCGTTGTAAAGACAACAATGCGCCTCTTCAACAGCCCAACGGCGCCGGCACGTCTAGCCACGTTCGGCGGACCGAGTATATACGCGACAGCGTTAAGGAGCTCGTGTCGCAGAAAAGCCGGTGTCGTCGGTGTCGGCGTCGGCGACGTTGGCCATGAGCGAAAAATGGCTGAAGGCAATTCATAAATAAAAACAACTAGCAAGATGGGCTGGGTGGGAATCGAACCAGGGTCTCCGGAGGGTGAGACGGAGACGCTACCACTCAGCCATGAGTTCGATGCATCAAAGCGGGACAAAAGCACCTCTAGTGAATGCGGTGTTGCCTTAGAAACTTGCCGTAGAAAGTTATACTTCGGTGTATATCGGTAATTATGAGCATGTAAATCACAGAAGTCGCAGTTAAACGCGCAGCGAAATACGTTTCCGCTACATTTCTTCTGCGCTTGGCGCACACGCAGAGCCATCTTGCGGCAAACACAGAAGATCCCTTCCTTGCAGTGTACGGCGCTGCCCCGACAGGTGGCGCGCCACGCGCCCGCTTCTCCCCTTCGTCTCGTTTGAGCGCATTGAGGCCATGCGGGGACCGATGCGAGGATGCTCCAATACCCTTGCGTTTAATAATTTTTCTCGCTCTCTCCCCTTCCAACTTCCAGCGTGCGTCACTCGAACCCTCGTGTTTAGGCGACGCGGCTCCTCTTTCCGCTCACAGCGCGATTCCTAGGTGCAGCGTCCGATGCGGGACGCCTCTGACGTGATCGCTGCGCCGTAGCGCGTCTGGTGGGAAAACGTCCCCTGTGATGTGCGCCGTGCTGCTGGCGAGGAGTCATGCGTCTGCGTGGTGCTCCCAAGCGAGATAGAGGACGATCCCATCGAGGCGTCAGCCCCATGATCGCGTCCGCCTTCATGGCGCGTCGCGGCCCGGCTGTCCGTGCAGATCACGATGTTTGGCTCGCGTAGATCGTTTCTCCCTCCGAGACACCGAGTTCTTTGGTTCGTTCCGCTTGCTCAGTCGCACGTTTCGTCTTTGTGTTACTCAAGAGCATGCCGAGCGAATGAGTGGGTGGTGCGAACGGGGTGCGATAACGCTATCGCGTTCCACTCTTGAAGGCGAAGCTTAAGCGTCCTCCAATTTTTGCTAGTCGATTCGCTGTCACCTTCATGGTTTGCTTGGAGCGGGGGAACTCCTGGAAGGGGCTTTCCCACGGGCCCCAGAGGTCGTCACAGTCAATGGACAGATGCGGCGGCTACTGATTGCGGGGTCAGCTCTGGGATCAAGAGGCGCCTGCTCGGGTCAATACCCCTGTCTACAAGAACCCTCTCACCTCGGTGTGTTCAGTGAAACCAAAGTGCGGAAGCGAGTGTGTGAACCCTCCCACTCAAAGGCGGGTCGACTACGATGACTCTCCCATTGGACGAAGGTTGAACGGCAGTTTTTCCTCACCTAGGGATCTAGGGAGGACAGAGTGTTTTTAAGCAGCCGTTGTCGGCTTTTCAGTGTGCCTTTTCTTTCAGTCATGCTAGACTGATGAAATGTAACGTTCTCCACCCTTCATGTACATATTGTAAATAAATCCCATATTCCTCGTTCTCGATGAGAACAAGTCCCTCCCTCCAACAACGTCCTCAGCGTGGATGAGTTGGACGACGGCATGGGCCAGCTACCATTTATTTCATGCCCGACCCCAACTCTTACAATGGTGAGGAAGATGCGTGATGTTCCACCATCAAGTAGCCCCTCGTTGCCACGAAAATGCTTCGAGGCTCGCCGGCACGCCGAAGGCCGCGAAAAGTTTGCCGGTGCCTGCGGCTTCTTTGTATCGAACTGTGCTTTACTAAAATTTTGGTTGCGATTCTGCAAAGCAACAATACTCCCGTTTCAAAAGAAATTCATACGACAAACGGAACGACAGTCATGTGGCTTGTTTGAAAATGAAGCTTCCTTTGCGAATCATCCCGGCCTCTGCTGACAGTGGGTGCTGTCGCTTCTATCTCGCCGAATAACTCAATTCTCACACAGCAAAAAAAAAAAAAAAAAATAATTAGCGTCTGATGGCGGGATTGAACCGCGGTCTCCTATCGCACACAACCGCCCGATGCTCTAACCATTATGCCACAATCGTACGCATACTTGTCTCAAGCCAACGCCAAACAACTGAGACGATATATATATATATATATATATATATATATATATATATGCACACAGTCGAACCTGACATAACGAATTTGTAATTTCAGCGAAAAACTTCGTTAAATTGCGAGTTTCGTTAATTCGAGGCTTTTCAAGCTTCAGCAGTAAACAATTTTAACAAATTCCCAGAACATTCCTGATGGATAGTATCTTGTCAGTAATCACTTATAAACAAATCACGAGTAGGACGGGCCATGGTTATGAGCGCCAGCGCACGCACTGCAGATCGCGCCGAGGGCAATGCATCGGTCTGTGTGACGGCGCCCTGGATTAGCGTTTTGCGTCGCGCGGCGCCGTAAATCTTAGACGCCATGGCTCACCGCGCTTAGTGCCCGCAGCCGGCACGCTGAAATTAAAAACGGAAGTGCAAAAAGATACGGATGTTTGTTTTGAGGAGAAAAAGATCACTAACGATTACGATATTCCCTAGTGCGAAATTTGAGGGCAGCTCTATACGTGTTTTCATTTAACGATATATTAGCTGGCGCGGATAATCTATCTCGTGCGGCACACTGCAAATGGAGCGAAGTGTGGCGCGACTGCCTCGCTAATCGGGAAATCGTGACAGGCAGCGCGTGGGCGACGCGTGGCATGCAGTGGTGGTAGAAAAATTTTTTCCCAATGATATGAATGGCGGGGGCGAAGCCCCCTATGCATGACGCGTGGGCGCGATTCCCATCAGCCGCCGCAGACAGACCTCCACTGCTGCAGCGCTTTGTTTCCATATAAGGTATTGGTAGACGCGCTCGGCGCATACCATTGGTGAACACGCTACTCTTGCACCATCTCATAGCGGTCGTCGCCGTAGAATCCATCTTGCGCGGCACTACGCTTTTCTTCTTACGCTTTCGCCATACCCTCCTCCTCCAATTTCCGCCGCATGATTCCACTGCACCCTCCTCTTCCGCTTTCCTCATCACGCTCTCTTTGCTATCGCCGTCTTTCATCTCTCGCTGCGCTCCGCGTTCGCTCTTTCATCTTTGGCTGTGCTCGTTCGCTCGTTTACGTCGAAGGCCGACGCTGAGGGGCCCCAACGCTAAACGCAGGAACGCAAGACGCGCGAACATTATCGACACAACCTGCGCTAGCATTTCTGAAGACGTTGTCGCTTGTAACATTTCCTTTGCTTTTTTTTTGGTGAGACTATACCACATTCGGCGCGAGGTAAACGTCGAGAAAAAAAGCGCACAGGATCGGCACTATCATCATCAAAAAGTTCGCCGCTGATGTACGCTGGACGTTGGTGCTGATGGCGTGACCATATCTGCACTTGTCGACACACAATGACCACCCATCAAGACAATAATGAGTTCGTACCTTTGTTCAATATAATGTCACCTCCGTGTCGTGTGCTAAACAGTTTCGCTGGTCAACCACCTTCACAGAGTGGAGTGGCTCATGATTTTTTCTGTCATGAACTCTGGTCTCCGCCGTTGCCTAAAGGTGGTGGCCCCACCTGTTCTATTCAGCGCTGTAAGATTGGCCAATGGAGGAACGCCTGCTGTCCTTGGAATATGCAGCGCCCAGATCACCATCGCCGGTCACCCAACTTATCTTTTTGTTTTGCTGTTATTGAGCAATGTCCTTCTGACATTATACTAGGTAAGGATTTTCTTACAACTTCTGCCCTAATTGACTGTGCGACTGACCCTCCTGCAGCTCGAATTACGTCACCTAGCCGATGCTTCAATCACGCCCTCACCCTATCCATGCTCTCTCGACTATGTACGTATGCCCCCCCCCCCCCACCCGCCTCCCCCCCCTCCGCCACCATGTATATCTCCCTGATCTCCAGCCCTCCTGTGGCTGATGACAATTACGTATAACAGACGTTCTGCTCCCCAAAAACGTCGCCGTGCCTAACACGCTCGTGACTGTGAAAAAAACCCAGACAGACGCCGGTGCCTGGCGCCCACAAATTATATTTTTAGCCGAGCCCACTCAATGAGGCGGAAGCGTGATTCCGCCAATTCCACTACTCGCGCACCGTCAGCGTGCTAGGCGTGTCCTTGTCGTCTTTTGTGACCAGACAATTGTGGCACGCAGTAATGCGCTACAGGGCCCCCTTTCTAGCGAGGAAGCCGTGAGTTGGACGAATGGCGAAGCGCAGATAGCGGTGGTGCGAAAAGCACGCGGCAAGTATAACTGGCCTGGTCGGGAGGGAGTGTGACAGCAGAAGTGGCGAAAGCGTCATAGTCCAAATAAGCAGGCTTCAGACAGTCGATGGAAACCGTATCTTCCAGGCCATTGACGAGCAATAGAAAGTGTTTAGGTGCATGCTTGAGGACTTTGAACGGACCATCATACGGGGGCCGTAAGGAAATACGCACAGCGTCGTGGCGCACAAAGACGTGCGTGCAGTTCTAAAGGCCAGGGTCGACGTATACATGCCGGGAAGAACGTCGTAGGGGGGGGGGGGGGGGGGGGGGTACGACAGTACAAATAGCGCTGCGTAGACGGTAGGCGTAATCGGAAACGTCAGCAGGTACAGTGGGCTAGTCGTCGAAAACTTCGCCAGGGACTCGTAGAGTGGTGCCAAACGTAAGCTCGGCGGCGCTGGTGGAAGAGTCACTGCGAATAGCGGTGCGGGATGCCAAGCATAACGAAAGGAAAGCGCTCGATCCATGATGAAAGAAAAGTCGAAGCCATGAGCGAAGCCTTCAGTTGGCGGTCAAAGCGTTCGATGATCCCATTGAATATCGGGTGGTAAGTGGTAGTCTTCATGTGATTGATGCCGAGTAGCCGAGATTGGTTAGCGAACAATGTTGAGTCGAATTGGCGACCACAGTGAGTCGTAATGTTGGAAGGGACACCATAGCGGCTAATCCAGAGTGTGATGAGTGCTCGAGCTATCGACTCCGCCATTATGTCCATGAGCGGCATCGCTTCCGGCCATCTGGTGAACATGTCAATGAAGGTTAATAGGTAGCGATGGTTCCCGCAGGGAGGAAGGGGGCCAACAATATCGACGTGCAGATGGCTGAAGTGGGCGTTCGAGGACGGGAATGTGCCAAGAGGAGTAGCAGTGTGGCGATGCACTTTAGACTGTTGGCAGTTGAGGCACCCGCGCGATCAGTGACGAACGTCTACGGTGATACTGGGCCACACATAACAAGAAGTGACGAGTGGCTGTGTAGCGCGAATGCCAGGATGAGCAAAAGAACGGAGGGAATCAAAGACGGCCCGACGGTATGGGCGATGCACGTAAGGACGAGAATGTCCGGTCGACGCATCACAAAAGAGGGGAACATCGCAGTGAGGAAGCAAGATATCTTCAAGCACCAGAGAGGTACCGCTTTTGCGAAGCAGCTGGAGCGTGGCGTCGACACTGTGGACGGTAGCCATGACCGTGAAGTCGATGGCCGGTCGGCCGTGGTCCGTTGCATGAATGACGGCGCGAGAAAGTGCGTCGGCAACGGCTTTGGATTTTCCGCTCATGTGGCGAATGTCGCTGGTGTATTCAGAAATATAGGCTAGCTGTCTGATTTAAGCGGGGCGCGTAGGAGGTGCTGCTGGATTAGCGTCGCCTTAAGGTGGTCATAGGGCTGGCCGACGGGCGGGGAGCGTAGAACATATATAAGTACCGTGCGCTAACCAATTGCGCAACTAGGGAGAGAGCGTAGAACATCGCGAACAATCGCAGCAGCACTAAGTGGAAGCGCTCCAACAACATGGTCGAACATGGTCAACTGCGAACGGAGGCGGTGGCGACAGAACAAGGATTCGATGGTAAGGAAGCTAAGTTACGAGTGCGACGACCAAAACTCCGGGAGCTTAAGAGCGGAGACCTCGGGATCGCGGGGCATGGGTGTTGACAGTAGTGCTTGATCGGGAGAATTCGAGGCCATGACTGACTGGATAGAAGGTGGACTGCAAAGACAGCGGGGCTCGAGTGCCTTGCGGCGGTGGGCCAGGTGAAGCGGCTGATTCACACGGAGCTGTGAGCGATGATGCGAAGTCCGTAGTGACTAATTTGTGGGTGAAGAAAAACCATAAAGACGCTGGTGCCTGGCGTCCACAAATTATATATTTAGCCAAGCCCACTCAATCAGGCGGAAGCCTGATTCCGCAGATTCCACTGCTCGCGCGCCGTCAGCGTGCTGGGCGTGTCCTCGTCGCTTTTGTGTCCGGACCACTGCGGCACGTAGTAGTGCGCTACAAGTGTAACCGGCAATCGCATTTCTATTCCCATTTTAAACTTCAGCGCCTCTCCTCAACTAATCCGGCAGGCGTGTCACTCGCCGCCATCACTACTGCCGAAGACTATGAAATTTGCGTGTTGGATCGCACCAGTCCCTCCAGTTCATCCTTCATTTCCACCACGACCAGTTCGTCGCGCGATGCTTTTGTCGGAATGATCCCAGCTGACCTTTCGCCTGCTCAAGCTACCGACCTTCGCCGCCTCCTGAAGTCATACCACAACAATTTTGACTGCGACGATCAGAGGCGCCGACAACGGGGGAGCGGGGGGGAAGGGGGGTCCCAGGGGGCAGAGCCTCCCCCCCCCGGCGAATGCCGAAACCAACCCGCCTCACCCTAGCCCCCCTCCCACACACACACCTATAATGTAATTACTAGAGTTTTGTCACCAACATCATTTGAAGTTTCTTTTCACTTGCCTCGACCTTCTCAATTAAAATTTTATTGTGGCTAATAACTTACTGCATCATTGTTGGCGCGAATGTGCACGGCTTTTAATTCATACTTTCGCTTTATTTCTGCAAATCTTGATAATAGGACAAGTGCTGTAGAAGCACTAGCGGCGGTTGCCTCATCCGCATTTTTTCACTTCAATATTGTTTTAAATTTCCACTGTAAACACCATGCCCATGCACAATATATTTAAATTTGCACACAGGACAAAGATTATTATATTTTTGAAAGGGATGGAGGTAGCCAAATAAACATTATTTATAAAGGTATCGATAGCCTACGCCTAGAGAATGAATATATTGCTGTATTTTCACCTCCCTTCAAATTGTTTTGCGTGCCTTTTTGAGCGCCAAAAGAAGCCTACAAACATCAGTGACTCCTTCGGCAGAGTCTTTTATCAATGGCGCGTAAAATGCACGTGAATGATATTGTAACGACGTGGGATCGACGAAGACGCGGAGCAGTACCAACAAATACACGTTATCAGTCGACAAAGATAAGCAACGTCTTCTTCGTCTCCACGCTTAACCTAAAAACCGCTCTACTTCAACGTCGTCCCCACTGGCACATACCCGCGGCAATATAGTTGTGCAATTTCCTCCCCCTTTAGAAAAACTTATGCGTGGCTCTGCTATCGCAAACATCAGAGACCAGTGGAGCTGGGGGAAGGCCAGTAAAGTAGTGCCAAACCGCACACAAGACACACGAGCGCCTGCTACGCGACCCTACCGCGTCCGCCAAAGGCGTCTACTACGGCGTCCGCGATTCGCGTGGCGAACGCCGTAGTAGATGCCGCGGTTGTCTCCATTTTGTACAGAGCGCCGGCCGAGAAGGACATCGAGGCACCCTAGCAGCTGCCGAAGAAGAACGACTCACCTACCTCGCTTGATCTCCCTGCCTCGCGCGCCACAGGAGAGGGCACGCACCCGGGCCGCGTTCCTCACTCGCATGCGCGCCGCTCTTTCTCCCCCGCTAGGCTCCACCCACCCTCGCCGCGTCGCTAGGCTGCGCGAAGCTATTTTTATATCTTGCTTTCATTCTCTTTCAGCTCTCCCTCGACTAGCTCGGTGAATCTGCGCACGTCAAGAGAAACCCAGCGAGGTTCTAATAGCTCCACTGTAAAAATCATCGTCCCGATGATAGAAGCTTGAAAAACAGCCATAAAAGACAGCGTAGTCTTGTCAGCCTTCATAGTGCGGCTTCATACGAAGCACGTGAAGGACGTCGGGTAAATTTCGTCGGCGCTTCGAACAGTGAGAGCCGTCTGGAATGACTTCGTAGTCGACGTCACTGATGCGTCGGAGAACTACGTAGGGCCCAAAGTATCTGCGCAGGAGCTTTTCAGAGAGCCCACGCTGATGATTAAGTGTCCAGAGTTAGACTTTGTCGCCGATGTTGTATGTTACGAGTCTATGCCGAAGAATGTAGTGTCTGGTGCCACAGACCTGTTCGTGGATTCGCAGACGCGCAAGCTGCCCAGCTGCTCCTCCTCGTTGTGTGATCTCTTCAGCACCTGTCTCGTTGTCGTGAAATTCATGAGGGAGCATTGCATCTAATGTTGTCGTAACCTTACGGCCGTATACGAGACTGAAGGGTGTCTTGCGAGTGGTCTCTTGCTGAGCCTTATTGTACGTGAAGCTGACGTAAGGTAAAACCTTGTCCCAGTTCTTGTGCTATACATCTGCGTACATGCTTATCATATCAGCCAATGTCGTATTGAGTCGTTCCGTCAGTCCGTTTGTTTGGGGATGATGGGTCGTTATCTTCCGGTGCGCGGTATCACTTAGACGTAGAACAATATCCAAAAACTTGGCCATGAACGCAGTACTTCTGTCCGCGACGATTACTGCGGGAGCGCCATGCCTTAAAACGATGGATTCGAGAAAAAATCGTAACGCTTCATCTGCTGTTGCCCGTTACAGAGCACCTGTCTTGGCATATCTAGTGAGATAATCCGTGGCGACGATTATGCACCTATTGCCGGTAGTAGACGTAGGGAAGGGGCCCAGAAAATCCATACCTACTTGTGCCAATGGCGTGGCTAGTACTTGAACAGGATGCAGTAGGCCGACTGGCTTGACTGATGGTGGTTTGTGACGCTGGCAATCCAGACATCTCTGAACGTAACGCTTAACGACCGCAGTAAGTCTCGGCCAGCAGTAATTCTGCCGAATCCATGTCAATATGCGAGTGTAGCCCAAGTGCCCAGCGGTCGGCTCGTTGTGGCAGGCATGCAAGATTTCACGTCGAGCGATGAGGGAACTAGTAAGTAGTTGTTGCCGCTAGCTGAGAACTTCTTGTAGAGGACGTTGCGGTGCACGCAGTACAACGCCAGCCCTCTTGCGAATAGCCTCGTCACGGTGTTGGTTCCTTCTTCCAGGTAACCAATAAGCGGCAGCAATTCAATGTCATCCCGTTCCTGGCGTGAAAGATCGGCAGTGTCCACGAGTCCCAGAGAGATGGTGTCGTCATCTTCTGCTGCCGGCTCAACAGGATGTTTGGGATTCATGCCAAGTTAACCTTATTAATTATTTTGAACCTGTTCAAAATAATTCGATTCGTTTCATTCTATCTATAATATAACTGCAAGCAAAAGCACTATGAAAACTAACCTCAACTTACCGCCATTGGCTTCTCGCCGAAAAATATCCCGACTAGCTCTGTTTCATAAATTATACTGTCACCCTGTGCTACGAGACGATTTAATTACGCCACCAATCTATGTCTCTCATCGCATTGACCATTCCGTCAAAGTAGGGTTTGTATCGTGTCACACCAAAAGTTGTTTTCAGTAATTTCTTCCGCGAACATCACGGGAATGGAACCACCTTCCTCCAGACATCGTTACTATTACAGATAACAATGCCTTTAAACTAGCACTAGCTAATATTGTATAAGTAGCAGCTGTTTTGTACTCGCAAAACATTATTACTGTCTAGTTTTCCTAACCTGACTTTGTATTCCTGTGACTTGTACCTTAGCTAACGTTGTATAATATCAGCAATGATTATTTCTTCTTTTTTATTGTAACATACTGCATTCTTGTAACCTTTTGAAACTGTTCATACCACTCCCCTCTGCAATGCCCCCTGGCCTTGAGGGTAATACAAATAAATAAATAAATAAATAAATAAATAAATAAATAAATAAATAAATAAATAAATAGACAGACGGTATTCACAATATATATGATACAAGCCGAGTCAATGTAGTTAAGATGGCTGACCAGCAACAACACGCAGCAGCCAGCGTCTCGCGATATTCTTTCTTTCCCGTCTTTTATCTTTTCGTAACAGTATATATATATATATATATATATATATATACTTAAGCAGGACACTGAGGACATCACCACCCAAGCTATCAGCAAGGTACCAAGCCAAACTAGCATCACGGGTAACCTGCATGCCGACAGAGAAGTTCGAGGATTCGTGAAAACCCGAGCACTCATCCCGCCGGCTGCAGAAGACCCTGTCGACCTCGAGTATTCAGCCATCGTGAACTACCACAGAGGGCGTCGCTTGCGATATACACACCCCCATCGAAATCCATAGACAGAGGGTGCCGCTGCGTGGAGCAGGCTCCAGACAGGCACTTACACGAACCTACAAATATTACATCGCATACACCCACAGCCTACAGGGATGAATGCCCGTGGTGTGGGGCCATACCAACCCTATACCACATTACGTGGGGGTGCACGCTACGCAACATGGAACACCACGACGCGAACACCACGAGGGAGCAATGGGAGGCACTGCTGTCCAGCTCGGACCTCGACGACCAGCTCAAGCTGATCCAGAGAGCTTAGAAGATGACAAGAGCCAGCGGAGCCCTGGACTATGGGCCCCCACCACCATTAGCGATTATTCTGATTATTCTTTCAATAACGTTTACCTATGCTATCCTCTCCTGGGACACATACGCTCATACGATTTTTCCTTATGCTTAAGCTACTTTAACTCTTTAAACGCCGCCATCGTTTTTGCCTACACACATTCCGAAACGCTGGAGACTAGCCTAAGACAGCTCCACTGTAATAAAGCAATCCGAGATTTCCGCATTCACGAGGTGGCGCAAAACCTCAAGATTGGCAACAAAGCTGGCGTCACCGTTATGTTCGTCTCTCCTTCAAAGGAACAAAAAGGGCATGCAGCATCAAACACCGTAACAGATACGTCGACTGTGCGCAAGGCGGACTGTACAGGGTGTGGGTGTGTAATACGTATATAGGACAGATTGAGCGCTGTGTGAATAATTGTCTCAGGGAGCACGAGAACAAAGTGCGCGAAGCTGCTGAGGGACCCTATATACAGGCTGTTTTTTTAGCTGCACCAATTTTTTTTAAAGATCGCTTATGACGGATAGCACAATTCTAACCCTTGATCTAAATGGCGCGATGAGGCGGTCATTACTCCTACGAGAAATCAAAATGTGCAAGTGAATAATTAATGCTATTACGATAATTAACATTTTAATTAATTACTTTACACCACATATTTCAATCTACGAATTATAGCCGGTGAGTTCGCAAGGTGTATCCACCTGGAACAATTTCTCTGGACAACACCAGTTCCAAGATATTAAGGCGAAAGCCTTTCTAGGCTCATGGTGAAGTTTGTGTCAGCAGACCTGACCGCCGGAGTGTCGGCCGAAGCGTCATCACGCCATATGAAGACAGATTAAAGAATAAAAATGATTGATAGTGAAAGTGAGTGAATGATAACGTTATAATAGAGATTGGTAGAAGTTAGTAATGACTAGTAATGACTAATACTGGCTACTAATGAGTTGTAATGACTACTAATGACTCAGAAATGACCAATATGTCTAACGACAACTTGTAACGACTAGAATTGATTAGAAATGACTAAAATACTTAGTAATGACCAGTAATTACTAATCATGACTGAAATGACTTGTAATGACTACTGATGACAATGATATGACCAACATGTCTAACGACGGCTTGTAATGACCACAATTGATTACAAATTACTAAAAATGCTTAGTAGTGAGCAGTAATAACTAAAAAAAAAGAAAGAGGAGAAAGAAAAGAGGCAAAGAGAAAGAGGCGAATGATAAGAGGAGGAAGAGCAGGCTTTCGCCGTTCACCTCTTAAGAGAGACCTTAAGAGACCCTGTAATTATTAATTTTCAAAGTATCCGTCGAAATGCATTGGTGTTCCAGTTACTTTTGTGCTTCAATGCATGAAACAGCGGTTTCTTTAAAAAAGTAAATGGAACGCCAATACATTTCGACGGACGCTTTGAAAATTAATATCTCGGAACTGGTGCTACCAGAGAATTCGTTCTATGTGGATACGCCGTGCGAACTCAGTGGCTATGATTCGTAGATTTACATATGTGGCGTAAAGTAATTATTTAGAATGTTAATTAGCGTAATAACGTTAATTACTCAATTGGAAATTTTGAGTTCTCGTAAAAGTAATGGCCGCGCCTCATCGAGTAAATTAGATCCAGGGTTAGAATTGTGCTATCTGCCGTATGCAATCTCTAAAAAAATTGGTGCAATTAACAAAAAAAAACACCCTGTATAGCGCGTTGCACCGCAGTGAGAGCGGTTGCCGATGATATTTTGAAACTATGTTATTTCATGCCGTGACTACGAGCATATAAATCGCCCACCGAAATATAATGTGACGACGTAGGCTGTCTTGTGTTATTTTGGTGTCGCTCACAGGAAAAGATTTTTTGAGGTTTCATACTCGAGTGCTTGACACGTGGCGTTCGACTTTTCTGGGTTATGCGACTTGTCTTTAATTTTTTTTTATATGCAAGTGCTTTACACATCACAATCTGTTGGAAGGTAGTGCTCGTATCATCTGTTCCTTTGTGCCTCTCCGTACAGACGTGTGGCTGGGTATGTTACATTCGTTTAAGAAATTATGTTCTATAGTAAATGTTTGTTGAGCCTACTAAGTGACGAATGTTGGTTACTGACATGAAGAATGGAACTATCAGTCCTCGTTACAAAGTACATCCTTCGGTTAATAAGTCTGACCACAACTACTACTTCTTCATTATTGCCAAGAAGGTTAATTACTAAAGCACTTTGTTGCAAGATCATTTTATTGAACTATCATCATTGCTCTCGAATTATTTCATTGCTGCCATTGGTTATCCAAATGAAGATTTCATTGACATCGTCTAAATCTTTCTTTTTTTCTTTTGACTTTCATGTTGCAAGAATATTTTTGTGAAAATAGCGTATAACGATAAAAGAACGACGACCTTTTTGCTAGCCTTCGGAAAGCTTTACCATCAAGTGCTGGTCAACGTGTCTGTATGAAAAACGATGTAGTGGTCTGCTGCACGCTCTGATATATTGAAGGACATGACAGGACACACTAACTTTTAGCAAGCTGCGGGTGGCACAAACTTTCTTTTTTTGCGCTCCAAGCCCTTTAAAACTAGCCCATTTTCTGACACTGTTTTGTTTTTTGACAACACTAGCCTATAAGCAAACACTATCCTGTTTTTCGACGCTGACTCAAGACGTGAGACCGAATCGAGCTAACGCAACACTCGCAGAAATACATGAGTGTGCGGTTAGTACTTTCATGATTATTGTTGAAAAGACAACGAAAATAATGTTTCCCTCTCGTAACAAACAAATTAAGTTGTGTCCTACCAATACAGACAATATTGAGGTATCACTAGCTTTATTTTTGAATTCACTTGGAGTATATTTCACCGAAACTATGACGCTGGATGGGACTGTCATCTTGGTTTCTCGGTAAACTGTCTAGAGCAATTAGTATCATATGTGTCGTTTTATTACGAAATTCTAACATTCGTTAATGTGCTTTTATATAATTCAATGTTCTGTCATTTAGTTCAGTACAGAATTTCCTTTTTGGGGGACAACGCTAATGGGAAACATGCACATATATACGATATTGCAAAAAAAATAAAAAAAAATAGAGCTATTCCACTCTGTGAAGAAGGATGACCAGCGGAGCTGTATACATGGGGATAAATATGTTGACTGAAAATAAAATACACATACCCCAAAGAATTTCGTTTCTTCACGATTTTTTCGGTTAAATTGCATACTCGAGGCTCTTTTTTATTTTTAACCTTCTTTTGCTTGCTTTTTTGGATTTAATATTTGGTCACCAAGGTGACTATCGCTTTATGATCGCTATGATATACGGCCAGTGGCTCTGTGGCGACACTGGAAAGGTTCTTGGCCAATGTGAGGTCTATACACAACCGATGACGCATCGTGGGCACACTGATGTTTGTGTCACATTGAATGCCGAACCTTTCCAAGAGAAACGCCACGAACCACTTTCCGCCTGGCCGGGACACGTCTATGTTGACATCGCCCGCAATTACGATGGGAGTGGAGTCAGTAGGGGCGATCGAACCAGAGGTGCATACGCGTGGCGTTTGCGGCTTGATCTTCGCCCGTATTACGTGCCGCCCGCCGTCACCGCGCGCATTCCTGCCTCTGTTCATGGCGGTGTTCTTCGTAGGCGTGCTGTTCTTCCGCAGTCCTCACCGCAGGCGACCTACCCATTGCACAGGTGGAAGGGAACTGAGATAAGGTTACGAGGCTTGCCTATAGAGCCCATGAGATCAAACCGCGATCCATATTAAACCGTATATATTGCAGTTTTACTTTATTTATTACGACATTTTTTATTACGATATTTTCTTATCACGACACGTTTTGACACTCCTCGCGAAATGCCAAAACACCCGTGTACTTAGATTTAGGTACACGTTAAGGAACCCCAGGTGGTCCAAATTTACGGAGTACGCAACTGTGGCCTACTTCATAATCAGATCGTGGTTTTGGCACGTAAAACCCCATAATTTTTAACACTTCTCGCGATACCCGACATACTCGACAATGCACTTTTGCTTTATGCTTTAGCTCTTTTAGCTCTGGGGTGGCCGCTATCTTTTTTGCGTACGCACACAAACCGCCAGAACCTAGCGTATAACAGCTCCGCTGTAAAAAAAAAAAAAATAACACATCAATTATTTTAGTCTGTAAAGCGTCACACCGCTCCCTTACAGCTCCTCCATTCTTACTCCGGTATTCATAAATGCGCCATAACTTGTCCGTGCTTGACTTGCTCTATATGACGTCTGGGGTGAAGGCGCCGAAGGAAACGCAATGAACGTCTTGGCCACGTTCACGCCTGGCGTCATTCAGGTGAAGTCAAGCATGGGCTTCAAGTTAAGGCGCATTTATGAATACGGGGGTTAGTGTTACAACATTGGTATTGTAAATGGCCTTGCTCAACTAAAAGCTGTGTTGCTTGCTTGAAGGATCTGCAATTAAGAATAATGACATGCTGCCGAGATTGTCTTACAGCAGCACATCCAAAATATACGCAAATCTAAACTTTTGGAAGGCTATCAGAACAAATTATGGATAAGAAATGCCCAAGTTTTGTTTAAGTACATTGGTAAATAATTGTTCGGATAAAGTGGCCCGTCATTTCTACACTGCCTTTAAGAAGCTGCGTAACATACTTTTACGAAGAGTTTCTGTTATTTTACATTGCTTTTTGGTTTTTCCGTTTTTCCTGTTTCTTTCTTTTTTTTTGCCTATGTACAATAATCCCTTTCACAAACATTGTGTATGCTGTTTGCACAATTTTGTTCATGTAACTGGATCGTAGCAACAATACCTTGATTTGGGCGAGTTGGTTCATCTTGACAGTTTTTCATAAAGAGAGAGAGAGAGAGAGAAAACAAGGGTAGGAAAGGCAGGGAGGTCAACCAGAACAGCATCCGGTTTGCTACCCTACACTGGGGGTGGGGGAAAGGGGAATAGAAAGAGGAAGAAAGGGAGAGAGGAAGCACTGAGTACGTGTGGGAGCGACACCATACACAAGGACACTATAAACGGTCTGTTAAGCCCGTGCACTTCAAGTACCGCACTAGTGCACGAATCGCTTTTCGAGCCAGTGACGGGTGTGGCCACGGTCCGAGTATCTTTGACTCGGTGAAAGATCTCGAGTGCAGTCTGCGTAAAGTTGCCCGCAGAGAGAGGCGTTGGACATCGTAGCGAGGGCAGGTACACAATAGGTGCTCGATGGTCTCCTCGCACCCACAGGAGTCGCACATCGGGCTCTCGGCCATTCCCATACGGTAGGAGTATGCGTTCGTGAACGCCACTCCCAGCCACAAGCGACACAACAAGGTTGCTTCGCCGCGGGGAAGGCTAGATGGCAGTTGTAGCCGTAGCGTGGGGTCCAGTTTACGTAATCTGCAATTGAAGCCACTTGAAATCCAGAGATCTTGGGACTTCTTACGCGCAAGTCGGCGAAGTTATCTGGCAGCGTCCGACCTCGCCAAAGGTGTTGGACGCGTCTTGGTATCTTCGTGGGCACACCGGGCAGCCTTGTCAGCTAGGTTGTTCCCGACGATGCCACAGTGAGCAGGAATCCACTGAAATATAATGTGGTGTCCACTTTCCAGAGCATGGTGGTGCAGTTCCCTGATTTCAGATGTTATTTGCTCGTAAGTTCTGTGACGTAATGCGGACTTGATGCTGTGAAGGGCTGCCTTAGAGTCACAAAATACGACCCATTTCTCTGTAGGCTCTTCGGTGATGTACATCATAGCGGCATGGAGAGCTGCAAGTTCTGCCGATGTAGATGTAGTCGTGTGCGACTATTTGAATTTAACTGTAACGTTCTTGGCTGGAACGACGAATGCGGCAGTTGAGCTGGTAGGTGAGGTGGAACCATCGGTATATATATGTATGCGGTCATGATACGTCTGGTGCAGTAATATGAGCGTAAGTTGCTTCAGAGCCGGCGATGGATGATTGGACTTTTTTGTAATTCCAGGAATAGCAAAATTCACTTGACGCTGTCGCAGGCACCACAGGGGAGAGGAAGGCTTCGCCGCCGGTGTAAATGATGCCGGTAGGTACTCATGATGAGCCCTAATAACTCGTGAAAAGGTCGCTTGAGGTCTCTCGGCTGGTAGGGAGGCCAAATGATGGTCGGGGATCCTTGACAGATGGCGAATGTGCGCTCTGAGAGAGTCGACAGCTACATGTGTCTGGATTGTATGGTCTCCTGCGATGGCGATTGTCGCTGCTGTTGAGGTGCACCTAGGCAGCCCTAAACACGTGCGTAGGGCTTGACCTTGTATGCTCTCCAAGGCGCGAAAGTTCGTCTTGCATGCATTTGACAATACTGGTAGGCTGTAACGAAGGAGTCCGAGAAACAAAGCCCTGTACAGCTGCAACATAGAATGGATTGGTGTACCCCAGTTTTTCCCGCATAGAAATTGGAAGACCTGAGCAATGGCGACTAGCTTCTTCTTCAGATAGACGCAGTGAGGGCTCCACGAGAGGTTGCGGTCAATGATGACGCCCAGAAAGCGATGCGTCTTAACATAGAGTACAGCTTGACCATTGATGGTAACTGGATACGATGACATTTGTTTCCGCGTAAAACCAAGTAATGCGCACTTTTCAGTAGATACACTGAGGCCTTGCTCTCGGAGATAAGAAGCCGTCATGGTTGCCGCCCGCTGAAGCCTGGCTCTTAGCTGAGGGCGAGTCACCGCAGAGGCCCAGATGCAAATGTCGTCGGCGTATATTGAGACCTGTACTGGCTGCGGTAGGTAATCCGCTAGTCCTACCAGGACGAGGTTGAACAAAATAGGGCTCAACACTCCACCCTGCGGCACACCACGGCAGATGGAATGGTCTGAAGTTGGGTCGTCTTCGGTCTGTAAGAAAAAACGCCTCTCAGTCAAATAGTCCCGGATCCATTGATACATCCGGCCACAAACTCCAACAGCCTCAAGTGAGTTTAGTATGGCCTCATGGGCGACGTTGTCGTATGCTCCTTTTATATCCAGAAAAAGTGCCGCAGATAGGCGCTTGAGGCTTTTTTGATTTTGGACCCATGTTACGATGTCAATGACGTTGTCGATGGACGTGCGACCTCGACGAAAACCTGTCATGGCGTCCGGATAGATGTTGAATCGTTCTAGGTACCATTCCAATCGAGCAAGAATCATTCTTTCCATCACTTTGCCGACGCAGCTCGAAAGCGCAATCGGACGATATGATGAGATCTCAAGCGGAGACTTTCCAGGTTTCAGAATGGGGATCAAGCGGCTCGATTTCCATTGTTTAGAAACGGCGCCGTTCTGCCAAGATTCATTGTAGTAGTTGAGCAGCTCATCACGTGCGTCATGTCCAAGGTGGCATAGGGCAGCATACGTGATGCCATCAGGTCCTGGTGACGAAGAACGCCGGCAGGTCGCCAACGCAGCATCGAGCTCTTCGAGTGAAAATAGCACGTTCATTTCTGGTACACGTGCCTCAGGGATGTCATTCAATGCTGCGTCAGTAATGATGGCCTCGGACCCAGCAACCCGTGCACAGAACTCTTCAGCCACTTGAAGTTCCGAGCGGAGTTGGTAGAGGGCCAGAGCAGCGAAGGGCTTCCTTTGATGCGGAGATGAGCGAAGACCCCTAACCGTTCTCCAAATGTGCGAGAGCGATTTGCGGGGATCAAGCGACTGACAGAATGCTTTCCATCTCTTTTCTTCCAATTTATCCATGCGACGCTGGACTTTCTTTTGTATGCGTCGTGAAGCCCTAAGATCCAAGACGGACTTCGTGCGCCGATACCTCCTCTCCGCTTGTCGGCGTGCTGCACGCAGCTTCTCCAGTTCCATGTCCAACTCTGTTCGCCTTGTTGACCTTGGAAGCGAGCAGATGGATGTTTTCAATGCCTCTGCGATTGCTTCTTCGATAGTGTGTGAGAGGCCTTCCCGACATGTGTCATCCATATCCTTCTGAAATTTTGACCAATCAACTGTTCGCAAGGCAGTAGAGGAGCGTTGCTCAACTCCTCTAATCTTTATGTATGTTGGAATATGGTCGCTTCCATGTGTTTCTATGTCTGTAAACCATTGGACGCTCGAGGCAAAGCGCCGTGACACCAAAGTTAAATCCAAGCAGCTACTGTAGATCGTGCCTCGCAGAAATGTAGGGCTGCCGTCATTCACGCAGCACAAATCATGGTCGGCAGCAAAGGAGGCAAGGCTCCTGCCTTTGGAGTCAATTTTAGTGCTTCCCCATAGCTGGTGATGCGCGTTGAAATCACCTGTGATAACCCAGGGGCCATTGTTCATTAGTAATATTTTCTTTAGTCGTTCACCGTCAAAGTGACCCGCTGGGGATATGTAGGCTCCAATTAGTGTAAATGACACATTCTTCTTTTGGACATTTACGCAGACATATTGGTTGTCGTCATGAGGCTCTATCGCATTAGCGACATATGTTAAATCCGTGCGGATGTAGATGATCACTTTCGTGCTCGCACCGCATGTGGACGAGACGAAAGATTCATAACCGGACAGTCTGAGTGGAGTTGATGTATTTGGTTCGCAAATGACCAGTATGGGGAAGCGATGTGTGAAAATGAATTGGCGAAAGTCTGATATACGGGTCCTTAGACCCCTGGCATTCCATTGAAAGATCGACGCACTTTTAAGTTCAGTGCGGAAGGGGACTATTGATCGAGCCATGATGCTTAAACGATGCTAGCAAGCACTGGATTTAGTGCATCCAGTATTTGCAGAGCGCTTCGAGCTGCTGGTGTTTGCAGCTTGTTCAGTATAATGCGCATTGTATTAATTAGCGATTGCAGCATATCAGCCACCTGCCTGTCGTGGTCGCACAAATCGCCGACAGTAGACGTCGGGGGTTGTCCAGCGAAAGCTTGCTGTGTGTCTGTTGGTGAATGTTGTCGTTTCGGTAGAGCCGGCAAAGATTCGGCAGATGTGGTCTTCTCAGTGGACTTGCTCTTCGCGGTCCTGTCCACATTGTCTGGCCTGGGCGGTGGAGGAGGAGGTGGTGTTGTAGGAAGTGGCATGCGCCTTCCTTGAGGAGCCTTCCTTGAGGAGCGCCGGCGAACGTGAACGTCGCTTCCTAATTTTTTCGGCGGCTTCGCGATGAGATGAATGATCTCTCGCCATCTCTTTCAAGATGGCCATTTCCTTCTTAATATGTGGGCATTTCTTCGATGAAGCTTCATGTGATCCTCCGCAGTTGGAACACTTCACAACAGTCGCGCCACATTTATCTGCAGCGTGGGGCTCTCCGCAGCGGGGGCATGCTGCCTGATTTTCGCAGACGCTGCTCACGTGTCCCAGTTTCATGCATTTGCGGCACTGAAGAGGTTTCGCAATGAAAGGCCGCACTGCATGTCTGAAGTGTCCCACCTTAACATGCGAGGGTATATATTTACCCTTGAATGCTATTTTCACGCAGCGTGAACTGCCTAGCCGCTTAACATCAACGATGACCTCATCATTGGCTGGCTTGATAAGAATCGGCAAGTCGTTATTAAGTATGGCAACGTCTACGTCGTAGATAACACCGGTGACTACGTCAGATCCCAGAGGGATGTTAGAGCGCACCTGAATGCCATCGAGGTCCGTTACGCTGCGTAGAGTGGTCAAAGCAGCCGCATGCTGGACATCAACCGCCAGAAGATTTTTTCGGGTGTTCACTCGAATGTCCGATATTTCGTTTGGCACCAGGGCTTCCAGTGACATCGACACAGATTGCCTGTTAAGTAGCCTCATGTTGACGTTGGGAAGCAGGGGCACAAATATGATGGTATTGGCGTCCGGCCTCTGCGGCTGTCTCACTGTTTGCGTGCTTGACGATGAGGACATCCTGGTGTTCCTTCTCTTCGCTCTGCGGCTCTGCACAAGCTGGAAGTCGTCATCGGAAGTGTCCTCACTGCTGAGAGAGTAGACATGGGTGTCCTCGCTGTCGGTGTCGCTCTGCTGACCGATCCGCTTCCTGGAGGCGGCCGCCGCTGACGCCGCCGACGCCGGCAGACGTGCGGGGTCGTCCACTTCCATTACGACCGAGCAGGGAGCGAGGACCAGCGGATGAACTTAGCTTTTCACAGAAATAAGGCGGAGCTAGAAAGAACAGCGCTGTATCAAAAGACACTTCGTCGTCGTCGTCCGTTTTTCATAAAAAAACGCTAAAGACGAAGGAACACATACTACAGGACTGGCGCTTAGTTCATCGTAGTTTATGTGCTTTTCTTCAAAAGTGACGCGTTGCATAATGTGTATGAGCTGTATTGTGCGTGTGAATGTTCATACGTTTTTTTTTTTTTTTTTTTTTAAGTGAAGTCGGTTGTCGCCCGCGCTTGCGCCCCGCCCGTTTAACCGCTATATACATTACGATGCTGCGGCCAGGTTCTCCACAAGCTTTAACTACTGCTTTACTGTCTGGTGTGCCTCGGCATAGCAAAGCCTGGGATGACCTGGCAGGCCCCGGCTAAAACGAGTCGGGTGCCTGTTTGCACCGAAAACTTTAATGCATGCATGAATGAATTATGGGGTTTTACGTGCTAAAACAACGATTCGATGATGAGGCACGTCGTAGTGGGGGCCTCCGCAGTAATTCTGACCACCATGGGATCTTTAACGTGCTTCCAATGCACGGCACACGGGCGTTTTTGCGTTTCGGCCCCATCGAAATGCGGCCCCCGCGGTCAGGATTCGATCCCGCGACCCCGTGCTCAGCAGCGCAACACCATAGCCGCTAAGCCACCGCGGCGGGTGAAAACTTTAATGCGACCTAATCTAATATCGTGTAAGCGTGAACGCTGTGCCATGGCTGTGCGCCAAGGCCCAACCGTTGCATAAGCCTTGTCAATAGTTTCGCAGTCCGCTGAACGTGTGACAAGTGCGGATCAGGGATGCGCAGAGTCGCTAGCGTTTCACTCCCTGCACTGCGCAGTGCCAGAAGGCGATCAGAAACTCGCCCTTTCCTTCCAGCGCTGCACCACCAATGGAGCATAACGCAGGCCCGAGAGCAATGGTGCGACTGCTCTATACCCGCTAAGCGCGCCTTAGACGTCTGAGAAACTATTGAAAAGGGGTGCTTCGAATGCGTGAGAACAATCGGTACTCCAAATATGTCACAGTGAAGCACTTGGTCTTTGAGCTTTATTTCAGCGAACACAGAAAAACATCGCTTTCGACCAGAAATTGTCACAGTTAACATATTGGCTCATGAGCACAAACAGATTATAGTGTGTTGAATGTGACGTTGAACAAAACGAAAGAAAAAGGAACGCTCAACTCTGGATTCAGTCGTTTATCCCGGCTTTTGCGCGTTGAGCACGACGTAGTCAATGTTGCTTTCGCAACTATGAACATCCAAAAGTAAAAAAAAAAATGCCCTGATAGTTTCAACTATGCGTTACCCCGAAATGCGTTACTCAGTAACCGATGCGTTAATCAGAAAGATTAAGAGCGAAAAAAGGAAATATGCGTTGGACATTTTAAACGCGAACAACCGGGTCGTTTGCACTGAATGATGCGTGACTCGCGAAGACTGCAGTAGCCCACGTTATTATTTTGCACTCTTGGAAACATGGGCGAAACAGGAAATGTAGGCGCACTGGTGTGTCTATACATTTCCTTAAGCTTGAGCTTTTGGAGCCTCTATTTTATTATTTCTTTTTATATCCTAGAGGAACATACCACTACGTCTCAACAGTGCTTGCAGAGCTAGAATACTTGTATATTACTGGGGAAAAACTATTGTTTTACTTCTGAAACTTAGAGCCACACGTTTCTTATAAAGGCTGATAATCAATTAATTAATTGTGACTTATCTTTAAGAAGTCGCTAATGACATACGATGCAGTTCCATAACGCGACTTCTTTAGGCGAGCAAATACAACCAACGATTCTAAACGCGGCAGTCGGTTACGTATTGCTAATAAGCTTTCAATGTTCTCGTCATTCAAATTTTTCATTGTTCAGTTTTCGATTCATCCATCATTCATGCAATCATACAATTTTTTAATAGTTTAGTGCATAATTCAAGTGCCACAGGTGCATTCAACTATCTCCCAAGGCCAAATAAATGGCTAAAATATTCCTTGCGTTGCACGAGCTTCAACCGTTCCGATGTTTTAAAAAACACACTATTAGGGGCCACATTTTGCAACGATTCATTTAGTTTTTCTTTTTTTTTTCTTTCTACATCATTGGCTCGGATACAGAGAGGCCTCCGCTATCGCAGCAATGGGCCCATTGGCGCGACGGGTGAGAACAAATAACGGAATGCGTCAACAGAGAACCCAAAGGCCGTGTTTTCTACTCGAACAATTAATTTTTCATTCTTTTAACTTTTAGTTTTTGGCTTCGACGTCGCCGCGGTACTGTTATCGCGAGAATCGGACACTTTGTGCAACGGTTGGCAAGGACGGAAAATGAAGTGGATCGTCAAAAAATACGGCGCAGGTTAGGCAACTATTTACGAATGCAAAAGAAATCAGACGGTCTCCTTGCCCCACCTCGACTTGATGAGGTAGCAAATTCTTGCTCTTATTTCCCGATACGCCACTCTGAGCATTCGCGCCGGAAAGGCGAAGTCGCGTACCTCGGTTCCCACTAGCGAAAAAAATGCGCGCGGCACACCGCCGGCGGCAGAAAGCGTGCCGCGAAATCAGGCGAGCGGCAACATTTTCCTACCGCGGAGCGAATGGGTCTTGGAGCCATTTTTGCGGCAGGCCGCTCGCCGCCAATCGGGGAGACTACTGAAGAGCGGCCGATTCATTCACGTGGGCAAGCGCTGCAAGGAAATATCACCCCCTCTTTCAGCACAGCTGATTAAAGCCGCAGTGAATCCAGCTGATAGCGAATGACTTGCTTGCCGCGGCGGCAAAGACGCCCGCCAGTGTGGCCACGCCAATGCTGGCGCGTTGTGCCACCGGCGGCATGCCGCTCGCATTTTCCCCACTAGTGTGAACGTACCTCTACAATATAGCGTGCTTACTTCATGAATCTTTGAAGGCATGCGGCCCAATTATTTGGGAAATGAAGCTGACCTTGGGGCACGGAATTTGGCTTCGGCTATCTCGACGTCCGATCACACCACAAGGCCTTTGAAAAATATATAGAATGAACTTGAAGCATGATAGGCTCCTACGGCTCTGCATTCGCAATGGTCACACATCACCAAAACTCTGTGTTTAAAGTGCTAGTGGTGAAATTATTCGACTTGTCTATATAATAGTTCTAGCTTGCTCGGAAAATTCAGCCCGCCCATTCATCCAACTCAAGAGATAGAGCGGAATTATGTTATGTCGATGATCTCAGAATCTGCTGGGAGAAAAGAAGGCACCCATGCACTTGACAGCCTATTACTTTTCACCGGCTACTGTCGCCGGCGATGTGCCAAGTTACTCGTTCACAAACTCTACGGCCAACAGAAACACAAACAAGCGATGTGATGTATTTTTTCTCGCACTTGCATGATTAGGGCGCACAGTCAAAAGTGTTCGCCAGCACATCTGCTTAACTGTTTTATCTTTAGTCTCCAAAACGAAAAGAATAATGGCAGTGATATTAGTGACCACTAACTCATGTAAATGACAGAAAGCAAAGGCGGTGCATAAGTTCCTCTTGCTTTTACATTCTCGCTGTTCGGATAGCACTGAGTCCGAAAGCGTTGAGAACTTTCGAACAACTTGCGTCATGTGCACATATAATAAAAAAGCTGAATCAAAGAGACACACATGCCTTCGCTGCATCGGAGGTATGTTGCAATGAAATATTAAGGAGGTTATGCCATCATATAAGCCGTAAAGTGTACGATAATTAATGTATCATGCTATTTGCTAGCAACATAAAACTCCGCTGATGCCCCGATGATACTTACCTAATAAAATAAGATATTAGATAGACGGATATAAGTGTTGAAGAAAGTTGAAATGAAAAAGCAACCGGGGCGGAAGGGCACGTACATTGCAGCGCCCCCCTTCCCTCCCCCCCCCCACCACAAAAAAAACGGGAAAAAAATGATCGAATGGGCTGATCACGAAACAAGGGCTCCTAACTGCGATAAACTATAACATTCACCGATGCGTGGCTTGCTTATATGAACATCTCCTAGCATAACAAGTGCCGCATTGGACCAACAATGCACTTTGTGTCATGGGCAGCATTTCGACGAAACACTTCTGCTGTAGTACTTGTACGAAGAGAGTCCGCTGCCTTGTTATTCCTTCACCTTTTTTATGTCATGTTGCAGCGTGTGACAAATGTTGGAATGCCACTTTAGAAATATTTATGATGTCACAGGCTATCATACCTAGATTTCCGCATTTCCGAGTTTATCATTATTGAATTCCTGCGAACTAGTGTACAATTGGGCATTTGCTGTTTTTTTTAATTAAGACTTTCAGCACCTCACCCCCTTTCCCTGCCCGCTCTTTCCAAGTACAGAAGGAAATAAAATAACTTTCAGCAGTCGCTATGAATACTTTCTGCTAATAAATACAGTGCATGCGATAAATAAACCCACCAAAATAGGGATGTTTTGAAATACAAGTCGGCATTTCTTGTGTCTCAATACTTATGGTAAAACGCACGGTGAATTTTTTTGCAATGAGAGTATTGCTGTTTTCCCTGGTTGTACAGAACTCAACGCAAGCCGCACAGCAAATTTCGCCGGTGTTAGTGCCCAAACTACAGTAACCTTGCAGAGTGCATCCTGACCCGACGCCTTAATTTCTTTTCTTTTTAAGAAAATGCTTCTGTCGTTTCGTTAGAGACGGCCACTTTAAAAATGCAAACCCTGTTTTGTGTACTGGCGCGTACGTAGCCTGCGGAAGTCCCGAAAAGCAGTTTATTTTCCCGATTAACAAAAGTTTACAGATTACCAGTCAAACAAAACTCCAATACTGCACCATTACTATAAGGCTTTTGTCTACAGTAGCACCCTTTCATTGCCATTTATTGCGTTTGCACGGTGGACAAGCCCGCAAAAGTTTGCGAAAACAGGCGCCCTTGGTGCCAGTCTTGGCCTATCTTTGCGTTTAGTTGCCCAGAAGACTGCAGTGCCTGCCAGTGGTTCAGATGGGAAACAAGAAGGACAAAAATGAAAATAAAAATAAAGAAGGACTCTTCTAACATCGCGCCATGCTTGGCGTGTAGCAGATTTTGCTTGGGCATTCAGGTCGTGGCTCATGCCAGACGATAACGGAGGCCTTTTGAAATCGACGAGCTCGCCTCGAATCGGAGGCTCGGACAAACTCTCAGGCGTCGAAACCAGAGTCAAAGACCGGAGCTTCTTGGCATTTCTCCACGCGCTGCCAGGAGCTCTCCCCTTCCAACTTGGTTGCTTGCGCCGTAGAACCTCCCTCTCGCTGGTGTAGCCGGCGTGACGAAAGAAGCGGGGCCTCGAGGCCTCTTAGTCGCTCTTCCACTCGTCGCGGCCCGTGGGGCACTCGAGCGCATGCCACCGGGTGACGGCGCTGCGCGGGTTGGTGAGCATGTCCTGCCAGTGCCGAAGCTCCTCGCCGCGAGCGTACATGAAGGGCCCGAGGACCGTCTTGCCCAGCCGCCGGAAGTCGGCGCCGTCCGGTGACACCATGACCGTGAAGCTGAGGCTGCACGAGTCGAAGTAGCGGCCGGCCACGCCAAACGTGAACGCATCCCCGAAGCTCGCTTCGTCGCCGGTGCCCCACTCGCGGTTCTCGGACCGCTTCTCCTTGACGCACTTGCGACCGTGGTTCAGCGACAGCCTCACGTACACCCCTGCGCAAGACAGAGAAACGCTGCTGGTCACGACAGCCTGCCGATCGGCAGCTTCGACGGGCGTATGCGCCTTTCACTACATTGCTAAGAACGCGGAGCGCGCGCGTGTGTGTAGCCGTGTCCGTGTATTCTTTTTCTCCGCGTGACTCCACTCACGCAGAGGAGTAGCAGCACAAACGGCACATAAAACTTGCGACGCACACGTAAAGGGCGAGAAAATCCATCCTGCCAGAGGGCCACAGTTCTTGCCATGAAAAGATGGCGATGTCAGCGCTAAACTCGACAATCGCGAACCAAACTTACCTGCGTGACTTGCCTCTTCACTTCGACTGATGAGATTGTTTGAGTTGCTATTTAAACCTACCCTTCCATGTGCATGCATTGTAGGACACGTACCCCGCTAGATCACCTGCTTTTTAGGCCCTCATGGTGGCTACAGCCAACGCGGTTTATGCAGTAAGGCTCAGGAGGCGTCTGCGGTTCTTTCGGCCACCAAACGAAAACGTGCTAGTTCGTGTGAATTTTGCAACGTGGGCAAATACAGCAGTCTGTGAATTATGAAGGAGATCTACTGTGAGGAAAAACAGTGAGCGCTTCGTGTGCGTCATGCATAATGGTTGAGCCGCGCATACTTACATTTGCTGGCATCATCCTGCTTTGAAAACTTCCGCACTTTGAGAATAGACGCCCTGATGCGGTTGGTGAATGGGTTGCAAGTCATGCATATCTGGATCTCCCCAATTTGAGAACTTTTCTGCAAAGACGTTATCAAAAAAAAAAGAAAGATTAAGAATGAACTTTCACACTTATGCAAAAACATAAATTACTTCTTTTGTCTAGAGGCTCTGATCCGGTTGTCTGATCCTTTTAGCATAAATTGACACATAAGTGTCATAAAAATATAAATGAAATGTCCACTGCGCAACCGTGCTTCTTTAAGAAGTCATCGGAAGAGATTAATATTAATCACGGGCGACTCCTGGCAGGTGCAAACAACAGCCTTCCAAGAGCTGTGGGGTACTTCCTTTTATTTCCCTTTACCAGACTACAGTTCTAAGACAAAACACCAAAGACACATGGCAAGTGACTACACGAATGCGCCTTTTGGCATTTCAGAGGCTTTGTACTTTCTTTTTGCTTATTCATATTTACTATGCACATTATCATACCCCTCTCCCACTGTCTTAATGGTTCATTCGTCTTCCCAGTATTCAACATTTTGCAGTGTGATAAGCTGTTGGTCGCACACAACTCTGCAGAAATTGCTGCGCTGGATTAAGAAGCATTCTTTACAACGCGCGAGCCCTAGGTATACAATAAAAGCTTTGATTGTTATTTGTTGACGTCGTCATTGCAGACGACTTATTCATTCAATTTTTCTTTCTTCAGTCACTCATTTCACTGTCCAAGAGAGACCTGGAAGTGCAAAAAATTCAGATTCATCGCACTAACGCGTGGTACAGACGACAGCCAGCACCCTACCACAGCCATTTCGCCTTCTTTGGCCTTCATAAAACAAGCTTACTTCAGCATCACAAAAAAACACAGTAAAAATGCCTGTAGGCAGAGGCAAAAATACATGTATATAGGGTCACACAGTGCCTGTGCCCTGTTTTGCGCGATCCTTGTAGCCAATTTAAAAGAAAATGCTTACATGAAATAAACATCTGCATTCCCCTGTTTTGGATGGATGTTCAGGAACGTACACGTAAGTCGCAGGTGGTTAACAATCATCCTATCACCCACATTTCATCCTATATTTTGCATATGACGCACACTATGATAAATAAAGAAGGGTACAAGAAAATACCACCTAATAAGAATATAAATAAATCAGGGTAACAATATGAAGCTACTTTAAAAGATGAACCCCCAGAACGGAAGATAATGTAAAATGCACGCAAACAATTTATTGTGGCAGGTCATTGCACTCACGTATCATTTGCGTTAAAAAAGAGGTTATTTATGAGCGTGTATCTTGGGAGCGTATTCACATACTTTTAACGAATGGCCGGTGCAAGAGGACACTACTTTGGTACTTTTATGTATTTTCGTTGATAAATTCCTGTTATGGAGTTATATATTTTGAAGAATAGCGATAAAAACTGTTATTTATGACTGTCTAAAAGGAGGGCTCATGCTAGTTCTTTACGGCTGCTTGTCAATTACTTGTAGCGCTGTGAAATTTTTGCACATGTGTGAATTTTCCATTTGTTTCTTAAAAGAAAAATTACAAACTAGTTGCTAAGTTGATTTCTATGTATTTTTAGAGCGTAATGTAATTTATTTGTCATAATAAGAAATTTTCTCATGCCAGACAGTCGTCGTCAGAATATGTCACATTACCGGATAATGCATTGGTGTGGTCGCTACTCGCTTATGACATTAATGAACTACGTCTTCACACGAAGTACGTCAATATACAAAGTCACGTATTTCGTGGCCTTGGCGCCTTACGCTAGAGTTCCATTAGAAGACCTGCCAACTTTCCCGAATTTACGAATGTTCCGTCAAGTTTTACAGAACTTGTGCTGAATTTTAGTTCCTGAACTTGCACATGGTCAACCAAGATGTGAGGTAGAGTGGGCACACTTAAAAACATTCGAGTTGTGGACGGATTGCTGTGGTTTCAGAAGATCACAATAATAATGCTGGCGATCCTATCAATTCCCTACAGTAATGCTGGATGCCAAAGTATATTCAGTACTGCAAACAAGACCCGAACAGAGTTTTGCTCGTGGGTCAACAATAACACCTATGGAAGTCTTCTGATGGTGAGAATACACCCGAGGTACTTGGTTCGAGCAAGTTTATTCAGACAAGTCCATGAAGCAGGCGAAATCGGCAACAGAAAAGTCGCTGAAAAAGTCCTTGTGATGTCTAAACAATGTGTGCTTATTAATATCTATTGTATCAAGTTTTCTTTTGCTTGTATGCTGCATGTAAAAGTAAGTCATCGTTAATGGAGAGCGTATGTATCTTCGAAAAGCTGTGTTCGCCGGCTCAGGGCAAACTTTTACAATAAAATTGTGTGCTACAACCCCTCTTCCCCCCTGGTGTCGTGTCCGGTGGATTTTTACGTTTCTTTAGAGTTCTGAGATCGGAAGGGTATGGATTAGGCGTCGGAGCAACCTCCTTGGAACTCACCTAAGTTGAATTTATACTCTTGTTTATATATCTTGTATTTTACCTTATTAAGCAGATAAGACTAGATTTTATTAGAATGTTCAAGACAGGAAGAGGAGGGAAAAAAGAGGGCAAAGGTAAAAAATAAAGAAGGGGAATTAAAAAAGGGACAGGGAAGGCCAAAAAATGGGTGCCAGAAGGGATGATACTAGCAGCTGGTGACGTGGCGCTGATAAATCTCCCGTCAGGCGGCGATAACGTCGCTTACGGCTAGCTTTTTGAAAAGCCGTAAGTAGCTACGGGAGCAGAGTCTTCGCATGATAAGGTCTTTGGCAGGGTCCCACGAGCACCGATGGTAACAACGTGCACCGTCACGCGTTGATACCGCCAAGCCAGATGGAGACGGGCGGGCTCATACTTGGCAGCGAGACGCGCAACGGTGAACGCCTGCGGCCGGTTGTCAAACGGACAGCAGGCGTCCACGATCGAGGACGAGGTCCGGGCGAAGGTTGGAATCACCGAATGGCCGGTTATCGCAGATGATGGTGAAGCGATCACGGCACGCTGTGCGGAGACGCGACACGATGTTGTGTCGGGCCGTGTACAGCGCACGCTTGGCCATGCAGTGACACAGGACGTGCTGTAGCGTCTCCCTCGCATAACCACACACCCGGCACCGCTGATCACGGTCGGCCGTCGTCCGCATACAGGCTCCGTTGAGGTGCAGAAGGTTGAGCCTGGCTCGGTGGATGAACCGCCAATCCGCGAACCGGGTATAGGAACCCGTGAACATCACGTGCGATCTGGCGGGGTGGGCGGCCTTTTATCTTAGCCAATAGTTTATCTTATATTTAATTTATCAACAGGCGGAGTAATAACTTCCTGCCCAAGTGGTTTGTAATGTTTTCTCTGCAATACATATCATTCTAAGGTGGGGCACCCTTTACAGGAGAATTTTGCTGCAAAAGTGTTAACAACAACAACAACAAAACCTAAAAGTGGTTTAACCGAGTGATTAAAACATGTATTCCCGTATTTTTTGTAGGTGCGTCAGAAGCACGATGACGCTTGATCGGAGGAAATAGTTTAATTTGCACTGAGCACGTGCTGGTGGGCGTCCGTCGTTTTATTTGGCGCCTTCACCGTAATTATTTTGCGCGACAGGTTAAAAGTTGAAGCTTTCACTTTCCTTTTGGTTTACCCCGACAACTCTTGTGCTCAAATGCACGTTTCCTACCGGAAACAGGTCTACAAAGTGTACGAGGTCATGCAATGTAGGCATACATATCACCAGTTTATTATGTTGAAAGTGACTTTCTACGTACCGTGTTTATATTCACGGAAATGAGTAACAGCCGGCCCACCAGCAGCTTTCGAACTGTGGTCGCGCATCACCAGACGGGCAGTGACTGTTCTTTGTGCTTTATGATATGTTATTGTCTGCCAGAATAACACCCACAAGTTAAACGACAACAACATCTTTGGTATTTAATACAAGAGAGAGAAATGGGGTAGGTACTTAAGACGAAGGCTGAATATGATAAAGAAAGTGAGGGTCTGCTATACATTGGGACGCGTCGCGGTCCCCACGACGACAGTGGCAGCAACTTACCTTGGGCACATTGTCCAGGTCCAGCCAGACGACCTTATCCGGGGTGAGTGGTTCCTTCTCCAGTTGCAGCGTGACGTGGCCCAAACAGTGGCGCACTTTCTTGCGATCGATGTCGTAGACGGAAAGCCGCAGCGATCGCGTGCGCGCTTCGCCCTCCGAAATCTGCGCAAGAAAACAGAAGCCCACCATGCACGAGGCGCTGAACCGCTCTCTCCAGCAGTTAGCATGCGACTACTCCGGCGCAACTACATCCGCAAATTCGGCTCGTCCACAGCGCTGCGTGCGTGATAATGTCAACATCAAAGCCAAAATATGTTCCGTGGCGTTGATGGCATCATCGTTGTGTGGAAACGCTGCATATTCTAGACAGTGACATCCATTGCCGGGATAAGCAGAGAAGCAGCAGGATCCGCGTCACGAAAGCAGACGGTTCCTGTCCTTACAATCGTGGCAAATTTGAAAATTTTTGTGGATTAATACTACGGTCGATGCAGGCTATTTGGTTGCTTATTGCCACTCTTACAGCTGGATATGACATAAGACTATTCGCTGTTGTTTTTCTTTATTAAATGATGACTTCGTGAGAAAATAGGCTACCGAAGGGCCGGATATCCCAGTCATCAAAAATAAATTCCAGCGACTAAGGTAAAAACAAAACAAACTAAACCAATAAAACAAGGCAAGGAAGCACAAAGTGAAGTGGAAAAGGAATAGGGCACCCTTAAGACAGGCATAGCCTGCCATGCAATATGCATAGTCGGAGCGCACTACATCGGCGACGTGCGAACGTCCAGTCACTGCGTGCGCTACCGCTAATAGTCTATCTGTACAGCCACGACATCAAAAAGGAAACAAAAAGACCCATTCACACAGTGCAAAATAAAGTACATGAAAAATAGTGCACGCTCACATAATCATGCAAGAAGACAGATACTGAGCATATTTACAACGGATCGTTCTTAAAAAAAAAAGCTGCATATCTTTACCGGGAAACGCTTGCAGCGAACGTTATGCGCGAAAGCGAGCATTCTAGTTCTGTTTTTTTTTGTTTACATCCGCACGGCCGGTGCCGCCCCTGCCGCGGATGGGCGGACGTGAGTGCCACCTGATGGTGCTCCAAGGTGACTTCCTCCGCTTTCCTCCTCATGCTTCCGCTGATCCTTTCTACTCCGCTTTCCTCCTCGTGCTCTCTTCGCCCGCGCCCACGCCAGCGCCTTGTTTCCATATATGGTATCGGTGGAGGCGCTCCCCACATGCCTGACTTCATCGGGGGCGGGGTGACGACGCATGCTACTAAGGCGCCATCTCGTAGCGGCTCGCTGCATTAGAGTACGTCTCCTGCGGCACTCCGCTTTCCTCCTCATTCTTTCGCCATATTCTCCTCCTCCAGTTTCCTCCTCAAGCTTCCTCGGTACCCTCCTTGTCCGCTTTTTCCCCTCGCGCTCTGTTCACTATCGCAGTCTTTCATCCTCCGCTGCGCTCCGCATTCGTTCTGGCGGTTACACCGAGGCGTCAAATGCCCAATAGCGAAAGTTACGGTTCGTTATAAAAAAATTTCGCAGTTTCGCCCGAAAGACGAAGCATCGACTGCGATAGCAAATTAGTAGACAACTATAGCAGGTAAAGTTGGTAGTTTCATCTGCCGTATAAGCTTGTAAACATTCGCTCAGTAACTAAACTAAAAATAATGGTGTCACGCGCGCACTAGCAAATATGAACACATCTCACTCGACGACCGCGGAAACCTGCTTTGAAATCGCTGAAGTAAGGAAGCGCAGTAGCAGCGAGTGAACTGACCTTCGTGCTGCTTCTCGCTGCAATGCGAACTAAGCGGCGAATTCTGTCCCCATCGCAGGTCGCTTTCAAGTTAGAGCCTGCGCGGCCGCGCCGTAGGCTGCAGCCGCCGAAGTAGAAAGCCCCCTCCCTTGCCCCCTCCCTCCGGTGCCTTGCGTACGACGGAAGACTGCGTGCTTCTTCCCCGCCTTTCTCCCTTGCGCGCGCGAGATTAAGCCGCCACCCTCGCACGCTTTCACTCACACACACAGCAGCATACGGCGCGCGGGGACGATTTTATCGCCCTTGGACTTTAGTGAACGACAAAATGCGCCTGGAGTGCCCATATAATTGCTATTGCAATAAAAATTGATATGCTGCGAACACGGTAATTACTGCTAAGACTGCTAACAAAAGCAAAAAAAATGCCAATAAAGAAGGCCTTACGCGGGCTGCTCTTTATTAAAGTTTTGGCGGTATATTGGCAGTAGCGTTTGGGTTACCATTTCGTGGTGGTTGTCGCAAATGAAACGCGTCTCACGCTTTTCGCTCTTCTGCCGGCGCGCACTTCGTGCACCCGCACCCCGGGACCCCGTGCATCGATTTCATTTGGAAGCTTGAAAGCCTCTATTGCGGGTAGAAATCAAAATGGGTTCTTTTGTTTTCCTCGAGGGCGAGCTGCTGACAGAAGTTGCAATATGTGGATTCATTTGAATTGATGACTGTTTTTCTTTTATAGTGCGTGGCGCGACCACACAGTGCAGTCATATGAGCACATGCATGTAGGATAGCATGCGTTTGAGGAAGCGGTAAAGAATGGGGGCAACATGAAATCAGAAGGAAACTTCGCATGGGTCTAGCTGCATAATACTGTTTTTTAACGTCAGCTTTTTCGCAGTACATATTTGCTACGCGGTGAAGCATACGCAATGTACTGCGGTGGTTAATGTTTAGCGTGAAGGCCACTGTCACGGGACATGGAATGTGTTGTATATTGCACAAGCACACACCCGCCGTCTACTGTCGCAGCACGAGCACCGAGACGCCTAATGAGTATACTAGGCCTTCAGAGCTATTTCGGAAGAAAGTGCGGTGATTTGAGCCCTCGATTCGTCGATCTTGCGCTCCCCGTATGAGACCGTAACACGGCCTAGGACTCTTCCGAGAAGTAAAAACCAGTGCTTAAAAAGAAAGACAGCGGTTTGAGTAGTAATTGTACATGACTTCTGCTTGAATGAAATCAAAGGTTCTGTGTCCCGGAAAAGGTGCGTAGAACTGCTTAATTAACCACGAGATAATGCTTCACTTGAGAAGCTGCTTTGTATATCAAAGGCAATGATATGCGGTCGGACTCAACAAGGGAAGCGTTCCCTCAGTCCTTCGTTCGGGCCATTCGCTTACATTGAGAATCATCATCGATGGTCTGTGCACAACTTTTTTAGCTCGTAATAAATTGCGAAGTGGATCCTGTTAACTTTTATTATGCTTCACCGCAATACGTTGCGTATGCTTCACCGCATATTATTACTGGAATACGAAGACGATTTTCGGGAACTGAATTAAGCAACCCATCTCAACCTTTGCCAGGCAACTTTGCATTGGATGGAGGCATGCAGTGAAAGATAAACAGGGTAATGCCATCAGCAATTTTGATTATAAAGTAAAGATGGCAGAGTTGTTCTGTACTGAACTGTACAGCACCTAAGGCAGCACCCACTTGGGAGCGTTTTCTTCGGTAGCAATGTCACTTCGTAACACGACAATGTCTCCGGTAGATGCAGAAACGTACCAAAAGCACTGCCAGCCGAAGCTACGCTCGTCCTCGGATGGGACAAACATAGTCCCCTCCGGAAGAACTCGCACTTAAGGGGAAACTGTCTCCGCAGCGTAGTTGTCACAAAAATTACACACACGACAATACACCACATGCCGCGCAGCCAGAGACACCTATAACAAACGATGTAAGTTACATGCTATGTATATGTTTACGCTCCGGTAAATCAAAGAACTCGAACAATAGCGATGAAATAGAATTAAACCATTACCGCGCGGGGCGCAGGTCACGGGATTTCGGTTTTGGCAACCGTACTGCAACTCGCAGCATATGCGATGAACATCACATTAAAAAAAATGTTTTCGAATGCATTGGAACCTCTGTACTAATTGACTTTTTTTTATATTTACATCAGACTCAAAGCGCTACGACCAAAACGCGCGTCTTTTCTTTAGCACCTTATCTTTTCGAACCGTAACCGGAACTTCCGCTGTTGGGCTTTTTGGGAGACAGAGTGGTGCTACGCCGAGGCCGACGTTTAGCGCAGCAACGGGCGCCTAAGAGCGACGCTCTAATAAAAGGAGCATAAGGAAAGCAGAAAAGTTCTAATCACTCCCTTTAGTTAACAACGTCCGCGCCGACCACTAGAATCAAGTGCACCATAAAACTATTGCAAACTTCTGTAAGGATTATACATCTGTTCTGTATTAACAAACATCATAAACGCAGCACGTCATTGTACTTTGAGTGGATAATCAGTTTGGTGCATAATTAGTTAGGTGCATTTTCACCGCTATACGGCAGCGAAGCCGAGGGTAGTGGTGCGGCGAAATGTGTTATCATCAACACATTTCTAGTGAAACAAGAAACAGGAAATTTCGAATTATTTTTAGCAGACACGGTTGAGGATATGAGGAGCGGGGGCTACCTGAATTCTATTGCATCTAAAGGCTTTGTGATGTCAAATGATTTCGTGGTTTTATTCTCTCTTCCTTTTCTCTTTTCAGGTTGTTTTTCAGAATAAGTAAGTTACTGCACGTTGTCTACTGGCACTCGATCAAGTACATTATCCTAGAAAGGAGTCCTACCTTTGTTGCTCTTGAACGTAGCAAGTAGATGCAATCAACTAAATTAAGTACTTGGTGCCACAAACGACCTCACTGCTAGAAAAGCCCATTCGCGTCTTCTCCATATATCAATGATATAGTTGACAATATTTTGCGTGCAGCTGCCTACGAAGGAGGTCACACTAGAGGGATCCGTATTAGTTTTGGCCACTCAGGGTTCCTTACCGAGCACATATCTATACACATCCTATCGTAATGCGGCCGCTGCAGCCGGAGGTCGAACCCGCGACATCGTGTTCATCCACAGCCACTGAGCAAGAGAGACGGGTCTACTATTCTTTCAGCCGCGGCGCTTGTTCACTGCATTCCGAAGCATTGCGTGTTACCCTATAGCGCAAGCTAGGCAAAGAGGAGGTACGCACAGGGCAACGCCGCCTGGATAGCACAAAACCTGCAAGCTCGAAGGCATGAAGTCACGGTGTTTGGCTGACAGCAGAAACGTTCATCGTGTTTGTCATTTCATTGCTGCATATATACTTTCCACCTGAGACGTCAGACAGCGCTTTTAACTTTTTTGAGACACAATGTTCTCAACAAAACAATTTCATTAGTTCTTATCTTATGTGTTTCAGTGTATTTTGCACATGTTGCGTGTCTATGATGCGCACGGTGCGTATCATTTCATTTTTCATCACTCCCATCCGGAGCAGCGTGTCAGATGAGTTCCCAGGCAAACATATCCAGGTTTTTCGTCAAATGCTTATCTCTTTCTCGGTTCGCTAGTGTGGTGTCACGGTTCCTTGCCTCTATAGGCTTTCTGTTATAATTGGCACAGATACGCGCTATATGTGAGGATAAGAAGAAAATTTAGCCGAAAGAAACGGTTTCTAGAAAAAGAAATAATAAAGAGTAAACAGTGAGCACGCCGCCGTGACCATGGCAAGTTTTTGGCGTTTGAGTCGAGAGGTGAAACGGGAAGGTAAATGCTCTGCCTTTAAAAGATGCGTGCATATTTGGCGCTTTGGTAGAATTTTTCATGAATGAAAACCACCGAAGCAGCCTTACTACTTACAACCCGTTTTTTCTTTAGGTTCGACACTAAAGGATTTTCGCAATTTCGCCTACAAGCAGCAATGTGGAAACGAGGATTTGACTGACGAGAACTGCGACACCCGTTCTTGTGCTCACGGACATACCTTGAATGTGAGGGTTTCGTTAAATTTTGGTGCCAGCGTCCGCGTCTTGACGGTGCTCTGCTGGAAAGTATCTTCATCTGGCAACAGGTAAGCGCGGACAAATGGATCTCGAGGAGTGTTTGTGAGGCCTCGCCCTGCAACGAAGAGTGAGAAAGATGGGGGGAAATGTGGGGTGGGGAGCTGCATTTGACCGACCGCTATGCCACATGAAGAACACACCATCCATGACGCTATGTAAAAAAAAAGAAGAAAGGAAATGCTATCGGCTATGTCCCGCTTCCTGCCCTAAATGTTTCTAGTATCATTTGCACATGCACACATACAAAAACGAGGAAGAAGCAGTTGTCGCGAGTCGGACGTTTCTAATTGCGCTATTCTCAGTAAGTGCGCAGGGACAAATAGCGAACCCTGCTGCCTTAAAAAAAATTACGTAGTTTTCCTGATAAAACGAAGCCGTAAACGGTGTTCAAGACCCCACTCCACCCAATTAAAAACAACAAAACATGACGGAGTGTTGGTGTCATGACATGTACAGAAGCGCGCGGAAAACAAAACAAAACAAAAACAATGCCGTGGTCGCCGTGCGACGACTATGATGAAGTGTTGAGCTTGAGTGGCGCGTGAGTCATAGTGACTGATGCCACGCAGAACCAAGAAAAATGTGGTAGTGGTATATTCATCCCTATTCTCGATTGGTCATTTTCCTTGCGGCTACCGGACTATGTACCACTATTTCTTGCAGAATTTATATATATATATATATATATATAATGGATTATGTAGTCGTTGTTACTGATTCTTATTTCTTGTGTACTTCACTCACAGCACCTAATAAATTTCGGGTTCTGCGAGTGTTTAAATCTTTAGTACCTCAACACTTAATATCTATTTAGTCTGGGTACCTGGGCCTAGTTCTAACTGAAACGGCTGATTCATTGGCGAAAGTGTCGCTAGCTGGCCCAGCCATTCAAATTCTCCCTACATCAGCCTTGATCATCGCTGCAACATTTCGGAGGCAAATGATGATGCGAGAATTCTCTGTGCAATCATAACAAATTCCTCGGATTTTAAACACTTATTGTACCCCTGGCAAAGCACTCTGCCAATCTAGAAAAATTGAAGTAACGATTAGTAGGCTTCGCTGTCGCATACGTTCTTTAAATTTTCATTTATGCAGGGCTGGTCTGGCAAACTCACCGATTTGCCATGTGTGTAGGAAAGATGAGACCATGGAACAATTTTTTAATTTCTTGTGGGCGATTTATTAATTTAAGGAAACGAACCCTAGAAACACCACCCCGCCTTCCTAAATTAGATTTAACTGTTTAAAATGTGCTTTCTTTGGATGCCTCTATACTTGGGCATAGCAACGGGAAGGTTAACGCTGTCATTCTTTTTTTTAGGATTTTCTTTTAGGATCAATTACATTTAAATTCTGAATAGAAAATTCTTAGCCTCCTTTGACTAAAATTTAACTTGAATTATTTTCACTTTACGGTCATGGTAGAATTTTCAGTTTCATAAGATTACGCAGGCTCTACAATCTCTATCTATCGATTATAGCTAACCTATTATAAAATTTTGACTTATTTTACACTTCACTATAACCTACTCGATTCTTGGCCAATCCCCCAGAGTGCCAGTAGATCACCAGGATATACATCTACATTTACATGGCGCATAGTGCGTGCCGGTGTTCGGTGCTGCTCCGTGTTCAAAGCCAGACGGTTCGCGCTAGACGCCTGGTCCAGAGAACCCCGAATCCACCACTACGCCGTTCTCTGGCTCCAAGGACCTGTGTTCATGCTATGCAACCGGTCCAGGAACCAGGCGAGGTGAGAAGCCGGTCCAGGGAGCGTCAAGGGCCTGTGTTTCTGCTGGGCAACCGGTCATGGGAGCCAGGCGAGGTGGCCGCTTTTCCGGGCAACTGCGATGACCAGCCTTGCTGTCGGTGGCGAGAGCAGTAGTTGTAGCTACTGTACGGCTACCGGGGCTACGTAGGCTGCCGTGGCTGTCATCACCGACGCTGATGTTGGCAAGAGCAGTAGCTGGAGCTACTACACGGCTACCGCGGCTATGTCGGCTACTGTGGCTGTCATCATAGTCGCTGCTGCGACTGCAAGTTCCGTGATGCCGTGGGGAGGCCCATGGTGACGTCAACCAAACGTCAGCCAACCCTTCGGGACCAACATTGGCTTCGACGTATCAACGGGCTCCACACGCAGGAACGCACGGCGAGAGACTATTTATATTATCAGACAGCTATTGTTATTAGCAGCCGCGGGACTGCCTGTGTTATAATACCCCTTCAAGTGTATATGGCTCAAGTCAAGTTCATATTTTGTCCTGTAAATAAAGATTATGTGTTGTGTGTGCACTCGGGTGTCGATTGCGTTTCTCGGTGAGTGGTCCTGAGCCTGAAGCTCTCTCATTCCACCACAGTCTGGCGAACCTGCCAGGAGACCGCTCGTAAAATCATCGAAGCAAGTTGTCTTCACTCGAGTGCACGCTCACAAAAAAAGTACATAATGGACACAGAACGATTAGCCACTATTGGATCACAGCTTGGATTGTCAGGTGTGGAATTGCGTACGTCGATTGAGAACGAACAGGTAAATAAAGAGCGGAAAGTGCTGCTTGAGAGAAAGGCAAATAAGGAAGCAGACGAAAGAACTCGACAAATTCTTGATCTCAAATTGAAGCTCCAAGAAGTAGCTCAATGTGAATCCACAAGAAACAGTGATTCAATGCCTCTTCCGAGTGGCGCTTCTTCAGTTGTCAACTAGCAAAAATTGCTTCCATTGTTTGATGAGCGATGCGATGATTTGCATGCATACTTGCAAAGGTTCGAGCGTGGCAACAGGACAAGAATGGCCACAAGAGAAGTTGGCATTAGCTATGAGCATGTGTTTGAGTAGTGAAGCGTTAACAGTAATTGGCCGAATGACTGCCGCCGATTCTTTAGACTACGTGAAAGTAAAGAAAGTTTTGCTGCAAAGATTTCGATTCACTGCGCAAGGTTACCAGAAGAAATTTCGCAAGGCGCGGGCGGAAGATGGAGAAATCGGGAGATAGTTAGCTGCTAGGGTCCTCAGGTTACTTCGACCACTGGATTGACATGGCTAACGCGTCCAGAACGTTCGACAGCCTTCGAGACCACATGGACACCAAACCGATTATCCGGCGTTGTCATCTAAAGCTTGCAATATTCCTGAAAGAACGAGAATGCAAGTCACTCCAAGAGCTAGCTGGCGCTATTGACCAGTTCATTGAAGCTCAAAATCTATCGAATCTCGGGAAGCTTCCAGAGGATGCAAAAAAACTTCAGTAGGAATCCCGTCGACCCTCCAAGGAAATAACCACGAAGGTGCATGCTATGCAAGCGTCTGGGGCCTCAAACCCAAGAATGTCGCAACCCAGCCAAAGAAGTGACGAAGTGCAATGTCTGTGGGAAGATAGGTCACAAGAGCGACGGCTGCTGGAGTACGCAGGCGCATAAACAGTCAAGTTAAGACAGCGTGGTCAAGGAGAACCTTTATGATTTTACTTTGTCTCACAAAGTTGGAAAACACAAAAAACGGAAAAGTCATGACACTTCAATAAAAAAACCTGATGAAAGAAAACCTATTTTTCTGGTGGAAGGAATGCCAGTAGTTGAAGGGCAAGTGCTGGATCAAAGAATTAGAGTTCTTCAGAATACGCGCAGCAAGACCGCAATTATCCGCAGAGCCTTGTTTCCAGATCAGCATTTGACCGGACAGATTAGCAGAGTCATGCCTATCGATGGCTCTGTTTTGCGCCCCAGAGGCCAGACTTCAAGTAAATACACCATACTTTACCGGAGAAATAACAGCCTTATGTATGGACAAGTCACTTTATGATCTTGTGCTTGGAAACATACCGAGTGCCAGAGGACCTCACGAGCCAGATATAAACTGGAAGCACGCTGCAGTCGACCAAAAGGACACTGCGTCGCTAAATTACAGTGTGCAAGTAATACATGAGGAACACCCTCCCTATTTTCTCCAACGGTCAAGCCACACGAGTATAATTAAAATGTGTGCACCAAACATAAAGTGGTGCGACGTAACCAACGACGAATTTGCAGAGGAACAACAGAACACCAGAACACTGAAATCCCTGCTTGCTAAAGTTGACAGAAACTTCAAGTCAGCAAAAGGCCACTACTACTCGTTCCTTGAAGAAGGTGGACTTCTCTGCAGGCAGTACTGTCTTGCTACAAGCAGGCCATTTAACCAGCTTGTCGTGCCGAAGATGTTTAGAAGACATATCCATGAAGTCACATACGGAAGTCATATGGCAGGACATCAAGGGATTCGGCGCACGACAGACTGAGTCTTGGCAGGTTTTTACTGGCCAGATACTGAAGGCGACGCGAAATGTTTCGTAAAGTCCTGCGCTAGGTGCCAGCGAACAACGCCAAAAGGAAAAATTGGTGTTGCACGTCTGGGCAGCATGCCTCTCATACATACGGCTCTTGAGCGTGTTGCGGTCGATTTAATAGGTCCTTTCTCGCTGAAATCAAACCCAGGAAACCGGTCCATTCTCACTCTCATAGACTTTGCCACCTGATATGCGGATGTCATTGCTCTCCCTGCAATTGATGCTGTGCCCGTGGCAAAAGAAATGATGGAGATTTTTTATCGCATTGGTCTACGGAAAGCGATTGTAAGCGACCAAGGAACAAGTTTCACAGCAGAACTCATGGAAGAGGTGGGCCATCTACTTGCCATCAGGTTTCTTCGAACGACCCCATATCATGCTATGGCGAATGGGCTCGTTGAGAAGTTTAACGGGACTCTGAAGACCAGCCTTGCGGTCGGTGGCGTGAGCAGTAACTGCAGCTACTGTACGGCTACCGCGGCTACGTCGGCTGTCGTGGCTGTCATCACAGTCGCTGCTGCGACTGCAAGTTCCGTGATGCCATGGGGAGGCCCATGCTGACGTCGACCAAACGCAAGCCAACGCTTCGGGACCAACATTGGCCTCGACGCGTCAACGGGCTCCACACGTAGGAACGCACGGCGAGAGACTTTATATTATCAGACTGCTATTGTTGTTAGCAGCCGCGGGACTGCGTGTGTTATAATACCTTAAAGTGTATATGTCTCAAACCCAGTTCATATTTTGTCCTCTAAATAAAGATTAAGTGTTGTGTGTGCACTTGAGTGTCGATTGTGTTCCTTAGTGAGTGGTCCTGGGCCCAAACCTCTCTTATTCCATCACAATTGGTTTCGTAGCACCACTGCAGATATGCATATGTGCACTATCGCACAGGGTCAATACTTGGCTTTGTTCATTTGGCACCATCGATCAGTACAGTGGGGAAACAGAACAATTATGGGAGGCGGACGTAGACAGCGTAGCGGTCCGAGTCGTCCACTCCCCCTGTTCATCGTTTGTTCTGGCAATGTACTAGTAAATAGTGCCCACGGATTTATAAAGAAGACGCATTCCATGTCGGACCGGTAGGCGCGTTAAAGTTTCTCTTGTACTTATTACAACCCGGTGGCAACATTCTGGTCAATGATAAATATCTGGTCACATTAGAAACAACAATTATTCTTGATATTGTGTGAAAAGAAGTAGCATCACCATATGAAGGTGACTACATCTTTCTCTTATTTTCATTTCGATGAAGAGAAAAAAATAGCGCTGTTTACCTGGTAGGTATTTGGCCTTTATAACGTTGACGTCCAATTCCTCGCTTTCAGACTTGTAGTTTAGGCTGAACCACAGCCTGCCGTTTGTGCATCTCGGTACCGTAGCGTCTTCGTCATCAGACCAGCTGTAACTGTGCGCATAAATGGAATGAAATAAAGTTAGTGTGAATGTCCATCGTACACAGGATGTTGCGCGCTCACGCCATGTAGGTCAGAGACTCCGTTATTGAACGTGGTGTAGAAACAAGCGCATCTTAAAAAAAACGTGACGAGGCAGCAAAGCAAACAATGATAGAGAGCTACGTCATCTACATTTGGGGGTCTTTAGCGGCTCCGTCAGAAAAGAAACGCAACGTTACAGTTCTTGCGCAGGCAGATTTATAGTAGGAATGTGCGTTTTCATACAAGATTACTATTAAGCAAGAGCAATATGTCTTGCACTAACAGAGAAGTGCGCTTGCCCCCCCAGCTTGAGTCTCATTTCTTTCACTTTCCTGGGCTACAGACCTAAAAGTAGCAGTCTCTAGAATGAACTGCTCTTGTGGCATATCTCTAATACTGAAACACGCGCCTTAACTGTCAAGGGAACACAATGAGCTCACGAATACATAGTTTTTTTTTTTCAGAAGCATCGAAGTCACTCCGCGTATGAGATCTGTCACCGGTGCCATATTCAGGGCTCCTGCAGCACGCGAGGTGCTCCGAAGCCAGCTTCAGTGAAGAGCATTGTCCCTCTCAATTTCTCCGGCTTTGGATTAAAGAAAGTTCTGCGTGGAAACCAACACAGTGCTTAGCAGGATGACAAGTATGGTGACGAGCGGAGTGGCTTCGAAACTTTTGGCAATGGTAGGTAGGGTTTAACGGGGATTAACTGGATAGGTTGGATGCAGTACGTTTCCGGCTCTTCTACTACACTTCTATGCAAACCAATAAATTTGCTTTAAGAAGAAATAAATAAATGTGACAATAAAAAGAACACTTTAGCACGCTCAAACACTCACACATACAAAAGTGAAAGAAAGAAACAGACGACGCATAACAACAAAGGCGAGCCACTGTACAAAATCGTCCCTAGTATTTCGAGCACTTTGGGCAAACAATGTACACAGCGTTTCTTCAATATTCAGCGTTTCTTTCAGCGTTTTCTTTCTTTTTATTTCTTTGTTTCTTTTCTTGAATATATAATACGCCCAGGGTGAATGCGCAGTTTTATTACACTAGGGAGAGAGAATAGGTGTCTAGACCTTATGGTGCCCCAACAAGCGACCGCTTTGCATTCGCGGCCTTTCGCGCAGAGAAGGTGATTTACAATAGGGTTTCCCGGCTTGCGCTAGCGTCAAGCGATTGCAGCACCCTTCCAGCAAGCGGAAGGAAAACTTAAACATAATGCCAGAGAAAAGAATGAAATAATGCCATCCGTAATATTTGACAGGATTAAAAGTACGCCTGAGAGTTTATTATTTTCAGTAAAGAGGCGTTGATGCGTTTTTGAGATGCTCGCTGAGATGTTGCGACGACGCAAAGCAGGGTTAGGGCCTTTGGGGAGCCCATGTTATTTTTGAAATGAAGGTTTAGGGGCCTGCAGAAACCCAAACCCAAAGATACCGTTTGGATTTGGCGTATTCACGGCAAGACGCTAATCGTTGGCAACCTCCTATCTTTGGGGGGCCCTATTATAAAGGAGCGTACAATATTTAACCTTACTCGGTGCCAGCATAGCAAAATAATCGAGGCCCGTGATCACAACTCTCTATGCAGGACTACTTCATCTGACCCGTCGTTCGGGCACCCGTCACTCATGAGAGCGATCCCTGCAATAACGGGACAATCGTTGCAGCGATGGCCGATCGCAGAGGGTAGTTACGTGAGAGAAGTTTTGTGAATACCAGCACGGGTGAATTTTCGCAAATATAGCGAAGACGTTTTAACCTTTTAAGAGACATGGCAATGCTCTAAGCAGCATTTTTCAGTTTATTCGTAAAGTGACGCTAGTTATGTTTAGTTGCACTAACGACGACATTTAAAACATAACATTATGCAGTCGTGAGGCCCCAAAAAGACTGCGGCTGCAGCACATTTACGGCGCATTGTTTGTTAAAAGGGAGGATAGAGAGAAGGGAGGAAGGAAAGGCAGCTACGGAGGTTAACCAGACTGTCTAGTTTGCTACCCTACACGTGAGAAGGGGGACGGGAGAGAGAGAGAGAGAGAGAGAGAGAAGACACGAGTCTTGATCGCACTTTACTCGCACTAAGCCAAGTGCAGCATGTCTAAAGTCGGACACTCAAGTCTGCCGCCTTCAGGTACTGCAGAAGAGCTCGAATAGCTTTCTGCACTGATGAGCTGTAAGGCCAGGCTCCGAAGACCTTTGCTTCTGTAAATGGCCTATCATTCAGTTTATTCACCGTGCATTGAAGAGTCTGGCGTTGTTTATCGAAGCGAGAACAGTAACAGAGAAGATGGTCGATGGTCCCTTCACACTTGCACTTAGCGCACATGGGTGAGTCCGCCATTCCAATACGATAGTTGTAGGAGTAAGTGAAGGCTACTCCTACCCAGAGCCGACACAGCAGTGTTGCGTCACGTCGTGAAAGGTTTGTCGGTAATTGCAGTTTCAGCGATGGGTCGAGGCTGTATAATCGACCGTTAGAGTTCTGTGGAGTACGCGAATGACTCAACGTGATGGTACGCTTGAGATTGCGAAGCGCTCTTGCAGCGTCTATTCTCGATAAAGGTATAAGAAATGTCTGTGCTCCAGCCTGGGTACATCGGACAGCATCATCGGCGAGGTGATTACCAACGATGCCACACCGTCCCGGCAGCCACGGAAATACTATGTCATGTCCTCGTTCAGAAAGGCAATGACAAGTTTCGTTAACATGGGACACCAGTTGGTCGTAATTTCCACGTCGCAAACCTCGCACACTTTGGAGGGCTGCTTTCGAGTCACAAAATATTGCCCATTTGCTAGGTGATTATTTTTTTCAATATATTCCACAGCAGCGCGAAAAGCGTCCAGTTCGGAACCTGTAAATGTTGTGACGTTTGAAGTTTCAAACTTGATGACGACCAATCGAGATGGTGTAACAACGGCACCTGTCGAACTTTCTGAGACCGAACCGTCCGTGTAAACATGGTTTCGGTTAGCGCACGAACAATGCGAAAGTTCCAATATGACCTGCTTGAGCGTCGCGCAGGTAAGGCTAGCCTTCTTCGCAATTCCTGAAACAGCAAGGTACAAAGAAGGCGTATTCAGGCTCCGTGGAGAGGTTGGCATTATTGCTGCGGGCGAGTATCTCAAGGACAAAGAGTGGTGGTTAGCCGCACCTGACCTGGAAAACACTGCCTTGAGTCGTTTCTCAGGCAAGCGAACGAGATGGTGATCAGGAACTCCTTATATATGGCGAACATGCACCTGGAGCGTGTCGACAGCTATGTAAGTCGTTAATGGGTGGTCTCTCGCGATGGAAATTGTTGCTACGGTTAAAGCACATCGAGGCCTGCAGCCGCCGACATGAACGAAGGGCTTGACCTTGAATGCTCTGTAGGACACGGATGTTAGTTTTGTTAGCATTGGACAGCACGGGTGTGCTATAGCGCAAGTATCCTAGGAAGAGTGTCCTGTATAGTTGAAGCCTAGATGCCACGGATGTGCCTCTTGTTTTACCGGCAAGAAACCTTAGTATATGGGCGATAGAGGTAAGCCTCTTCTTCAAGTATGAGATGGGGGGGGGGGCTCCATGAAAGGTCCCTGTCAATAATAACGCCTAGGAATCGGTGAGATTTTGCGTATGAAATTGTTTGGTTGTCAATAGAAACGGAGTACCAGGTCGTGGGCTTGTGGATAAATTAAAGTGACTAAGGCGCAGTTCTCGGTCGAAATGCTGAGGCCTTGAGCACGCAGGTACGACGATGTCAGGGTCACTGCTTTTTGGAGCCGTACATGGGGTAGTCTAATTGCCGAGACCCAAGAACGGAATTCACTAAGCTGCGCTGTTCGTAGCAGTTTCTTAGCCAGAATGTTCTTACGCTGAGATAAGGGTGCAACCGAAGTGGCAGCGCAAGGAGGAAGCAAAGGTCGGAATAAACGACAGGAAATGAAGGAAGTGCGGTCAACTGATAGCACGATTGTACATCAGGTATATGTAATTGAGGCTACATTTTTACTACAAAACATTGCACACCCCTATTCGACGGCTTCCTTTTCCGGGCGCCTGCTACAGCGCCGACAAGCGCAACCGCGCTCGCCCGTTCACCGCACTGCCGTCAAAAGAACTGCAGTGGAAGTGTTACGCATTCTTCTCACACTTCTGGGAGACACAGGACTGATGGACACATGGTGACATATTTGGTGCAAAAATTAAAGCTCAGTCGGAGCGATTGCCGGGCAGGTCTGCCAGGCTAACCCCGTCTGTATACACCACCACCCCCAGCGAATTACAAAGCGACTAAATGTCTTTATTCCGACACTAATTACGGAAATAAAAAAAAACGCTCCAACTATATAGTTCGTATGGCCTCAAGGCAAAATGCCCAGCACCCGTACGTTCACCGGTATGGTATATGATAGCGCTGCACACGGTCGCAGGTGCGGTTCTAATGCCGGGCATAGGCTCAGTATCAGCTCCCTCGGCAGCCGGTATTTCTATAGGGTGCGGGTCGACGATGTCGTCGACCGCTAACCGACGACGAAATGCGCGCTCCCTTCACATAGGATCACTGTCGAGTGCACGGAGAGCTATGAAAGCAGCCCTGAAATAGAAATACAAAAAGAAGCCGGCGCTACCAACACTCCCAGTTGATGACAGTAAACTTCACTGCGGAACATCCGCAGCTGCAAGTATACATCGCTGCCTATCGCACTTTGACATCGTATCAGCGTTCATCGCTGCTTCGCCTCAGTTGATAAAACACGATGATGCCTCGAACCAGGTCGAGTTAGCTTTTGCAGGTTCAGGCGGCCGCATTCCGACAGAGGCGAAATGCGCAATGGAGCGCACACTTCAATTTTGGAGATCGGTAATAAATCATAGGTTGATAACGTCAGGGCCTGCAGGCCCTAACTACGTTGTCTGTCACAGCCCAAGTGGCACCTCATAGAAGTCGAGGCTAATCAGTCAGCATCACCACGACGCTCAGCGCCAACGTTGTCGTAAATTTACCAGCATCGTAAGAACACACGCTCAGGTGCGCGTCAGAATACTGCAAAGCACCGTACACGAAGCACATAGCGGTTCAACATTCGAGCTGGCTTCTGATCAAATTGATTCAGGTCGTCGATCTTGAGGACAATGACGCACTTTGTTCACAGCAGTCACCGCACATATAGTACGCTGCCAAGGTGGTGGTGGTGGTAGCATCCAAGCGGCGCCCGACGCCGTTCTGTAAACATGCGAATGCGGCCACGCAGTACGAAGCGAACTGCTGCTCAAGAGCAACAGTCGGTTAAAATTCCAAACGAATTTTGGACGTCGTAAAATATCATCAACGTACTTTTATGTTCACTGTAGGACGAACGCCTCTCCCAACGATCTCCGATTACCCGTGATCTGCGCTAGCTGATTCTTAGTGATTCCTGCAAATTTTCTGATTTCATTACCGTACCTAATTTTCCGCCGTCCTCGACAGCGCTTCCTTTAATTCCCTAGCACCCACTCAGTATTTCTATTTGACCACGAATTATCTGCTCTGTGAATTACGCCCAGCCTGCCCAGTTCCTATTTTTCTTCCTAATTTCAACTACCACTACCCCCGTTTGCCCTCTGTTCCCCACCGCTTTTATCCTCTCTCTTAGCGTTAGGCCTAACGTTTTTCGTTCCATCGCTTGTTTGAGCCGTCCTTGACTTATTCTCAAGCTTCACTGTTAACCTCCAAGCTTCTGCCCCATATGATACTACTTGAAGAATTAAATTATTGTACACTTTCAAAGACATTGGTGAGCTCCCGGTGCGTGCGTGCGTGCGCGTGCGCGTGTGTGTGTGTGTGTGTGTGTGTGTGTGTGTGTGTGTGTGTGTGTGTGTGTGTGTGTGTGTGTGTGTGTGTGTGTGTGTGTGTGTGTGTGTGTGTGTGTGTGTGTGCGTGCGTGCGTGCGTGCGTGCGTGCGTGCGTGCGTGCGTGCGTGCGTGCGTGCGTGCGTGCGTGCGTGCGTGCGTGCGTGTGTGTGTGTGTGTGTGTGTGTGCGTGCGTGCGTGCGTGCGTGCGTGCGTGCGTGCGTGCGTGCGTGCGTGCGTGTGCGTGTACGTGTACGTGTGCGTGTGTGTGTGTGTACTCATGCGACAATTCGACAATTCTTCGCTTCGTTTGTGAGATGTATTTTATGTCACAGCATCACTCTTGTTCAAGCAGTCCACATGATTTTCGTATCAATGATGGTACAAGATTTTATTCGCCACATCATTTTTCTTGTCATCGTATTGACGTCCCGCCTCATATCATAGACAGGATTGCCATCTGTCTTTACTTCCCCTTTCCCTTCCCCTAGTGCAGGGTAGCAAACCGGAGGTGTTAACTCTGGTTAACCTCCCTGCCTTTCTCTCATTTTCATCTCTCTCTCTCTGTCGTACGCATACCCTGGTTCACACCGTAGGCCGTAGAATGAGCAAAGCCGTGTGCACCGACACAACGTCGTTTCGACTTGGTGCTGAATTGTGAGCAGAATAAACGACTGAGGCTAACAGCACGGAAGACGACAGAAAATTCTACAACAGCAACAAGCTTTGATAATTAGAAACATTTAGGCGTTTTTTCGTCGTTTCATCTCCCATGGAGAATTGGCGACTTTCCAGGTTTCATGAGTGGTATCAGGCGGGTGGACTTCCACCGTTCTGGAACGACGCCATCATTCCATTACCGGATGTAACACTCCAGAAGTCGACCTCGGCTGTCTTCACCTAGGTGGCGTAAAGCCGCGTACGTGATGCCGTCCGGCTCTGGAGACAATGAGCGCCTGCACGTAGCCAGAGCAGCGCCTATTTTCTCAAGTGAGAAGGACACATTCAATTCTGGGAAGCGTGTTTATAACGGTGAACAGGTTTATAGCGGTGAACAGAAAGAGGCGCTATAGGATAACGACTGTAAAGCTTCCATTTCGCCATACGTCATTAAAATTTTCTGAACGTGCGTCGCCGGTCGGGCCGTCATCTGACGTTCGCCGTGCAGCTGTCGACCTTGGTATTTTTGGAGCGATGACAAACTGCGTCTTTGCGCTAAAATGTTAATCGATGCGCTGTGCAGCAGAGCGAGGAAAAATAAGCTATAGTGGTGAGCACAACAGCTGCGCTACTGATAATGATGAACTATATAAAAGGCCTAGAATACCAGTTCCTGAAAACAGTTTTTGGTGCTATTCGCGTGTGCTCGTTCCGACTACTTGGTGCGCGCCCTGTTACCGACAATATATAGGAAGCGAGAGCAGTAAACGAGATGCGGCGCAGTGTGTGTTCCAACTGTGCTTTCACGCGTCCTTTTGGGAGATTAGAAGTAGCGGACCTACACGCAGTTGAATAGCGCTGGCATGGCGCATACGAACTCTCACTGCCCTAATGTAGTAGCTACAGTTCATTTTATTCTACTTGGCATTCTTAGCTAGAGCTAGCGGCCGTCCTCGTTTTCGTTGTGTGAATGAGTCTTTACATCATTGTTCACACAATGTCTATATTGCACGTGTGCTTTGATATCTTGGGATGAAAAAGCGCTAAACACGGGGCACAGAAAAAGATGACAGTGATATTTGATCCCAAAACATCTAGGCTACATCACTACTACATCACCCAGTCATATTATTATTGTACTACATATTTTGCCTTTGCAACATTACCGGTGCAGCCCGGCGACGTTCTGGCCCTCGATGGACATGGGAGCTTGCAAAGGTTTATAGGCATCTCGCGCCCATTGTATGGCGCCACTGGCGCTTTTGCGAACGGTGCCACTTGTGGCTAAGGCTTCATCCGTCGCGTGTGATGTAGACGACAGACCGGATGAAAGACGCAGGGCGTTGCCTGATCACCATGTCAAGCCATGGTTTTAAAACGCTTAACAGCTCTTAAGTGAATCCTTTAACTTTGGACATTAAAAAGCTTCCGCCCGCACGAATGGTTGAGTGTTTACGACATCAAGGCACGCGAATGAGATACTGAATGTAGCATCATTGAAATCTTTAGATTGCAGAAAAAACATAACTCCCTGCGTCATGAAATGCGCTGGCCGAATGTGACATGTTCACGCTGTATTTTGCTCAGTTTATGTTTTCCGTGACAGCGACTTTCACACATGTCGCATGCGACGTTATTGTCGGAAGGCCGGAAAGAAAATCGCCGAATCTTAATCGCGTCTTCGATTTCTTGCCATGCCTACGTGCTTGTGCAGCCTATGCTGAATCTGAGACTTTTGGGGCAAGAAAAAGAAATACTACTTCGAATTAGCACTCAAAACGACCACAAAAAAAGTGCTATTTGTAATAACGTACTTAGAACACAGAAGGCCACATAATACGCCCGACAAAACTGAAAATATAACGGGCTGATGTCAATGGATTTGCGTTGCTGCTTCCTAGGGTTGAGCAGACGGAGAGGCTTGCGATTTAAATATACCGTGGAAGCTTTGACTCCTACAGACGGCAAAGCCAACACTACAAAAATCTTCGAACATACCTTCGCCTGCAATCAGTGGTTATTCACTGTATTTGGTGTTCGAGTCTGCAATGCCATGGCGGAAATCGCGAGTCTTCCCGTGTTTCCGTAGCTGCTTGTGTATGTCAAGACAAAAGAAACGTGTTGAGTCCTCGTACGTAGAGATAGCCCGCTGATAAGAAATCGGAGCCCGAAATCGGAGCCCAAACAACAATCGCAATGCGACCGCAGCGCGATAAGCCTACGATCTGCTGAAATACGCGGGACGGTCACGTGGCCATGAAGGTGCTGAGAAAGGGAGCTGTAAGTCTGTTTTATATACGCATGATTTTGTTTATGTCAGGCTCGACGACGCTCTCTATTTTCCTTTGGCACTCTGTCGAACGCGTCGTTTGCGCGGTTTTCTCTCTAAGCGCGCACTCAGTTGCGCGTTCAATAAAAAAAAAGGTATTTAATGCATGGTCTAAAATTGTGGCCGAATACGATGGTGGCGCTACATGGCCAGCACTTCTTTGGGACGTCGCCAGCTTCACGATCCACGGACGAAATGTTCACCATTGGTGGCGCTGTTCGCTGTTGCCAACTTATCAGCAGCTTATGAGCCACGCAGTTACCCTCTGCACTCCGTGAATTATGAGTGCTGCGTCAGAGTGCGCAAAGCCCAGCCCATGTTTGTTTCGCATCTAAAAGAATGTCGGACAACCGGGGCGGTCGTGATGATAGTATTATGCGATGCCATTTTACGCGATTCTGGTCAGTGCTTCTATACATTATTAGAGTATGAATAAAGCATTTGATGCTTGCTGGCATATTTGGCTAGAGCAAAACAATGTATCTATAGCTGCAGTGTTTCACTAGCTAGCTGAAGAAGGAACGGCAGACAAGGACATATGACGCATAATGTAATATTTTCAGTTGTCCAGGCATCTTTGTCGAGCCCAAGAAAGTAGATGACACAGCAAGAACAGTTAAAGAAAAAAAAGTAAATAGGGGATATTCAATATGCTTACTGCTCTGCCTCACTGGCAGCGTCCGCGATCTTCTCTACGGTGCAGTTGCAAGGCATCTGTATGCTGAGAAATTCGGTGATCGTTGCTGTGTGGCGATTCCAGCTTCTAAAATGCAACATGCGCCTCCATCGCCCAGCGATTAACGAACAGCGTGCTTCACTGTGCTGTGACACGAGTCAATGAAGCTACGCTAACTGTTTTTCGTGCCATTAGATGTCACTGCGCAAGGCCGCATATATTTCCTTATGCTGCTTAGAAACCGAAATCTGCGTTGAGCCCCCTTCAGTAGGGACGTGCGCTTCGGACCTTTGCAAATTTCCCCGAAAAACTTCTCATTCGCACTCGAAGTTCCATGTCAAGCTTCTAAAGCAACTTTGTATTGCAGTACAACGCGCCACATTCTTTGCATCCGCAAGGAAAGGCAGTTCCTGTTGCACATCACAAATGTAAAGCTCCAGCACTAGTTCTGTTCGTCGAAACTGACAGGGAAACTCCGTGAACACAACAAACTTGCATCGTGGTCTCTCTTTTCACGCTGGATTTCATTTCATTTCATTTTTATTCCTTAAAGACCCCGTAACGGGGTATTAGATAAGTGTATTACATTACACTTGCTTTGAGTGTGTGAACTCAGCATTTTCAAGACAGTCTGTGCGTGCGCGCGATATAACCACAGAGAAAAAACATGATCCGCAAACTGAACGCAAGACTTATAACTGTACATTGCTTCATTTTTTTCCCGCAGCATATGTCAAGTGTCCGGAGGATGCGGCGTGAATTCACTCCATCCTCTCGCATAGCAAGTACGTCTGTGGCGTCGGCGCGATCACATTGCCGTTCGTAATGCTATGGTTGGAATGAGTATACTTTCGCATCGCTTATCCACTCTGAAAATTGGGGACTTCCCTGTTCACAGACACTCGGGCCAGAAGCACATCACAAAAACATGTGCTACCCTGCAAGCACGCGGCTAGCCACCCTAGCGCGACGTCTTAATGCCACAGCCGAACACCAAGAATCGCAGAGTAACTGAATCCCATAGGAAAACACAGAAAACGAACGAACATGCGATGGTGGTGGTGGTGGTGGTGGTGAATTGTAGCAACAGGCGGGTTTAGCCTGGCGAACAAGGCCGGCAATTGCTCCGCCTGAGCGTCTCGCACAATACCGCTGAAGGGTTTCACCATATGTCCATCAAACCAGTCTCTCTTAAGAATTCGATGAGGAGACGTGAAGTTTCTTTGCGAGCTATAACTTATCCCTCGGGAAATATAAGGTGTTGCAGGCACGCATGCGGAAGGTCCTTGTTTTGCAGATTCTTCAGGAGAGTGTCTCTTTCATCTTGGAATTGCTGGCAGGACCACAAAAAGTGCTCAATGTGTCCTGTCTCGTTGCATGCAGTACAAGTCGGAGAATTGATTCGCCCCGTTTTAAATAACCAGGCTGGTGTATTAGCAGATCCTGTCCTTATTCGATATAGAAGTGTGGCTTCCTCTCGGTGCAATCTCTTAGTTACGCAGGGCATACGCGGTGGAACCCAAAGCGACGCAAAGTGATTTAGAATGTCAGATTTTTGCACTTGATTACTCTTTGGAGCCTTGATTTTGGGAGGATGATAGAGCGCTGCGTATGCAAGCGCATCAGCTTTTTCGTTTCCTGAGATACCAATGTGGGAGGGAATCCACTGAAACTTTACTGTGAAGCCTTTGTTGTTGAGTTCTTTCACGATGGCTAGTGATTTGCGTGGGAACTTGAGGGATGGCAAACCACGGTATACTTGTTGTAATGCGGCCTTTGAGTCCGTAAGGACAACCACATTCTGCGGAGGCAAAGTCTTTAATTTGCGCAGAGCAGAAGCTATTGCTACGCCTTCCACAACTGTCGACGAGGCTATACAGTCCAGACGGCCAGACCACGTATATCTGAGAGAGGGAATGTAGAATGCAGCTGCACAGCGGTCTTCGTCTGCCTTAACAGAGCCATCTGTGTATACTTGTAGGTGATTCGGGTAAGTCGTGCTCAGGTGTTCCAGGACTAATGACTTGGCTTCTGCAGATGGAATGCAGCTCTTTGATTGCAATCGCGGTACACTTAAGTTGCATGTGATGTCCTCGAATGTCCAGGGTGGTTCTATCCTTTCTCTCTGTCTCGAGCAGCGCAATCCTAATACGCGAAGCGTGTTCAATGCTGCATAAAAATGTGAGCGCGGCCTGTTACCTATACGTCGTAAGAGGGCTCTACCGGGCATAGACTCACTCAATCGTAGTAGCTGGATCATCAGAGCCTGGGAAGCCTGAAGTCGTAGAGGGCGTGACTCAGCTTCGTAGAGCACTTTCTTGTTTGACGCTGGCTGAGGGACTCCAAGGCAAAGCCGGATACCTTTTCTGTGGATGGCTTCTAAGCGCTCGTATTGGCTGTCTGAGGGTGACATCAGAGGTAGCTGATACAGGATTCGACTCGTAACCAACGCTGTATGTAGCCGTAGCTTCGACGTCGGGTGGTTGCCCCAGCGTATGCCAGCGACTCGCTTGAGCACATGTAGCCTGGGTGACGATGACGCCACAACGTGGTCAACACCGCGGCGCCAGAGTAGCCTGTGGTCTAAGGTAACGCCCAGAAATCGGACGTTGGTGACTTGTCGAATCTGGTATCCGTCCAAATTCAGCGTCAAGCGTGTAGATTTTCTTTTAACTCCAGGAAATAGTACGAATGATGATTTCTCTGCTGATAGTGATAATCCAATCGTTGACAAGTGGCCCTGAATGACTTTTACTGCTCCTTGGGCTATTCGTGCGAGGCGGCGATGCTGGTAGCCGGAGACCCATATGCAGATATCATCGGCATATATAGATATCTTCACTGGTGTTCGATGGTTTAGTACTCTTGGGAGGCTACTCATGGCAATGTTAAATAATAAGGGAGATAAAACACTCCCCTATGGCACACCGCGAAATATACGTATTTCATCGCTCAATGTGTCGCCAAGACGAACTCTGATGCGACGATCATTGAGGAACGTATGCATGAAGTGCAAGAGATGACCCGTGACGCCTATAACTTGTAACTGGCTGATGATGGCTCCTTGAGACACGTAGTCGTAAGCCTTAGAAACATCCATGAAAACAGCAAGTGTCGACAGGCCATCCGCACTGTAATGTTCTATGTGGCTTAGCAGGTCCAGCACATTGTCTTGAGCGCTTAGACGCTGCCGAAACCCAGTCATGCACGATGGTAGTTTTCGACCCTGCTCGACATACCAAGTGAGTCTTGTGCACGCCATCTTCTCCATTAGCTTCGCTGCACACGAGGTCAGTGATACCGGTCTGTATGAGTCCAGAGCTGCAGGATTCTTTCCAGGCTTCAGAACCGGTACCACCCATGCTACCTTCCATAAATGTGGGATAGCCCCACTGGCCCAGACTTGGTTAAAAAATGCCAGCAAATCACGCCGTCTCTCAACCGGTAGGTTAGTCAGCATCTGATTACTGATAAGGTCAGGTCCCACCGCACAGCGACGTCGGAGGCTGCTCATAGCTAGTTCCAGCTCTCTGAGTGTGAAAGGAGCATCCATTAGAGACGACGATAGCGGCGGAGGCGGGTTGGTTGTGCCGGCTGACCTGCCGGAAGAGTATATTTCAGCGAAGGCATTCGCAAGACAAGCGAGTGTCTTGCCTAACTTCAATGCTAGGGCTTCAAATGGCTTGTTTGGTCGAAAGTTTCCAGCAAGGCTATTAACGACCCACCATATCCTTGGAACTGGCGTGAAGACCGATAGGCTTGCACAAAATGATGCCCATTGATCTCTTCTTAGTTTCCTTGTATAACGTCTAATCACTGCGTTAATACTGTTATATATAGTCTTCATTCGTGGGTCGCCCTTCGTCCTCATCAGCCTCCGTTCCGCTCTTCTACGGGCAGCGCATAGATTTTTGAGCTTTAGATCCGGAGCGGGGAAGTGATCGGGTAGCTTCAGCTCAGCGGTAGCCAATCTCTTGCTACGTAGCATGTCCGCGAACAGGTCTCCAGATGATTCGCTTAGGCCGTCCCTGTACGTATCCCAATGCGTCACAGGACAGGATCTTCGGCCATTGGTTCTATATCCACCAATGTTAACGAAGACAGGAAAATGATCACTGCCCATTCTATCTTTACTAGTCGTTGAAGATGCGAGGATGTCCGTTGAGTGTAACGTCAAGTCAATGACACTGTAAGAGGCCGGTGGTCGAAAAAACGTTGGCTGTTTGTCATTTGCCACACAGAGACCCTCGGTGTTTAAAGCACTAACAATTTGCTTTCCACGTGCATCAGTCGCCTTGTCGCCCCAGAGTGTATGGTGCGCGTTGAAGTCCCCACATATAATCCTCGGAGCTGGGCAGCGGCTGCAGAGGTCTCTTATAATTTCTCCCATCGAGACCTTCAGGCGAGAGCTCACATACACGGAGGCCACGCTGAGGCTTCGGTTTCCCAGCCGCACTTGTACAGCAGTGACTTCCAAAGCACTGCTGCAAAGGTCTTGTACTGGTAGAACGTAATGTGGTATTTCACGTCTCACATATAGCATGGCGCTTCCGTTCGGAAATGTCGGAATACTTTTGTTTCCATGTGCGACATAACCAGCAATTGATCTGGAACTTGGAAGACCAGCCTCGGACAGGGCCAATATTGGCACAGGCATGTTGCGTAAGAAAAGCGACAGTTCAGGTAAATGGCACGCAAGACCCGCACAGTTCCATTGCATAATAAGTGGCACCTGTGGACGAGATGGTGAACATTGTGTCCTGACCGCATCCATATTGCTAGGGGCTTTAAAAAGAGGCAGAGCTTAGAATCCCTGACTCGAGCGCCAGGACTACTTCTAGCATTTCCTTCATCGAGCTCGCCGGCATCTTCTCTATGTGTGATCGCAAGGCCTTGAAGAGAGCACGTAGCACCTGCTGACAGTCCTCCTGTGGTGTGTTTTCATCGCAACGCGATTGGGGTCGCTGCAGTACAGACACATAGCTTCGCTGTTCCGGTTGTTCAGCAGTCTTCTCGTCTACGGGGCCTCTGTTCATTGATTTGACTGCTTTAGCCGGTCCGCTGCACGATGGCACCACTGTGTCCTGGATTTCTGGGGAAGGCTTCAGGCTTGGAAAATCAGTTTCACTCTTTGAGCTCCATTTGATTTCGTCTGACTCTCTGTGACTTTCTGTCTTTTTCTTTGTCGTATTTCTCTCCTCGTTTCTTGTTGGCCCCAAGATAAACGTTTTCTTACGCTTTATTGCCGCTGCCCGCGTAGGACACTTGCTATAACTATCTGGATGACCACCACTACAGTTTGCACATAAAAAGTTCTCGCTGCACACGCATGTTTTGAAATCGTGCGGTCCTATACATCTCTTGCACCGCTGCTCACCACGGCAGTACTTGGCCACATGTCCATAGCGCTGACAATTGAAGCACCGAGGTGGTGTCTCAACGTAGTCGATGGTCTCGTGTCTTGTGAAGCCCAAGTTTGGTTCGACACAGTCGCACTGCTCTATCGCTCCCTAGTGTTTTTGAATTTTTTCTACGTTTTGTCAAACAGATTTGTCGAAGACGTCGGACGACTCGCCAAGGTACCTTCCCTACCGGAGGCCGGGGGGGCCTTCGCCTCCCGTCGCTTCGATAGGAGCCTGCAGAAGAGCCCGATCTGGTAGCGGCGAGAGCTCAGTCATGACTACGCCTGACCTGACACCGGGCCAGAGGCCACCGACTGACCCTGAGAGCAACCGTGACTGTAAGCGATACAAGGCTACAGAAACAGACGACGAGTCTACGCTTATTGACGATTGTGACATAGCTGACATCACAGATCTGGACGATGAAGGCTTCAGGCTTGTGCGTCACCGCAAGAAGAGGACCGTCGGAATCCCAGTGATTGTTACGCCTGCCACAGAAGGAGCCGACCTGAAAAAAGTAAATCCCATTGTTCTGTCTACTGAAATTGAAAAAATTCTTGGCGCATCGCCAGTTAGGAGCCGATTTACTGCTCAAGGAGCCCTGCTTCTAGATGTACAGACAGAAGAGCATGTGAATTCCCTTCTCAGCTGCAAGTCAATCTCAGGGACCGTTATCTCAGCACGAGTGCCCAATTCGTACCTGCAAAACACGTGCATTATTAGAGGAGTACCGAAGTGGTACACTGACGAGGAACTGTTGCTATACCTAAAACCACAAGGTGTTTACCATGCAAGGAGAGTCACGCGACGCGTTCAAATTTCCGAATCCGATTGGGAGTCCAGGCGAACCAGCTCCGTGGTTCTTACGAACATGCGATTCAATTGCGCTTTGCGTGGCAAAACAGCGACAGCTTTGTGATTGAGCTAGCCAGTTGTGCTTATCTCTAATGCATGTGAAGATGCGTAGTGCACAATGGGCGTCGACTTGTTAACCGCTCAACTTCCTAAATATATTTTTTTTTACCCAATAGGAAAACCTGATTCAATGAAACTTGTTGAGCTATCCTAACTCTCCAGCGAATAAATATAATTAAAATATCCGCCTTCTGAGCCCTCACTAAGGCTGTTTCAGAGAGCATCTTGTATTTCACTATGAGCCAAGGTGCGATTTTCGTAAACTGCTCATTCCGACATTCCTCTGAAGTTTCCAACTGTTTTATCCGCTCTGGAAAATATATTAGCGTAACATGTGTCCCGCAACAGACCGCGATGTGTTTTATTCCTCTCGCAAGAACAACACTATTCTTTATAAGCGTGAAAATGTGAAATTTTATCATGTTTCTAAATAAATAAATAAATATATATATATATGCGTTGTTATATGAGAAACGTAGCCTCGTGGTTGAGCGTCCGCCTCGGCTGGGCTGCGGGAGGACGTGCGTTCAAAACCACGCTGCTGCAGGTAACCCATCGGTTATCAAAGCGGGCGCAGGCATCTCCCGGCTCGACACTCGACTTTCTTTAGGGGCTAATTTCCCTAGGAAAGGAGCCCGCGCAATACCAATCTCGTCGAACCTCGCAGGCACAACAAAATCATGAAAAACGTGGGTCTGGGCCGCTCCCATTGCCGCAATTTCTCACGTGGCATCCCAAAGCACCTATTAGGTGGAGACGCTTTCGTGTTGGAAAGAAATACCTCTTTCCAAGTGATTAGGTTCCTTAATGGCCGAGCACCAGGTCGCTACAGAGTTTGTACCAATTTTACTGGTTATTGTCCGGCGGCGGCAGCTCTAGTCTGCCTCCCACAGCCGCGGCGCGTGCTCTGCCTCAAGGCCGTCTGTGGTTGGGCAAAGAAAATCTAGAGACCACGCCTAGCATTTCTACAAGGCTTCGTTTCAAGATGCGAACCCTCACAAGTGGCCGAGCACCGTGCCGGGGAACATATCTACCCATTAGGGAAACCGGTTTCTGGTGGCACCAGGATTTGGACCCCCAGTACATCCCGCATACGAGGTGGATCCTCTAGCATTATAGTACATATATCTGCAGCTTCACATTTAAAAGAGTATACAGGGTGTCCCAGCTAACTTTAGCCAGAGTTTAAAAATATGCAAATGCCACGTAGCTGGACAGAACAAAGGTAATGTTGTTCGACGTCGCTTGGAGATACTCAGATGATTTATTTTTTTATTCAGCTTAATTAGATCATTAGTCTTAATGAATTATTCAACTTTTCGAATAGTATAATTAGATGAAAAGTGTCAATGAGAAAATTGTAGGGAGACACTAAAGACTCTCGATACAGCTTTCTGTTCCTCAATACGTGCTACATAAAGGTGTTTCTCCAAGCGTGACAGAAGCTCGCGAATGCACGCAAAGTGCCTCAAGCGGCCACGCGCGCGGCTATTTGACGCTAACTTGAGTAGCTAGGTATGTGCCACTGAGAATGTGCCGCTCTGCAATGACGAAAAGGATCCCTGAAATTTCTCCCATGCTTGATCGAACCTACCTAACAAGGGTTCGCTCCTCAAGGACAACAACCCGACGCATCAGCATACTGTGCCACAGATACACTGGGCATGTGCCGCTTTTCAATGAACGCCTTTCACGCCAACGCTTTAGCGAGCTGCACCATGAATGCACTGGGTATGTGCCCCTCTTTTATGAACCTCTCACTAACTTGGCTCACTGATTATGTGTCACTGAGTGCGCAGCCAAGCGATGGAACGATTCTCAGCGTTCGTAGGCACCGACGCGCCGCGCTTCTCGTCTCGGAGGCCACGCACGCACTTCTCAGCAGTGCCGCTAGATGGCGCAGTGTGTCCAGAATGAAGCGCGAGAGAGGAGCCCGGTTGCCGCATCACGGGTTTCTCAGCTTTCCCACGCACCGGCGCGCCATGCATTTCGGAGGCCACGCACGTGCAGGCTTCGCGGCGGCGGCGTAGAGGTACGTCCTCACTTGCGGAAATAAGCGCGCGTAAGTCAGCGCGCTTAAAAACGCGCGCCGCGTTCCGAAGGCGACACCACCGCGCGTTCGCGGTCGCGGAGAGCGGCAGGCAGGCGAGAGTTCTCGCCCTCTCTCGAGATGTCTCGGGAGCCCGCGAAAATTCCCGCGCGTTTCAGTCGTTGTTGCCGGCGAGAGCATTGACCTCACCGTTCACGTGACGACTTCGGCGCCTGTGATTGGCTCGCTCTGGTTTGTGGAAACGCGGCACCGCGAAAAAATGGGTTCGGGCCCATCCTCGCGCGGCAGAGAATTCTTGCCGCGAAAGCGCTGTTTGCGGCGCTCGTTTTTAAGCGCGCCGCCTTGCGCGCGCTTACTTCCGCAAGTGGGGACGTACCTTTAGATGGTGCCGAGTCTTCCTAGGGAAGCACGAAAGAGGTATACTGCTGCAGTACACGCTTCATTCGATAACTTGTTTCGAGGGTGACAAGAGGTTCTACCGCTATATTGATTGAATGCTAGCACATTACCGTCGACAGTCATCGTGAGATGGCTGCTGCCGAAATTTTTCAAAGAACTTTTCGTACGAAAGTACGCGTCTGCCTTTTGCGCAAATTCTGGCGAAGCCAACGAGGCGAAAAATAATACAACAATAATAATTTCGGATGAGTACATACATATATATATATATATATATATATATATATATATATATATATATATATATATATATATATATATATATACCCCGCAGGGGCGTCTGCGTCAGCAGGCGTTTGGTGTGTTGCGACACCACGTACCCGAGCACACGAGGGTTGGACCCTCCCGCGTGTAGCCGTGCGCGGCTTAGCCGTGTCCGGGGAAAGGGGGATCCTGGGGGTTGAGCGGATGCCGTATGTTCGGACCTTTAAGGCCCCCCGGCGGAGGCAACACACCTCTTTGGCCTCTGCTTCACGTAGACGGCACCCCCGGACTGAACCACGCGGGGGAAATCGGTAGTCGCCTCTTCCTGTCTCTCTCTCCTCAAACCTTCGTCTTTATCTCTCACTTTTTGATCTTTCCTGTCTTCTCTCTTCCATTTACTTCCTTCCTCCACGGCGGCAAGGGTTAACCTTGTGTGGCTATCCTACCTTGGGTACACCATATTTGGTTATAGTGACGGCGTACGGCTGGCGTCGTGCAGGCTTGAACACAAGCTCTGCCGCGTCCCCTCGTTGGGCTCCGCGGTGGGCGGTCGGCGCTGTTGCCGAACACACACACTTTCCTATGGCAGCTCAAATCTCTGTTGTCCATGATCGGCGTCTGAAAAGATGCCGCACCGAAGTACCATTTCAATTCTCCTTTCGAAGCAACGCTCCATCTTTCCCCAAATACTATGTAGTCCACAGTGAAAGCAACACGCCTGTTATAAAGCTCTCCCCATTCCTTGTAGCCAAATGCCTGAAAGATAAAATCGGACCGACATACGAAGCCTCCAAATTTTTTAGCGGAGACCTCCTCCTAGAACTAATAATAAAGATCAAGCAGATAAGCTGTCTGAACGTACCAGTATTGGCGAGGCGACAGTGACTGTTTCAGCCCACAGAACACTCTATATAAGCAGGGGAGTAATATCTGAAGAAGACTTTATTGGATTGGAAGGTTTCCAGGAACAAAATGTTACCAAAGTACAGAGAATAGTAATCCGCAGAAACGATCAAGAAATCCCCACCAAACACGTTATACTCACCTTCGGAACAAGCGTAATGCCTACCTCGCTCGATGCAGGTTATGTTAAAGTCAATGTGAAACCATATATACCAAACCCCAGACGATGTTTCAAGTGCCAAAGGTTTGTACACGCTTCACATGCATGCCGAGAACAAACAACTTGTGCTAAATGCAGCTCCAACGAACACCAATCTGAAAATTGCACCTCTTCCCCACATTGTGTTAACTGCAAGGGAGATCACCCAGCTTATTCGCGGTCCTGCCCTTGCTGGAAAAAAGAAAAAGATGTCATTGCTCTAACTGTGAAAGAAAAAATTTCGTTCTTTGAAGCCCGAAAGCGGCTATCGTATCTTCCGCGAAGAAGTTATGCCGATGTGACGCAGGCGGGGGCAGCGTCACAGAGGCCTCCGGAGTCCTCCGAGCCCACGCGCAGTGGTGCCGCAGTGACTCCTCCCGCCCCCGTGGTGGAAGCAGTCAGTACTGCTCCACCCTCTTCGATGGCCCTGCAGACACCAGTCCCGCTGGGCCCTAAAATCAAACGAACCCCAAGGCCCGAGGCACGTGTCTCGGCGCCTAACTCTCGGTCCTCCAGCGCCTCAGAGAGAGTGATGGAGGTCGACACAAAAACCCCGGTGTCATTGACACCGAAGGACAAGCGCTCTCCCAAGCGCGGTAATAGGGACAAAATCCCAGTAAGCACTCAAAATAAGAAACCGATAACCTAAAGGTTATCGGTCATTTGTATTAGCCTTTTGATCGATGCCACCTATAATCCCACCTCTTAGTTTTCCGAAGTGCTATTTCTGACCTTTCAATTTCAAGCTGGCTTTTATTATCCATTGGAATTGTAGAGGGCTTTTACACAACTTAGGTGACATCAAAGGCTTGTGAAGTAACTTCTCGCCTGTAGCCTTGTGCTTACAAGAAACAAACTTAGGCGAAAAGCACAAAAACATTTTAAAAGGCTTCACTGTTGTACGGCGCGATCGTACTCAGGCGAACCGGCTTTCGGGTGGTGTAGCTATATTTCTACAGAGCGGCATTGCAGCTAGAGAAGTTGCCATTAATACTCACTTAGAAGCCGTTGCTGTCACGGTTTTAGCACATAAAACCATTACCATTTGTTCAATGTACATTCCACCACATTCGCATTTTACTGTAAGAGATCTGGAGTTAGTTTTAAACCAGCTACCTAAAGCTTTTTTAATAGCCGGTGATTTCAAAGCTCATAACATATTATGGGGTAGCAAAACAACTGACACCAGGGGACAAACACTTGAAGATTTTATCCTGACTAACGGAATAAGCCTTTTAAACACTGGTGCGGCAACCTACTGCTCCCCAAGCACAGGATCTATGAGCTGTCTCGATCTGGCGCTGTGCACTCCATCTCTGTTGATCGATTTTAAATGGAGTGTTATTAACAATCCTTATTGTAGTGATCATATGCCCGGCATTATTAAAAAAACATCTCCTTTCCCTACAGTACCATTAAGATCCCCCCGTTGGAAACTCCATCTAGCAGACTGGCCTCTCTTCAGCGAGAAGGCCAGTCTGGATGACATATCAGAGGATCAAACGATAGACGAAATGAATGAAAAGATTACTGCCTCCATACTTGCTGCAGCAGAACAGACGGTCCCGCAATCCTCCGGTTTCTTAAGGAAAAAACTAAAACCCTGGTGGACGAATGAATGTACACAAACTAAAAAAGCACAAAACAAAGCGTGGGGTATCTTTCGGCGATACCCAACACAACATAACCTCCTGTATTTCAAAAAAGCAAAGGCGAAAGCCAGGTACACGCGTAGGCAAGCCGAGAGACAGTCTTGGCAAACGTATGTATCCTCCATCAATAGCTCAATAACATCCAAAAAAATGTGGGATCAGCTTCGTAAATTTAGAAGCGAGTACGCTCCTTATACGATCCCCATACTCTCACCTCCAGGTACACAGACGAATTTAAAAGAACAAGCAGACATATTAGGGCAGCATTTCCATAACATATCAAGCTCAACAAACTATTCCACTGAATTTCAAAAATATAAACAATCAGCAGAAAAACAAAAGCTTCCGACAACAGGAAGTTCCGAGAGATCATATAATGCCCCTTTAACACTTCCGGAAATGAACAGAGTACTTACTACTGGCAAAAAAACAGCGCCAGGTCCGGACAGAATACATTACACAATGCTCGCACACCTATCCCCAAAAGCAATTAAGACATTGCTCCGCTTTTTTAACATAATCTGGGAAACAGGAAAAATGCCGATTGAGTGGAAAAAAGCCATTATAATCCCTTTCTTGAAAGCTGGAAAACATCCTACAACAGCTACCAGCTATAGCGGCCTATAGCACTAACAAGCTGTCTTGCCAAGTCCTATGAATCCATTATAAACATCAGATTGGCATACGTCCTCGAAACTGAGAACCTGCTCGACAATCATCAGTGTGGGTACAAGAAAGGCAGCTCTACCACAGATAAGTTAGTTCGGTATGAACACGAGATACGTGCGGCCTTTCTACACAAGCAATACTGTCTCACTGTTTTCTTTGATCTAGAAAAGGCGTACGACACAACATGGAGGTATGGTATTTTAAGGGATTTAGTGGATTTAGGGATCCGCGGTAGAATGCTTAAATGTCTTGCTGATTTTATGTCCGATCGAACATTCCAAGTGCGTTTAGGAACGGTGCTGTCCCGCGTATTTATTTAGGAAAACGGAGTACCTCAGGGATGCGTATTGAGCACAACATTGTTTGTAGTGAAAATGAACTCGCTCAATAATGTAATTCCATCCTCCATAATGCATTCCTTATATGTGGATGATCTACAAATTGCGTGTCGTGCATCGAACATGGCAACCTGCGAACGACAAATTCAAATTACATTAAACAAACTAACGCAATGGGCATCTGAAAACGGCTTTCGCTTCTCAAGTGAAAAAACTATTAGTGTTGCCTTTACACAAAAAAGAGGCCTACAACCAGATCCCATCCTTAAACTACAGGATGCCACACTACCCGTGAAACAAGAACACAAGTTTCTGGGTGTTCGGTTTGATAAAAAGCTGAGCTTTGTCGCGCACATCAATAGTATTAAAATCAAAGCGAACAATGCACTTAACATTCTAAAAATTCTCTCCCGGAAACGGTGGGGCTCCGACCGTAAATGCCTGCTACACATCTACCACACTTTGGTGCGTAGCATAGTAGACTACGGTAGCATTACATATGGTTCAGCCAGACTATCTTACGTCCGACGACTTGATCCAGTCCATAACCTAGGACTACGACTGGCATGCGGTGCTTACAGAACATCGCCTGTCCAGAGCCTACATGTTGAATGTAATGAGCCTCCTTTACAGCATCGCAGAGCGCTACTAACATTTTCCTACATACTCAGAATCCGACCCTCACCACAACACATATGCTACAACATCGTCACACAGTGCAGCTCACGCTTACATTATACAAATAAACCAAACATGATTAGGTCGCTTATCCTGCTGTACGAGGACTACTGTCGGAATTATGACATCCCTCGCGAAGTCCTCCAGGTTGCCAGAAAGCTAGAACGTTTGCCCCCGTGGTGTGATTTCACACCGTTAGCTGACTGGACACTAACACATTTAAAGAAAAGAGACACACCACATGAACACATCATACAAGAATTCCGCGCTCTTCAAAACAAGTATAAAGATTACATGGAATTTTATACTGATGGCTCTAAAACGGAAACACACGTGGGTGTCGGGGCCATAACAGAAAATTGGGAAACAAGTATTCGACTACCTCAGCATGCCTCTGTCTACACCGCCGAAGTGTACGCAATATGGACGGTAGTTCAAAAGATTATTGCTGACAAACTTCAAAACACTGTAATATACACAGATTCATTAAGCGTACTGAAGGCTCTTCACATGAAATCCCAAAGTGAACCCTTGTTAGGCAATATTTTGAACGCATTATCGTGAAACAAATATGGCAGATCAATTAAGTTTTGCTGGGTACCAAGCCATGTTGGCATATTGGGTAACGAAGCAGCGGATAGATGCACATCAATGGCAGCGTACAAAAACATTCAAAATACAGCACTTCCATATAAAGACAGTGTCAATGCGATTCGGAAGGCCCTGACGTCAAAATGTTTATGCGATTGGGACAATTGTTTAAGCAACAAGCTTCATCTAATTAAACCTGTAATTGGCGAGTGGAAATCATGCAGTCACCAGCAACGATTCTACGAGGTGATCTTGCCTCGACTTCGAATAGGACACACACATCTGACGCACAATTTCCTTCTCCGAAAAGAAAACCCGCCAACTTGCGAAAAATGTAATGAAGCTCTTACAGTCATGCACATCTTAATAACATGTCCACACATCGATACACTGAGACGGAGGTTTTTACACAGCCTGTATAATTTGCACATTCCATTACACCCTGCCCTATTACTAGCAGATGACCGCCTACACTCTTAGGCAAAGTTACACCCTTTGGCTTGCCCCTTCTGCCACACAACAATAATCGTTATCTGCCTTGATGCGTTTCCTTTCTTTAACGCTGCGAGCCCGGAACTTTCCAGTAACGAACGGCACGCGCGTTATCAGAAGGGGCACTCCAAAGGGTGTAAGCTGTTCTATGCTGATAACGCGCGTGTTGTTCGTTACTGGAAAGTACCGGGCTCGCAGCGTTAAAGAAAGGAAACGCATCAAGGCAGATAACGATTATTGTTGTGTGGCAAAAGGGGCAAGCCAAAGGGTGTAACTTCGCCTAAGAGTGTAGTGCCATTTCCTAACCTCTTCGACTTTTTACAAAAAACTGGTTATTTACACCAACTATAATGTAATGCAGATTTACCTGCCATAACGTTCCGTTTTATTTTGTCTTGTGACTGGCGCAGCATGGCCTTAGTTGCCTTTGTGCCACTAAACCCAAACTAACTAACTAATTATATATATATATATATATATATATATATATATATATATATATATATATATATATATATATATATATAGACAGGGTGTTTCAGATAACTTTAGCCAAAGTTTAGAAATATGCCGATGCACTCTAAGACGACGCGACCAAATGCTCACTTTTGTATGTAGTGTGTCACGTTATTTTTTGTATTTTGCTTAATTAGATAATCAGTCAAGATTAAGTGACCAACTTCTGAAGCAACGAAGCTAGGAAAAAATCTTCAATTAGAAACTAGCAGAGCGGTTTCCAAAACGTTCGAATAAGGAGTTTCTGTCTTTCTGTCTATTAAGTATTAGTGTTTTTCAGCTTACTGCGGATGCCCGCGAAATACAAAAAAAAAGAAAAAAAAAGAACACCACGTGGCGTGCCCGCTTGCGCATCGTGATTGCACTGCTCCCAGGCGTTCCGCCCACAAACGTACATAGCATTTAGCTGCGTCTGCTTATCGCTATCATGAACCGCCGCCAGGGAAATCACATCGCTGGCGTAAATCGCATAGCCAACGCCTTCGTCACTGACCTGTCGCCTTTTAGGCGGCAGCACAGCCGCTTAAATATATATATATATATATATATATATATATATATATATATACGTATAGGTTACAGTAAGCACCCACACACGAGGGTAAGAGATTTGAAATTCAATGTTACTTTCGGATGCGAACAGCAGCACTGTAAGGTCGACAACTGCGTCCGCAACTGTATCGCAGGCGAATTTGATTTTTATTCGTTCATTCAGTTCGCGCCCATGAACGAAAAAAAAAAGACAAAAAAAAAGAACAGCTTCGTTTTGCCATGCCATATGTAAGATGTCGGATGGCGCGTTGCTACAATGTCAACAGATGACGCTTCACATTTTAAATATCCCCTATTAAATGCACTAAAGCAGGTTTCTGACTCATTAAGTGCATTTTTGTCTGTTTGCATTCTGGAGTAAAATGTTGTGATAACTACCAAGCGTACTCGTGCAAATCTTACTTCCCCAAAGCCAATGTGGCTTACCTCAGAGATTTCCCTCGAGTATCCATGCATCGACGCTAACATGATTATCGTGCAACCTCCACTTTGCCAAAAAATTTATGACTGGCCATGCACACTTGAAATAAACCGACATGACCCCATGCCAAGTTCCTATGCCTCTGATCATGCTGGGCAAACACAACGAGGTATGTGATCTTTGTGAAAAAAGAAACAATTATTTTAATCAATTGTGCCAACACGAAAAACTGGACTCGCTGGAACTGAAAACATTCTTATTTGATAAGCAAAATACACTCAGGATGACTGCAACGACCCGCCTCACTATTACACTCCTTATAATAGGTAATTTGCTGTCCACCCACATGTAAGCGAAGTTTGATTCCGCGTATTATCACATTACTTGCCTTCATTCCAGCACGATGATTTCCGGCTCGAGGGAGTTTGTGACTTTATCGTGCGGGAGGGACAACCGAACAGGCACTCACCCCGCTTTGCTCTACCTACCAGCATTCACCAGCGTTTCTTTCTGACGTCTCGAAAGAAGTTATAGAACTTTTTGATAAATCATCAGAGCGAAACGTAGCAGGAAACTAGACAGCGTGATGCGTGGGCTGTGAGATCGAATACTCTTCCATCAAAGAAAGTAGGAATTGGCCAGTACGAAAGTTTCTTTGCTGAAATTGCGAAGTAGCACGACGGAATGGAAACTAAGCGAACTCACCAAGAAGTCGAACAAAGACCAAACAATGGTGTTTGTTGAAAGAAACAATAGCTCCTTCGTGCGCCAGTACTCACGTCAGAAAGCTCCAACTGGCAACGCACTGCACAACGAGGTGGCAGTGAAGTATCTCGGTGAGCAGATACTCATAACTTACCGCGCGAGCTCGATGCATCACTACGACAAGCCTCAGGTCAAATAATCGCCGTGAAAACTGTATACCTTACTGTGTCAATAAGCGAAACCGACAGTCACTTATGTAAACACCATCTTAGGACATGTCTAGCCCCACGCGAACCACGCTTATTCGCAAGAGTAGAAAGGTCATCTTCAGCCAACGGTTATATTGCGCGTGCAACTAGCGTTGAAGCAGTATGAGAACAGCTCGCGCCTGCATCAACAGGAAACAGGGCCTAAAACTTCCACGTAAGAGCGTTTCCTCATTGGCCCACCCGCCATGCATGATAGCGACCGGCGTGATAACGAGACGATCGGAGACGGCGTTTATGGACGAAAGAAAAAGAAAAGAAAAGCTTCGTAAATACGGACACAGATTAACTAGGCGTGAAAATTGTATGCGGATTGCCGTTTTCGAAGGCTTTAGCAGGCTCCCGTGCATTGGGGGCACGTCAAAGATTCCCTGGTGGTCAAAATTAATCCAGAGCACCCCCCCCCCCACGTAAAACCCCATAATTCATGCATTCATTCATTCAGTTTTAGCAGACGGAATACACGCGGAACATAATTCTTAGCCATGCATCTCTCTTAAGCACCTTTTCTAAAACAGTGTTCACGGAAGAAGACATTCTGGAGTCTTAATGTAGAAATTTGGCCGCTCAGACAGAAAGCAACGGAAGAAAAAAATACAGGCTAGTAGTGGCACATGTCACGAGAGTGCCAGTGCCAGGCTCTATCACATCGGCAGTGAGTGACTGGAAGCTACGCACCGACAGATATACCTAATATTGACACTGGATACATCGGCAGTTGATAAGAATGGCATACAGAATTTCGAAAACAGTTGTCATCTACTTTCTCAATGTTTGCCGACAACAGCCGAATAATCTGACAGATATGTAATATTTCATATACGGAACCCAGATAACGCGACTCTCAGGCGACTCCTAGCAGAAAGGCGCCGACTGCTTGGAGCGCCTAGGTCGGTCACAGCGTGTAAGCCTGTTACCTTGATGTGGCACTGTCCATCGCAAATCACAAGATTCGTTTCTTTTGTTCTCCGTCTCTGTTTGTCCTGGCCGCGAAGCAGCAGCAGTGACCATTAAAAATGAACTGCGACTGTTACCGTCGCTGTCCCCTTCAATACGTGGTAAACGTAAGGCTGCGGTGAATTCAAGTCGGTGAACTACAGCCCGCTTATGACCGAACTCTTGCCACCGCATACACAAGTCTCAGCACCAGCTACGTTGTTTGCGCGTGCCCTTGCGGCAGTACCTTTCGAAAAATTTAGAACTGCCGTCCAGCTGACTGCTTTATGTAATGACAATACTCCCTTTCGTGAAACTTCCGGCACCTTGTGTTAAAAATATTGCAAATTACAATTACAAGCATCCGTTGCTTATTAAGACAACCGTTATCTTTTATGAGAAGCCATGAGACACGTTTACAGGTACTTCCGGATTCACGTAGTTTTATCATTGACATGGCGGTGGAACCATCTTTTTTTAAGGTTCTGTATGCTGAGCACGAGGTCACGGGTCTCATTCCTGCCGCGGCGACCGAGTTCTGATAAAGGGACGGAATGCAAAAAAAAAAAAAAAACGCTCGCGCACCGAGCTTCGAGTGGGCGTTAAGGACCCCTGATTGCCTAAAATGTGTGCGTTGGCCTATATGCGTGCCGTCATATTAGCTCATGTTATCTGAAGATGCCTAAATTAATCCGGAGCGCCCCTCCATTACGACGAACCTCTTAGACCCTCTGTTGCTTTGGGACGTCAAATCCAGCAGAGCCACATTTCCCTCAGCACGTTTCGCGTCCAGTTCGGTGAGGAAGAAGGGTCTCGTGGGAACAGAACGAGAAAAACAGCGAAAGCGGTGTCATCAGCCTTGTTGTGCGTGCATGCTTGCACGTGCTTGTGCTTGCACCCACGCAGCAGCAAAACATGCAAATGATAGCACCGTAATTACAACGTGACAAAAAATGCTAATGCTGATGGTGCGCATTACAACATGTAACGGTCATGGGGTGTGACGTACTGCTGAAGTTATTCAAGCAGTGTCATTCTTGCATTAACCTTGGTCGAAGCAGAGATGAGGCTAAATTTAGGTGACAAAAGTACTCTCTAAGCCACCCAGAGAGACGCATGCGGTGCACGGGACACAGGCTACGCGAGGCGCAGGCTCATGTCACTACCACCGGTGCGCCACCGTTCTTATCACGAACTTAATTAATTAGCTTCGCTTACCAGCACACTGGCATAGTCTATTCCGACAAGAGGCAAACTTTCCGTACAATCATGTGCCTCACCTTCGGGCAAAACCATGAGTATTCATAGCCGTGCCGCAATGATCTCTTCCAAAAGTAGAAAGAAAGAAACACGCCCATCCTTTTCGATAAGTGTGACTCCCACGTGGGATGCGAAATGTGCAATGAATATCATGCAGCATACGTGCAGGTGCTGTGCGCGGCGCCGCGTTTGTCTGCAGTTTCAAAACAGCAATTAAAAAAAAGTACAAGGGGAAATGCTGGATGAATTCGTTTGGAGTGCGTGACGTGGCTCGAGAATTGAACTGTGCGTGCACGCATACCCACCGCAGGCACTGCTTTTGCGCTTCGCCGAGCCTTTCCAAGCCGGGTGCACAGATGTGCATGAAAAGGCGGCCGCGGGAGCGTGGGGAGCGGCAAAAGCCGTGTTGAACCCAAAACTGATAGGTGCGTGTTTGGTCAGGATTACTAGAACTGTGCAAATAGAGAAAAAAAAATATACAGACACGTTAGAGGTTTTCAGGAGCCATTCAGATTAGAAAATGAGGAGGAGCAAATAAAGAAAGCAAGTACACCGTGTTTACCTTTGTCATAAAGCTTAGGGTAAAACGTCCAGTAACTAAGACAGAGGAGGCCCTTGCTCTCAGAGGGCGCCAGTGACGATATGAAATTTAAAAGAAAAGGAAGTACAAGAGCCGGCTGTGCGCCCCCATGCAGGACCTATAAACAATCTATCTCTAACACCGTGTCTTAATATTAATAGATTTGTATATTTTCATAAGTCACCATTTCTGGTGGTAAAATTATTAATCTGGCAGAAACATTGCTCTTGACGCTTGCTGCGCTAAATACAAGAAAGTTTGTCTGCTTCAGTTTTTTCGTCTATGCTCAACACATTCATATCCTGTTTAATTTATTGCGTAAATAAAACCGACCAACCGACCTTTCCGCTCCGTTCCGTTCGGTTTTACAGGTCAGTTGCTGAACTAACACAAAAATAATAAGTTTCCTGTTGGTGAGTTTTCGTTGTTTTCAGGATGAGAAAAATGTACGCACTGCAAAGCGAGTGAGGGTTCCAGTAATAAGAAATGGCAAAAATAAAATGGCACTTTTTCGCTTTTCGGAACGGCTGCACTGGCAGCTACACTGGTAGCTACTCACACTGTATATGAAGTCTGACCTCTATACACCTAACTCCCCTGCCTGCGATGATTCTGTGAACAATGCAGTGATGGCTGGCCGCTTAATAGCGCCGGTCGCTCACAAGCGCCATGCGGGAACTGCAGCAGGAAGCCGTGCAAGCAGGTGTCGTTGTGATTTGCGATGCTCCAAGCAGAATGACGACATAATAATATTAGGCAAAATAATAACCTTCTAGAAACACAGCCCTGAAATGAATGAAAGAAAGTAGTTGACCGGTGCGCTGCGTTCCTGCGCGAAATGTTCAAGCGAGCACCATTATGCAGATGACTTGCTTCGCACAGCGACAACAGTTTCTCTCTGCCGAGATCTCGGTAAGCTGCGCACCTCGAATATCAAGAAACGGCACGTTAAACGAAAACACGACAAGCTCTCCGTCTAATGCAGACGGCGTGAACGTCGGCAGCCTATGCCTACAGTCGAAGCAAGAAGATTGCGGCACGTACCACTTCCGCTTGACCTTTCCCCTTGACCCCTGTTCAGTGGCTCCGCGGCAGTGCGAGACGGGTGCGCTTGACACGCGAGGCGCGCGTGCTATCGGTCAGAACAAAAGCGACAAACGTTAAAGGAAAGGGGAAAAAGAAGAAAACGAGAAATTATACATACAAAGAATATTTCTGTTGCAGAAATGGGCCAGGAGTGTCCATATAATCGCAATAAAAAGTTGCGTGGAGCTCCACAAATAACTGGCGGTGGCCACGGGCTATGTTTCACGCATATATCGGAGATATGTTGTGTCACTGGTATCGTTATAGACTGATCAGTTATGTTTCCCCTTTTTTTAAGTTTTTGTTCTTTTACTGACAACAGTTACGAGTCTACAAAATGTGCCGATCACGTTCGTTAATCACGCTTTGGTTCAGGCCCCGGCATGGGATTAAATGTGCGACCTAGGATTCATAACGCTTTTCCGAGCTGAGCATTCTAACCACGATCACTGTGCGCAAGCCATTGGGCGCTGACAAATGTCCCTGCATTTCACGCCGTGCAGCTGTCTGTGAGGTTCACGTGTCCGTGAAGCAAAAGCCCAAAAGGAAGAAGAAAAATGCGGCCGATATAAAGGTGAATTAAGTAAATGATAACGTTGAATACTCTAAACGTATCCATAAGTCGGGGTCTCATATCTGCTGTTCGCGAGTAATTGAATCCAAGGAACTTAAGCCACTGGTGTGTGGGTATATTTTTTTTTTTACCCAAGAGCACAAAGGAAGCTAAACACTTATAAAAACAACCCAAAACAGATAGAGTTTTATAGCGTTTAATTTATTTGCACATTGGAGACACTGAAAAATCCCAATATCAATCAAGGTAACGTTTGAAGAGTCGTAGTACATATTTTACGAAACCAGAGCTTCAGAAACCCAATATTGTTCTTGAGCGTCCATCAATTCGGCTCACTCTGTGATTTGGTGTTGAACCGAACGTGATGTTTCGCTTCTTACAAGTTCGTCTAATACTGCACTTTTTCATCGAATGTGATACTGTGACTAAACGCAGGGGATTAATTTCGCTGCAAAGCGTCCGCTGCAAACATAGGCGTAAATTCTCTAATACAACAACTTCAGCTAGCACAACGACGAAGAAGAAAGGAAGGGTGGAGAGAGGCACGTTTTATAAGGCGTGGGGGAAGTGTATGTGGTGTAATAGATACACCGCGGGAAATTAGCAATGCATTGCTAATTGCGATTTTGAGTGCCAAACATTGAGTCATTTAAGAACAATCAGGTGCAGTAAGGTGAAACTTCGTAGAAAGAAAGTGTGAATTTGCAGAAACAATCTGCAGAAATTTCATAGCTGTAGATGCGTAGGAGGCGCCGTAAGAAAATGTCAAATGTATGCTAACTAGGGCTGTTGTCGATTCTTGACGCGGGATTAAAACGTCGGCCGTTTGCGAAATGTTCGTGCATATTTAAATTCAACTTCGCAGTCATAAAACGTTGTTTACGAGAATGTGCTGAATAAATTTCTGAGCTACATATATGCTATTGGGGTTGCTGTAGAAAATTTTGACATTGACCTCGGAGCTATGATAGCAATACATTAAGCAGCCAATAAAATTTTAGGATTGTTGCTGTAAGTAAAAGGCTTAAATTTTACTTTGACCTTTGTGCTATCTTGAGCACGTTAACTGCAAAGTAGTCGCATGTTCAACGCCTCCGGTGTCTGTGTTGTCCGTGTTCCGTGAAGGTGCACTGAAGTTGCGCTGAAGCTGTACCGCACCCTCCTGTGTTCCGCGAGGGTGGCCACTGCAGTTAGCATTGTACCAACTGATGCTGCAAGGCACGTTTCGTTTTGCAGCTTGGCGACTGCCAAGTCCCACCTGGCGTAGGGTGGTGTCATTAATAAAAGCCAGCCGTCAAAGCCAATTTAGAGCGATAAATGTTAGCACGTATGGCCGGCCTGCTTTCAGAAACGTATGCTCAAGATATGTCGCATCTAAGCAGCGGCCTTAAGCATAACCGCACCTCTGAGTGCACAGTTATCACCACTACATCGCCGGAACGGTGTGCTCCGGAGTTTACTAGCGCAATGTAACAAATGCCGGTGGTTCGAAGCAACTTTATAGCAAGCGCGCACTGAAACATGCCAGGAAGGCACTCTAGACCTCTTCAAAGGACCTCCAAATCCAAAGCGAACGCTCGATCGAGGGAGGATGATGAACCCTGTCGAAACAGCAGGTTAAATCCATGTGCATCCAACTGCAAGGCTACATCACACTTCGTGCTTTAAACGGGGACCAACGCCCGCACGTATGCAGCTGCGGCTCTCTTTCGAAAAACACACGAGCACCGTGTTTTTGATTCCTAGCAGCTGGGGTAGTATTATCATGCTAGTTAGTCGAACGTGCGCAGAAGGCTTCCTTTAGTTCACCAAGTTCGTTCGAAATGCAAACGAAGTAGAGTGCAGTTGCCTAGCTCAAAGCTGTTCAGTTATTTTTATGGAATGGCGAGAAAGTATGTTCAGTCAATGCAGCGGCGAACACTGAGGCGCCCTGCAGCTGGATTCTGCTAAAAAATAGTGTTCTTTGCTTCTAGAACACTGTCTTGTAGAATATAAAAGGCAGCATACAAATTAATTTTCAAAATGTTGTCTTTCAACGCTTTCGATAAGCGGCGGTTGATAAAGTAAATGCAGGTCGGGGGAGAACGGAAATCATTCGCCAGCGAAAAGCAGGCTTTCTGTTCCTGCTTACATAGACAACCTGAATATCTGGCCCGCGGTAAACGCTGTCGCTGTCACGAAGGGTGAAGCAAACTGACGGCGTGATGCTGCGGCGCGGCCGTACACTTCCCAACCCACGGTGCGGCCCCGCTATACCCAAAGCAGTAAATATATATCTTTGAGACTAGAGAAAGTAGTTTTTAAGATAAGCAGGTCAGGGTCTGCTATGTAGCGTAGGATTAACGAACCGCCTCAAACGAGCAGAAGCACTTTTCTCGCCACTTGCGCGTCATTCGCCTCCAGCAGCCACTTTAAACCCACAAATGTGGAGGAAGCTCTAACAGCGCCCTCAGCAGCCGTCCGTTTCGCGCAGACATACGTTGTTCGGCTCCCTGCAGGACACATATTGGAGGTACTTGAATGCATTTAACTTACTCTCGGCTGGAAAAGACATGGAATAACGTGGCTGCTCGAACACAGTTTCTCGGAAGCCGCCTTGTCGAACCAACAAGCGTCCCATCCTCGCCAACTATACTCGTAGAAGCGTCGTGTGCGCCTCTCTATATTTCACAGTCGCCCCTTTCGAGCCGTGAGCAACGTTTCGTCCGAACCAATGGCCCTTCGAGAGCAGGCGGGGCTCACCCGACGTTGCAACCCTTGGGCATTAGGTTTCCGACGAGGCCCTCGGCCGAAGGGGAGCAGAAGGAGTTCCAGCGGACAAAGCCCGGCCGCGCCAGAGGCTGTACCGGCTCGGCCACGGTCAGCTGGGCTGGCTGCACGTCGAACGACTCGGGCGTCAGCAGCGGTGGCCCCGGGCCCAGGGCGAGCCCGCCGGACTTGGTCGGCAGCACGCCGGCCAGAGGCTGCGACAGCCTGCACGGACGACGCCAGCGCTACGGTTAAGCCCTGCTCTGCTTAGCCCCGCGAAAGTGTGCGTGTGTGTTTTCAGGTTTAATTTTTCTAAACATTAACTTAATTCCTACATAGAGGTCAGCCTCGGGGAAGGAGACGCGGCGACTTATAATCCAAGAAGGTGTGCGCTTGTACACGTTTACGCCACGCACACAAACGAGCCCGCAAGTAAACACTCATAAATCAATAAAACTTACAGTCGATAGAATACATTCATCAGGACATCGGCTACACGCGGAGCATTACAGAAGTTGTCAAGTTGAATAGCATGCAATGAATGAACAAAATTGGGGGAAAATACAAAACTTGCATACATGTATTCTTTTATGTGGCGTTCATGCACACTTTCTTGTGTTGCGCATTTATCGAGTTCGATGTGGAAGGGCGCAATGTTAGAAATAAGATGCCCTCAGATCTGACTGGTTAATGTCGATGATGCTACTGACATGTCTCGGATGCGCGCTGTTGCACGCCGCAACGGCTATAATAGTTGCTCGCTGCGATGCCTTGTGCGCGCAATGGAAAACGAGCGGGCACAGTGCCATGAACACATCAAGCAGCATTTGTGCGCTAAGTGAATCACACTCGTTGCCTACACTACCGACAAACCCGCCGCGGTCGCTTAGTGGCTATGGTGCTGGGCTGCTGAGCACGAGGTCGCGGGATCGAATCCCGGCTACGGCGGCCGCATTTCGATGGGGGCGAAATGCGAAAACACCCGTGTACCTAGATTTAGGTGCACGTTCAAGAACCCCTGTGGTCCAAATTATTCCGGAGTCCCCACTACGGCGCGCCTCATCATCAAATCGTGGTTTTGGTACGTAAAACCCTATAACGTAACGTACAATAGCGACATATCGTTTACTTCTCTCCATGGACCCTTCCCTCTGTGGGAGCAAGATACTTGCCAGGACGTGAAGTCATGCTGGATTACGTGTACCCCAGGTCACGTGTGTCCAGACTGTACTGAGGATTGAATCGCCACCGCACTCTGCCATTTGTTTGCTTCTGCAACATGCAGAATTTACAAATTGCACATGATCAAGAGTGCAGTACTATCTCTAGAGTCTTCCAAAGCGACAGACGCGGAAAGAGCGGCCTTTCAAATATAGACAGCCACCCAAGATGTTAATAAAATAACATGTGCGCGTTTTATTTCTCTATAGTTGCGGTCAGCCCGTGCGCTCTGTCGGCTGAAAAAGTAAACAGGGTTGCCCAGCTATCATTCATCGCGTTTTCAAAAAAAAAATACGCGCCTCTGGCCGGTTCTCAATGGCATCTCCTCTGATCTTGCTGCAGTGACCTCTGGAGTTCCTCAAGGCTCTCTCGTGGGGCCCCTCTTATTTTTATTATACATAAATGATATCACCAGCGGTATTACGTCATCTTTCAGAATGTTTGCAGACGACTGCGTAGTATATAGGGTTATTGATAGTGACTGTGATTTTTATGCACTTCAGAGTGATTTAGATAAACTTTCAACTTGGTGTGCGAAATGGGAAATGTCACTTAACGTTTCAAAATGTTTAACATCACCTTTACAAGGAAACATTAATACAAGACATACGAGTACAAATTAAATAGCGCTACTCTAAGCAGGGTTACGGAATGTAAATACTTGGGAGTTTGGTTTACCTCGGATTTAAAGTGGAACAGGCATGTAGAGGAGGTAAGAAGGAAGGCGGCACGAAAGTTGGGCTTCCTCCGTCGAAATTTTGGCCGATTACCTAGTAAATTGAAAGAACGGCTGTGTTTTACTCACGTACGTTCGGTACTTGAGTACGCTTGTATCTGCTGGGATCCTTATACGTGTCAGTTAGTCGATTTACTTGAAAAAATTCAAGATAGGGCGGTTCGATTTGTTCTTGGGAATTACGACAAAAACCTCAGTATTACCGAAGGCAAGCGCAGACTTCATTGGCAAGATCTAAAGGACAGAAGAAAGGGCCTCAGACTCAAATTTTTTCACAGTGTTTAAAATTCTAAAATAGGCATTGACAGGAACAAATATATTACGTTACCATCGTATATTTCACGTAGAAGAGACCATGCCTTGAAACTCCATGAATTTCCTTTTAAAGGTGACACCTTGCGTTATGAATTTTTTTATAGGACCACAAGGGAGTGGAGTGCTCTCCCGTCAAATATTGTTGGTATACAATGTAATGAAAAGTTTTACCGCGCTTTGTGTGTTGAAATGAGTGTCAATTGATGTAGATATGTATGTACCCCCCTGCTGTAATTCCTTCCAAGGCGATGTGGGTACTCAATAAATAAATAAATGAATAAATAAATAAATAAATAAATGAATAAATAAATAAATAAATAAATAAATAAATAAATAAATAAATAAGGATAACCGAGTGAATAGTGTTCACATTCGAGTAGAGCAGCCGCTGCTATAACTTTAAAAAAATTATGTGGTTTTACGAGCCAAAACCCCAATATGATTATGAAGCACGCCCTAGCGGGGGACTCCGGAAATCTGAACCACCCGGGTTTATTTAACGTGCACCTAAATCTAAGTACGCAAGTGTTTTCGCCCCTATTGAAATGCGGCCGCGCGGCCGGGATTCGATCCCGCGACTTCGTGCTTAGCATGCCATAGCCACTAAGCAACCGCGGTGGGTTACTATAATATGGATGCATCAAATGGCCCATTCAGCAAGAAATCCGGCGTCTGTAGCAGTGAAAGGGCAACTCCCATTGGCAGCGACGCCACGTGACGCGCGCGCCTCGACGGCGACGCGACGCCGCGGGGTCAGACGGAAAGTGCGCCTCGAGCAAGGCGCCTCGAGCGGCCAATCGCGCGGCTATTTTGCGCGCATTTGCGGGCTTGTTTCACGCTCGGAAAAATACTTTTATGTAGCACGTGTTGAGCGACGGAAAGATGTATCGGGAGTTTTTCACGTCGCTTTACAATTTTCTCATTAACAGTTTTCATCTAATTATAATATTTACAAGTTGATTAATTAAGACTAATTACGTAATGAGACAGAATGCAAAAAATAATCCGAGTATCTCCAAGCAACGGCAAACAACATTACCTTGGTTCTGTCCAGCTACGTGGCATTTGCATATAATTAAGTCTTGGTGCATGATATTTGGGACACCGCCATATTGCCGCCACAAGGTCCCATTCAAGTTGCGCGCCCTTCCTACTGGACACTGTGCACGCCGTACCGTGGTGTCGTTAAGCAACAACAGGCAGCGATCTTCGTGACACAGGGGTTTCAAGGCACCGACGGCGGCCTCGGCGTACTCGGTTCCGCGTTCTTCGGACTTGTTGACAGTGCGGCTTTCCACGGCATCTACTTTCGACCTGACCAACCCAAACGCGGTCACCGTCACCTCATGCGTACTTCGACAGCAAGTTGTAAGTTCTACGCCCTTTTCACATTGTGATTTCAACGCCGCCTTCACTATAAACGTGATCATCAGAGTTGGGCCTAGCGTTAGGTCTAACGCTAGGCCTAACCTTGGCCTTGGCCGCTCGACGTGACACCGTCGTCATGGGGCCACCATCGCAAGTCGACGCATCCTTAGAACGCATGGAAATTGACGTTCTGAAAAGCAAGGCCGCGCAAAGAGAAGATGACCCCAGCGTCTCTTGTGTTGACCAGCCGCAAGCTAAGCAAGCGAAACTCGCCCCAGGCGCGGACGCAGCCGAGACGCAGGCAGCCAGCGCCGGAGCAGCGTTGGCCAGAGACACCACGGAGGCACCCGAGACGCAAGTAGCAAACGGCAGCGAGACCCCAGACGCAGCCGAGACGCAGGCAGTCAATGCGACCCAATGGCAAACTGTACCAGGCAAGCGGCAGGCTATTAAGGAGCGGAAGGCAGAAAACTTCAAGTACCTTAAAGAATTACCATACCATGTAGTAGTCATTAGGCCCACGGAGAGGCGCAACATTTCGTCATTTCCCCGCGCTACGCTAGCCACTGCACTGAACAAACTTGCGGTTGACGCACATTTAGCTAAGCTAGCGGTCTACAAACCTGACAGCAGAAGCAACACGATCACGGCTATTGTGAAAGAACAGCAGCATGCTGTGAACATTTCGAGGCAAGTCAAGACGCTATGCGACCCGAAGTGGGGTACTGTCAATGTCACTAGCTACATGGCACCTCCAAAGAACACCGTGCGGTTTGTAATACACCAGGTTGAGCCTGGTAGCACCAACCGGGATCTCATGGAAAACATTTTTTCCCCGCATGGCACAGTTCTTGCAGCGAGGATGTTAGGCAAAACCAGCACAGCCCTCGTCACGTTAGAGGCACCTAGCATTCCGCAAAGGGTCTATTATTATAACTGCCCGCTCAAGACCCACCCATTCAAGAACAGGCCAGTATTATGCCTTTCTTGTCACAAAAGTGGCCACATGCAAACATTTTGTCCAAACAAACCGGTGTGTTCCCAGTGTGCAGTCGACCATGACCAAGACACCCAGTGCGGAGTGCCTTTTTGTGTCAGATGCCAAGAAGAAGGCCATATGGCAACAAGCCCCACGTGTCCGTACAGAGCATCCCAGGCGCCTTCGCCTCGATCAGTACGGTCAAGAAGCCCAACGCGACGATATGAGGCCACTAGACGTAATACCAAAAGGTCAGTCACCCCAGCAATGCACAGACAGGAATCGAAGTCACCAGCACCACAACAGGAAGCAAGCGGTCAATCCAAGCACCATCCACACAAAACACCGAGTAGGCACCGCAGCCCGTCAAGTCAACCGAAGCAACCTCGCCAGTCACTATCTAAGCTTGACCAAGCTATAGCCAAAGCGCAAGCCGATCTAGAGAAGGCACGGTCCTTGATGATTACGACACAACGTGCTTTCAACGAGTTACTAGAAGAAAAGAAAAAAGTCGAAAGCGCAGAGAAGTTTCAGAAGGCATCAGCTAGATTCTGGGCCGAAAACCCCCTGACCAGCCCTTCTACTCCTCCAATGCCGGATAAGACCTCTGCTCCTCCAAACCCATCCCCACAAAAGGTATGCCCGCCGCCCAGATCGCAGTCGGCATACGAAAAACCCGATATGCTTGCGAACGAAAGGATTACGGCAGCATTGGCGGATATCGGGAAAAGACTTGACGCCCAAGAGGAGAAGCAAGCCGAACAGACCAACGTAACTACCCAACTGGCCACAATCATGACGAAACTGTGTGCACTAGGCACGATTAGCAACCAGCTCAGCCAAGTTCGCATAGAACAGCAGAGGCTCCGCCTTGAGCAAGATTACATATTACAGCGACTGGACGCCCTAGAAAACAAGCAGCCACCCCCAACCAAGCACATCTCCGCCGGAAAGCAAAGGTCGGCCCCCTACCAACAGCATAAATATGGCGCCTGTTTCCCCCGAAGATACACCGGACATCCTGTAGTGGAATTGTCGAGGTCTTCAAGCCTGTGCAACAGAATTGAATCTTCTATTCGAGCGTATAGGTTATCCAAGCATTCTTCTGCTGCAGGAGACCAAGGGAACATCTCCGGGTCTTCATCACTACAAAGTTATGTTTTCTCCCAGCATCACGCATGCTCATTGTGGACAGGAGAAAATACAAGCACAAGCCGCCATTTTTGTACATAAAGACACACCGCATGCGCAGCTGGACATCGCCACCTTCTGCACACCACATCAAGAAATTGTGGCAGCGAGAATACGCTACAACAACAAGCATGTAGTCATCGCTAGCGTATACTACAGACCATCGGCAAAATCACAGGATACAAATTATGATTGGTTATGGCAGCTGAAACACGCCTACCCAAGGGATGCCATTGTGGTAGGTGGGGACTTCAATGCGCCGCATGAAACATGGGGCTACCGAAACTCAAGCTCAAACGGAACAAGACTTAATGCAGCCACGGAAAAGGCAGGGCTTTTGTTGGCCAATGATATCGACTATCCCGCGCGACGCGGTATGCAACCTGGGCAACGTGACACGATTCCAGACCTGACCTGGCACTCTGGAAACATCATTAAGGATTGGCGGTGCGGCCATGAGACAATGGGTAGTGATCATTACCCAATTTGGATTGAGCTGAACTCGACTCTCAGAAAACGAAGACGCACTACTCAAACAGTCAATTGGCAAAAGTTCAGAGGGGCCCTCGATGAACATCTAGAGGAACTTCCTGTTGAGGACCTCCTGCGCAGGGCCAAAGAACAAGCCACCACTTCCACACTGGTGACAACAGATGTCCCCACACCAGATACCCACCTCCTCAATCTCTGGGAGAGCAGGAAGCAGGCAGAGCAAGAATACCTATTATCAAGAAAGGATTATAAAAAATTGCTGACTTTGCGCAAGAGAACAGCAGAGGCGAGACGATACGCTAAGCAGCTCACCCGGGAGAGATGGCTAGACTTCTGTAGCACTCTGTCACACCGTTCCGGTACAGGGCGCTTGTGGCGCACCTTCCGAGCTATGAATGGTCAAAAGAAGACTAGGAATAACATAGAGAACATCCTGATCCGCACCGGTCAGACCGTCGATGAACTAGAGCATGAGGCAGCATACACCTTCTTCCCGCAGCCCGTTCATTTGCCACCATACGATATCTACACTCCTCTGCCGTCTGAGAACTCCGACGGCATCAATGCTCCATTCAGCCTGTTTGAGTTGGAGCTAACCCTTTCGCAAGTGAAGCGGAACAGTGCCCCAGGAAAAGACGGGATCTCCTGGAGCATGCTCCGCAACGCAGACACAAATACTAAGCGCAAGCTCCTAGGCTTGATAAACAAGCATTGGCAAGATGGCTCCCTTCCTAAGCACTGGAAGCATTCCGTTGTCATACCTATACCGAAACCTGGCAAGCAACCGACGCAACTCGACAATATGCGACCAGTCTCACTTACTCCGACCATTTGTAAGTTAATGGAAAAGATGGTTACTACACGCTTCTCCCACCACCTCGAAGAGTGTGGGTACTTCCACCCCTTCCAGACTGGATTCCGGCCGCAGTTGGGCACACAGGATAGCCTCTATCTTCTGCATACCACCATCAACCGCGAGAGGAAATTTTGCAGAGGACGACCAGACATTCTAGTAGCAGTTGACTTGAAGAAAGCTTTTGATACCATTGGCCACCCTGCTATTATAAAAGCAGTCGAAAGCACTCGAGCAGGCACCAGAATTGTAAACTTCGTGAAAGCATTCTTAAAAGACAGGACATACGAATTTCAGCTATCTCCCGGTCATCTAGCCAGGCACTTCACCAACTCTGTAGGAGTCCCACAGGGGTCAGCCATCTCCCCTACACTCTTTAATGTCGTCATGGCCAAAATCGCGTGGAAGTTAAACGCTGTTGAAAACCTTTGGTTTACAATGTACGCTGATGATATAACCCTGTGGACGACCTATAGGCTCAGTTCAGCTGAACAAGTAACAACGCTACAAAATGCACTGGACATAATTGATCAGGAGCTGAAACCAACAGGCATGAGGCCCTCGCCGGAGAAGACGCACTACATCACGATACATGACAAACATGGAAGTTCCGACGTAACCCTTTACTTCGATGGCCACCAAATTCGCCAAACGGAAGAGGGATACCTCAGAATATTGGGCATCCCAATCAACAAGGACGGCACGGCAAGCACATGGCTGCAACATTTGAAGCAGCAATGAAAACCGATGGTGCACCTTATCAGGAGGCTAACCCACCACAGCGGAGGGGCAGGAACAGAGGTTGCACGGCGGCTTACGGTAGCTGTTTTCACCGCCAAGATAAGGTACGGAGCGCCACATTACGACCTGACGGCCGCAAACTACAAGCAACTTGACAAGCTACACAACATGGCTATGAGGGCAATCACCGGCCTACCAATACACGCAAAAATAGAAGACCTGCACAGATACTCCGGCCTCCCGACGGTGGAAGCATTGGTTAAAACCCACAAGGATAACCATGAAACGAGGCTGAAGAACACGTGAAATGGTCAGCGACTGCTACCTGCACTGCATGGCACCAACCTGCACCTGCCAGAGCTGGATCACCTCCTTCCACCCTGGGATGAAATAAGGGTTACGGAACCCAGACCACTACCTAAGAACACCAAAGGTGAAGGCAGGGCACACCGACAACAAAGTGTACTAGACGCGGAACAAAAGCATGAAGGAACAAAAATATATACTGATGCTGCGTTACAATACGATGAACATTCAGGAAAAATGTGTGCTGCTACCGCTTTTTACAGAGAAAACGGGCAAGCACACGCCGTGAGCCACAGCGGCTATACTTCCTGGACAGCCACCGATCTTGAACTACTGGCCATCGAAGAAGCCATTCAACTCTGTGAGGCGCGCACCGAAGACACGGTTCACATCTACACCGACAGTCAAGAGGCCGTCAAGCAACTGAACTCCAGATCCTACACGACTACCATAGCGCACCGCATAAAACAAGCCTGCAGCCACCTGCGGGACAATAGACATGCACGCATTTTCGTACACTGGACACCTGGTCACAACATGAGGGGAGCGGGGAACAGGGCGGCCCATGAAGCTGCAGGCGAGTAAATTAGAGAAGACCGCCATCGCAGCCGTGAAGTGAGCCCGTCCCTGCTGGACCATACCTATAGCTCCCCGTCATCCGTCGTTGTACCAGATCAACAGATTGCCCGGTTGAAACACGAGAGGAAGGCTCTACTACGGGAGTCCATTCCTAGCATCCTTCCTCCCATTCCCACTCGCCTTCCAAGAACAGCCCAGGTCCTCATCCACAAAGCAAGAGCTAAGGCATCTATTACACCGGATGTCCTGAGCAAGTGGAGAAGAACAGAAGTGGAATGCCCCAGCTGCCCTGCGATCAACGTCGATCTTAAACATATGATCTGGTCCTGTCCTGCCACAGCCACCCTTAGGGACAAGCACACCCGACCTCCAAAGGTGGCATCGTACGAAGACTGGGTCGCACCTCAAGCAGATTCCACCAGAAGAATCAACGCTTTGCTCTCCTTTGCGAAGGAGGCAGGCATCCTTGCTTTCACCTAACCCCCACCCCTATCTTAGGCCACGGGCCATCCCTTCTAATAAAAGTTTCAATCAATCAATCAGTGACACAGGTAGCCGGTTGGACCCGGCTCGCATGCGCCACGCGCACGAGGTGTCACGCGAAGAGAAAGAAGAAGACGGTTCGGGGCCAGTTTGAGAACGCGACTGCCGGGGATTTCTTCGCGACCGCAGTGACTTTTGGTTGTGAGCACAAGTTCGCCCTTAATAAACATCGTTACAATATAGACCGGCCACGCAGTTGCCGTTTCCCGGCAACTGCAACCATAATTTTTACCGGGAAACGCTTGCAGCGAATGCTATGCGCGAAGGCGAGCTTTCGGATTCTTTTTTTTTTCTTTCCCCGCATGGCTGGTGCTGCCGCAGCCAAGGGTGCACGGACGTGAGCGCCGTCTGGTAATGCTTCAAGGTGGATTCCTCTGCTTTCCTCCTCGTGCTGCCGCTGCACCCTACTCCTCCACTTTCCCCCTCGCGCTCTCCTCGCTCTCGCTGTATTTCGTCCCCAGCTGCGCTCCGCGTTCGCTCTTTCATCCTTCGCTGTGCTCGTTCGCTCGGTTACGCCGAGGCACGCAGACGCTCAACGCAGGAAGGGGCACCTGAGAGCTGCGCTCTAAAATGAAAAATATCACGTGGCTTACCTCCGCCCGCATCAGATTGCAGCACCCTCAAACACGCTCCACATGAGTTGGTGAGCGCAGTCTTTCCACGATGACGCATCAACCGACAGTTCTTCTGCCACTCTTTCCTCATCAGCACCAAGGCGCCGCGCTGTCACGGGCGGGGCTCGCCGGATAAAGCGTCAGCTCTGCCACATGGAGCTTGTCTGGGGGCACTGATGTTTTATTTGGGCGGACGGTTAGTCACGTGATAGTTTCTATTTTGCGCGGGCTTTCTTCATCAGCCGGAAAAAAATAAACCGGCAAAAGTACCGGGCCTGAAACATGCCAGCTTTAAATCTCTTTCAATTTCCTACAAGTATTCCTTGACAGCACACCATTCAGAGTATTAATTTTAAAAGATATTTAATTGCAACGAATTATTAAATTGAATGGCATCATCAAAAAATTACTGGCGGTTACTCTACTCGACTGTGAACAATGTGCACTCGGTTATCTTCGTGTATAATGATCCGCCTTTATTAAAAACGCGGTGCATGATAGCTGGGACACTCTGTATGTTGTTTCACTTCAATAAAATTAATTGGTAGTCTGCGCTTACTCTGTTTTCATGAGCCTTCTTGCGGGGTGGCTATTTCTTCCATTCTGGCAGTACTTTCCTAGAGTTATCATCAATCAACTAGCCCCTGAAGACGTTCTAGTCACCAGCGCGGCCGCCTGACCGTTCTCTATATCGGTCTAGTGAAAACATCACATTGCAACTACGGAGATACAGCCAACATGTTTGCACTTCACCAAGGAAATGTAAAATAGCACGATAATACGTTTCGCCAAAAAGTTAAATTAAGATGAATAGTGGGATTTTGCGTGCCAAAGAACTCCGACCTCATTATGGGGCACGCCATAGTGAGGAACTTCGTGGCTCCATGGCTGCTTACACTTCCAGAAATCTAATTGTCGGTAGACGGGATGGTCAGAAAAATAGACATGTTCATTCAAGCTGCTCAACAACTAGCACTTTACCAGATATATATGCGGCGTTCAGGATACAGACACGTCTATACAGATGGTTCCCGTATAGCAACCTCTTCAACTTCAGCATTCATTATACCGCGCATCAATAAACCAGAACCATTTAAGTTATGTCGTGCGACTTCGTCTACAATAGCTGAACTATTTGCAATCCTATGTGCGATAAAATTTATAACTTCAGTAAGGGATGCGCAAAAATGGGTAATTTTCAGCGACTCACAGGCGACTCTAACATCACTCTGCAGCACAAAAGGAAAATCAATCAGTGACAGTATCATATACGAAACACTTAGATATCACAAAGGCAAGCCAAGCGAAGCATGAAATAGCATTCCAGTGGATACCAGGGCATTGTAACATTCCTGGCAACGCAATAGCCGATGAAGCAGCACGACAAGCACACCTCAGAGATGATGTGGTTCCGATCCCAATATCAAAGAATGAATTGCGCTGCATTATAAGGGCAACGTCTTTCAATATGTGTAGAAATACGTGGTTTGACCAGAATTCTAAGAGCTTGGATTTGCATCATATTCATCCGTTTATTGAACTCAAATTTCCATTGTCATTAGACAGAAGTATATCAACACTTATTCATCGATTAAGGCTAGGCGCTGCCTACACAAAACCTTTCCTACATAGAATTGGCCGTGCGGAACCTCCTCCTATAGAGTGCCCACATCACGACACACCAAGACGCCGACTTAGATCAATCCTAATTACATTAGAACGCAGACTTTTCAGTTTAAAGAAACCTTTGGGCCCTTGCCCAAAAGCGGCCTTGCAGAAGAGCGCTTTAAAAGCATTAAAAACTTTTCTCAATGACAGCGGCATTGTTGGCCGTTATTAACGCTTTTAATGTTCTTTTAATTTCAATGCCTTTGTATATATGTATGTGTTTGTGGATTATGTTATGTTGACTGTTCTGTTGTGACTTTATGTGATAATGCATTTACACGATGTATGCACCACCCACTGACTAGAGACTGTATTGTTAGGCGACAGTCTCCTTTATATTTTTGAGAATTTCTTCTGCAGAACTGTGCAGTCATATAATCTGTGTATTGCATGTACCATGTATTTCTTACGTCATAGTGTTACTGTGAAAACGTTGCTTCACAAGTTCTGGTGCTTGTATGAAAAGGTTATTTACCCGCCGTGGTTGCTCAGAGGCTATGGTGTTGGGCTGCTGAGCACGAGGTCGCGGGATCGAATCCCGGCCATGGCGGCCGCACTTCGATGGAGGCGAAATGCGAAAATACCCGTGTACTTAGACTTAGGTGCACGTTAAAGAACCCCAGGTGGTCAAAATTTTCGGAGTCCTCCACTACGGGGTGCCTCATAATCAGAAAGTGGTTTTGTCACGTTAAACCCCATAATCTTTTAAAAGGTTATTTCATACGTAATCTTGAACCCTGTATGTTGTAGGGTAGACCAATTCAACATCTCCTTATATCACATCGATAAAGAAAGAGAAAAAAAAACTCCGTATTAATTCTACACACTTGCAGGGTTCTTTATCGTCGCGGTACACGAGCGTCCTTGCATTGAATTCACTCCCACCGGAATGCGGCCACCGCAGCCAGAATCGAAATCGAACCCGTGACCTCGTGCTCAGCAGCGCAACACCGAAGCCACTCGTCGCCGATAAGACTCCTGGCTGGTCGTGAACCTCATCATTGAATGTCGGCCAAGTAAGTAAGGCACCACGGACGTTTATGGACAACACGACCGCCCTTGTGATGCACTTGTTTGTGAAATAAGGTTATGTCGTATTCCCACCAAACATTCTAGTATTTAAGCTCGCCAGGTAAAGGTTGGGGAAGCGCCGATACGCTGCCAGCGCACCGTCAACACTAAGCCTCTCGCCGCCGGCGCAGGCCACAGAGCGAACGAGGCACCTCAGCGTGATTGCGTAGCAGTCGATACCTGTGTTTGTTGATAAGTGAAGACAAAGAGGAATCTTTAAGAATTAGCGCTTTCAAGGTGGCAAAGCAGTACACAGGCTTTAAGAGACTTTTTAAGATAATTGTGACAACTTAGGGTTCTTAAACGTGCAGCAAAGTCTAATGACACGAGCTTAATTTTTTGTCTACATTTATTAATTTAATCGATCAATTTGCCTGCCACGCCTATCGGGATTCGACCGAAAGTTTAATCCGCCACCCAGTGCTCAGCAATAGTGTGCCATAGCCACAGAGTCACCGCGGTGGGTAAGGCGAAATTTTTGATGAGCACTTTTTGAGCCATACCCTCAAACAATAACAATTTGTGCATAGTTAAAGTGACAACCGCTGCAATAGCTTTTTTTTTGTGCACGCAGTCAGTTCTCCGACACGGATGCCATGACCAATTGACATACGAAGTCGCGAAACATTACCATCAGGTCCAACAAAAAGGTCACGAGGTCGTTTTTCAATGGGTACCTGGCCATTGTGGAATCAGTGGCAATGATTCCGCCGATAACGCTGCTCGCACAGCACATCAAGAAGAGCACAGCGTTCCAATTCCGCTTTCGAGGACAGACGCCGTAAGGCAGCTTCGACACCTGACACGCAGTCTCACACTGACCGAGTGGAACTCGCCAAACTTACGACTTACACGATTGCATCGACTAAACCCTACCCTGCAACTCCGACCTCCAATCGGACTACCTCGACGTGAAGCTACGCTTCTCTTTCGCCTTTGGTTAGGAGTTGCCTTCAGAAAGGCATACTCTACATTAATTGGAATGACTGACAGTGCAGCATGCGAGGTCTGTGGCACCGAAGAAAGATCGACCACCTGCTGTGCCACTGTCCACGATACACTCCAGAGAGACAAGAACTTGCCAAAGCTTTCCAAAAACTGTACAATCGACCGCTTTCTGTGCAGGTGCTGCTGGAACACCGCCCCCATCGCCCGTCGGCCCATAAAGTGGTGAAGGCGCTTTTGTGCTTCTTAAGGACGACGGGCTTGTGCGACCATCTGTGACTTTTAATGCAATTTCTGTTGGACCACACACGTCAGCGAATTCACCGCAATTTCCTTCTTTCCTTCCCTCCTCTCTCTCTCCCTGTTATCTTTGTTTCCCCTTTCCCATTCCCCCGGTGTAGAGTAGCCAACCGGACGTTATTCTGGTTAACCTCCCTGCCTTCTACTTATCTCTTTCCCTCCTCCCCTTTTAGTACGATTAGCATTCTCAGGATACTTCGCCCACTTTCCTGCTGGCGTGTGCGTTTTCTGTACCGCCAAAAATATTGGCCAACTCCGAAATAGAGCGCTGCAGATGTGTGGGCCGATCCCGAACGTAGTGCAGTCTAAAAATACGGGCCGCTCCCTAAATTCAATGCAGTTTAAAAATGTGCGCCTAAGCTTCGTCTCGGCGAATTTCAATTAAAAATATTTAAGATTTCTTCGGCGCTGGGCGGAAATGAATCCTCGTCCTCAAGACTTCCGAAGCACAGTAGCAGCCGTTTCCTTTATCACACTGCGCCACAAAAACACGTGGGAAGGGAGGGATTGATTATGAGCGCTCACATACACTGGCGCGCAGCGCATCTCGAAGTCTACGCCCAGGGGCGCTCCAATTCCAATTCCAATTCTGCAATTAGGCCTCCGCGATTGGTCAAAAACTCTTTTGGACAAACCCCACTTCGCATGTCAGTCACGCGACGTCACGGAAACCACGATAGCTCCCCATCTGATATGACGTGTGCACACTGATTATGCATGATTGGAGCAAACAAAATAAAAATAGTTATTTCTAATTCGACTACTTTTCGCCATTATCCCTCGCCTATTGTCCAACGTTTTCGGGCTGCACTCCTTCACTTGCCTGTCGCGCGGCGTCACAAAACCGCGAAAACTCACCGCAAGAAAGCGACGTGTACGCGTTAAAGATGCATTAATATGCCGAACAAAACTGAATGTTTCTCTGAATAGCCGCAGGCTGCCCCGTTCCGAAAGGAATAAAAGATGGCTGCCGCCGATCGCTCAGGCACCTGCTACTCGCACCTGCCCTAGACCATAGGTTTATTTGCGCACAATAAAAACTTTACGTGGCCATGTAACGTTTTCGAGCACTTTCGGCACGTTTATGACCTCACTCTGCCAACTCTTCCTGGCTGAGGATCCGGTTTAGTGTCATTCTTAAACTTTCGTTGCACGCCGCCGCGATTTTCGACTAGCTGCCGCAACCGAATGTATATATGAGGTCAGCAAAAGTGACCTATAAACGAGGAGAGCGCTTGATTGGTCCGTTTAGACAACCCTCCGAGTCATCACCCGATGCTTGCGTCGGCGGTTGATTGATTGATTGAAAACTTTATTATTCCACCGAGCTGGGGTGCCCGCCTCTTACCCTGCACGCAGGTAGGGGGGGGGGGGACGAAGCAGTCTCCGCGCGTTGAGGACGGTGAGTCTTCACGGCCTCAACGGCCAGGCGGTTACGCAAATTTGACGTAAGGAGATTGGAATGAAAACATATTGGAATAGTTAGGGGGCCCCAGACTTCGCGGGCGCGCCCGCTATAGATGGCGAGGCGTGTCTAGAGGGAAGCGCGAGAGGGAAATCCGGCTGCAGTACACGCAAGCCTCATACATGACGTGTTTCGGGGGGAGCAGTGCGGCGTGTAGCCAGCATTGCTTCACTGCTCATCCCTTTGACGCCGACATTAATCGTAAGATGGATTTTGCTTCAATTCCTTTAGATGATATGTAGAAAAAGGAGGCGTTGTTGCCTTTTGCTAACGGCGCCTATCCCTCCTTACTTGGTTTTCCTTTAAGCTGCTGACGTCCGCGTTTTCGATGTAAACGTGACTCACCACAAAAGCACACACGTCATCATGTCGGTTTCATGCTGGAAATTGGTGGTATAAGGAGCTGACTCATTCATCGGTGACATCTGTGGTGGTGGCCGTGGAAGAGAAAATGTAAATTCCTTTTTGCGACATCAATGCATGCGCTCTTACACATAAAATAAGAATAAGTCAATCTGATTTTGCCACACTTTTCTCCTTGTGAATCACGCCACAGTTATGTCGACTGCAGCAGACGCGGCGATGTGGGCTTTCTCGGATCCACCGAATTAAAAATAAATAAATAAAAGGAATAAGTTTATTAATTTCTTGGCGCTACGAGTGGAAGAACGAAAGTATAATAATAGATGGGATGCATATACTCTATTTTTCATAACCTCTAAAGCTTTCCTTTAACCGATAATGAGGAGGGAGAGTGATTAGCACAGAATTTGAAGCTTTATGCGCAAAAAATGCCAAGTTCATTTGAAAGGAATGAATCACTACATGCGCGCTGGTTCTTCCGTCGTGTACGTGAGTTTCATGTTATACGTGGTAAGAAAGTTGAGAGCTTGTTGAAAGCGTCATTCCTTTCAACGTCGTACTGAGCAGCCACGAATTTGGTTGTTACTTGTTTCATTCGCTGTCAGCGGTTACTGAATAAATTCGTGAGCGAAAATGGAAAGCTCGCCGCTTCGGCCAAAACGCGAAGTAGAAAAACGATATTTGGATTAACATGACTAACACACGGCGGTATGAGATATGCGGGCGCGGTATCACAGAACGCGACACAAAAGAACACGGCCGCCGGAGTTGTTCAGTCGAGGTACATGTGCGGAACTCTTCACTGAATGAAATTCACGTAACACTTATGAGGTCGGAGTTTTCATATCGTACCTGTTCTGGAACCCCGTTTTGAACTTCGGCGGGTATACCCCCAGAGGCCAATGAGCGGTGCTTTTGCAAGCGGCAGACAAAGCGCAAAGCCGAAAGGCGACTATGCATTGCCAAGTTTAATCCTAAGTGTGCAGATGTAGCACATTTGAGTAAATTCTTCAATTCAGGACAGGGCGCACACGAAGGGCAAAAGTAACAACACTGATGAAACGATGAACAGAAAAAGAACAAGTGCCAGATGTGCGGGTGGAACACCTGCTCGTGTGGCGACACGGTAATACGGGGATACGAGCGCGAGGACCGCACACGGCAAAAGTGAACACTGTTCTGCAGTATGCTAACGACGTACTCGCACTCTATAGATCGGGAATATGCTACCCCGGACGAATACGTGCCCCACCTTCTCTCGCAAGGCAGCAGACAGATGAAGCGCGAAGCCCACGCACGCACGCGGAAGAAAAACGAGATGGAAAGAGAGAACGAAAATCACGATGCAAGCTTTTCTCCTAAACGGCGCCATCGGGCTACCGGAACACGTAAAAGTCCACTAACAGCTGACGCTGTTGAAGTCGAGACGAAGTGCTGCAGTCTCGATGCGCATGCAGATGTGCGGCTCCTAAGTTTGCAAGTCAAGTAATTTGAAAAAAAAAAGAGAGAGAGAGAAAAAGAAGCGTGTGCACGACGAACCAAGATGCATGGCGGCCTTGTGCTGCGTCTTCTTTCGCGTTGTGTGCGCGCATTTTACTCGCGCACCTCTCGGTCAAGAACTCTCCTTTGTTTTAAGCAGCAATCGCCACCCAAGTCGCCGTGCTGCAATCGCGGCTGAAAGGCGTTCTAGGCAGTTGTAACTTTAATCGCACCAGTTCATCAATTACAATCACGTGGAGTGACATCCAACTGAAAATGCGCAGCAAGGGCGTTCTATGCGATTGCTGCTTACGCGGCAAACATGACTCGGCATTAAATTGTGGGTGTAACGTCTCGAAACTGCAGAGTGGAATACGCGGGGCACCGTACTGGAGGGCTCCGGTACACGGGCGCTCTTGTATTCCTGACTGAATCGGATTACGGCTGCCGCGGCTGAGCCGAACCCGCGACTTCGTGAGGAGCAGCGCTACGCCACAGCTACTGAGCTACCGCGGTGGGCTCACGCAGCTTTTACGTGCTCGAAGGTGTCGTTATAAACTTGCTTTTCAAGTTTCTTTCTTTTTTGTAATCTTGTTACGTTTATTTCTTTGTTGCTTTTCTTATATAAGATTTCGGGATAGCTGGCCCCAAACTTCCCTGGCCTACTTCACAGCTAAGAGAAGAAGACGCACACTATTCAGTACGATTATCTTGGATCTGTTTCAAGCCCATGCTTATTTGGAACCCCGTGCTCGTTCCCAAGTGTAACATTTTTAGCAGGTCTGAGCGACCAGTCGGTTGTAGATTTCTCGTTATCAAACTATTCGCCTCGTAATTGAAAAGAGCTGAAGTTAATTAGAAGCTACGGCAAGGGTGACCGTAACAGTTCCATAAATGCGCAACTCCAAGTTTTCCTTATGCATTTGTTCCGGAGTTGCGCATGAGCAGCGATTGTTATTTAAATCCAAACTAAACTCATTAATCGATTTATACCAATATGCAAGATTAGGAATAATAAATCGCCGTGGTTCGCATTTTCCTTAAAACGTACTACTGCTAAATGAAAAGATGCTCCTGCACCTACAAGCTAGACTATACCAGCTACATCTGCCCCGTTGAGCACCGTATCATCTACTTGCGAACAGTTATATGCAAGCGTTGCCGGTTGCCAAGCATGCATTTTCTTCAAACGACGCTTCCTTCTTTGTGAGCACTTCAGCCGCACAAATTTTGGCATCGCGACTCTAAAGCGGTTCTAGAGCTAGCGGGCAATATAATGACATAGTCATTCCGAGGGCGAAGTACTGTTCCGTGCTTAATTCAGTTTTCCCATCTCGTTTCGCCACCAACGTACCCACCAAGCTTCCGAGTGTTCATGATTATTCTTTCCTCTATGCGGATTTGATATTGACTTTTTTGTATAAGTTAACCGAAAACCTCCAACTTAATATTACTGCTCAAAATGCGATTAATAGTAAGTTCCTGAAAAATGCAAAGGTCCGTTCATCCATTATGCTTTCTATGCTGTTTTCGAGGTCACGGAGTCCAGTTCATTGCCCGACGCTTGGAAGGTTCGGAAGGTGATTTCCTTGAACGAAACTGTTAAGGTACTCTATCTCATCAAGTACAGACCAATTCCATTGAGAATTATACCATGCGAGCTTATGGAGCACGTAATTTACTCTCACATTGTTTTCTCAAGTCAATACATTCGGCAGCGCACACCAAAACGGCTTTAGAAAAAGTCTCAAATATCCTTACAGCGCAAGGCTAAACGCAGACAGAGAAAAAAAAAGCAACACGGACAGCGCTGTTTCTTGTCTCTGTCTACTTTTAGCCTTGCCCTATAGGTATATTTAGGATTACCCTCCAACTAGTTCAAACTTCTATCTTGTTAGGAAATAGTATGGATGCGAAACCCGACTACTGTCTTTTATTCACGGTATATGTTCTGCTGTCGACCGCTCTTCCATCATCGAATGCATTTTCATTGACCCTGCTAAGGCGTTCGATCCTGTTTGCCATAAACTCTTGCATGTACAATTACGTACACTGAACATAAAACTCAATGTTGGATTGAGTTTTTTTTTGTCTAACCGCGTACATTTCGTAACAGCTAATGGTCATAACGCTGCCCCCTGTCCTGTAAACTATACATCTGACGGCACTCAAGGATCCGTTTCAGGTCCTCTATCGTTCCTCGTGTACATAACAATGTACATGGTAACAAATGTTCCTATAAAGCTTTTTGCTGATTATTGTGTGATTTAATATTAAATACTAACTCCTGCAGACCATATTACCCTGAAATATCACCTTTTTATAGCGTTTCTGCATGGTGCAATGCTTGGTTAATAAAATTTAATGTTAACGAATTTGAGGTAATGAGAATTACCCGCTGTTAGATTTGGAGGTCGTTCCCACCGCTGTCAACCAGATGTAAGATTTGGAGTCGGGCTTGTAGGACGATCGGAGGAACTTGGGGCGACAGGACTAGGCGAGCAGGATTTATTTACATTATTTACATTTGAACATGGGATACATTTACACAGTCTAGCGTGACTCCCAAATGGCGCCCACAAGACGAAGCATACAGCAAACGAGCACACAGCTCACAAGTACATTGACGAGCACACAGCTCACGAGTACATTGACTAGCACAGAGCACGACGACGAGCACACCCTAGCCGCCGACAACAGCTCGTTATATCCACTTCGTGTTCCCTAGATCCCTAGGCGAGGCAAAACGTTCGACGTCAGCGTAAAGAAGCCGCCTCTCTGCGGGACGTTTTACACACAGCACACGCACACACAGGTTTCAGTGCCCCCTCCGCGGGCAGACGACCTTTGCAGCGCAGTCGTCGTGGTATCCATTGTCCTGCGTCCCCGTAGCCTCGTGGTCACGCCCGACCCCAGCCGGCGCCTCTAAATTCCAGAGCTGCCTTTCTCCTGTTCTCCGAACGAGGCGCTCGGTGGATGAACGCCGCCGTAGTCAAGTTCTCCAAAGGAAGTTCACGGTTGGTTAGCGCTGTCCTCGCTGGTTCTCTGAAGGGCGCCCCCACCGCGGTTGGATCGAAACACGTGCAGCGAGCTGAAATAACTTGCACGTTGCCACCTTGGCAGGCCATTCCTAACACCGCCCCGTGACGCACCCTGTGTTCTGCAACTATTCTATAGATAACGCTCCCCTTCTATATGAGTTCTGAGAACCTTTTATGGCAAGCCCGTATAGAGCAGCAATGCTACTCGTGCACTCGCTTACGTAAGCGCCACTTCTCTGTCGTTGCTGCTAACATAAGGCTCTAGTATAAAGAAATACTATGTTCTAGCACCCATATTTTCATTCCTTATCGCTCGGCAGCGAAGCCATCGAAAACAGTTATGTGCATTTCATAACTATCCTCGCAGTGTGAGTGCCACATTAATGAAATCGCTTCTAAATTTGTTCTGACTTTTCACTTCGTCGTAAATCTGTTCGGCTCTATTTTTTGCACAAAATATTCTTTTTCAACCCCGTTCCACATTACTTGCTTTGGATATCGCCGTCATACGTTTATACTCGCAACTTTCACCGTCTCAGTAATGCTGGCGTACCTATAGTTGTCGCACCTAGTTGTCGTGCTGATGTGCATTTTACTTCTTTCGTGCCAACCACAAACACCGACCGGAACCACCTCCCCACCGACATCGCCTCCATGATCGCTGCCAACAATTTCAAGACTCCCATTTCATGCATACTCACTTAATGCAATTACACGACGCTGTTCTTTACACACTCGCTCGCTTCTGCAATGTTACCACCTCGAGAGCAAAGAAATGAGACGAAGCGGTGCGTGCGCCCCGCATGTGTCGCGGCGCGCAGCACGCGGTTGCAAGTGGCACAGGCGTCTCGGCAGAGTTCGCTTACATTGATTTTCGATGCCATGGTTCCCGCGTAAGCAGCGGCGGCTCGGCCGACTCGCTGTTGCGCTTAGCCCTGCGCAGCCGGAACACTACGAGCCAGACGACCAGGCCCAGCAGCAAGGCGCCAGTGACGATGCCAGCCGTGATGACCCATACGTAGACCCCTGCGGAGCAGCAAGAATGTTGCCTCTATTCATTACATGCATAGGGCTCCACACATGACAGCACTCTTATCGTCTACAGTAAGAACATATTATACCGTACGACGGGATTTCGCTCGTGCAAACGCCCGTCCTGACGTTCAATGTGGAGGCTTCGTGAAGTTGGGCAATCACGCCCAATGTGAAGCGCTAATGCGCAAGCAAAACACACGAAGCATCAAAAAAAAAAAAGAAAGAAAGAAAGAGCAACGCTCCCTACGTGTGTTGTATGTATCGCTTAGTTTTGTTGTAAATTTAATTATGCCATCCTGGGAAAACAAGCTACCGGAAGGCCGGCTACTCGAATTACCAAAAATAATCTCCATTGATTCAGAAACGTAAAACAAAAATAAGAAAATGAGGAAGATGAAGTAGCAAAGACAGAAAAAAAAAGAAGATCCGAGCAATAATTTCAATAAAGCGTTTGGGCTAAATGGGTTGTTCTTTGGGTATAGACAGGGCAGCAAAAAAAGAAAAGCACGGACGAAAAAGGGACACGCATACAGGTTAAGTACACTTGGAAAATATAGTTGGGAGTCTGCTTGAGACTGTTTATAGTCTCCCTGTGCATCCTCCCACACGCACTCACTGCTTGCTCTCTCCTTTTTTTCCTCTTTCTATTCCCCTTTCCCCCACCCCCAGTGTAGGGTAGCAAACCGGGTGCTCGTCTGGTTGACCTCCCTGCCTTTCTTGTCCTTGCTCTCTCTGCCTCTCTCTCTCTCTCTGCACCCGTCCTGTTCACGTGTGCCTTTATCCGTATTTTGCCGCGCTGCCCTGTCTAATGTTAAATTAGTAATTTCTGCTGAGTTTAATCGCATAACTCAGAAATTCAGTCACAGCGCACCAGAACAGTCAATATGTGCAATCACTACAAGAAAGCAAAATAAAAAAAGAACCTTTACAAAGCAAATAAATCCCACCACTACACACAAGTACTACATTTAAGACATTGACAGTTACATGTCTTAAATTACATTTTAGAAAAGATTGTTGCAAGTCCTCACGAGCGCGCACGAATTCAGATTACAAACACATTCACGACTGATCATATCTCAAAGAGACTGAATCATGTCTGAATGAAAGAGAATATCAATTAGAGTGTCACCAAGTGCTGTATCGCCGAGTCACACACGCACGCGCACGCATGTCTCGGCATGACTAGGTACCAACAAAGGTGTCCGTAAATAAATGGCGCCTATCCTGCCGGCTTAAGTGGTTGCGCAGGGTCCCTCGCTGCCACTCGTACTGCGGACACTCGGTGAGTGTTGACACTCATGTTGCAAGGTAATTTTTTCCCTCCTCTGCATCATCAGCATCAGCAGCAGCCTATTTTATGTCCACTGCAGGACGAAGGCCTCTCCCTGCGGTCTACAATTACCCCTGTCCTGTGGCAACCGATTCCAACAAGCGCCTGCGAATTTCCTAATTTCATCACCCAACCCAGTCTCCTGTCGTCCTCGACTGCGCTTCCCTTCTCTTGGTTGGCACCCATTCTGTAACCCTAATGATCCACTCGTCATCTAACCTACGCACTACATGGCCTGCTCAGCTCCGTTTTTTTCGCTTAATGTCAATTAGAATATCCGCTATCCCCGTTTGCTATCTTCCTGTCTATTAACGTTGCATAATTTGTTAATTCTTCGTTCCATCGCTCATTGCGCCGTCCTTAACTTGTTCTCATGCTTCTTTGTCAATCTCCAAGTTTCTGCCCCATATGTTAGCGCCGGTAGAATGCATTGATTGTATACCTTTCTTTTCAGTGATAGCGGTAAGCTTCCAGTCAGGATCTGGCAATGTCTGCCGTATGCACTCCAACCCATTTTTATTCTTCTGTAAGTTTACTTCTCAAAATCAGGGTTCCCTTTGAGTAATTGACCTAGATAAACATACTCTTTCACAGACTCTACAGGCTGACTGGCGATCTTCAACTCTTGTTCCCTTGCCAGGCTATCATTATCTTTCTCTTCTGCATAATAATCTTCAATCCCATTCTTACACTCACTCTGTTAAGGTCCTCGATCCTTTGTTGTAACTCGTCCCCAGAGTTGCTGATTAGGCCAATGTTATCTGCATACCGAAGGCTGTTGTTGATCGCCGTTGGTCCTCCCTCTTACACCTTCCCAGTTTAACAGCTTAATTACTTCTTCCAAGCGTGCAGTGAATAGCATTGGAGAGATTGGGTCTCTTCGCCTGACCTCTTTCTTTATAGGTATCTATCTACGTTTCTTGTGGAGAATTAGGGTAGCTGTGGAATCTTTGTAGATATTTTGCAAGATATTTGCGTAAGCCGTCTGTACTCCTTGATTACGGAATGCCTCTAGGACTGCTGGTATCTCTACTTAATCAAATGCCTTTTCGTAATCTATGACAGCCATATAGAAAGGCTGATTGTACTCTGCGGATTTCTCAATAGCCTGATTAATGACATGGATGTGATCCACTGTAGAGTATCCCTTCCTGAGGCCAGCCTGTTCCCTTGGTTGACTAAAGTCCAGTGTTACCTTTATTCTGTCAGAAATTATCTTGGTGAATATTTTAAGCTGCACTAGAAGTAAGCTAATGGGCCTATAATTTTTCAATTCTTTAACGTCTCCCTTTTTGTGGATTAATACAATGTTTACATTCGTCCAGTTTTCTGGGACCCTTGCAGTCAATGGACACTTCGTATAAAGAGCCGCCAGTTTTCCAAACATTATGTCTCCTCCATCTTTGATTAAATCTATGGTTATTCCATCTTCTCCTGCCGCTCTTCTTCGTTTCATGTCTTGCAAGGCCCTTCTGACCTCATCGCTAGTTATTAGAGGATTTTCTGTATCTTGTTCATTACTGTTTCTAATTGAGGTATCCTGATGCCTCTGCGTACTGTACAGGTCAGTATAGACTTCTTCCGCTGCTTTTACTATATCTTCGGGATTGCTGATGATATTACCCCGCTTATCTTTCAGTGCATACATCTTGGTTTGTCCTATGCCAAGTTTTCTTCTCACTGATTTCAGGATGCGTCCATTTCTTACGGCTTCTTCAGTCATTCTCACGTTATAGTTTTGAATATCACTTATTTTCACCTTGTTGATCAGTTTTGACAGTTCCACGAATTCTATCTTATCTCTTGAGTTGGACACTTTCATCCTTTGTCGTTTCTTTATTAGGTCGTTTGTTACTTGGGAGAGCTTGCCTACTGGTTTCCTTGGTGCCTTGCCTCCCCCTTGAACCGCTGCCTCTGAAGCCAGCCTAGTTACGGTTTCATTAATTACCTCTATGTCATCTTCATCTCTTTGTTCTAAGGCTGCATATTTATTTACAAGTACCAGCCTGAATTGGTCTGTTTTTATCCTTCCTGTGTCTAGGTCGGCCTGTTTCTTCCTGTCGTATTTTACTTTTTCTTTCTTAAAATTGAGGTGAATCTTAGTCCTCACTAACCTATTATCACTGCGCTTTACCCTACCTAACACTTCTACATCCTGCACTATGCTGGGATCTGCAGAAATTATGAAATCCATTTCATTTCTTGTTTCACGATTAGGGCTTTTCCAGATCCACTTTTTGTCGCTACGCTTCCTGAAGAAAGTGTTCATTATTCGCAGCTTATTCCTTTCCGCGAATTCTACAAGCATTTCTCCTCTAGTGTTCCTAGAATCGATGCCTTAGTTGCCAAACGCTTGTTCACCTGCCTGCTTTCCCCCCACTTTTGCATTGAAGTCGTCCATGAAGTCGCCCATTGAGCTAGCCCAACCTCAAAAGAAATTAGTCTCTAAGCGCGCTGACTCCACAAGCGGCGCACATGACTGTCTGGTTAATAACCAGTAATGCTCTCCGTGTTGATCCTATATACTAAACTTTTTTTTTTTAAATACAGAAAAGTATTTAACCTGATATTTTACGAAATCGTACTTTTACTACACTGCATCACGCTGTCATGACAAATGTTTGTCATGGCGTATGAGTGAAGTCTCTTTTTCTTATGCAATTGCGTTCAGCTCCGTTCAATCCCGCTTACTTCTTTTCTGAGCGTGTTGGTAACAAACGCTTTGTTTTGCTCAATATTACCGTCTACCATTAGGCAGTTTTCAATTTGATATATAATTTTCTCCTACTGCTGCTACCTTTTTCCTTGTGACGCTTCAACGCTTGTCTTGGAATTAAGACAGCCACATTTCAAACTCTGCTCTTTATGGCATGCTCACCTGTTAACCTTGCTTCCAGGTCTCTGAGCCCAGGTACGAACCGCTCACTGATTCACCATATATAACATCTGTCGTTACTAATAACGTGGAAAATGGCGCGAGGTCTGCCTGTAGTACAGAACAGTCATTGCCTTAATGCATTTAGTGAAAGTAAGGCTTACTCTGTATAAGAAGGGGAACAGTTTACAATTTCTGTAACCACAATTTTTTAGTAGGTTTCAATATGTAATGTTGTTCATTAGACGGTTAACAGGCGATTGCCTTTTGAAAATAAAGAACAAGTTGGCCAGGAACCGTCGGAGGATGATAGTCAAAGTGAGCGACAGCTTTGCGGTAGACGTACTGCAGATGCACTGCGGGGATCCTTACTGCTTAGATATCTTGGTTAGTGCTCTATGAAGCGTGTGGTTGCTGTGACGTTTCACACTGACTCGAGGATCAGCCCACGTTAGAAACAACATGAAAACGTTCGCGTATCTGCGCATATCGTGCGCTGGCGTACAAGGCTCGGACCATCCAAGTCAACATCTTTAATTGATTGACCTGCCTGCGAGATCGGCCCAGTTCACTCAGTCTGTAAACCAGACAGCAGCGATTCTAATTCCTTTAAGCTGATTACTGCAACCAGAAGTTATGAGCCCCGCTGAAAGAGACTACTGTGTGATTTCGAGAAAAAATTCCCTGGAAACATCTGAGAGGTCTACCAGCGGCATCCGAAGAACTCCTGGAAACTTCCGGAGACGACGACACTCAAGCCTGGCCTTCATAGAGCACAGCTACGTTATACTGCTCGCACACAACGTAGCCGACGCATCGCGTTCGTCGAAAGCAGATGCCGTTTGCACGTGCTTCTAAAGAAGGCCCCGCTGCAGACAGACCACCGATTCCTGGTTCCCCTATGCCTGCCGCCTGCATGAAGCAGCAGACGCGTGCTGTCACGTGTTGACACGCCCAGTTAGCGAGCCCTATACTACAGGTGGCGCGAATACATGGTCCCAAGTGTTTTGTAATTTCATTACGTTTTTGTTTTTGTTTTGTTTTTCATATAGGTAAGGGTTTGGGATAGCTGGTCCTTCCTGTGGCCAAAATTTCCATATTTCTCAGCTGATAAAGAAGAAAGCAGACTCCAGAAGCTAATTATATCGAGACACTAATAATGCCATGACGCTCAGTTTTGCCTATTCTGGGTGATTTTCCATGTGGGAGGACAATTCAATAGGTATAATCCTATCAATTCCACGTAGAGGCGATGGCGCAGTAGTTAGGACGCTTGACTTCATCCCTTGTATACGATACCATGCATGTACGACTGGTCAGATACATTTTCTTTTTACGAAGGAACGCACATGTATAGGGTTTGCCCGCCTCCACAAGGCAGGGTCTGGGCGTTCGCGGTTGCTGTGCGCCGGTCCGCTTGGACTATACAGTTAGTAACGCTGTTGTACTGCGCTAGAACTAAGCATCAATCAATCAATCAATCAATGGAGACTTTCGATTATGGAAAAATTTATAGAGGTATTTGAACCGATAATCAAAATGGCTATCTTGTTTCGATGTCCCACCCGTCATTGACGCTTAGCAGGGTGTTATGCTGCTAAGCACAAGGTCGCGGGATCAAATCTCAGCCACGGCGGCCGCATTTCGATGGGAGCCAAATGCAAAAACGCCTATGCATTGGGCGCACGCAAAGAAAGATGGGTAGGAATATTCCGGAGTCCTCCAATACAGTGTACCTCATAATCATATAGTGGTTTTGCCACGTAAAACGCTGCAATTTATTTTTTGCGCGGCCCAAGTTATTATTTTCCTAGTTAATTCACTTCGATTGCCGTGCCGCAATTCGACATAGTGCGTGCGCGAAGCCACCTACTGCCTTTATAAGAACAATCAGGCATCCTGTCAAAACTGATCGAGCGTTCCCATGTAATCTTTCCTTCGTAGAATATGTGCGCCATAGTTTGCCGTCGTTGTCCTGTTTTATTTGCCGCTATAGCGTTACATTTACACGGCAAAAAGAGGACACACTCATGGGTAGCAGGATGTGGTTGTGCCTCGCAGACCACCGATACAGTTCACCTCACAGCTTGAATAAATGACCAGCGGAGCCACATAAGGGCGCCCGCTAGCGGCACATGAGCTAGCAACCATTTTTATTACTCTGCGGCAGCCATACCAATAGATAAGTGGCCCAGAGCTTTGAAGCTTACTCTGGATGCACGCTCCGCTTTTAAAGACCCAGTGAGAATTGGAGTGAGTGCGATTGGCCTGCCCCTAAATTAACAAAAACGTCCGAACAAGAGAGTGCAAGACGGCCATAGGATTCTGCTCGCCGAATGCTTTGAAACATTGAGAGAGAGAGAGATGAAAGGAAAAGCAGGCAGTAACGTTAGAGAAGCACGGCCGTTTAGACACTGAAGGGGCAGAGGCAAAACGGGACAGCACGTCGTGGCTAATACGGTCCATTTCGCTCTGCGCCAACTACATTCTTGCTCCCTTTACAGTAAGTACATCGCAAGAAACTGCGTTTCTCCTTCCCTCGTTAGGATGCAAATCGCACAATACTAGCTGGACGAACCGCTGGTGATAGCGAGTCCGTCTTTCCGTCCCGAATCGAACATTCCGTGTTTTCCTTAAGTACTATAGCGAACTAGGTTCGTGCAGCGTCCGTGGAGGTTTAGGTGCATGATTTAGAGATGCGTGCATCCCGCGGTTGCATCACATCGCCCTGCAGGGACGCTGACTCGCCACATGACGCAAACTCATCAGCGCTATCACAGGTGGCCGGGCATAACATAGCGATCAGCTTCGGCCGCACATCGATGATAGTCACGGAGATTAAGGTCTGTTCTACAACGAAGGTAAACTCGTTTTAGAAAGGAGTTCAGCCCATTTGCGTCACTGTTCCAGAGCTTATTTGCTCCTTCCGGTTCTCGATCCCTTGCTTTTTATTTTACCTCGTGGTCGCATAATAGGATTTAGATGGCCTGACTTATTGATTGATTTTAATCTCCCAAATCAATACACGGGCTATGACAGACGCCGTAGTGGAGGACTCTAAATTAACTTTAACCCCCGAGCTTCTACAAGGTGCACCCAAATAGCGTCACACCAACATTTTTTTTACATCCCGTTGCAACAGATATACCAGCAAAAAGAAAAAAAAGAAAGAAAGGTAGAAAAAGGGAAAAAAAACCACCAATTATATTATTAAGTTTTCACGGAACACCATGGCACCAGTCGCATTTTGTGCCCTTGCGTGCATGATTTATTTGAATTCGCTCACAATAGTTCAACCCGCCGTGGTTGCTTAGTGGCTATGGTGTTGGGCTGCTGAGCACGAGGTCACCGGATCGAATCTCGGCCACGGCAGCCGCATTTCAATAGGGGCTAAATGCGAAAATGCCCATGTACTTAGATTTAGGCGCACATTAAAGAACCCCAGGTGGTCCAAATTCTCGGAGTACCCTACTACGGCGTGCCTCATAATCAGAACTGGGTTTTTGCACGTAAAACCCCATAATTTAATTTCATTCACAATTGTTCAGTTTGGCTGAAACTGCGCGTAGTTATTCTAATTCAAAACTACGATATTTTGCCGAAAGGTTTATTTCTTTCTTTTTTTCGGTTCATCTGTGCGCCCTGCTTGTTCGCTCTAAAGTGAAGCAGCCAAGTTTAACGTGAAATCGTGTGTTCAACCATCCACTCAAGTGGCATGCAAAAAAATGGAAGAAAAAATATCTCAGCGCTCTTCCACTCTGTGCAGAAGGAGGACCAGCGAAGCTGTGAATGTGGGCCCCCTAATGGCGAACTGCACCTCCGCCGCGGGTCGGCCCGGCATTGCACTATCTTCGGGATCGGCCCACGTATGGGGAGTTTCTTGCTCACCACAACGACACGAAAATTCCCTTGGATGGTAGAGGTATAGCTTCGCTGTAAAAAAACAAATTTCTTCCCTAATACAAAAGAGATACAGCGCCTACACGAGGAAGCACCACTTACTTTTTTTTTTTTTTTAGCTCAAAGTGAGACAGTGATAAGGCTAGTTCTCGGCGACAAAAGGGAAAGTAGAGCACAAGCTTCCGGTGAAAGTGTGCCCTGCATAGGAAGCGCAGATCCGCAGGCCACTGCATAAACACGCTTTATCGAGCCGGCGAGGTCGCCCCTGGCACCTGTGAAATAACTATGCATCCGTGCGTTGAGGCAGCTTTTATGGTATATGTAGATATACACAAAGACGTGAAAGGTAGCTTTGGTAGAAATTGGCAGGCGCGCAATTAAAGTTGGTCGTCTTTCATTGTTTGCGATGTGTCCAACGCCAAGTGTATTGTGGACCCTCGCACACCCGCCGTGGTTGCTCAGTGGCTATGGTGTTAGCCAGTGTAGTGTTAGGCTGCTGAGCACGAGGTCGCGGGATCGAATCCCGGCCACGGCGGCCGCATTTCGATGGGGGCGAAATGCGAAAACACCCGTGTACTTAGATTTAGGTGCACGTTAAAGAACCCCAGGTGGTCGAAATTTCCGGAGTCCTCCACTACGGCGTGCCTCATAATCAGAAAGTGGTTTTGGCACGTAAAACCCCATAATTGATTTTTTTTTTTTTTTTTTTGTGGACCCTCGCACTCCGTGAAATGCTTCGTTTAGTGTACAGAGACATGTCGCGTGTTACTATCGGGTTGACCACTCTGCGTCCGCCCAAAGGCCGTGTTCTCCAGGAATAGCCTTTCTGTGTTTCCAACAAGGAGTTTCATGAAGGGCAAAGCTCGTCAAGTAGCAAGCGGTTTTATTCGCGCCTATTTGATTTTCTAACAGTAGTTTTATTTATGAATACATTTAAGCTCTTCACCACGTGGCCTTTCCTAATCATCACTACCACAGAGAGTCCACTTTTTCTTTCGCACTGAATGCGAGAGTGAGTTTTATTGCGATAACAATTAGGTGGACACTCCAGGCGCATTCCTGCAGCGGGCGTCCGCGTCGCCGTGACGTTCCGCATAAAGCCCGAGGGCGATAACAAAGTCTCCGCGCGCCCTACGCTGTGTGCGCGAGTGAAAGCTTGCGCGGTGGAGCCGGCGATAGCGGCTCAATCTCGCGCATGCAGCCCGCGCATCTCGCCTGCGCGAGAGGGACGAATGCGAAGAGCAAGCGCACCGTCTTCCCTCGAGCGCGAGGCCCCCAACCAGCACCCAACGTTGCGAGGCGCCGGGGGAAGGGAGGAGCCGCTTAAAGGGCCGCGGCGTTCTGTCTCCGGCTGCAACTACGCATGCGGCGGCTGTGCGAAGTCGCGCGGCCGTATCTTGAAAGCGATCTGCTGAGCTGGGTTGGGTGCCGAGTCAAGGCACGTCAGCGGCTCGTAGCTTTGTGCATGCTGTGTATCCTCGGCGCTCGCTTTGCGTTGGAGCGATAAACAGCACGAATGTCACTTCGCTCGCAGCTGCCGCGCTTGCTCACGCCGGCGTTTTGACAGCGAGTGTCTGAAGTGATGAAGTGTGATGTGTTCACGTTTGCTGTGCGTGCTGCACCATGCTTATCAATTTAGTTAGCAAGCGAATGTTTACAAGTTGATAAGGCCGATAAAAGTACCATCCTTACTTCTATGGCTGTCTGCTAATTAATTTGCTATCGCAATCGATGCTTCGCCTTTCGGGCGAAACTGCGTATTTTTTTTTTTTTCATTCCTGCTCGTTATGACTAACAAAAGAATATCTGCCACTAGCTCAATCTCAACAGTTATGATAATACGATTTTCTTATAAGCATCGTTGAATTTTCTTCTCGTGTGTAAGCCACACTGAATTTCCAACATGAGTACTTGCAAACTCATTTTACCCTACTCCTATGCTGAAGAGTGTTATGTTACATTGCTGTTCACCCGAACTTGCAGTTAATTTTTCTATTAATTGCATGGGGTCAGAGTTAGCAGCTTTGCTGATAGTCAGTATTGCTTTCGCCGTAATGGTTTCTAAACATCATGTAAACTAATCAACTTTATTATTTATTCTCTTATTAATTCATTTTCAATTAATCTTATTGTTTTAAATACTGGAATTATTAGGTATCTCCCTACAAGGTAGCCAGCCGGTTTATGCACAGGCTAACCTCCCGGTCTTTCCATCTCCTTAGTTACAACCCTCTCTCGCACCTTGCTTTTTTTTTTTTTCTATTTCGCAGCCGCCGTGTGGCCTGCAGCCCCTCGATTTTAGTAGCATGACTCCGCCGTGTAACTTACACATTTGTCAAGCTCGAATATCAGAGGAGTTGCTATACCGTCAACATCGCTATCAATCTTTGCATTTCAGACCCATTAAATGATCGCCCACTCTTCGCTAACTGCCAGACTTCCGTAAATGAGCGAAGGAATGACGTCCTCGAAGTTCCTACGTCAGTGAAGATGCGCTTGGATGTCCTCAGAAAAGTCAAGCACGCATGACACACCGGACATATGCAGCCCCACGATAATGTTGCCCTCTTAACACGACGGGGCATCTTGTTTTTTTCACGGCCTGACAGCCTTCTCATACCTAGGGCTTGGCAAAGTTATAAATGCGTGAGAATAGTTTATGACGCGATATAGTGCAGAGCTCTCCAACACTTAATTTCACTTATGTGCGGCGTACATCCTGTCAATAACTGCGTGGGCAGTATAACTGCAGAAAAAAGAAATAGGATGGCGACCAACATGATTGGCGCGCCCGGTTTGGATAAACATAGAAAGCCAGGCGAACAAGAGATACAGCTGGTATGTCTGCTCACAACCTGCGCCTAGAAATGGTGCAAAGGCTATAGAGGTCCGAACACGCCAAAGGTCCGCAGAGCGCGTGTAGATGCATATACAGGGTGTCCCAAGCATCATGCACCAATGTTTAAAAAATATGCAAATCGCACGTAACTCGACAGAACCAAGGTAATGTTGTTTGCCGTCACTTGGAGATGCTCAGACTATATATACATATATATATATATATATATATATATATATATATATATATATATGTATTGTGCGTTCTGCCTAATTTTTTGCATACTGCGGCGCATGCTTTGCAGGGAGGCGCGCGACGACGAAAAGTACTGTAGCGGCGCTGCGATCGAAGTGGATTGGGCCGCATCAAGGTCGCGCCGTTGGAAACTGTTGGCGATTTTGCTCGGCGGGGTCGTTGATATTGCTTCTCCCGCTGCTGTTTGAGATCAGACCGCTCAAACAGTGTTTATAATTGGATATGACTTGTATTTATGCCTTAGGAATAGATGCCTTTCTTTCTCTCCTTTATTTAATTTTATTTTTAATTCCGCTCGGTGACTGCGTATGCATTGCGGCAGCAGCGTCGGCTTTCATTTTACTATGTTATTGTACGGTTCCCTTTAGAGAACGAACGTTTTAGTGTTCTTCAAGCAGCATGCATCTCTCGTGTGTATTTTTGCGCATACAGTTTTTCATTAGTAGGTCATGCGAAACGCACACGAAAAAAAAAAAGAGACACATGTATGCTTCCTGCTTGCCGCTTCAAACAAATAAAACATATCGGCCCCATCCGACACCCTTTACTCAGATTTACGGGAAGTATTCTTATAGAAAAAGAAGAAAGAACTGCAGTGCAACATTCCATTCACGTTTCCATCTTCCTCGCGTAACAGAACGCGGAGTAAGTGGCACGGTTTCTTTTATTGCGGTCGGCACTCGGGCGCCGAAAACAGTTTTAGGTTACTATTATATACGATAATCATTGGCCCGTAAGCCGTGTGAAATTTTTTGTCCAGTCCATGCTTAACAACAACAAAAGAACACTCAGTGCCCTTACACTCTGTGAAGGATGACCAGCGAAGCTGTGTATGTAACTTCACCTCCGCCGCGGGTCGGCCCGGTATTGCACTATCCTCGGGTTTTTTTTTTTTTTTTTTTTTCTACACGCGGACACGATAGTGGGGAAAGCAGCTCTTAACAGCTTCGCTTAAAAAAAAAAAAGCGCGTGGTAGCTTAATTAGAGGCTGCATAAAAAATTATGGGGTTTAACGTGCCAAAACCACTTTCTGATTATGAGGCACGCCGTAGTGGAGGACTCCGGAAATTTCGACCACCCGGGGATCTTTAACGTGCACCTAAATCTAAGTACACGGGTGTTTTCGCATTTCGCCCCCATCGAAATGCGGCCGCCGTGGCCGGGATTCGATCCCGCGACCTCGTGCTCAGCAGCCCAACACCATAGCCGCTGAGCAACCACGGCGGGTATAGATTTATGGCGTTGTGCTGCTAAACTCGAGCTAACGGGTGCAAACCTGGTCGCGGAATTCGATGGGAACGAAATGGAAAAAGACTCGTGTACTTCTGTTTAGGTGCACGATAAGGAACCCCAGGTGGTGAGAACTGAACAGCGCGCCTCATGAGCATATCGCAAGACGTAAAACGCTGCAATTTGTTTAATTAAAGAAAAAAAGAAAAGAAACAATTTAGCTGCGTCCTTCGGCTTTTTTCTAGAGCTGTAAACGAAAGAAATTATTCTCGAGTCTTATTTCTGAGAAAAACGTGTTACGCTTATCTTATATTTCATACCTAAATGTAATGCCGTTCCCGACTGTACGTCCTCTCAACTAAGCATCTTCTGTATTATAAACGGCTGCTTTCAGTTATCCGGTGCACTATCGCAAGGACAATACGGAAGTAACTAAAGGAACGGCATGCCTCACATACACGTAAACATGTTTGTAGATCTGCTGTGTTCGTTGAAGAAGATAAATGTGGTACTACATTTGGCACCCAGTTTTAATGGGTTAGTCTTGCAGACATGGTGAGACTGTCAAAAAAAAAAAACGTTTTCCTTGCCTGAATCAAGTTTGCAGATTTAGAGGCTGTCCCAAAACAGGGCGTTTACATTGAATGACAGCTAGGAACTTGTTCACCAGAACCGATTCGCACACTTGCGTTAATTCTCTCAGGAACTGGAGCACCTCTGCGCAACAGCCACGACTCTCCAGCAGCACAATCATTCGGAATAACAGTCCTCACTTGCATCGGCCCCTCACCTTCGAGACTTCAACAGTGGTGTTATTCCTTACATTCGAACGCAAACGGCTATTCACTAATTTTTTATAGTGAATTCTGAAGTCGAATGAGATCTGAATAGCAAGTACCATTCGATTAGACTATATGTTTCTACTTCATTTCGCCTGCTGGCACGTTGAAGCAGATCGCCAGACAAGCCACGGAGATTACGTTGGTACAGACTTCCCGGTTTCCCCGATTGAGTCTGAGTACATAGGCAATATCTTGTCCCTAACACTCTTGTTCATATTAAAGGGAAGCTGAAAGGTTTTCCAGAAAAAAATGAGTGAAGAGCAGTACGCCGTTGTTTTCAACCCTCTGAATTCGAATATCGCATCGAAATTGAGTGAAAGAAAGCGCAAACATATTTTATTTCGACGAAAAGTGCAGCAGCAGACACGCCCAGCTTGCGCGCCTCGTTTCCGCCTGTGATTGGTCGGGCGCCTCGTGACGTCAGCAATGGTGTTCGTCAGGACCGACTGCTGCCGCTACACACGAAGCACGGTGCAAAGTAGTTTGGTGGTGTTTTGCTGAGACGGTCATGGAAATTTTCGAGAGCTTGCGTTTTCCTGAGGAGTTCGGCGTTAAGTCCCAACTCTACGAGAGCGATTTTGCGCACGTCGGTGACGGGCGACGGCTTCGAGCGACAAAACGGGTCGTCGCCTGAACAAATCGCTCGGTGTTGTCGCTCGATCGCTCGTTTCTAGAAATCTAGAACTCGTCGCTCGTCGCCCGGAAATGCTATGAGCCACTAGCCAATTGTGCGCAGCCGAAACTGCATGTACATAAGTCAAATACTGCTGTTTGTCGCACGGAACGAGCAAACTATTGAATTTTACACGTGCAAGAATAAGAACCTAGTGCAAGACCTTCAGAAATATTTTATGCTCCTTCTTCAGTAAAATACACCAACTTATATTGATAAAGCATGCGTCACGCTAGTTTCGGCGCGTATATTGCTGCCCTCATTTGGGGAAGTCGTCGCTCAAAGCCGTCGCTCGCGTGGAGTTCGGCTTGCAGACGACGAGTGAACGCGACAGCCATCGCCTCGCTTGTAGCGCTGTCGCTGTCGCGTGCAAGATCACTTGTAAGGGGTTTATACTTTTACATACTACACGTACGTACATACTTGCACATACTACATGTACGAGCCGATTGCGAAGAGCCGGCCTCTCCAAGAAGCAAGAAATGCCGGTGCAAGCACTGCTTTCCACGCGAACGAAGGCGAAGTGTTAGCATCTCCTTGTGTTGGAAATGTTCTTTGGCGAGTATGTTTTTTGCTAAGCTGCATTCAGCGTTCCAGTGAGTACGTTTCCGGGCAAACAACTGTAGTGTTATGTTCCTGCATGCCTCCTCGTAGAACGTAGGCGGTGATGCGATCTTCAGCATTTGTGCGCTGCCCCAAAGCTGTCGGCAATCTACACAGACGGCTTAAACGCGGGAAAAGTTTACCGGCTGTTGTAGCACGTGTAGTATAGAACCTTCATCAGCGCGCCATCCGCACGCTACTCGTAACCGGCGAATTCCGTCGGCTACGTGAGATGGTCGGTTTCTGTGTGTGTGCGAGAGAAGGGGGAGTGCAGCGTCTTGGCGTGAGCAGGCTTTCCAACCCATGCAAACTCTACGCTTGCACTGCGTTATGGTAGCTGCATGCAGGCTGTTTCACAACACACGTGCGAATAGAAAATTCGCGGCGCTTGGCGATGAACCCTGCGTCAAGGGTGGGCGATAAACATGCACCTTCCGTTCGGCGTGCTAACTATTTTTTTATGCGTTGCATATTGCAATCACTCAGTTCAGCCCTTGGGCGCGGCCGGGCAGCCACCATTGACCTTTACACGTGACGTGACGTCACGACAGCCGGAGGAAAAGCTGGGCCCCAACACAATATGCAACGCATTCTTGGCTTAACCAAGCCAAGAACCCAAAGCACGCATTATTGATAAACTCCGGTAGTAATCGTCACGGAAGTGGTTAGAGCACAACACTTGTTCTTGAGCGCTTGAAGTTGTTTCGCTTCACAGCAGCCTCCCACTTAGCTGAAAGCTTCTTGTCTTGCAGGAACTAATGGAACATCGGAACATCGTCGCGGCCGCTGGTGTTCGTGCTAGCGTAGGCTGCACAGAACGCCGGCATGATCGGCCTACAAGTTCAATTGATGCTGCGCACGTCAACTACCACTCCTATATACACACAAATAAAGGAATGTAGGGTCGAGCGAAGCAGATTAGGACGGCACGCACGCAGAAATAAGCCCGGTCAGGCACGGTTGCGGAGGCTGCGAAGGAGCGGAACACCAGTGTTGACGTCGCTACGCCGCCGTTTCCGGTCTCCGCTCGCATCGTCAGCGTCAGCAGCAGCGCGCGGCGCTCGACGGGGGGCGGAGCTACAGCGCAATTTTAACCGACGATTGCGTCGCTCCTAAGTGAAAAATCCCCCCCAAAATTTTACCTTCATGGTTTATAAGGTTCCCGCATCCGTATATGAGCGTCTTATTGAATTCGACAGACTCTTCAGCTTCCCTTTAACGTCCAATAATTGCTTTGATTCCTTTTCTTGGAAAGTCTATCGGTTCACCTGGGGCTGGTGCATATTTTAAAAGAAACACGCTTATTCACTTTTTCAATCAGTGCATTTAGAATATTTTATAATTTTTCTCTTGCATATATGTCGCGGAGATATATGTCTATGTGCCCTTAGATTTACCTAGAAGTGCGTTGGTCATCTGCATCTCTTTGCGCCACGTGATTAATAAACCTGGTTTACTTCACTATAATATTGTTATCATTGATCATTGTGCCTGATCAATATTCCACCAACAATAAGCGCGCGTAAAATGACACGCTATCAATAAAATTTTCTTACGTCGCTTCATGTTGCAGATAGGCGGCTTCTGTGGCAAAAATAACGTGTTACTTTTAGAAAACAGTGTTAAAAGTACCAGTTCACCTGGCTAAATCTATACGATTGATACCAGCCGACAAGAGTCGCGGGTGCACCAAAACAAGTAAAACCATAAAAAATTTTACTGCACAGAATTCTTGCGACAAAAACTGGGCGGCCGCCAGCGTCCGCGCAACGAACGCGCGTTCACTAGCAGACGACGCACTTGACAACGACAGAACCATTGAGGACGTCATGTTGTACAATCCATGCCTCAAATATGTATACGTAGCAAAAAGGTGTCAATATAGATTTGCAGTGGAAATAAGGCCCTGTCATTAGAGCGTATACGCGCGCAATCGGTCTCATGGCCCGCGGCGAAATTGCGTTGAATATGCCGTGAAGCGCGTCTCCGCCCCAATCCAGTTCGCTCGCAGCGCCCTCGCAAAATTTTTCCACACGTGGCGCCTCAGCGAGAGAGCGCCGTTCAGGCCCGCTCCACCACTGTCTAGTACACTCGAGCCTGAAGTGATGCTTATAGTGCTACAAGTGCTACTGTGCTGTGCGGTGATAGTATGCGGTGTCAGTGGCCAACTGTGATTGTATGTGTGTGCTCCCTTTGTTTCTCTCACTCTACTTTCCTGTCACTTTACCTCTCCCTCCCCTCTCTCCTCAGCGTAGGGTAGCAAACCGAATCTTCCCCTCTGATTAACCTCCCTGCCTTTCCCCTTTCTTCTGTCTCTGTGTTGTCATGCAAGTGGAATAAACTCATTACAATGCTCGTTTTTCCGTTTATGACAAAGAAAGACGTACGCCGACCAAGTAAAATTTATTAAAAGACAAGACGTTTTGTGTGCAACCCGGTCGGTGTACGTCTTTCTTTGTCATGTCTCATCCCGACCAGACGGGCTTCTATCAAACTTTCGATTACATTTTTATGTTTGTTTCGACCACTCTGCCGATGCTACAGTAGCGGAGAATACTGGTCTTGGTGCGCGCGATCGCGCCAGCAGCTGTCATGATTGGGTAACGTCCGCTCAGCATATGCGCATACTGGATAGAGCTGGCGTCCGCGCCTTCGTGTTTAAGCACGTTGCCTTCCCTGCCACCGAGGCGGTTGTTTTAGTTGAGACTAGTGCCAAATGTGGATAGGTAGGAAAAGAAAGAAAAGCCCTGCCCTGTCTTTCCACTTCACCGCCGAGAGGGCGCAACTTTCACAAACGAATACAGCTCAAGCTTCTCTTACTATACGAAAGGAGATCGCTCGCTGTAAGCTGCAAATGTTCACTCCAACCGACACCGCAGGAAACAGCCTAAGGCTTATTGCTAAGGCTTATATTTTGCCACTTATCACATAACTGGTTCGCGTTACGGGCTAAACTGTTTTTTTTTTTTTCGTTAACCACCTGGTATTTATCCTAGCTGTGCCGTGTTTGTCGTGATATAGATGAAACTGTCGCTACAAAAGATCCTACATGCTTTCACATGTTTATATTTCAAAATACAGGTCATGCAAACTTGTTCCACACCCATGTATAGCGAGCATTTGAGCATTAACGACCAGAGCTGATGATTTTATATTCTTGCTTCACTCGTTCGCATCGCCTTGACTGCCTGTCCTTTCTCTGCAAGCTCCTCGTACTTATTGTTTTTTGTCTGTTTTTCTTAATCTTCTCCTACCCTCTTTTCAACCCCTCTCTCCCCCTGCCCCGTTTATGGTAGCAAACCGGGAATTCCCATCAGCTTAACCTCCCTAATTCCCCCCCTCTCTCTCTCTTCGAGCCAAGATATGGGTCGTCTTAATCTTATTAACCTATAGGCTTTAGCGAAGCCACACTTTGCATGTGGAGAGGCGCGTTGCATGATACCTTTTAACGTGAAATATATCTTCAGAGAGAAAGCAACGCCTTGCAGCGGAACTGAGCGAGGATGGTGCTGACGTTGCTGATAGACCGAGTATCCTTCGAGAAATCGGACATTAGGGTCATCAGCCGCAGAGCAGATTTTGCCCTTTGCTGCCCTCTATGCTTTAGTGATATGACATTTATTGAGGTAGTTTAGCCAAAGCATAATCATTTTTCTGAAAAATCACTATTCAACGGCCTCAACTCTAGACTTTAATGCCGGAGAAATATTATTTTCATCTTTTTCCGAACTTGAACTAAAGGTACGAAAGAAAGAGAGAGAAAAAAGAGCCGGAAATGTGCTCAGCAACGCGAGGGCACTGGTAATTTCCCGGTCAGAAATTTTTCCACGCTCTCGCGCATCTGCTAGCCGTGCAGTGGAGGCCGTTGCCATCTATCTGGACGTTGACTATAGTGCTTCTGATACCTACGTCCTCTATACTGCTTTGGAACTTGATCATGGCCGTGTTTCAAGGACATATGTCTCTAGGGTTGTTGTTTATGAAATGATGAGTAAGTGAGACAATTGACCACCCAAGAAAAAAAAAAACATTTTCTTCTTTATGTCCGTCTTCTTTTGCGCAATTTTAGTGCCGTGTTCTCGGTATTGCACCGATATTTGCTACATGATCTTGATAAACGGGCGCAGCAGAAAAAAAAAAAGATTTACCGTACGCATAGCAAATATTTTATATTTCGGCAGTGCGTGCGCGATTGTCGGTTCACTCGTTCACCGTATTTCAGGCGACATCCTCCCGGGTTGCTATATAGATCCACGGGGGATAAACACACATACCTTCTTTAAGGCAATAGCTGGCAACAACAGGGCGTGCGCATGGTGTACGTGATCAAATTACGTTACAAAATACTTTTTGAATGGTCAGTGCGAACTTGTGGCGACAACGTGGCATACCGTGGCTTACTTTACGGGGGCTCGTTTTACGTGGCCTCCGGCAAGCGTGCTCAGAGGCCAGCGCGCGTGGTGCCCGCGTTGGGATGCACGAATCCAGACGTTGAGCGGCGCCCTCCGAGAGCCCCGCTCGGCGAACGCGCAGCGGGTCTGAGCGGGTTTGAGGGTCGTCCTTCAAACGGAATCAGCACCGAGCTGCGCTCGACTTCAGGTCTGAAAGCGTGTACGGAGAGCAACGAGTGTAGAAAATACAACAAGTGGAAACAGCCTCATTTTATGCGAGAAAGATCAGTCGAGTACATGCATTTTTTTTTTAATCTGCAACACCGAGTGCGAATTTCCATTATGCACGCGCCTCAATTTTAACAATTTTGCAACATAAGAGAAACGTTCTCGTTACCGTGTGATCGGCGTAATTGTTATGAAAAACGTTCTGATCTGGGATTGTCGCGTGGAGGGCAACTATCGCCAAGTTCATCCGCACCTTACGAAGTCCCTATCCGGTCCTCTGCCTCTTTTAACCCCATGTATTTCTTACCAACCCCTTATCGGGGCATTGTTTCTTCGCTGAAATGCAAACGTCAACTTCTTGCCGAGCAGCAACGCTGTTCCAAATGGTCTTCAAGAATGTTTTATAGACGTTATTGTAGGTTCGATTATATTGATCTGAAATGTGACTGGGGTTACTTACAACTCAACATACTTTATCGCTTACAAAGTTTCAATTTCTTTTTGTGTGTGTGTGTGCTGTAAAGATCGCAAAGTCTGGGCGCTTAACTGCCATTGGCCTCGTGAACAAGTAACAGACAATACACATGCACGAATAGATGCGTACGTGTCGCTCAATGTTTGCTTGCTTCATCACTTCTGCGAGTAATCGTTTCCAAAAGTATTGAAGAGGAACGTTGATTCTTGCGCAGAAGAAAGGATATAGTATAGCCCCATTGTGCGCTTCCTTTTAAGCAATTCATTGCCGTATATAAGCAGCAATGCGTGGAAGGCAACGAACACAAAGAACGCGTTTTACATTCTGCAGCTTTTAGTACACGGAGTGACCACATTTAATTTTTAGGGAATATCTGAAAATTGCCTGTGGCAGATAGTATAATTCTTGACTTGAGTTGGATTATTCCAAGAGGTGGACATTACTAGCACGAGAAATCTAAAGGGATATTCAACTAATTAACAAATATTCCCTACTTAACCTCTTAATTAATTATATTACGGCACATATTGCAGTTTACGAATTGTAGCCGGTAAGATTGCAAAACGTATCCACTTGAAATGAATTTCCAAATTTCCAGGCTGACACCAATTTCGACATCATATTTCCCAAAGTGTGGGAATGAGTACATGGGTGTTCCAGTTACTTTTGTGCTTCAATGCAGAAAAGAGTGTTTTTGTTTAAAAAGGAAGTGGAACAAAGTGTATTTTTACGCGACTTTGATGGCGCATATCTCCAAACTATCGTCATTCTGGAAATACATTCGAGTTCGTAAATTGCAATACGTGCTGTTATTTATGAATTCCGAAAATAATTAGTGGATCTTTGTTAATTAGTTAAATGTGTGCTTAGATTTCTCGTGCAAGTAATGTCCGCCTCCCTGACTAATGTAGCTCAAGAACTAGCATTATGTTATCTGCAACAGGCTATTTCTAAAAACTCCGTAAAACTTAAACATGACCCCCTTAATGTCAAATTATCCCATCAACCCCTACGCCAAGTTCATTGCCATTGTTTGTTTTTTTCGAAATATTGTCTATCTACTGAGAGTAATTTAGATTCGTCTACAGATCTAAAATTGTGTTGACTCGTACGTAACGCGCGCCCTTCTGTACACGAAAAGAACGGGAATTGGGAATACGTTCAGGTGTGTCCTCGTTCTAATGGCGTATAACAACCGAGTTTGCAGCTTGGACCACTTTATAATATTTAAATTATAAATTACAAATGAGTAAAGCGTTCGATAGTGGCTTTATGGTGTTATGGTGGAACGATAAGCAACGCTTTTTGCTTGATTTCTGTCCTCCTTCAGCACAAAAGGAAGGCATAAAAAACTCCCTCGGTTAAACGAGAGAGAAAAGAAAGCAAAAGCAGAGAGGTTAACCAGGAGCACTTGCGGCTGGAAACCCTGCACTGGATGAAGGCGACAAAGAGATGAATAGAGAGAAATAAAGGGAAAGGAAGACGGCGCCAACAGGGACCCTGGCAAGCTTTCCTTTTTTCACCACAGAAACAGAACGGGCAAGAGACAGGATGGCGAGCCGTTGTTGTGCGGCAAGAGAGAACGTAGCGGATTTTCAACAGCGTTTTATCTTCAAAAAGTCAAAAATACACAAATCAATTAGACCGTGTAAGGCAGGTAAAATTACAAATATCTGTGCTTAAAGCGTTTCTTTTATTCGAAAGCGTATAAAGGGACGTCTACTTGAAGACACGTTTTTTTTTTCCCCTTTATGATGGATTGAAAAGGCGCGAAGCGAAAGCTTCATGGAAACCACCCGCTCGCTGCTGCCACGGCCGCATGCAGAGAATTCAGAAACTGTAGTAACGCGCAACGATTCCTGTAATCGTGCCATCACGTTCCTTTACTTGCCATTCGCCAATTCGCAATGGCGCAAGTATCATTCTCGCTTTATTCAGTACACATCGAGAATGCTTTTCTCTGCGGGCCATCAAGCAACACGTTTCGCTTCGCACTACAGCGTCGAGAAGAGCATAATGCGGTGCCCAACTCGCCTACTTCTGCACAGAGCAGGGAAGGCGCGCAACTAGTCTTGAATGACTTAAGCTGGCGTGTATGTTGAACCGTTCTGTTTAAAAGGAAGTAGTGTCGTCACTGGGTGGGTTAGCCTTTTGACCGTTCATGGCTCATGTGGTGACATACAAAGCTTCCGGAAATGACATCAAATAGCGCCCTTTGCCTGAGTAAGAAATTTCAAAACGAATAGCTACCTTTGGCTCTTTCGGTCCTTCTCGTGGTTGGTCGGTGGTTGGACTCGGCAAGTACAACGTTTCTTTTGTCTCTTTCTCGTTTGTTTGTTCGTTCGGGCTATTCGCTTACATTGACAGTCATCGTCGATGGTTTCTGCTAAATTTTTTTGGTGCCTTCACTTTTGGCGGGTTTGATAGCGCTGCACGTGCGATGGAATCAACTTTTTCGTTTCCGGAAAGACAAACGTGAATTCGTGCACTCAAATTTCATCGTAAATCCCTTGTTTATGAGGTAGTCTTGAGGTTTGAGGTGTAGCGATTACGTACGGCTTTTATTGTTTCCGGAAGGCTGCCAGACCTTTCAAATAGAGATATTGCGCCGTTTGCTTGTGTTCTCGACAGTGGACTTTCAGGCGTGTGGTGACAAGCTATATTCCGTCAAAGAGGCGTTACAAATGGAGCAACTGTCGGCGTGGACTGCCAGTTTAAACGTGCCTGTCCCACTATAATCACCACATACATCAAAGGAAGTTGATGACGGTGTGCTAGAACGTCCGTATATGAATCAAGCATTTAAAACCCGCCATATTTGCTTAGTGGCTTTGGCGTTGCGCTACTAAGCCTCAAGTCGGGGGAGCAAATGCCGCCAGGTGGCCAAAATTAATCTTGAGTCTCCCACTACGGCGTCTCTCATAATCAGATCGTGGTTTTGGCTTGTAAAACCTCACAATTTATTTTTTAAGGGCCAAAAATGTGTCAGAACCAAAAGTAACGATTTTTTTCGCCTCTGACAGACCAAATTTGATTTCACAAAGCTTGAGCAAGACATTAATTTTACTGTTGTGTACCAAGTCGATCAAAGCATTACATTTAGCGATACGTTTTTTTTATATAGCTGATGCACGATACCGAGGCGCGTGCATAAAATTACCGGCAGGAAATGCAGCTACGTACTTGATGTTCCATTGTACAGCTATAGCGCTGCTGTTCGGGTCTTGGTTGAAGAAGCGAGTAAGGCCAACAACCGTTTCTATACGACGTTTACACTTACTCAAAAGCAATTTTAATAAGTGTCTTCGAGGCTTGGTTTTTCGAGTTCATTGCTGCTATGCATGTGCAAGGCCGTGAATTTCCTGGTATTTATTTTCCTGCGAGACAGGATTGCTTTCTCCACATGTTAAAGCTATATTGATCTTATAGCTACAGGCGGTCTTATTATTATTTTCTTCATATTTTCTGTACATATTCCGTTTCATCAGTCAATTTATTCATGATTATTGGAGACATGAGAACTTCCCTCTCGTTTTTTTTTTATTGATGTGATATAAGGAGATGTTGATACACAATTTAAGGCACCGGCTACTCCTTAGCTCTTGAAAGGGTCTACCTTACAACATACAGGGTACAGGATTACATATCACATAACCTTTTCATAGAAGCACCAGGACTTATCAAACAACATTTTCACAGTAACACTATGACGTAAGAAACACATGGTACATACAGTATACAAGTTATATGACTCTACAGTTTTGTAGAAAAAACTCTCAAAAATACAAAGGATACTCTCGGCTTATAACGTACTCTCTAGTCAGCGGGTGATGCATACATCGTGTACATGCACTATCACATATACTCACAGCAGAACAGTCAACATAATTCACAAACACATACATATATACAGGGATAGTGTAATGGAAGGAATAATAAAAGCGTTAATAACGGCCAACAATGCCTGCCGCTGTCTTCAAGAAAAGTCTTTTGCGATTTTAAAGCGCTCTTCTGCAAGGACGTTGTTGGCCAAGGACCCAAAAGTTTATTTGAACTGGAAGGTCTGCGGTCTAATGTGATTAGGTTTGATCTAAGTCGGCATCTTGGTGTGTCGTGATGTGGGCACACTAGGAGGAGGTGGTGTATATCTTCGTCTACAAATCCACGCTCACATTCGGGGTTTCCCCACGGCCAATTCTGTGTAAGAAATGTTTTGGTAGGCAGTGCCTAGCCTTAATCGATGAATAAGGGTTTCCATATTTCTGTCTAATGACAATGAAAATTTGAATTCAATAAGTGGATCAATATGATACAAATCTGAGCTCTTAGAATTCTGATCAACCACATATTTCTGCACATTTTTAAAGACGTTGCACTTATAATACAGCTTAATTCATTCTTTGATATTAGGAGCGGAACCACATTATCTTTGAGGTGTGCTTGTCGTGCTGCTTTATCGGCTGCTGAGCTACCAGGAATGTTACAATGCCCTGATATCCACTGGAATGCTATTTCATGCTTTGCTTGGCTAGCCTTCGTGAGGTCTTCAAGTGTTTCGTACATTATATTATCACTGATTGGTTTTTCTTTTTGTGCTGCAGAGAGAATTTCCCTCTCTTTTTTCTTTCCTTCTACATTGATGGGCCGTATGTCAGCTTTGCCTTATTTGAGTTTTTTTCGGTTTATCAGCTTGTTCACTGCCGTACTTTACCTTTTTCTGGCGTTTTGTTTATTAGGGCCGTTCTTTTTTTTCGCATCCTACCCTCCGCCTTTCAGCCACCGCTTTTGGGCAGATGCCCTCTGCCTTCTCATTCACCGTACGCCGATGGACAGGAGAAGGGCGTCCCGCCTTGAAGTTACGTGAGCTCGCAACTAGAACCCCGCTGTGGTCTAAATTGCTCCATATCACCCCGCTGATTTCGCCCAACACCCATAGCTGCTAACGCGGTGACTTAGACGCGCACCTGCAGCGGCTGGCGCAGTTGTGAGCCAAGAGCGAGCGCGGCAAGCACGGCCCAGGTCGACGCACTCTCAGGGTTCGAGCTGCAGGGCCGCAGCTTTAGCGGTTCAGAACGCACGCTTCGCTAATTGAGAGGGCCGCCCAGTCCTGCAGCCGCACGACGACCGAACGCAGCTGCACATTGCATATCGTACTTGCCCAGCGCGCACTTCTCGTATCTTATCTTTTTTTTTTCCGTGCGTTCGTTCTCCCGCCCAGCACCTTCTAAAAAAAAAGGTCATATAGCAATTTAAAACGCTCCAGGAGGGACGGACGGAAAATGAGACATAAACGAGGCATATGGACATTGTGGCATGATTCTGGAGTTCAGTGAACTTCATGCCGTGATGAACATAAACGCGTAGGCAGAAAGAGGAGTCTCGACATCATGGACGGGAAAACGCGCTTGTGGCCGCCTGCACGGAGCCTAGATTAAAACGGTGGTCAGGTTCTCACTTTGCCCATCCTTTTGCATTTGCATCCATCATTTGCATCCTTTTGCGAGTCCCTGGATCCGCCAAAAACCTTTGTCGCTTATATGGAGGACTGTTCGTGGCCTTCGCACAACCTTCGGTCAGCGCCACCCGTTTAAATCTCTGGCGCTTTATCTACAATGTAGAGATATTGACGTCGCTGAATCTTTCTGCAGAAAGATTGCTGGCGAGACAAATTCCGATGGAACGGGTACGGGAACGCTCGACCACCCACTGTTCTCACGCGATTCCCGCATGGAATGCCCTTTTTCTATGGAAGAACTAACTAGAAGCTGCGCTGGCTTTGTGCAGGCGTTCTTCAGCGCCAGGACCTGACGGTATTACATACCGTGCCCTGTGTAACCTAGGAGACCAAGCTCGGAAGGCAGTCTTGCTCTTGTACAACGACTCCTGGCAGACGGGTACGGTTCCGCAAGAGTGGAAGTCAACTCGTTTCATTCCACTTCTCAAAGCTGGCAAGTCGCCTTTGGACATTTCCTCATACCGTCCTATCGCACTTGCCAGCTGTGTCGGAAAAACGATGGAAAGAATGATTTTAACACGTCTGGAATGGTATTTAGAGTACTATGAAATCTATCCACACGCTATGGCCGGATTCAGACGGGGCCGTTCGTCAACAGACGGCGTTGTTCACTTGATAACATTTGTGCAACACCACAAGGCCTGTAAGCGACTATCTGCTGCCCTGTTCCTAGACGTTAAAGGAGCTTATGATAATGTCACCCATGAAGCCATCCTTAGCACGTTAGAAGCCGTAGGACTTGGTGGTAAAATGTATATGTGGGTGTGCAACTACTTACAGAGGAGAGCATTCTACGTGCACACAGAAAATGGCCCGACATCCGAGCATTACGGTAGCCGAGGAGTCCCGCAAGGCGGAGTGCTTAGCCCGACTCTTTTCAATCTCACCCTCAGTGGATTAGTTTACAACCTGCCAAGCACCGTATGACTTTCCATCTATGCGGACGACATCTGCATTTGCGCATCAGGTGTGACACGACTTCAGCTTCGCGCTCGGCTTCAGAAGGCAGCCACAATGACATCTTGCTACCTTCGTGAACAAGGACTTGAAATTTCATGCGGAAAGTGCGCAATGGTGGCATTCACGAGGAAGCCAATGTCTGGTTACGGCGTATCTATTAACGGACAACTTATACCATACAGCAGAAGTCACAGGTTCTTGGGAGTCGTAATTGACACAGACCTGTCTTGGACTCCGCACGTCAATTACGTGAAAAAGTGGCTGACTGCTATCTGTCACCTGTTCAGGTTCCTTGCAGGAAAAAGTTGGGGAGTATCTATACACGCTATGTTACAGTTGTACATGGCGGTGTTCGTTGGATTCCTGCGATACAGCTTGCCTGCAATATCCAACACCTGCAAGACTAACCTGCGTACGATTCAGAGTATTCAAGCCCAAGCCCTTAAGATATGTCTTGGCTTACCACGCAGAGCATCAACGGCTGAAACCATTGCCCTTGCGCAGGATTACCCAATCACGACGCACATTACCGTTGAGACAATGCGTATGCATCTCAGGCATTATGCTAGGACCCCTTCCCACCACTTGTCGAGCCTCACTGCCGCAAGGCCCTGCTCGACATTTAGCGGTATTGTCAGTGCACATCGTGCGTCGTTTACTTCAGGGTACGCACCTGCGGCCAAGCCAGCGTTTCCTCCGTGGTGTTTGAGCCGTCCACAAGTACATATAATGATTCCAGGACTACAGAAGAAGACAGATCTACCGGCCCCTGCTCTAAAACAGCTGAGCTTACTTCTTCTGCATGAAAAGTACAGCGACTACGTGCACATATATACCGATGCATCGACTACGTCGTGCAGTTCTGGTGGTGCCGTGGTTATACCAACGCGAGGAATGACACTGCGGTTCAAGACATCGCATGCCACAACCTCAACGGCGGCAGAACTAACGGCCCTGCGTCGAGCACTGGAATTCATTGATTCTGAAAGACCTAGAAAATGGGCTGTGTTCTGTGATTCAAAACCGGCATTACAGTGCACGCAGTCAGTTCTCCGACACGGATGTCATGACCAATTGACATACGAAGTCGTGAAACTTTACCATGATGTCCAACAAAAAGGCCACGAGGTAGTTTTTATATCGCAGGACCGTTTTGTCCTGCGATATGTACAGGGAAGTGAAATAGGGACGCAATCATATTGCATCAGAAGTTTGAAGCCCAATTGACTAAGGCTAGGTCTACATGTGTATAATAAATATTACTGCTTCGATTTTAACCGCCACCGTGACCACCACGAGAGCAAGTCAGTGGGTCACTGCTTTCTTCCACGTCATCCTTCATTCTGACAAGCCTTTGGAAGCCTTGTGTAGAATGATTTGCTTGCGAACATTGTGCATTCTGAGTGACTGACAATGTAGGACAATATCCAATTGTTTCAGAAATGTTATTTTGATCACAAAGTACATCGCAATACATCCGCTTCATTCCTATTCGTAGTATTTGTAGGCGACGCAGACCTATAAAGCGTAAGAAAGGACTTTCTATACGCTTAATGTCAAAATGTGTACGCAGAACATCAACGTGCGTGACATTGTAGCTATTGTGAAAGAATATCACTGTTCTTGCAGCGTCACGTGGACCTGGCGTCAAGCGCCTGAAGGCCCTGTGAACTGCTAAGTGATTTGCCTCCGCCTATGTAGTGTGGCCAACTCCAGACATAAGCAGTATCTGTGAAAGGGAGGGAGGAAAGTGCCGGATGCAGGTAGATCAACCAGAAAACTAATTGCGTTCGACCATGGATAGTTTCGCAAGTAACTTCTCCAGTTCCTGCGCGAAGCGTGCCTGCGAACCTTTAATCATCATAATATGTTGTATTGTAACTTGTGCGGGAAAAAACGGGGGAGGGCACCGTAATAGCGCAAGAACAAGACAAGGACAGAGCCGGTGAGGCGCTCACGCACGCACGCACGCGCACACACACACGCACGCGCACACACACACGCACACACACACGCGCACACACACACGCACACGCACGCGCACACACACACGCACACACACGCACACGCACGCGCACGCGCACACACACACACACACACACACACACGCACACACACACACACACACACACACACACACACACATCAAGGGGCGTACAACGTAAAGCTATTCACATATCAAGGGGCGTACAACGTAAAACCACGTAGATGGCGCTAAGCGCGCCATGCACGTGGTGATGAGTTTTCAATTAATCGTTCATGAAATGGACAAAACAACTGCGAATGGTGGATGTAGCATGGCTGTAAAGAGGCCTAAAATCTGTCGCTATTCCATTTCTTCCACTAGCCCTCCACCACTGTAAAAAATTTTATCGTCTCCCCACTTCGCCTGTCTCTCACGCGACGTCATGAAAACCGCGAGAACTCTCCGTCTGAGTGACGTGTACACGCTGATTATGCATGATTAGGCCGAGCAACATAATATATATATATATATATATATATATATATATATATATATATATATATATATATATATATTTACGATTCTACACCTTTTTCGCCATGAGCTATGTATCGGTCAACATATTTCGGGCGGCCCCCACTTCGCCTGTCTGTTGCGAGACGTCATAAAACCTCGAATCTTCACCACATAAAAGTGGCATGTATGCACTAAAGATGCATTTATATGCCGAACAAAATCTATATATATTTTTTTTTTTAATAGCCGGAGACTTCCCCGTTCCGAAAGGAAAAAAAAATGGTTGCCCACCCATCGCTCTGACTCTGGCTACTCGGAGCTGCAAGGAAGAATGGATTTATCTACGTATAATAATTTATTGGCGGGTGGCAGTATAACGTTTTCGAGCCTTTTCGGCACGTATATGACATCGCTCCGGCAACTCTTCTTTGCTGAGCATGCGTTTTACCGGTAGTAATACCATCCGTCGCACGTCGCCATGATTTTCGACCAGCCACCGCAAGGTAAGCAAGGGAAGTGGACCAATCGCAGACGCCAGCACCGACCTCCTCATCCGGTTACTACTTTCACTGCGCTAGCTGGGACCCACCGAAATTTTCCCCCCATGTCCCGTGGTTTAACGCGCATCTGCGGCACCTACTGAACAAGAAAAAAAGACTATTCCGGCGGGCCAAGGCAACTCAAACGGCCGAACGCTGGCACGCTTACGCCACCGCTAAGACGGATTATAAACAAACTTCGTATGAAGCAAAACAAAATTTCTACCAGTGCACGCTCCCGCTCCTTCTTAGAAATAATCCGAGGAAATTTTGGAATGTGGTCAGCGGGAATAAGCCGAATACAATAGATCTTTGCGATGATCACAACACTCCAAAACAGCAGAGCGATTGC